>NC_037335.1:83949858-84573903 GCF_002263795.3 Bos taurus | reverse complement strand
CTCAGGCCAGTGAGGGCTCCTCCCTGGCTGTGCCTCAAGGCATCCACAACTCCCTAGGACAGGGCCACGGCTCAGCCACACGAACCAGCCCATCGGCTTCCTAGCTACTGACACGGGGAAGCTTCTTGTGCGGTCTGGCTGCACAGACAATGCCTAAGACAGGTGTAGATACTCGGCCAATGTAAACCACAGGACACAGTCAACTCACTTGCTCACAGCCTCCTCTGCCAGGGTCACCATCATCTCGAAACTCTTTGCAGCCATCACCCTTCCCACCCTTGACCCAGGAGGAAGCCAGGGGCGGGGGGCGGGGTGGGGCACATGGTTTGAGGCCACTGGGCAAGGTGACTCCCAGTGCTCACAGCACCCTCACTGACTGCCAGAGGCCACACAGACACACCCAGCTCCCAGCAACGCAGCATTTGTTCCCTCTGCCAGGCACAGCTGTCTCCTCTGAGCTGCTGCTCCTCAGCAACGCCCCCCAACCCGCTGTATGAGCAGCCGGGGAAGTGCTGAGCGCAGCCCGACTGCACATGTGTGAACGCACACACACAGAAGGGCACGGGCAGGGGCACGTTCCTACCCTCGGACCGCAGACAGGAGTCAGGTGTTCTTCCCTACGAAAAGCTACTTCCTCTACTGTATTTACAATATTTCTCAGAGAATACAACATAAGAGGGCGGCAGATAATGTTAACACTAAAACTTCATTTGCAGTTGTTCACATTGTCCAGCAGGCACCGCAACCCAGAAATGCACCCACAGCCTGTGAGTCCTGCAGAACCCACCTGGGACTCCCAGCCTTGTGCTCCTCCACAGGGAAACCATCCAAAACCACAATGCCTGTGTGTGTGTGTGTGTGTGTGTGTGTGTGTGTGTGTGTGTCTGGAATTCTTCACTGGATGGTTATTTATAATTTTGAGAAATAACCGGACATCCCAGGACAGGCCTGGCGGCAGTGACTCAGATCATGTGGTCTACGGGGCAGTTATAATCCCCAACTACCAAGAAAAGTGGTGAGACAGCCAAGGGTCAAAAGCACCATGCTGGGACTTAATAAGATTCACATGGTGAGAACAAAACGACCAGTGAGAATAGGGGGCTGAGTTCAGGGAGGAGGGCACAGGGACTTTTCTCTTCCTTCCTCTGTTTCCCCCACTCTCTGCAATCTGCTAAACTTCACGAAACTAAACACAAAAAGTACTCGCCAGCTACATCTCTGGATCATGTTCTGGGCAGCAGCAATGCTTACTGCAAGGCTATTTTCCTCCCCAGGGTGAGGTTACCATGGCGTTTATTTCAAGTGCTCCCTTTGGCATCTGTTCTATAAATGGCTTTGGGTTTGCACCAAACACTCATTGGAGACAGAATTCCTGATTCTGTAAAACCCACAAACCCTGAATGCTTCTTCCTGTTGAGCTCCGTCTCCTCTGGGGGGCAAATGGACCAGTCCAATCCTCCCGTGTATGCACTGGGCACTTACTGTGTATTGATTAATGGGAAATGCAACCCTCTGCAGGGGTTAGGGGGGAACTGGCAGGTATTGCCTGTCAGTGATGGTAGCTAAGGTCCCTCCAGAGATCTGGGCGGGTCTAACCCCTCAGGTCTGTACTTGAAGCTTATCCAAAACTGAGAGATTCAGAAGATAAAGTGTAGGAACCTCCTGATAATAATTTGGGGTGGGATGAGGTTTATTAGTCTACTTTCTGACGTATATGGAATTTCCATGATGATAGATCAGAAATAGCAACTAGGTTGTCTGGCCCTCAGTCAGCACCAGTGCCCTTGACTCTGATTTGGATGCCCTGTCATGACCCTTGCAGGAAACCTGGCCAGGCATGGGCATCATGAGCAATGCCACGGCCCCCTGCAAGCTGCCATCATGCCCACGTGGAGGATCAGGGAGCAGCTCTTAGTCACCCTGGGGTGCAGCACACCCAGCCACCTCCTCAACAAGGAAACCCATGAGAGGGGGTTGGACTTGCTCCCCGAGAGGCCACAGCTCCCCACCAATGGCAGCAGATGCATTGTGGACCACCCTCAGTGACAGTCCCTCAAGCACACACCAACCCCAGCACTGGCTCATGGGAAAACCTGTCCACTCCATCATCCATCTGGCTGCCAGCCCCCTTGATGTCTCAGTAAAGGACACTGGAAACCCACGGCCCCCAGCCACATGCCAGGGTGTGCCTGGGCCAGATGAGGCTGATCCCATGCCCCTGGGGTCTCCCAGGCATCCCACTGGCACTCCAGTAAGGAGCAAAGCTGTGTCAGAGCAGGTGCCATATGTGCGGGTCACTTCTACTCGCAGCAGCCAAGACTAGAGCAAAAGAAGGGTACAGTCCCAACCCCCAAAGAAATAAGGGGGGGGTGGCACACACTAGGGGAGGGCTTCCCTGATAGCTCAGTTGGTAAAGGATCTGCCTGCAATGCAGTTCGATTCCTGTGTTGGGAACGTTCCCTGGAGAAGGGAATGGCTACCCACTCCAATATTCTGGCCTGGAGAATTCCACAGACTATATAGTCTATGGGGTCACAAAGAGTCGGACACGACTGAGCGACTTTCACTTTCACACACTAGGGGAAGAAGCTGAGCCCAGATATTCTGCCATCCGTGGGCCTTGGGGGGACAGGAAGACGTCTCAGAAGGAGATGTCTAGCCAAGGTGCTCAAGACCACCCTGGTGGCATCAGTATCCCCAGCCTGTAAAATGGAGCCCAGGCAGCATCACGGGAACTTACAGCATTAGGCTCCAGGGCCAGCGCTAGGTTGGCTGGTGCCCAAAAGGCCAATGCCCTGCATGCTCCCAGTGAGCTATTATTGTGACTACTGGCTCAGGCCCAAGGCCTCGAGGCTTCAGTCAGACCACTCCTCAAGTCCAGGCTTACCCTACTGGTTTCTCCTGCTGTCCAGAGTCACTGCCCCAAACCTCTAGTACAATCTGTGATCCCGTGATCTACATCCCCAGAGGCTGCTCAAAGGAGCCATCATCTCTGACTGGGTCTACAGGATCCCCTAGGGAAGGGCCCGCGTCTACACAAGGCGGCTCTTGAGCCCGGCACCCCTCCCAGTGCAAAGGCTTCCTTGAACACTGCCCCCAGCTCTGTCTGTGTAGTGCTCACTCAAAGAGGAAAAGTCAAACCAAAAATAAAATAAATATCTCTCTGCAGTGCCAAAAATACCTCCCCATGGGATGAGGAGGCAGGCAGTGGCTTCCACAGCAGCAACTGTTGCTATGGATACAGAGCTCCTGTTAAGCAGGGGGTGGGGACAGAGATGGGGGAGGGGGGCTTTTGGGGGAGGGGAGTAGAGAGATGAAATTGCAGAGAGATGGTGGGGTACAGACAGTGCCAACAGGGGGCAGGAGAGAAGGGCTGGTCAGCTGGAAGGAGGCACCTGGCCAACCCTGGCCCTCATGCCTCCCATCGTTGGTAAAGCTGATCTGCAAATACAGACTTTGGAGAGGGAGGTCACTAAACAGTAATATTTGTACCAGAATGGAGGGGGGTGGAAACAGGATCTCCCACAAATGCAAACACTTTTCTGATTTGAGCACAGTCCAACATATTTCCCCAGAGAGCCTTGATTCCTACTATTCACTGACTCCTTTACCTCCTACAGGCTGAATTTACTCTTGGCCGGTAGGTAGCAGCAGGACAGCCCTCCAGGAGGGAGTCTGAGGGAATGGCCACAGGACGGCTGGCCATGTCTTCTCTTGCACTCCCTCTCCCTGCCATGGAGACCCCAGCCCTGGGAGGTCCCATCTGGCAGGGAAGGTCCACTCAACTCTCTGACCACAGGACATATGCAGCTCTGTGACAGGTAGAGGGGGTACATGTGCCATCAGCCCAGAGCCAGGCTCCAGGCAGGAGCTTTTAGGATAGACCCCTCAGAGCCCATGGGCTGGCTGCACATCCTTCCCCAGAGAGTGAAGCCACCCACCCCTTCCGGGGGCCACAGGCAGTTCACCACATGCCACAGGTGGGGCCTTCATTTTTTCTGCCACCCTCAACAGTGATGTGAGTCAGCAGGCTGCCTGCATGGATAGATCACAGGAAGGGGCCACAGCCACCCAGTGCTGCTACTGTTCCCACCATCTCACATGCAACTGTCGAGCCCTTGTCCCTGAACCCTGTTTTCATATCACCCCTGCAAGGGCCTGCAACAGCCCCTCATGCCCACTGACCAGGTTAAGACCGCCGGAAGCCCTTGACCGGAGCCCCTTGTCTACAGCACTCACACCAGACACATCTCTCCCCAAGCCAGCCATCACCCAGTCTCACAACTGACACTCAGGGGGTAATGCCATCTTTTTAATTCATCTTTTCCCTCTCTAGATGAAGAAGGAAGCCCCAAGTGGGACCTCTTTCATCTACATCCCATCTACCACTGCCCACATGGGGCCATCTGTCCACGCTGCCAAGACCTGTGCCCCCTCCTGGCCTCCACACCTTCCTCTAGCCACACCCAGCCCATCAGGCCCGGGGGCCCTCACTCCAGCTTCACGTCACAAACCAGGTTCAGCAAAGTGTGCTCAAGGCTCCCAACAGTGCCCTGCCCGCCTGCCTGGGTCAGACTGGCTGGCCCCCTTCCCACAGCCCCCAGAAACAGCCCTCCAGGTCCGGGCAGCGAGGGCTCCAGCCTCGCCCCTGCAGCAGGACTGACAGTGCTCTGAGTGGCCGGCAGGAAACCCAGGCAAAGACAGCCCAGGGCAGCGGAGGACAGCTCCAGCAAGCACAGCCTTCCTGGGCCTCAGAAGATACGCCAGCCTCCTGGGGCAGCACCCGGGACTCAGAAACATAAGCACACAGGTTAACACAGGTCCTTGGTGACCCTTCAAGAAATTGCCATAGCTCTTATCATGACCATTAATAATTATACTCAGACAAGGTCCTTTGAAACCCTCATTAATTCAACCTCCACCAAACTATACCTACCCCCACCCCACCCACAATATCTTCCCTCCTCCAAAGAGAAAACACAGCAGAAACCCTTCGTTGAAAGGCCATCAGCCATAAACACCCACCTGGAACACCCGTCCCCACCCTCAGGAGCACAGAGGCCCACCAGCAGTTCCTGCCCCACCCAAAGAGAGGGCCTTCACTGTCTGGTAGGGCTGTGGCCCTGACTCCAGAACCCTGGAGGCCTGCTTCCCCTCAGCAAGGCTGCCTCAAAGGGTTTGTCATTCCCATGGAAGCGCCCATGGGGTAGGGAGGCCTCTACTCTGGCACACAGACCCAAGCGACAGATTTAAGTGCACACAGAGGCCCGCACAGCCTGACGGGGCATCTTCACCACACTCACAGCCTGCACGAGCAACAGACAGTGGTGGGGAAGCCAGAGTCAGGCGCCGCTGCTGCCACATCCAGGTCATGAGGGAAGGACTATGGGAGCAGGACCACAGGGGCAGGGCCATGGGCACAGGGCCACAGGTGCAGGACCACAGGGTCAAGACCACGAGGGAAGGACTATGGGAGCAGGACCACAGGGGCAGGACCACCAGGGAGGGACTATGGGAGCAGGACCACAGGGGCAGGACCACAGGGGCAAGCATGTGATATACCTGTGACACCCCAGCTAAGCCCACCAGGGCCCAGCAATACTGGCCAGCCACTAACCTTTCTGCTATAAGGTCCGGCACGTATGCCAAACCCTAGCCCCCTGGCTTCTCTGAGCTCCTCCCCAGGACCTGTGGTAGGGGTTTGTCCCAGATCACATCTGAAGGGCAAGATCCCACTATGAGCCCCGGCCTGGCCAGCAGCACTCACAGAGGCCCAGCCGGGCTCCAGGTGGAAAATTGGCTACACTGCCTCCGCTCTGCCTTGCCAGACTGAGGACACAAAGGGCCTGCCTCAAAAAATGCATCTATAAACCTCTCCAGGAAGCAGTCAGCAGGGCCGGAACGTTCCAGAGTCACCATCTTGCTCCCCTCCAGGAACAGAGCAGGGCTTTGTTTTTTATCATCGCCGTCATCAAATATTTACAGAGGCTGACGGACATCTCAGGCAGGCCAGCCGTGAGCCAAACACCACGCTTCCCAGGACATGGGGAGCTGCAGGTGAGAAGGCGGGGTGGCGAGAGGGGTGGGGTTTCCTGCCAGGCAGCTGCTCTCTCCAACTGGAGCAAGCGTGCCCACCATGGGTCTGGGTCCTTGCTGTCTGGACACAGAGCCCAGGGCAGGCTGCCTCCACGCGGACCCCACTGCAAGTACAGAAGGGCTCTCCATACTCAGGACTCCCAGGAAGTCAAGACCAAGGGCATGAGTGGGCATCTACCAGAGCCCGGGCAAGCAGGGGGCCTCAGGCTGCTGAGGACAAGCAGAGAGCAGCCCCTGACCCCCACCTCCGCCTCTGCAGCCTCCCTCCAATCCACTACAGTCCAGACTGGAAACCACCCAAGTCTGTCCACAGACTGACAGACTGAGGACACCTACACAGCAGAAAAGAGACCGACCGTGATTGGTGCAGCCAGAGCTGAGTCCCAAAGGCATACTGACGTGCATGGGCAGCAGACAAAAGGCTGAGCGTACAGTGTGTGATCTACGTGCAGGAAATGTGAGGGCAGGCAGGCGATCCGTAGGACAGCAGCCGGGCAAGGGGCCCCGGGGCCGGGGTTACGGAGAAACGTCCGCTCTGCCAGGTGGGGCTCACAACACACTGACCTGCTCTGTGGGCTCCAGCAGTTTGATTTCCACGATAATGAACAATACCCCTCCATCATTCAGCATTTTGTTTTCCTTTACTTTCAAAGAGGATCGTGTATCCCTTTCTTTTTAAAAACTTTCACTGTTTATTTTCATCTGCTGTTGCTTCATTTTATTTCTGATAGTTTTTTAACATGTTTTACCATTTTCCCTAAACTCGCCCTGTCCTCCTCCTCTGAAGTATGCCTAGCTGAGTTTATTCACTTCCCAGTTTCCCTTTAACCTTCTTTTCACAAACAGCAAACGCAGTGACCTGTGCATACCTCCCCTCAGGCTAAGCTGGGCCTGCAGCCACGACAACCAGACCCCAGCTAGGGCAGACCACCCAAGGGCCCTAAAAACCCACACTAGTTCTGTAGGTACCCCAGGGGTACTGTCCAGGGGATGTTAACCTCAAACTTGCAAAGGCAACTAAGCAAGATGGGCAGAGGCAAGGCAAGCCCTCCTGAGGCTGGGCCCCAAACCCCAGGAGTCAGCGTAGGTAGGGAAGGTGGGTCCACTGGCCAAGAACCCCACTCACATTCAGGGTTCCCAATGCCTGGGGACACCCCTGCCATCCCTGGAACCAGCCCCCTCTGAGGGGATCCAAATCACTCACAGCACCACACCTGTGCTGACAGAGGAGCCTCAATGCTCACCATCCCCCCATGGTAAAACTAAGACCCACATCAGGAGAGACATCAGGAGCCCGCCGCCCTCCCCGCACAACACAGCTGCTGTCCCTCTCCGTGAAATGGAGATAACACCCCTCTGATAACCTTCTCCCCACAGGGCAGCTCCAGGTTCCAGACCACTCAGCACCCACACAAGGTCCACAGTTCAGGCCCCGCTCCTCAACCCAGAGTCCCCAGAAACCTCAAAGGCAGAACCACTCCAACCGGATGGCCCTAAGAAGCTTGCCAAAAGACAGACAGTCACCACTGAGGGCAGCTTTTGTCCCCCTAGGAGCCCAACAGTCCAGGTGACCAAGTCAAGACTTTTATTGGGGTAGGCGGCGGGGGGTGGGGATCATGACCAACCATCCCCCAGCAAACGTTAGGGCAGGTCACTCTCATACGTCACAGGTCCAGTGGACAGCCAGGGAGAGGCAGGGTGCTACTTGTGTCCCCAGGGCCTGAGACAATGCAGACATCTAGACTGTTCCACAGGGTCCCCTAGAACCAGCTCACTCTGCTTGTGGCTGTGGCCATCAAGACCTGAACCTTTGGGAATCTGCTTCCAACTGGAAACACAGGATGGTCCCAAAGACCTGAGAGGATGGGGGGTGTGGGAGGCTTTCAACAGTGGCAGAGGACCCTCGCACTGCTGCTAACCAAATGACCCTGCAGTCCCCTTAAGTCAATTCTACTGCCACAAAACACTTCAGGATGATAGAGTATTTCTAAAATGCAAGCACACATGGGCCCTCACCACACCCAGGAATATATCTGGGGACTACACCACTGCCCTGTCCCCGGCTCGCTCCTCCACCCTTCAAGCTTACAACGCTTCTTCCAAAAAAGCCAAATTTATTCTCCCACTTGAAACTTTTAATTAAAGAGAAGAAATGCCTCAGAACCTGTCGGGGCAGGTGTCAGGGGATTGCTGAACTTCCTGGCCTGAGACACAGCCCTACAGCCAGCTCCTTGTGGGGTGCCCCAGAGACCACAGCAGCACCGGGGCAGAGACGCTGCATCCCCCATGGTGCAGGGGGAGGCACCCTGACAGGTCTGGCCCCGATCTGGAGATGAGAGGGGCATGCAAAACCCTGGGCCCAGCTGTGCGCAGGGCAGGGGGTGAGCCCACCCTGAACTTACCCCCAAGGGAAGAGGGAGGCTGGCAGACTCACTCATCCCTGTGGTGGGCTCTCACCAAAGCTTAAGGAGGTAGAAACTGCAGGCATGCGGTGATTCACCATCACCACACACATTAGTACAAACACTACAATTATGACTTTGCAAAATACCCAAGAACATAAAAAGAGAGATAAAAAGGGCACGTACCAAAGTGAAAACTGCTATGTCAGAGGAAAGACATTTGAGGCAGTTTTTCCTTTTTTAGGTTTCAGCACAGTCATGTCCATCACCCTCCCAGAAATTAGGTGGCTGGAAATGTTCCCCTAAAGGCTCACAGTGGCCTCCCCATCCATTGTCCACAACGCCCTCCATCCTCACAACCCCAACACCCTGGAGGGGCCCGCACGCTGTAGGGAAGGACCATTCGAGATGAAAACTAACATAACCACCAGATGCAGTGCATGACTCTTGACTGTATCCTGGATCCAAACAGGAAAACTATTAGGAAGGCACAGGCCACATCAGATGTGTGGCTGACAGCATCCGAGTTAGATCTGAGTGGGACGCTGAGCTGTGGTTTTGCAGGAAAATATCCTCACTCCTATAGGAGACATGTGCTGTAGTTTTCAGGGCAAGCTGTATATGGGCCAAAATAAAACACGTGCAGAGGTACTGAGACAACAGTAATGTGCCAAAATGTTAACAGCTGATAACTTCAACTCTTCTGTCCGAGTTTTTCAAAATAAAAAGTTTGTGGGGAAATGTAAAGCTCAGAGAAAAAGGAAAGAGGGCACGTAGAGAGCTCCCAGGTCACAGGATCCCAGCCACAGACTCTTGGAAGTGAGAGCTGGGAGGAGTTTGGCACCGCAGCCCCTGGAGGCACCTAAAAGAAGTAGAGAATGTGGGTTGTTCTGGCCAGAAGGCAGGCCCAGGTGGAGGAGGCCCTCATCAAACATGAGCACCAATCAGACCCTGGGAGGATAAGGTGACCAAGACAGACACAGGAAGGCACCCCTCTGCACTCGCGGCCTGCCTGCCACATCTTTCTACCAACAAAACCCACTGTGCCCCATCCCAGGAAACAAATCACAACCCATCAAGCCTTTCCCAGATGCCCTTACAACCAAGGGAGACCACACTATCTCATTGTAAACCAGAAAAACCAAAGAAGCTTACTGGCAAATATTTCTCTTTATGGATTAAAATATGGACATCTTACCTAACTGCCACCTAACCACCTGCTTGCTTCCTGTCTTCAAATATGGTTGTGATACCTGGAACCATGGCAGCTTTTCTGCCACCATGAGACAATGAGACAGGGGACAAAGTCAAGAAGGCTGAGGAAAGTACCCTGCTGACACTGCTGAGTCTCTAAGGCCCTGAACTGGCCATCTCCAGATTTCAGATTCAGGGAATTATCAAAGGTCTGCCCTGCTTAGCCACACTTGGCTTATAGCTAAGACTTTTCCCAGTTTATCCACTTCTGAGAAAGCACAGAGAAAGTCAGGAAAGCAGGAGGCCTGGGAGTTGGGGGTGGTAGAGGTGGACATCAGAAGGAGAACAGGTCCTTTCAGGGTAGCTTCTGGCCTGAGACAGGTAGAAACTCTCAAGGGCAAGGCCAGCTTTCCATGTTTAGATCAAGGTGCTGCCAAGAGCACCAGCAGTGAGTGAGATGGGAACTCCCATGGTGTTTGAAGTGGAGCCAAGGCATGCCACGGGAACATACGTACCCCAACCAACAGTCAGCCAACAGGACGCTCGTCAGAGCCCATCCTGGTCCCGCAAGATGTTCAAAGAACTAAAGAAAAGGTGGAAGGGGTGCAAGGCCTCCCATGCCCCATTGAGAGCTTCACAACACAGTGAGAATTTTAAAGTCTCTGAGAAGTCCCACAACAACAAATCATGCTTGACCCAGTATTCCCCACGCCTATTTAGTAACACCTCCCTTTCCACAGCAACCCTCTGAACACACGTGCTGTGCTATGCTGAGCTGCTCGGTCATGTCCGACTCTCTGCTACCCCATGGACTGTAATCTGCCAGACTCCTCTGTCCATGGAGATTCTCCAGACAAGAATACTGGAGTGAGTTGCCACACCCTCCTCCAGGGGATCTTCCCAACCCAGGGATTGAACCCAGGTCTCCCACATTGCAGGCAGATTCTTTATCATCTGAGCCACCAGGGAAGCCCAAGAATACTGAAGAGTGTAGCTATCCCTTCTCCAGAGGATTTTCCCAACCCAAGAATCGAACCAGGGTCTCCTGCATTGCAGGTGGATTCTTTTACCAGCTGAGCTACCAGGGAAGCCCCTGAACACACATGGAAAATGACAATCCAGGGGAGAGGCCTGAGGTATGTCACCAGCTGCTGCCCCTCAGTGTGAGCTTAGAGTGCCACCTCCCCTGAGTCTCCTTCTCATCTGTGAAAACAGAGTCCCAAGACCTCTCAAAATGGTTCTGAGGACTTAATAAACTCACATATGGGTCTATACATCCATTTCAAGTCCTCCCCACACCACAGCTTCCTCCCGGCCCTTGTGCCCACATCCTGCTCATGGCCAGCAGATAGTCAGGCCTGAACCTCACTGCCAAGGAGCACCCCCTACTCGCCAAAGCCAAGTGAGGACAGCTCTGTGCAAACCACCAGAATTCGGGGGCACTTAGCAGCACCAGCAGCAGCAGGCCTCGTCCAGCACCCCTCTTTCCTCCACAGCCTCCTCTGCCCATGTGCCTGAGCAGGGTTCATGTCATGCTATCTTTAATTCCTGAAGCCACCAAAGAGACTCCACTCCTGAGCACCTGGGGAATATCCCAGCTCAGGAGCTGGCCATCCCTGGTCCCCAGGGAGGTGGGATATGAGGGGGTCCACTGTCTAGACCCTCCTGATTTGTGCACAAGGCATAAAGACCACTCCAGGAGCACAGAAGCTCCTGGAAGCAGATGCTTAGGCAGCCCACAATCCAAGACCACCTTGCCATGGTCAGGGACACTCTGGCCAGGCTGCAGCCTGCTCCCCACCTTCAGAGCACAGCTGAGCAGGGCTTTCTGGAAAACCCCTCCAAGAGGACCAGAACAGGAAGCACAAAGACAGGAATGGACCCTAAACAACAGACTCTCCTTGCAAATCAATACATAGGATTAAGAAACATTCTAGAAACATAAACTTTAAAAGCAATGACACCTAGAGACTATAATGGTATTTATAAAAGCCATACATGGGAAAACAAGAACTTGAAGGTAATATGCAAAAATAATAAGTAATTATAATCACTTAATTATGAGTTTTTTCATTTCTGCAAACTTCTTTAATGTAGCTGTTACAGTGCTTTGTTTTGTTTTTTAATTAATAACTATTTTTTAAGATATTCTCAGCTTATAGAAAGACTGAGCAGAAAACAGAATTCCCCTGTACGCCCTCACACCTGCACAGTATTGTCTATTATTAACACCTTGCTTTGGTGTGGTACTTTGTTATAAGTGATGTGTCAATATTGATAAATTATCTTTAAATAAAGTCCATATTTTATATTTCAATTCTCTCTTGGTGTTGCACGTTCTACGGGTCTGGACAAATTTATGACACGTATCCATCATTATGGGCTTCCCTGATGGCTCAGGTGGTAAAGAATCTGCCTGCAATGCAGGAGACCTGCATAAAGCTTTGCCTTATCCAAAAGGCCATGTAATTGGAATTATATAGTATGCAGTCTTTTCAAATTGACATCTTTCACTTACTAATATGCATTTAAGATTCCTCCATATCGACCTGAGAGAATAGCATTGAAACATGTATATTACCATATGTGAAATAGATCACCAGTCCAAGTTCAACGCATGAAGCAGGGCACTCAAAGCCGGTGCACTGGGACAAACCAGAGGGATGGGATGGGGAAGGAGGTAGGAGGGGGTTCAGGATGGGGGGACACATGTACACTGGTGGCTGATTCATGTCAATGTATGGCAAAAACCACCACAATATTGTAAAGTAATTAGCCTCCAATTAAAATAAATAAGTTAAAAGAAAAAAAAGATTCCTCCATATCTTTATACTGTTTGATAGTTCCTTTCTTTTTAGCACTGAATAATATTCCATTATCTGGATGTACTATAATTTATCTGTTCAACTACTGAAAGCTATCCTGGTTGCTTCCAAGGTTTGACAATTATGAACAAAGCTGCTACAAACATCTGCATGCTGGTTTTTGCGCAGACATAAATTTTCAACTTATTTGGGTAAATACGAAGGAGCATGGTTGCTGAATCGTATGGTAAGAGTATGTGGCAGTACTATTTTGCATTCCCACCAGCAATGAATGAGTGCTCCACCTGCTCCACATCCTTGTTAGCATTTGGTGATGCCGTGCATGCGTGTGCTAAGACACTGAAGTCTACGGACTGTAGCCCACCAGGCTTCTCTGTCCATGGGATTCTCCAGGCAAGAATACTGGAGTGGGCTGCCATGCCCTCCTCCAGGCAATCTTCTCAACCCAAGGATGAACCCACATCTCTTGCATCTCCTGTGTTGGTAGGCAGGTTCTTTACCACGAGTGATGCCAGTTTTCTGTATTTTGGCCATTCTAATAGTTGTTTAATGGTATCTCATTGTTTTAATTTGCATTTCCCCCAATGAAATATGATGTATCTGCTCAATGGTTATTTGCCATCAGTATACCTCCTTTGATGAGCTGTTTGTTAAAGTCTTTATCCTACTTTTCCCTCCAGGAGCTTCCCTCTGTTCTAGAAGCCAAGGTCAGAAACAAGGAGAAGACTGTGGGTCTGTGTTCACCTTCCCTGACTCACAAAAAAAGAGAGTTGGCCCATTTTTTAATCTGGTTGTCTGATTTCTTATTGATAAGTCTTAAGAGTTAAGAGCCCCAGTATTCTGGGGCTTCCCTGGTGCCTCAGATGGTAAAGAATCTGCCTGCAATGCAAGACTCCCCAGTTCCGGGTAACAGCCCTTTATCAGATATGCATTTGGCAAAGATTTCCTCCTAGTCTGCATTTTATTTTTTCACTCACTTATAGGCCTTTGCAGAGCAGCAGTTTTTCATTTTAATGAAGTCGAACTTAAAAAGTTTTTCCTTCACAGATCATATCTTCAGTGTTGTATCTAAAAAGTAATTGCCAAACTCAATGTCACCTATGTTTTCTTCTGTGTGATCTTCCAGGAGATTTATAGTTCTGTGTTTTATATTTAAGTCTATGAGCCATTGTGAATGAACTTTTTTGAAAGGTATAGAGTCTGAGTCAGATCAGATCAGATCAGTCGCTCAGTCGTGTCTGACTCTTTGCGACCCCATGAATCGCAGCACGCCAGGCCTCCCTGTCCATCACCAACTCCCAGAATTCACCCAGACTCACGTCCATCGAGTCAGTGATGCCATCCAGCCATCTCATCCTCTGTCGTTCCCTTCTCCTCCTGCCCCCAATCCCTCCCAGCATCAGAGTCTTTTCCAATGAGTCAACTCTTCGCATGAGGTGGCCAAAATACTGGAGTTTCAGCTTCAGCATCATTCCTTCCAAAGAAATCCCAGGGCTGATCTCCTTCAGAATGGACTGGTTGGATCTCCTTGCAGTCCAAGGGACTCTCAAGAGTCTTCTCCAACACCACAGTTTAAAAGCATCAATTCTTTGGCGCTCAGCCTTCTTCACAGTCCAACTCTCACATCCATACATGACCACAGGAAAAACCATAGCCTTGACTAGACGAACCTTTGTTGGCAAAGTAATGTCTCTGCTTTTGAATATGCTATCTAGGTTGGTCATAACTTTCAGATTCCTTTTTTTGCACGTGGATGTCCAGTTGTTCCAGTACTGTTTGTTAAAATGACCAATTTTTCTCCATTGTGTTGCCTTTGCTCCTTTGTCAAAGGTCAGGTCATATACTTACTTGCATTTCTTTCTGGGCTCTCTATTCAGTTTCATTGGTCTATTTCTCTATACCACACTGCCTCTTTTATTCAATTCTTTTTTAAAAACTTTAACATTTACTTAGAGAATGCTGACCTAAATTGAAGGCAGTGATCAAGTATTCCAGAAAATCTTAGAATTTAAGTCAGGAGCAGATCTGGATTTGAAAACTATTTGAAGGAGGAAAACCCACAGCTGACTCAGGCTGCCAACCTCACACAGACTGGGCTTCTGCATCCTCACCAAGGGAGCCTCTCCACCCAAAACACAGCTCCTGGATTGTCTGTGCCCAGAAGCAGATCCTAATCTGCTTCTGGGAGAGTGCAGCTGCTTCGTTCACACCCTTTCCTTATCTGCAGCTCAGATGATAAGGTGGCAGCAGCCAGGTGTTCAGGCAGAGGCACAGGCCCTCCAGCCTCAGGCAGGCCTCCGTGCTCCTCCAGATACAGCTTGCTCTCCACCTCAAGCTCAGCTTCTTTAAACTGTTTAGACCAACACGCATGAGTCCAAAGGTAGCTCAGACAGTAAAGCATCTGCCTACAATGAGGAAGACCAGGGTTCGATCCCTGGGTTGGGAAGATCCCCTGGAGAAGGAAATGGCAACCCACTCCAGTATTCTTGCCTGGAAAATCCCATGGACCGAGGAGCCTGGTAGGCTACAGTCCATGGGGTTGCAAAGAATCAGACACGACTGAGGGACTTCACATGGGGCGAGAAGAGTGCCTGCTCTATGTTCAGTGCTGAATGTACTTCTCCACACTCCCCACAGCCCTGTGAGGGTTGGCTAGCACTATCTTCATTGCACAAAGAGGCAAACCGAGGTTCACAAAGGCAGGTGCCCTCTCTGTGGCCTGCCCACTGGGAAGCTGTGGGGCTGGGACCCAAATGCAGCAGGATACCTTGCTCCCAGAGTGGGTTCACACAGTGTGCCCTGCCTTCCTACCACCTCGGGCAGATGCCAGCACTGATCTCACCGTTCAGCCAAGGCAGACCACAAAGGAGATCCTCCCTCTGGGCTCCAAGTCACTGGGCAATTCAGGCCTGAAATGCTCAGCCTGGTACACACCAGAGCCCTGAGAACACCCTGGGACACACATACTTGGCCAGAGAAGCAGCTTCTTCCAACAGGGAATGAGCCACAATGCCCAATGTGCCCACAGTGGTGACCCACAGTTCAGGCTGCTCGTCCATCACTGCTGACCACACTCTGACCACACCCCCAACAAAGCCTGGGCACAGGGGAGGCCCCTCTGGGTTCTGGACATGGACACTTCAGCACTGGTGGGCACCGCCCCCAGTGCATTCCACAGGCTTCTCAGGCAGCTGGCACCTACCTTTCTCACCAACCAGACCAGAACTGTGGTCAAGGTGGCACATGGAACGTCATTTGAGAAAGCAAATTCAGTGCCGACACCCAACTGCTTTCAAATTACACCTCCTGAAACAAAATTAAGCTCTTAAAAGATTTCTTTTTTAATAAAAATAAAAAAGCACAGTGACTGCCAATCAAATTGAGCTGAGCCCTTTCTAAGCATCCCTGGTGGCTCAGACAGTAAAGAATCCGCCTGCAATGAAGGAGACCTGGATTCAATCCCTGGGCTGGGAAGATCACCTGGAGACAGGCATGGCTTCCCAGTATTTTTGCCTGGAGAACCCCCATGGACAGAGGAGCCTAACAGTCCATGGGGTCACAAGGTGTCAGACACAACTGAGGGACTAAGCACAGCACCCAAGCATCCTACTACAGCAAGCAAGCACCATCTCCTCTGCACATCCCCTTGACTCCCCACGTCAGCCGGATCCGGCTGCTTGTGGCTCCTCTGAAAGCAGATGAGGCAGCACCTGAGTCTGCTATGGAGGCCACAGGGAGCACCTCTCAATCTCAGGCCTGAGGTTGCCCAGCACAGCAGGGCACGTGCCTGGTCTGTCCATGAAAGAGGATGGTACGCTTGTATGATCAGAGTGTGAGTTCAGCACCCAGTACAGCCATGGGAGAGGTTCCAGGCCACACCAACGGCAGGAAGGCCTGGTCACCCTTTGAGGACAGTAAGGGGACCAGCAGGCTCAAATGGCTGCACCCGACAGACCCCTAGAGGCATTATCCACATCCAGGGCGCAGGGAGGTGAATGCAACAGAGGTCTGGCTGGGGTGGTAGGTTGGGAACACATGAGTCCTCCACGGCCACAGGAAGGAGATGTCAGTAGGTCCTGTGTTTCTCACGACTCCCGGGCCTGGAGTCCAGGCCATCACCACCCCATGGGAGTGCAGTCACCTCTGGGCAGTACCAACCAGCAGGACAGCTTCATGACGACACCTGAGGGACCCAGGCACCCGTCCCTGGCTGATGGGGACTCAGGCCCATCTCTTTAGGACTCTCATGGCCCTCAAAGCCCCTTCAAGTACTCCAGAAAGGTCAAGAGCTGACACCTCCATGAGGGAAAATGTCTCCCGCACTGGGCACAGGCCAGGACGCAAGCGCAGGAAACATGAGCTCCAGGTGGAATTCCCCCAGAGGCAGTGCCCAACCCTGTAACAGCAGCCTTCTGTGGGGAGGAGGAAGTACACAGCACCTGAGACCTGTCTCCCTGGATGCAGGGGCCTGCTGACGGGAGGGGCAGTACTGACCAAGGGGGCTGAAAACCAAGGTTCCTTCCAAGTTCTCGAGAAAGATGCTTAAGCAGGTGGTCCAAGAAAGGCCAACAGGCCATCTCCCACAAGGCTTCTGGACACTGGCCGGGATCTGGGGTGGCTGCATTTTCTCTGCTCCGAGGCCCCGCCCATGGCTCGGAGGCATCAGCAGGTGTAAGAGGGTGCCTGGGTCACCTGGGACCATGTCAGTGATCCACACCTATCCTTCCATGGCGACCCAGAGTCAACCAGAAGCCCCAGCTATCCCATGCGCTGTCTGACAGGATGGGGTCTGACAGGGGCCAGAGCTGGCCACACAGACGTGGGAAATGTGAGTTACAGTAAAGTCAGTGGTTCTAGGTCCCTGTTGCTACTGTAACATGTCCTGGTGCCAGAAATACACGTTCATTCAAAATAAAACAGAAGGGGAGGTAATACTTTAAAATGGCTTCCCCCCCAAAATCTGTATCAGTTGTGTATGTCTAGAGAATTCAGGAGGTAATGCCCTTCACTGTGACGTGAACACATATTGCTCTTTCCGCAAAGCTCTTTCAAAACTAAATTCTAGAAGGAAACTGGAAGTCATGGGGATCTTACATCCTCCAAGCCAGACTTATTAGGTCCAAAAATGCAGCCTTTCCTTCCCTTGGCAGGGAACCCTAGAAAAATCGAACGGGTGACACTGTCTCAGTTCTGGGGGAGGCAGGCAGGTGCCAACATCTCCCACGACCCCAAGGTTGAGAGGAGGAAACAGACTTCTGAGGGTTGATTTCCAGGGTATTCCAAAGCTGCCTGCTGAGGAGCCTATGGGGACTGGGGAAGGGAGGGTTGGAGAGCAGGAGGAATCCTGCAAAGCTCCCGCACTGAAGGCAATGCTCCTGACAACCCACCCTCCACTGGGAGCCCTGATGCCGGGGAATTCTGGGTGCTGGGTAGAAGATGAGCATCTGCACCCCGTGCACTCGGAAACCCCTTCCCCACACACAAAGCCAGCAGGCCACTTGTCACCCTCCCTGGTGCTTGTGATCTAAAAGGACTGACTCGGCCCCCTGCCCTCCACCCTTCTCTCCTCTCCTAAGGACGGCTGGGGGCCTCTTCCCATGACGCTGCCATCCCTTCTATCATCTGGATCCTCACAGGTGACCTTGGTGGGCGCTCAACAACCAAATGGGGGAGACAGCAGCCTCCTGTTTAGTAAAGAGGAGAGAGCACACAGCAGACACCTGGCTGCTGCCCCAAGCTGGGTCCCAGCCCCATTTGGTGTAAAATCCTCTCAGACCCACCCAGCAGAAGGCAGCTGAACCCAAATGCTGCACCATCAGCCCTCTTGTTAGGGGAGACACAGGAACAGTTTTCTGGCTGGCGTGGGGCCCCCAGTAATTACTGTAGAAGAAGCAAAACTAGACAGAGTAGAAGGCCAATCTCCCACCTTCCCACTCCCACCAAGAGGACTGGAGGAAAGGCCCCCCTGGATAGCTACACTCTGGTGCCACTCTGCTCAGGGACCCAGAGGCAGAACAGCTTGCCTTGCCTTAAAGGGAATGGGAATTAACAACCTCCTTCAAGGGTCACATGAGCCTGCAGCACCTCAACCAGATCAGCTGGGCTTTGCTGCTGAGGTCTAACTCAGCTCCTGCCTGCTGCAGCACCCCCACTCCTGTCCTCTACCCTGCAGAGGCATTCCGTGGCGGAGCACCACACCAGGCCACTTGGCAAGAGTAAGAAGGGAGGGAGGGAAGGCACATGACCGCACTCTAGAATCAGGAGTCCTTTTTCCTCTCCCATCTTCCCCTTCCGGGTCCCCTCTCTCCTGTGTGTTCACACACAGCAGTGATGCCCAGCTCACGACTGTGCTATCCCCCAGCACACCATCCCGAGGGCCCCAGACCACAGACCACTGAGGCCAGCCCTCAGCAGGGCCCAGAATCTGCAGCCATGAGGGAAAGGGTCTCAATAGAACACCACTGGCTTCACCATGAAAAATCTGTATTTCCACAGAAGAACCAAGGAGCTGTGGGGAAGGGTAGGCTCCAGAGCTCTTTGTGTCAGGAGAAAGGCTGAGGACAGGTGGACACTGGACACATTAGCCAGCTCCACACACACACACACACACACAGGCCACCCTGCAGGGGCCCAGAGGACAAAGCAACCAAATCCCATTTCTGAGCCAAAAAGGAAAGCTGCCTGCAGTGTGGCAGGCAGCCTGCGTCAGGACTGGCAGGCCCAGCTATTATAACTTTACAGGGTGCTGAGGTAGGCTTACACCCGGACGGCCAGCTCTCGCATAGGCCAGCCCAGTGCCTGACAGCTGTTCCCCCAAACAAGGGAGGGCCCATAAACACCCACTGTGACAGGCGCTGCCCCAGCTTCCAGGACTGGCCCAGGGCAGCTTGAGTTACCATTTATATAATCTTCTAGGGCTGGGGCTGACACAGCCAACGGGAGGGCAAGGTTATGAAAAATGCATGTCCAGAGCCTTTCTATCCACAAAAACAAAACCCAAACCAAACCAAACCCCACCTGCATTTTGCATGACTTGACTTTAGGACTTCTCACACATCCATGTGGTGAGCTAACTAGTGACAACACCTCCAGGTTTTGTCCCCCGGGCCTCACTGTAAACAGACCCCAGGTCAAAGGAAGCCCCTCAGATATCCCCAACTAGGCCATCTACACTCTGCAAGATACAGCAAGGTGTTCATGTAAGAGCAGCTGAGAGTCCCTCAAACCACCCTGTGACCACCTGGACACAGGGCTCTGAAGCCCCCACAGCAAGTTAGCAAAGCCACTGCCTGTGTCAGTACAGCCCAGGAGAGCAGCACTAACACACACTGCAAGACACGCCCTCCAAGTGCCCACTCTTCATCATGGGCTCACATCGTGCCACAGTCACACACCACACACTGGGAGGTCCGACTTCCATCACCCAAATCTTCACCACACAGACCGCCAGCACAACCACCCACCCACACAGAGGGTGGCAGACAGACGGCCGCCGCCAAGGTTGGCTTAAGCCAGGCATGGCGCCATGCCGGAACTGCACTCACCCACCACCCACCTGCGGCCAGCGCATCCCTCACCTGCAGCTCGCACCAGGCTACCTCCACCCAGGTCTCCGTATCCAGCCCTTTATAGACCGTCTTGAAAGAGCCGCGGCCAAGCTCAATGTCAAACTTGAGGAACCGGCCATCCAGGGAAGTGGCCACAGCCTTCAGGTCGTCCTCGTCGTCTTCCTCCTCCTCGGGCTCCTCCCGACGTGCGCGCCCGAGCTCCGGCCTGGCCTCGGGAGCCCCCGCGTCCTCCTTCCTCGTGGCCGCTATCTCCTCACGGGGACCGCCGTCGGGGGCGGGCACCGGAGCTGGCGCGGGGTCCGGGCCGGGTTCCTGCGCGCCGGCCGGCTCCAGGCCGGGGTCGGCAAGGTTGCTCGGCGGCGCAGCAGGCGCGGCAGGCAATGGGGCGGCCGGGCGACCTCGGGCGCGCTCGGCGATGAGGCGGCGCGTCTTGCATAGCAGCAGCACCCTGCGCTGCAGCGGCTGCGGGGGCTGCGCGCCCGGCGCCTCGGCAGCCTCCAGGCCCGGCGGCTCCTCCTGATCAGACTCCACCACGCTGCGCCGCAGGAAGCGCTGGGGCCCCGGCCGCGCCGCCCGCACCCGCGGCAGTGCCGCGGGCTCCGCCATGCCCGCGGGACCCGCACCGCGCCCGGCCTCCATCAGTGCGCCCGGGGCGTTTCGGCGGCCGCCATCGTCGTCCATCTCTGCGGGCAAGGACACACAGGGCCGTGTGAGTGACGGCCTCGCCGCACCTGCCCGGGCCGCGGGATGAAACAGCACCGCCCCGGAGTCCGCACCCTGCCCTCCCTGGCAGCGGAGGGACCTGCCGAGCTGTCCGTGGGGAGTGGCTGCAGACCCGACCCGGAGGCCGGGTTGGGTGGGAGGGGGCCGTGCCCTGCTCAGGCCTGGGCCGCGGAGAAGCCCTGCAGGGCTGTCTCACGAGGGACCAGGGAAGGCTGCAGAGGGGACCGGGAGGCCGCGGAGAGCACACCTGTGCCCTGCCCAACCGCGGGGAAAGGGGCCTATTGGGATGTCCCTGGGAGGTGGAGATGGTGAAGACGGGACCGGGAGGCCGGGGCTGGGGGAGTGGGGGCCCCGTGCCCTGCTCAACCCTGGGCCGGGGAGGGGTGAAGGAGATTGGGGAAGAAGGAGGTACTGGCCAGGCGGCGGCTCCACAAAGGACGCGGCCCGGGGCGCAGGAGGGGCGCGCGGGGAGGGGGCTGCGGCGACGCGGCGCGCACACAAAGGCAGCGGGCGGGGGGCTCTGCACTCACAGGGCGAACGGGCGCCGTCCATGCCCGCGGCCCGGCAGCAGGGGCGGGCGAGGCCGCTCTTAGGCCGGGATCCGCGCTCGGTCTGGGTAGCTCGGGTCCGCGCTCCAGGCCCGGGTCACCCTCGGCACCAGGGCGCGACGCTACTCCCTCTGGCCAGCCCGCGCCGGGGCCGCGCTCCCGCGTGCTGCTCCGGCTCCGCGCGGCTGCGCTCCGGCACGGGATCCGACCCGGCGCGCGAGGAGGGCGGGGCATTCGGCTGCCCGCCCCCGGCCGGCGCGGCGGGGCGGGGCCTGGCACGCCCACCTGTCCTCGGGCGCGCGCGGCCACCTGCAGGCCAGCCCCGGGGCCGCGCAGGCCCGCTGCGGCCCTCTTGTTCCCCCTCCAGGGGGCGCTGCTGGCCTCTGAGGATCTTGGGAATGCCCCACCGGACTGCTGGCCGCGAATGGTCTGTTATTATCCCCCTTGCAGAAATGGCTTGACCATCCTAGTTTGTCCGCCTTTTGGAAAGGCTGCCGATTTCATCAAGATTCAGTCAGTCTAGGAAGACATCCTGAATTACAAGCCTATCCGTTTCAAGCTTGTCCGTGACGGACGAGCCCAGGCCTATCAACAGATGAAGCTAAGCATATTCCAGACATACGCATGTAAGTCAGTCTGGCTTCCTCCGTGCACCCTAGGACATGCTGGTGGCATGTGGGCATCATGTCTGCCCGGTGATGGAGGAGATGACAGACAATTCATGTAATCGCTGGCAGACCGCTGCCCACCCACACCTGACAAATGTACATAATATGGCAGCAAGTATCCCCACACATCGAAGGGGCAACCTAAATGCTGGGGAATCGAAGAGAACCTGTCCCTGACCGAGTGCCCTGTGCTTGCTTTCTGCGCCCTTAGGAGTACTTTTGGGCAGCCCTGCTTGCCTGACTCTCGTGACAGGGAGCTCACTCTCTCTGCTAACCCATGACCCATGAGTACACAGCTAAGCAGCTAGTGGACAGGCTGCAGTTTGCTCATCCATGAGATGAACATAATGGTTAATGCACAGCTGGTGTCCAACAAATGCTTACAGAAGCAGGGAGGAATGGAGACAAGGCCTACCCTCTGCCTCTGCTCCAACCAGTTCCCAGCACAGCCCACTGATAGGAGGGTCAGGGTCTGGGCTTGCCCCCAGGGAGCCCAGTCAACAGGTACTTTTGAGGGTGGACCTGCCTTTAAGTGGGCTCAGACAGCCTGGGGTCAGTCCAGTGGTCAGACCCAGTGCAGCCAGGCCACTTCCCTGAGTGCCCCCCACAGGCTACTGCATGGGGAGGTGGTCCCTCACTTGAAGACTATGTGGGGTCCACCTCAGGCACAGGTGAAATAGTGGAGAGCCAGGTCCCATAAAGGGGATGGGGCAAAAGGGGGGACTGTGTCAGGAGAGCAGAGTTGGGGTGATGGGGGCAGGGCAAACTTCTCAGGGACTGAAGGAAGTTTGCTAGGACAGGGAGATGGAGTCGGGGTATATGGGACTCCCAAGCTTGAGCTCCAAGGCCCTGGAGCCTCCGGCAACTGAGGGCAAATGGTGGGGCGTGCTTTGGCTCCTTGGGGAAGTCTCCCCATCCAGTGGGAGCCGAGCAGTTCTATAACGCATTGTTTTCTTCTTTTATAATGATATAACATTTCTTTTACTCCCAAATTTGAAAATATGTGTTGATTTTTTTAAATAACAACTTTATTAGGATATAATTTAGTTACCATGAAATTCACTCTTTTAGAGTGTACATGTCAGTGATTTTTACTACATTCACAGAGTTGTGTGACCATCACCACTGTCTAATTACAGAACATTTTTATCACTTCCAAAAGAAACCCATGCCCATTAGCAGTCACTCCACATTACCCCTCTCTCAGTCCCAGGCTAGCAGTGATCTACTTTCTATCTCTATAGATTTGTTAATTCATAACATCACATATGAGCTTTCCTAGTGGCTCAGTGGTAAAGAATCTGCCTGCCAATGCCAGAGATGCAAGTTCCATCCCTGGATCAGGAAGATCCCTTGGAGACAGAAATGGCAACCCACTGCAGTATTCTTGCCTGGAAGATCCCATGGAGAGAGGAGCCTGATGGGCTACAGTCCATGGGGCTGCAAAAAAGTCAGACATGACTTAGCAACTAAATAACAGCTCCATCACATAGAAATCGAATCATACTACAGTGCTTTGTGACTGGCTTCTTCCATTCAGCATATGCAGATGCAGATGGCACCATTGACTCAACAGACATGAATTTGAGCAAATTCAGGGAGATAGTGAAGGACAGGTAAGCCTCAGTTCAGTTCAGTCGCTCAGTCATGAGCGCTCACTCTCTGCGACCCATGGACTGCAGCCCACCAGGCTTCCCTGTCTATCAACAACTCCAGGAAGGGAAGGGAAGCCTGGTGTACTACAGTTCATGGGGTCACAGAGAGTCGGACATGGCTTGGCAACTAAACAACAACAAGTATGACTTCCACTGCACCACCCGTAGCAGGCACATCTTGCCACTCAGGAGATGCTCATCAGGCTTGCATCAAATAACTGAATAACGATTCAAACCTTTTTCCCCTATGCAGTGAGTTACTTAAATTTATTTAACTTTACTCAGCTTGGCTCATACCAGATGCTACATTATATATCCTTGTTGGTTCAGTCCAGAGAACACGGCTTTAGCCCTCAGATATCCTGAATGTGCAAGTGTTTGAAATCCTCTCCCTATGACCCTGCTGTGAAGTGAGCCTGCCTCCAGGTGTGGGAGATGCTGTCAGCCCTCAGTCTCCCATCAGGGACCACCCCCAAACTGCACAGCTCAGTTCCTGACCCCAGGCTTTTTTTTTTTAATGGATTCAACTTTTAGAAATAGTTTATTTCCATTTTATGGTTAAGAGTCTGAAGAAGAACAGCTAAGACCATTTAATGATCATTCCTACCCATTCAGTGGCCTGAGCTGTGGGAAAGCAGATCAGTCTCAGTGGGAACTACTAGGTGGGCGCAGAGGGCACCTGCACACCTTCAGACCAGCCTTCAACCTCAGCAGGAGTTGTGGTAAACTCCGGAGCTGAAGCAGCACATTCACCCCAACCATCATCCTTGGTCACAGCCTGCCCTTCATTCTCAGTCTCTGATGGAAGTAGATGGAGTGTGGCAAAACTCCTGGTTGCACGAAAGAGATGATGCTTGTGTCCACCACCTGAGACCCACTGAACGAGCCCTCTTTTCGTGTCTCAGAGCAGGATTGACTTTGGTTTGTAAAGAAAGAGAGGGTCCGCATGGCTCTAGAGACCTGCATGGATCATGAAATAGGGAAATGGGCAGAAGAAAACACGGGCTATTTTCCATGTTTTCATCTCTCCTAAAGCCCCAGGAATTTGAACCAGGGGTCTTGAGTAACATTGTTGTTGTTCAGTTGCTAAGTCGTGTTCGGCTTTTTGTGACCCCATGAACTGCAGTGTGCCAGGCTTCCCTGTCCTTCACTATCTCCCCAAGTTTGCTCAAACTCATGTCCATTGAGTCAGTGATGCCATCCAACTATCTCATCCTCTGCTGCCCTCTTCTCCTTTTGCCTTCAATCTTTCCCAGCTTCAGAGTCTTTTCTAATAAGTCAATTCTTTGCATCAGGTGGCCAAAGTATTAGAGCTTCAGCTTCAGTCCTTCCAATGAATATTCAGGGTTGATTTCCTTTAGGATTGACTGGTTTGATCTCCTTGCAGTCCAAGGGGCTCTCAAGAATTTCTTCTCCAGCACCACAGTTTGAAAGCATCAATTCCTCCATGCTCAGTCTTCTTTATGGTCCAACTCTCACATCTGTACTTGACTACTGGAAAAACCATAGCTTCGACTATATGAACCTTTGTTGGCAAAATGATGTCTTTGCTTTTTAATACATTCCCTAGATTTGTCATAGCTTTCCTCCCAAGAAGCAAGCATCTTCTAATCTCATGGCTTCAGTCACCATCCACAGTGATTTTGGAGCCCAAGAAAATAAAGTCTGTCACTGTTTCCATTTTTCCCCATCTGTTTGCCATGAAGTGATGGGACCAGATGCCATGATCTTAGTTTTTTGAATGTTGAGTTTTAAGCCAGCTTTTTCACTCTTCTTTTCCACTCTCATCAAGAGGCTTTTTACTTCCTCTTCACTTTCTGCCATAGCATGAGTAGAGTACCCGATAGCCATCGAAAATAGGGGTGAGTCACTGAGCCCAGTGGGTGGTGGGGCCTAAAGTAAGTCATGCTGCTCAAATAATGATAATGATGATGATCCCCAGTGCTGAGCTAAGTTTGCAGGAATTCTCTTGTCTTGCCCCACACTGTCCTAGGGGGCCCTGTTATCAGATGGGAAGCACTAGAGAGGCAGAGTCTTGCCTTAGTTTGTTGAATGCAGGCAGTGCACCTGGAGGTGAACCAGCTCACACCTCACTGTGAGCTGCCTCTCTGCCTGAAACTGCTGCCTTCTAGCCTTTTCAGAACTTTGTGGCCAGTCCCTGCCCATTGACTTTTTGCTAGTTCGAGGGGCTGGTCTTCGGCAAGCTGGTACATGCCTCATCACGCCAGCTCTCTCGCATCCTCTCTTAACACCTCTGTCCATGTGGCCCCTGGAGCTCTAACTCTGCTGGCTCTTCTGTCTCATGCCCATGATCCATCCCACCTCCAGCTCCACCCCATATAGCACTGGGGCTGGGAATCTGTGTTCCATCTCTCCCAGCCTCCAGTGGCTTCAGAAAGGCATTGTCAGAGGAACTGCTGGCAGCAGCAGATTGAAAGGAGCTCCTGTCCCCATCCACTGAACAGGGGGGTATACAGTACTCTCCATCAGACTTCTTTTGGTCCCCAGAGCTGGTCACATGGCTCCACTCCTCTCCTAGGGAGCAGCCAGAGCACAGAAGAGCCCCCTTCCACACTCCCAATCCCCGAGGCTGAGCATCCCCTGAGGTGGCCACCCGTCTAAGCTCCACAGCTTCCTTCTGTCCATACTCAGAGTATGCACTGCTGTCTGGGTTTCAGTGGGAGCAGAGTCCCCAGTGTGCTCAATCAGCCTGCCAACACCTGGTATCTAAGCCCTAGGATTGAATGGATGCTCCGCCCAGTCTCAGCCTCAGCTCTCTCCTCAACTCTCAACTCTTGAGGGATCTGTCTTAATGGGCAGGCTGAGGAGTGAGAGGTGGTGGTTTAGTCACTAAATCATGTCCAACACTTGCAACCCCATGGACTGTAGCCTGCCAGGCTCCACTATCCCTGGGATTTTCCAGGCAAGAATACTGGAATGGATTACCATTTCCTTCTCAGGGGATCTTCCTGACCCAGGGATCAAATTCTGGTCTCCTGCATTGCAGTCAGATTCTTTACCGACTGAGCTGACCCTCCCTCAATTCTAGCTTGACCCCAACCACATCAGTCTACTGCCCTCTAGGGATGCCAAATCCCAGTTAAGGCCCCAAATTCTGGGCCATGTTCTATTAGTCCTGATGGCTCATGCCAGCCCTTGCTTACCATGGCCCCACGGCCTCTCTTATCCTGTTGCCCAAATGGATCCACTGAGCAGGCTAGCACAAGCTTCCTGGAAAGCAGTTCATAGTTGGAGCAAGAATGTAAAAAAATGTTTATACCCTTTAAGTCAGTAATTCCCTTTTGGGGAATTTATACAAATGAAGTGACCAGCTATGCAGATAGTGGAGCATAAAGATGTTCACTGAAGGGTTGTTTATAATAAGCATTAGGAATAATGTAAATTTTCAGCAATTGGAAAATGGCTCAGTAAACTGTATTATTCCGACATAATCAAATATGACGAAGCCATTTAAATGCTCTTGGAGTTTTATAATCAAGCAGGAAGTGATTAGAGATAATTTGAAGTGACAAGGTACTGGAGAAAAACCGAAGAGAACACACCAAAATGTCAGCAGTAGATGGTTTTGCTTTTGTGTGTTTTCCTGCACTTTGTACAAGAGGCAGCTTCGCTTAATGTGTGGCCCATGTCTTTGGAAAAGGGGGCGCACTGATTCAGCACGGGTCTAGAAGCCTGGATCTGATTCGAATCCTGGCACCATCTGTTGGCCATGAACTGCAACTCACTAATTAATGTCTCTGAACTCCAGTTTCCTGATTAGTCACAGGGTGGTAGCAGCACCCAGTTCCTGGGGTTGTGACAGAATCACTAAATGAATCCCCAGGGGTTCTAGCAGGCCAGTAGGACTGAAACATGGTAGCCATCCTGGACTCTGACCACCTCCTACCTTGCCACCTGTCTCCTTGCTGGTGGGACCTGACACAGAGAAAAATGGCCCCTGATTCAAGAGAGCCATTGAATCCCTACTTCCCCAGGGGGACGTGGAGGTTGGATGTCTTAGCAATTTGCTTAGGACCACAGAGCTAGTGTGGAGAAGGCAATGGCACCCCACTCCAGTACTCTTGCCTGGAAAATCCCATGGACGGAGGGGCCTGGTGGACTGCAGTCCATGGGGTCGCTAGGAGTCAGACACGACTGAGAGACTTCACTTTCACTTTTCACTTTCATGCATTGGAGAAGGAAATGGCAACCCACTCCAGTGTTCTTGCCTGGAGAATCCCAGGGACGGGAGAGCCTGGTGGGCTGCCGTCTATGGGGTTGCACAGAGCCAGACACGACTGAAACAACTTAGCAGCAACAGAGCTAGCGAGGAGGGAGGGCAGACATGTGGGCTCGTTTGGACAGAGCAGAGAGAAGGAGCGTGGAGAGCCAGGTGCCACAAGGCCTTGGCTGGAGTCCTCAGACCAGAGCCAGGCCACCGTCTAGGACAGGTTCTGACAAGTGGCCGAGGTGGGCTATGCCACTATGTTTCACAGGGGTTGCACTCACCCGGAGTTTTCTCTTTACGTTCAGTGGGCCCGATCAGCCCCCATGAGCTCTCAGGGGAGACACATAATTCTCCATGTGATGCAAAAGAGGCTTTTTCCACTGGCTGGAAACTTGGCCTACTTGACTTGGGGTTTTCCAGCTGACCCAGTTCAAATCGCAATACCTGCCCCTGGGAATGCCTGTTCATTCAGAATGAAAAGGTGTCCAGGTCATATAATATATCATCACCAAACACCCGTTGAGCCCTCTAGAGAAGTCTCATCCCATTGAGGCCTCAAATTCTGGCCTTTCTCCTGCTAGTCCTGTTGGCGCATGCCAGCCCTTGCTTGCTGTGGATCTACTGCCTCTGTTTCATCCTGCTGCCCAAACGGATTCACTGGTGGCCAGGCCTAGTGCACACTTTGGAAAATGACCACATCATAAGAGGATGATGCCTGTCTTTCAGCTATGCTTCCTTCTCTGTTGGCTTCACATACAGTCTGACTCTTCCTGGAGGAGCACCCATGCCCACCAGTAGCTCCACATTGACATTTCCAGTGTTTCCCTCCACAGCTCTAGGAAAGCCTTGGAGATGGATGTCTTTAGCTGAGAGGTCACGTGTTCATCCCTGAACCACCCCTGGGGACAGGGCTGGGATGTTCTGACGTGCCAGACTGGGCACATGTCCCCCTTTGGTCCAAAGACTGGATGTGGGAAGAGGGCTTGTTCCAAAATAAGGAGGAAGCATCCCACTTACACCCTGACCTTGACCTTGACCTTGGGAAAGGAGGCATGGCTCCTCTTTGAATGTCTGCACCAACCCCAGGGAGCCCCATTCATTCTTCTTGTACTTGTGGCTTCAATTTGCTCATCTACTGAATGGCTCACCTCATCAGACCATGGGAGAATGGGAGGGCCCTAAACAACCTGGCACACAGTAGGTGCTCATTAAACATTAATGCCACCCTCCTAGGCTCAACATTCTGCACACACCTGCCAAGGGAATGGGTCACAACCTCTGAGGCCATTGAGCTGCAACATGTTTTTCTATAAGGTTTCATGTGAACTACACATCCAGGAATGAAGTCACTGATCAATAAACCACAGCAGTGACTCCAGTACTTGTTGGTCCTAGAGATAGAACTGCCATTTTACAAGGTAACTGGGCAGGCACCAACAGCCAGAATCACACTCCACTTTGAATAAAGACCTGAACTCTAACTGGCATTAGTAGATACTGCAGGCAGCCTCAGGCCCTGGGGTGGTTTTTACATCAACATCACAGGGACAGACAGGCAGGAGCTGAGCCCTGGACACCGTGGGGTAAGGATGTGGGGTATAGTGTGCTGCGTGGGGCTTGACGTGGTTCTGGTCTGTCTGTGAGGATGTGAGTTGCGGGAGGGCTAGTGGGCAGGGTGCCTTGGCTCTGAAGCTGAGGGGCAGAGGCCAACACAGACACCAGCAAGAGCAAAGTAGGGCTTTTAACAGGAGGAGACACCAAGGCTCGAAGAGGAAAGGGGAGCTGCCCAAGAGCACGCAGTGATCAGGCTATAGAACCAGGCCTCCAGGGTCAAAAGAGGCCCTGTCTCTTGCTGGAGAGAGCTTTAAGTGATCATTTATTAGATGTGTGTGTTTGCATGTGTGTATTGGTTGTGGGGAGGCCTTCCAGACACAAGAGCAAAAGGGGGCAGGGCAGGGAGGAGAGATCAGAGATTTAAAAAAGAAAGATAACATTGACCAAATTTTTAAATATTAAGAAACAAGATCTAAAGGCAGCCATTCCCTTGAGAAAAAAGACTCACAGCAGATATAAAGGGCAAGGAGAGTTATCATTAATATACAGAAATTCACATGAGTCAATACGTGTTCAGTATTAGCGGAAAAAAGCCAAATTCCCCAAAGAAAAGAGGACGAAAGTCATGCCAACAAGCACAGAAAGTCTCGGAACGTATAGAACCACAGTTTTGTCTCACCAGGAACTGTCAGAAGGCAAGTAAAACAAACTGGCATCTTCATGTGGAGATTAGCAGTCCTGGTTTAATAATAAGGCCCGGTGCTGGCAGAGGGGAGCAGACAGGCAAGCTGTGAGCAAGTAGTCAGTCCCAGCCTTTCGGGAAAGCAGCTTGGAAAAGCCTCACACTTATTTCTTACTCTGATTCACTTTTGGCATCTACCCTGAGGAAAGCAAAGATTTAGACCTAGAGTAGTTTATCTCAGAGTTACTATACATACCAAAAAATTGGAAATGACAAGGTTCCAGGGGGAGGCCTGGGTAACCCTTCGTTGTCCTAAACCAAGGAGTTTGTGATAATTTGTTACTGCAGCAATGTAGACTGATACACTCCACACTGGATTCCTGGCACAAGAAAGCTTGACGTATTCTGCAAGCTCAAGGAACAATTGTTAAAACAGCCAATAAAGGAATAATCTCAAAGAAAATACACCAGATATCGGCAGTGGTTTTTTCTATCTGGGCTTCCCCGGTGACTCACCTGGTAAAGAACCCGCCTGCAATGTGGGAGACCTGGGTTTGATCCCCAGGTTGGGAAGGTCCCCTGGAGAAGAGAACAGCTACCCACTCCAGTATTCTGGCCTGGAGAATTCCTTGGACACTATAGTCCATGGGGTCGCAAAGGATGGGACACAGCTGAGCGACCTTCACTTTCACTTTTATTTCTATCTGGGTGAATTCCATTTTTTGTTTTCACGCTTTTCTAGTATTTTCAAATGGCAGTCATGGCTGTCCCACAGCTTGTACCGTGCACTCGCCTGCTTGGCCAACCCTGAACCAGCTGCTTGGTCAGAAGTTCATGCATTCATAATTGTGACAGATTTTGGCAAACTGTTCTCAGGAGAGGTTGTACCAATTTACACTCCCACCAGTGTTGTCGGCTTGCCCACAGAGCACATTAATTGACTTTTGCATTAGGAGAAATGCTATATCCCCCCAAGGATTTAATTTCCATGTCTCCCGTCACTTGTGAACTCAGCCTCTGCCCATGGGTTCGAACCAGCTTTCTTTCCTTTGAACTGTCCTCATAGGGGCTGACCTCTCCCTGCCCTGCTGACATCCAGACCACCTTCGCTCAGCTTTTGAGTGACTGGTTCCATCTCCTTTGTCAGCCCTAGGCTCAGAAGTCACCTCCACAGAGGGGTGAGGTCCCTGAGGGGCCTATAGCCCTGCCTGATGTGGGGCCACCTTCGGAGCATCTGCTTCTCTGCAACAGGCACTCAGGTCGCAGCCCAGAGCCCCTGCTCTTCTGGTCTGGCAGCCCCCTTGCCCCAGCAGGGCCTGAGCCAGTTGGTCTGTGCTAACTGACCCGTCTCACTCCTCTGGGCTTCCCATGGAGCAAGGCCTTTAACCTCAAGATGAAGGCCCCTTTGGTGGCCATCAGAAGTGTGGCTTGGACTCAGGTCCAACCCCTTGGCCACCCTAGGCCACACCAGCCTGCGGGAGAGACGCCTAGGCTGGGGGGGAGGGTGCAATAAGCTCATCCCCTGGGCCTTAGTTTCCTATCTGCCAACCGGCAAGGTCACCGTTAGGGTGACAGAGCAGACATCTGCAGTGCTTCCAGTGGGCAGCCTAGGCCCGGGCACAGGAGGAGTGGTCACTGCAGCTCTAGGCAGCTGAGGGTGTGTGCCCTGAGCTCTCCATCCTTCTCCAGATAATGCTGGGCTGGATCAGCATCTCTGTTCCCAGGGCCCACTTTGCCTGTGCCACAGCTGGGGTGGAGGCTGTTGGACTGATCAGTTAGTGCATGCCTGGTCCCTGCCAGCCAGACCCCTGACCCTGGGGTCCCCACGCTTGTCTGCAGCCCATGCCTGATTCTGATTGTAGAGGCCAGTGCCCCCCACACCACATGGACCAAGGGCGGTGGGCAGTGCTAACTGGAGTCCAGGGTGTTCTCAGAATGGCACTTGGGGAAGGGCCAGCATGACCCAGGGCTGCACAGGGACCTCTGTTCACAAAGCACCAGCATTCATTCACGGGGGCCTGAGGACAGGGTCAGTAGTTTCCCTGGGAGGACCAAGCCTGCAGCCTCACACCCTCATCTTCTTTCACAAGAATTTAACACAAATGGCGTGAGGCCCTGCAGACACAGGTGGAGGCAGCCAGGAGGCTCAGTGGCCTTAAGCAGGTGGTGCCGCTCTCCAGCCTTGGTTTCCCCACTTGCGAGGAGAGGACAGCCAGATGAGTGAATGAACGTGGTAGTCTCTGCTCAAAGGATTGGAGGATGGAAATAAGGGAAGGAGGGAAGAAGGTAGGGATACAGAGAAGGAGGGAAGGGAGAAGGTGGAAGAAAGGAGGGAGGGAAGGGAGGAAAGATGAATAGGCAAAAAGACAGGATCACAATCTGCTAAGGATAAACTAGAAAGTTGCCCCCATATGGTCAGCTGGGAAACCCTGGACAGATTTTCTGATCTCTCTGAGCTCTCCTTTGTTGACCTGCAGGATGGAAACCATAATAATAGAGGGGAAGACAGCTTGTCCTGCATCCCCAACACCTGGAGCTCCCAGATCCTACCGTTCTGGTACTTTTCTTGGCTCTGCTCTTTTAGAAGCACATCATGATGTCCAGCACGCGGATGATGATGTGATGAACACTCTGCCCGTGATGAACATTCTGCTGCACTGGGTTTCTTAGGGTGGGGAGTTGCTGCCTCTGCCTGACTTCACTCTAACCTCACCTCAGGTGCCAGAGGTAAGATGTCATCACAGGCAACTAGGCAAAATTCTGAAGTCATGACAAGGATATACCTTTCAGCGGTTTCTTCGCAGCTGATAGTAGCTGAAAGTGAAAAGTTGCTCAGTCACATCCGACTCTCTGTGACCCCATGGACTGTAGCCCATAGGCTCCTCTGTCCATGGGATTTCCCAGATAAGAATACTGGAGCGGGTTGTCATTCTCTTCTCCAGGGGATCTTCCCAACCGAGGGATTGAACCAAGGTCTCCTGCACAGGAGGCAGATTCTTTACCATCTGAGCAAATAGGGAAGCCAATTGTAAAACAGTGTTTATTTGTTAGTTAAATAAAGTAGTCTACTCTGAGGTACTGTTTGTAACTCTGGAGATCTTTTTTAAACGCATTTGTGTTGTGAATAACACAGAAAATCAACATCGTCTGGTCCAGCCTCCAGCTGGTACAGGAAGCCCCTCCCCAGGACCTGAGGGGTGTCAGCCAGCTCTGCTGGCATCTCTCCAGGATGGGAGCACATGGCCTTCAAGATGCCAGACAGACCACAGACCTGAAGCTCCTGTGCTGTAACTGCCCTGGAACAGCCAAGCAGGGTCCCCGTACAGCCTGGCCCCCAGCTGTGCTTCTGTCTGCCACACTGCAGTTTTCCATCACATCTCCCACCTGTGCCCTAGAGAAGGAATCACATAATCACAGGGTGAAATGAATGAGGATATGAATTTGACAGAAAGCTGAAATTGTCTGGAAACTGCCCCCCACCCCCTGGGTTTCCTGCCTCCCCCGCCCCAGGGGACAGGATGGGAGGAGGCCAGAGTTGCAAGGACATGACCTGCAACTCAGCCACTACATTTCACTCTGACCAAGAAAACCTTTTTTTAAAAAATTGAGACATAATTTGCCTGCCATAAAACCCCCGCTTTTAAAGTGTACAATTCAGGGGTTGTTAGTACATTCACGGACTTAGGCAATTATCATCACTAAATCCAGAATGTTCTCATCATCACAAAAGAAGATCTGGCCCTCCCAGCTGAAGCAGGAAGCATGATGGGCTTTCTCTGCCACAACCTACCTCTTAAACTGAACAGATAAAACAGAATTTAGAAACTCGATGTTTGCCTTGAAGACCAGAAAATCAGACACTGTAAGACTGAAGACAGAGGTAACCCACGACAGTGACCAACCCAAGTTCTTTGAAAAGTTTCTCAGAGATGTTCACTGTTCTTTCAAGATTCTAGATGGACAAGAAGCAATTGACTGAATTCTTGGTTTAGCTGTTAGATTTGGATATGGAGATAATGCTGAAAAATACAATTACTTGGTAACTGATAATGCAAAAAATGCTGACTGTTGCATCAATTAAAAATGCAGAGCCCATGATCAATTTGGACATAAATAATCCTAATTTTAGGGCTGGTGTCCTGGCCCAGGCTACCTTTCAGAGTCAACCCATGGTGATTACCTGGCAGTGCTTCAAACAATTAACATTTTGGTCCAGGAACCCTGACATGGCACGCAGTTGCTAACACAAACCCAACAGAAGAGGGCTTGCCTGCTGCTTAAGACAAGCGTATTCTTGGTTTTAACACAGGAGCTGAGGTTCTTAATGAAGCTGCTCAAACTCTGCACTTGGTGTGTATAGAAGAGCTGAGAGAGCTGCAGACAAAAATTAATGCAGCCACAGTGACTGTTGAGATGATTACTGCTGATCCAAAGACAGACCACAGACAGGGTGGAAGATGAATATTAGAAAGTTCATCTAAAATTAGAATTTTATCATGGCCCCTACCTAGTACACACTGGCATATATACGGAAGCAAATGCTACATTTTCAATGGAAAACTCCCAGAAATTTGACTATGTTCTGGAAAGCAACCACCATTGCTTTTTCTTTAATAAAGTTTGGGAAAGAAGAAAACAAAACATAGATCCTGTACCCAACAGGCAATCAGCCCCCACGCAGGGCCCCCGCACCCCGACAACCATGAATCTGACTCTGAATCTGCCTATTCAGGACATTTCATATGAATAGAATCATAACATATGTGACCTTTTGTGTCTGGCTTTCTGCACTCAGCGTGTTTTCTAGGTTCATTCACATTGTAGCATGCACCACTGCTTCACCCTTCTATAGCTGATTAATAGTCCATTGTTTGAATACACCACATTTTGTTTAATCCCTCATCCAATCGTGTACACTTGGGATGTTTCTGGTTTTTGACCATTATGAACAATCATGTACATGTTTTTGTATTGGCCTTGCTGGATCCTAAGGTAATTCTATGTTCACTGTTTGAGGAACCACCAAACTGTTTTCCACAGTGGCTATATCATTTTGCTTTTCCACTAGCAAGGTATGAGAGCTCCAATTTCTCCGTATCCTCACCAACACTTAATGTCCGTGTGTTTCTATTCTATCCATCTCAATGGGTGTGAGGGGGTACCTCATTGTGGTTTTGATTAACAGTTGTGATGTTGAGCATCTTTTCACGTGTTTATTGGCCATTTATATATTTTCTTGGGAGAAATGTCTTTTCAAGACCTTTGCCAGTTCTTGAATTGTGTTGTTTGTCTTTTTGTGGTTGACTTTTATGACATCTCTACATATTCTGGACACTGGATCCTTGTGAGATCTGTGACTTGCCAGTATTTTCTCCCATTCTGTGGATGGTCTTTTCACTACTTGGATAGTGTCCTTTGATTCCAAAAGTGTTTAATTTTGATGAAATTGATCTATTTTTCCCTTAATGTGTCTGTGCCCAACAAAATCTTTGACTAAACTCCCCACACTCCTCAGACCAAGGCCTGTGCCCTCTCTCCCTGCTCAGTCTCCTGGACAGCGGGTCCTTTCTTAGACTCTGGTGTGCTGCGCCCCCTGGTGGCGCTTGGCCATTCAGGATGGGTGCGCAACTCAGGCAGGGAGGCACAATCAGGCTCCAGGGGCATCGACGTTAGATTTGACAAAGCACCATCTGTACTCAAGGAAACCTTCTTTGGGAAGAAAGAAAGAGGAAAACATTTCTGCTTCCCAATCCCAGACACAGCCGACCACTGGCCGTCTCTCTTTGTACTCTGCCTACTACACTGTGAGGTGGGGATTCCAGTTCCCTTTCTAATAGGGGAGGAAGCTGAGGTTTGGGTAAGTGCAGTAAGTGTCCAGGGTCCAGAGTTACTGATGGAGATGCTGCCTGCTAAGTTGCTTCATTCATGTTCAACTCTTTGAGATGGACTGTAGCCCGCCAGGCTCCTCCGTCCATGGGATTCTCCAGGCAAGAATTCTGGAGTGAATTGCCATGCCGTCCTCCGAGGGACCTTCCTGATGCAGGGATCAAACTCAAATCTCTTGTGTCCACTGCATCTGCAAGTGTGTTCCTTACCACTAGCGCCACCTGGGAGATGACAAGCTGACCCTTCACTTATTCACTCAACAAACATTTGTGAGGGCGCCGCCTCACACAGACATTAGCTGAACACTGGCCAACTCAGCAAGAACAGACTAAACAGCCTTAATGCCATAGGAAAGTACAGGCCAGGCCCCCAGGCCCCGCTGATTGCTGACTGAAGAAACCCTGGGAGGGAGACGTGAGAGACCTCACTGGTCTCCTGTGAGTGGAACCCGTTGCCCATGGAGCATTCAAGTCCCCCGAGAGCTGGCCAGGAGGCCCCATCACCTGATAGAAAAGTAAAGGAACAGTACAGGAGCAAGAGGGGGACAGGAGGGAGAGGAAGAGTTTTCAACACACATTGTTTTGAATTTCATACTGTGTGATCAGCCTACTTAACAAAAATGTAGATATAAATAAGATTTAAACTTAAACAATGATTAGAACTTATCAGAATTAGTTGTGTGTAAGAGATGGCTAAGTGCTCTCCACCATCCATTCTCTTCCTCTATCACAGAAACCCTGAACTTTCAGTTAGGAACATGGATGCCTGGAACATAAAGTACATCTCTCGGCTTGCCTTCCATCTAGGTATAGCCACGTGGCTAAGTTCTAACCAAAGATGTGAGTGGAACTGTGCAGAAACTTCTAAGAAGTGTCTTAGAGAGTTCCCTGGTGGTCCAGAGATTAGGACTCAGTGTTCTCATTGCCATGGTCCCAGGTTCAAGTCCTGGTCAGGGAACTAAGATCCTGCAAGTTGCACAGTGTGGCCAAAAAAAAGAAAAGTCTTACAATGTAGGATGCATATTTCTTTCTCTCTTCCTCCTTCCTGCTAGCTGGGATGCAAGCAGGATGGCTGGAATTTAAGCAGCCATCTTGGGCCACATGGTAGAGACTACATATTAAGAACAGCAGGACAGGAAATTAGGAGGAACCTGGGCTTCTGACATGGAACTGCCACACCAGCCCCATCCTGCTTGCCTTAGGACATCTTCTATGTAATAAGAAAGAATGTCTTTCTTGCTTAAGTAACTGATATTTTGGGGTTTGAGTCATCACAGTTGCACTTGCCCTGAGTGGCACATCATATAAAGTACCTGATAAGCATCTGGCCAATTATAGGCTGAGGATCCAGCCCAGTCACACATGTATGATGCGGGTGGAGGAGAAATGCACCCAGGCCTGGGAGGGAAGCTGACACACAAAATTCCACTGCCCTATCCCAGCCCCGGCCCAGCTGTTGGTCCTTAGTCTCTGAAAGCCAACGCCACCTAACAAGATGACATGTGTTAAGCCACATGCTTTTCTGACTCTATGTTTTGCCAATTGAATTAGATTTTCCTCTGGTTGATATTGGAGTGAGCCTTCATTTCCTGACCATCTGCTGTTTGGGTGGCAGGAAAGTCCTCTGAGTGCCAGAGGAGAAGCAGCCCAGATTGAACGTGCTGCAGGAACACCCCAGGAGCAGAGGGACTGATGGAGGGCTCCCAGGGAGGCCCCCACAGCCACGCGGCACTCAGGGACTGCCAGCTCTGAATCTGAGCCTGGGTCCAGAGTCCTTCCTGCTCCGGACACTGGTAATATAATTCAGTTTAAAAAGGAAGAAAATTTTGACACGTGACACATAGTTGAACCTTGAGGACATTGTGCTAACTGAAATAAGCTTGTCATAAAAGGACAGATACTGTACGATTCCACGTGTATAAAGCATCTACAGTCATCAAATTATAAAAACAAAAAGTAGGATGGGGGTGCCAGGGACTAGGGGAAAGAGAATGGAGAATTAGTGTTTTAATGGGGACGGTTTCTGTTTGGAATGATGAAAAAGTTCTAGATCTTTTGTACAACAAGGTGGAATCATTTAACACTGCTGAACTTCAAACTTAACAATGATTAAGTGGTTGAAAAACAATTACCTGTATCTATATTGATGGATCTCACCTCTCACTGATCACAGACCTTGAAGAGTATCTCTGTGACTGTATTAATCTGTGTCCAATCAGATGGTAGGGACCACTCGGTGACCTGAACAGGATGTCTAATAGGCCCAGTTAGTAAGCACTGATGAGACCTAAAAGGAAGCCCTAGGAAACCCCAGGACTGAGGGAGGGCACTTGAGGAGGTCAGCTTGGAGGGAGCTGGGCCTCAGTGGAGAAGGCATGCCTGAACCCACTAGTTGGCAGGGAAATCTGCTGGTTTGTGTGGGCCAGGCTGGTCTGCAACCACCACAGCGCAGGCTCTGTGGCTACTGGCCAGGGTGCGTAGCAAATTCGGGGCATCAAGAAGGAGCTGGAGGCCGAGAGTGGGGAATCTGAATCTAGAGGCCTTGGGAAGGTAACCACCAGGGCAGGGCTGCAAGGTCACAGGAATGTCATTTGGGGGGCATGGGCACCAACCATCCTGAATCCCGCACTTCACACCCCCAGGTATCAGAGCTCCATCCTCTTTCCACCCTTCCAGTTCTCTGAACTGGGGGTGCCTGACATTTTGGTCACCAGGAAGGAGAAATGTCCAAGGGTATTCGGAGCTCAGAGGCAATGAACTGATATGCTGACCTTGCGGGTAAAGGGGCCTCCAGGACAGGATGCTAAAAAAAATACCTATTCAAAAAATATAAATTTGTTTTATCTGAATGTACTTATCTGAATAAAATCTGGTAGATTGGACTTCATAAAACTGAAAACTTCTGCTTATCAAATGACATGACTAAGAAAATAATAGGCAAGACACAGATTTGGAAAAAATACCTGTATTTGAAAAAAAATACATGTGGCCATAGTGTGTAAAGAACTCCTTTAAAAGTCAAGGCTAAAAAGATGAATAACCTAAAATTTTAAATGTGCCGAAGACTTTAACAGACACTTCACAAAAGGTGATATACGAATGGCTGGGCCCCTGAAAGTGTGCTAAGTGTCATCAGTGAAGTATCTCCACCAATCATTTTAACATCTAAACATTTAGAAGATAGAAAATAACCAGTGTTAGGGAGGCATGGAGCAACTGGGACTCATGTTTTGCTGGTAAGAAATAGTACAGCCACTTTTAAACTGGTCTGGTGGTTTCTTATAAATATACACAAGAGATTCTCCTCAGTTTGGCCAAGAGAAGTGAAAACATGCTTACACAAGTCCTTACACACTGCACTAAGAGTAGTTCATTCATAACAGCCGCAGACAAGGGCCACCTTGATGACTGTCTGCAGGTGAATGTGAAAACATGCTGGGTGCCCCCGCACTGGGATGGGCTCAGGAGGGAAGAGGGATGGGCTGCTGATACACGAACAGCCCTGATGAATCTCAGAAACATTTTGTGAGTGAAAGAAGCCAGACACGAAATAAATTAATCCATTTATTTGTTTATTCAGAACAGGCAAAGCAGATGAGAACAGGGGTAGCCACTGTAGTGGGGAGAGAGGGCTTGACTGCACACGGGCCTGAGGAAGTTTTTTTGGGGATAGCAGCGTTCTAGACTTGATATTCGTGATGGTCAGTCTGTACAGTTCTCAAAACACATCAGTCTGGACCTCCAAGATGGGTGCTTTCTTGGTGGATGTGAGTAATAGAGTGAAAGTGAAAGTTTAGTCACGCAGTCGTGTCCGACTCTTTGCGACCCCGTGGACTGTAGCCCACCAGGCTCCTCCGTTCACGGGATTTTCCAGGCAAGAGTACTGGAGTGGGTTGCCATTTCCTTCTCCAATGTGAGTAATAATCCATTGCTGAAATCTAAAACATGTCTCACCCTGTCTAGCCCTGTCCATCCCACAGGATGCCATATCCCAGTGGGCCCCTTCTTAGAGGGAGACCCAACCATGCAGAAGAGAAAGGATGAAGACGGTGAGAAGTTTCTGTCTGAAGAGGAGAAGCAGCTCCATGCGATGAATCAGCCAAGGATCAAGCTATGAAATGATATTTCACTCCACTGAGCAAGCACCAGGGCAGTGGACTTACTGCACTGACACCTCCCGAACAGCCACGGTTCCCTTCTTTCTTGTGGACAAAACTCCAGTGAGTAGAGATGATGGTTTGGAACTCAGTCACATCTGGTTGTTAAGAAGACAGGAAGAGGTGGTATCTATTTGGGGATAATCCAGTTAAAATTTGGGGGTTCAGTTACTAAAAATCAAGAGGGAAAGAATGAATACAGCGTGGCAATCTCTGCCCCAGGGACAGCATCTTCAGCCCAGGTGACAGGTGACCAGGCCAGTTCTGTTCCATATTTCCGAGCCTCCCCTGCAATGAGGGGTGGCCCTAAGATTTAAAGGGCAGTCTGCTGGAGAACGGAGAAGGCAATGGCACCCCACTCCAGTACTCTTGCCTGGAAAATCCCATAGACAAAGGAGCCTGGTAGGCTGCAGTCCATGGGGTCTTGAAGAGTCAGACACGACTGAGCGACTTCACTTTCACTTTTCACTTTCATGCATTGGAGAAGGAAATGGCAACCCACTCCAGTGTTCTTGCCTGGAGAATCCCAGGGACAGCAGAGCCTGGTGGGCTGCCGTCTGTGGGGTTGCCCAGAGTTGGACACGACTAAAGCGACTTAGTAGTAGTAGTAGCTGCTGGAGAAAGGCAGAACTTTTGCTCATGACGGGGAACAGATGTGGCTGTTGGTCTTTTCCCTGTTTCTCCCTGGTCTGTACATGACGTGATACCTGAAGCTGTGGGAGTTAAGTTATGACCATGAGGGAACAACTCCAAGGAGAAGGCCAAGATCATTGCAGAGTTACTGTCCGGACAACATCAAGCTTCTGAGCAAGGCAGCAGCTGTTTGGGTCTGATCTAGTGATGGGGGGGGATAAAACTATGTCTATTATTGATACCCCATAAATTCCTAGTGGATAGACAAAACTTAGCTTTTAAGCCAGCTGTGACAGCTGCTCCCAGGGATGAGTTCTGAGGATGTGGTGAGTGCTAGGAGTTCTCTGGCTGCTATCACCCAGGTCAGACTGCAGACCAGAAGGGAAGACACATATTTAGTGGCACAGTTTGCGATGCTGCCTAAAAACTAACTCACACTGCCTTAATCGTTTCTCCTGATGCCCCAATTTCGAGGTGAAGAGTGAGCATCTCACCCACTTTGATGTTTCCATGACCACAGGCCTGTGTGGTTCCTAGAACCCACCTCCGATCAGTCTGCTGCCTCCTCCCATCCATGGCTGGACTATCAGGAGCCCAGTGTGGAAGAGAGGAAACACTTACCTGAATGCACTCTAATCAGCATGTGTTTTAAAAGCAATTTCTGGGAAACATAAGAAAAAAGGCAGAAAAATAAATGCTGTCATTTGCCATTATGGCTGATGATTTTAAACAGGAAAAGAGCTTCTGAAATTCTCAGTCCAATTGTCTTTTAGATACACAGGGCCAAGGGTGGACACCACAGGTAGACAGTGGCAGTAACTGCTTCCTGCCCCTCGCCGCAGCTCAGGAGTTAGCAGCCAGCGGACCCAGAGCCCCAGGGAGGGAGGCAGCTGTTAGGACCCACTACTGACTGCTGTGAAGTTGGGCCTCATGCCAGAGGCATACCCATCTCAGGGGATGACCCGGTGACACCACCACTGCTGGCCTCAGTGACGGTATGTGCTGTATTGAAGGAGGAACTGCCCCCCCAGTGGAGAGCTGGGCACCGGGATCCAAGGGCACAGGGGCGAGAGCAGACCCCAGACCAAGGAATGTCACAGGGCCACCTACAAGAGTCACTCAGGCCCTAACTGCACTACGTGCCCCTTCCCAGTCGGTCACTAAGTGGCTGGCTCCCTCTCTGGAGATCAGAGCCATCACGCACCTGAGCAAAGTCAGAGGGAGGTGGGCAGTGACTTCAAGGGGCAACCAACCGAGCACAGGAGCCGCTGGGGGCAAGAGGCAGGCTCACCTTCCCCGACTCCCTGCCTTTTCCTTCCTCCCTTCCTTTCCCTCAGGTTCTCTCTCTCCTCCTACTCCCGTATTTCTCTCTCTCTTTCTCACTGCTCCCTCTTGCTTCTGTCCATCTCTGCACTTTCAAATCTCCATTTTCTCTGCATCCTGGACAGTAAATGCAGGCAGTAAATGCAGGGGAGGCCGTGACTGTGTGCCCTTCCTTCACACTGATGGACTGAGAGCCGAGCTCCACATTAGAAGGGTCTCCCATCCTCCTGCTGTACCAGCCGCGTGACCTTAAGTCAAGCATCCCCTCTGCCTCGGGTCCTGCCTGTGAGATAGAACTAAATGGACAGTCACCCATTTGTGAGCTTTGTGAAGTGCCCACAGGTCTGGGCTTTTCTCTGTTTCTGATAATCACATCACAGCACTGGACTCATGCCCTCCCTGGCACTTTTAATCCTCCAGCTGCCTAGATTTGCCTTCTTCTCGCGCAGGCCCTGAGCCAAGGCCAAGAGCCTCAAGGGATTTGGGATGCACCACAGCCTGGCCATCTTCCTCCTCTCCCTTTCAGCTCTAAGGCTCCTCCCTAGGAGGCAGCCCCTGGGCCTGACACAGCAACTCTCTGCGGCTTGAGTTTTGGTGACGGCCCCTGTTGTGACAAGTCCTGTGTCCCTGTCCGCTTGAACCTGGCCTGCACCAGGGTGGAGCTGCCCCCTCACAGCAATCATGTGAGAGAGCTCTGGCCAGATCTCCAGGCTTTCAAGGCCTCTCCTCCACCCATTAGCTCTGCCATCCTCTGGGCCTCAGTTTCCTCATCTATAAAATGGGATAATAGTATCCACAGTTTGGCTTATGAGCAATGTGTGCAAGCCAGTCCCCCTCCCTCCAGGACACCATTCACCAGGATCAAAGGTTGATGTTCCTCAGCATGCAGGCCTGCGGAGGCACCTCTAGCACAGTTCAGAGAAGTCAGACCAAGGCCTGAGGCTAGCCTTGAGATGAGTGGGTCCCTTGGGTTCCCTCTGCCCTCCCCAGTGCAAACCCTGGTGACTAGCTTTTGCACCCACTCCTCTGTCCAACCAGCCCACACCCTGAGGGCTCTGTGAAGGTCAGTGTACTCGGCAGGTGGTGGGCTGGGAGCAGAGGCCACCTTTGAGGGGGATCCCTTGGTATCACTGAGGGTCTATGGGTCTCATAGGGCCTTGGATATCATGAAGGTCATGAACATCACAGGGGCCATGAGCGTCACTGGGGCCTTGTACATCACAGGGGCTCATGGACGTCATGGGGGCCATAGGTACCATGGAGCTATAGACACCATAGATACCGTGGGAGCTACAGGCAGCAAGGGGGCCAGGGGCATCACGGGCATCATGGACATAATGGGAGGACATGGACCTCATGGGGGGATATCAGCATCATGGAGGCCACCAGCTTCTGGAGCCAGTGAGGTGGGAGATGTCTCCAGCCTTAGGCTGGGCTCTCACTTCAGCCTAAGAGGGTGGTGCCCAGGTGGGTTATCCCAGCCCCATCCCTGGGGATGCAGGACCAGCACTCTGATACGCTCTGAAGCATCCCTGCTCCTACCTGGCCTGCACCCTCTCCCGCATCCACTCCTGGGGAAGCTTAGGGAAGCTGTCACCTGAAGGGGACAGTGAAGCCAATAGATGTGCCTTTGACTAGGGATCAGAAAGACCAGCAATGCTTTTTAAATTGCTTCTACCAACTTTTTTCTGGTTATGAAATAAGGTAGGTTATAAATAGTGTAGTGTTTTCTCCCTGTGTTTGTATCATTGAAATAATTTAATTTTGCGACCTCTCCCCATAACAGTATAGTGTCAGCTATGACAAGTTGCACAGCCAGCATCTCTTGTAATGGTTGTGTAATATTCTATCATGGAGGGGGTGACAAATTATCCTTTCCCTGGCATACATACAATTTTTCATTACTTCTTATAATGTTATGGTGAATTATTCATAATGATTTTATCATATTAAACAACATCTTTTTAGAATAGAGTTCCAGCAGCAAAATTATTTGGGTCAGTGTGAAAGTGAAAGTCGTTCAGCCATGTTTAACTCTTTATGACCCCATGGACTATACAGTCCGTGGAATTCTTCAGGCCAGAATACTGGAGTGGGTAGCCATTCCCTTCTCCAGGGGATCTTTCCAACCCAGGAATCGAACTGGGGTCTCCTATATTGCAGGAAGATTTTTTTACCAGCTGAGTTACCAGGGAAGCCCCTATTTGGGTCAGAGGATATAAATATTCTGAAGGCCCTTGGTATAGATTGTCAGATTGCATTATGGAAGAGTCACTGTGTTTTTACATGCTTGTCATGTAGCAACTGTGGAAATTTGAGCACCCTCAAGATTTGTTGTTCATTGTGAATCATGATTTCAATATATAGATCTTTAGTTCTGAGTCTATCTTTTAAAAATACATAGTAACCATTTATAGTTTCTTTTGATTCATTGGCAGAGATAATGCTCAGTTCAGTTCAGCTCAGTTGCTCAGTTGTATCCAACTCTTTGCGACCCCATGAACCACAGCACGCCAGGCCTCCCTGTCCATCACCAACTCCCGGGGTTTACCCAAACTCATATCCATTGAGTTGGTGATGCCATCTAACCATCTCATCCTCTGTCATCCCCTTCTCCTCCTGCCCTCAATCTTTCCCAGCATCAGAGTTTTTTCAAATGAGTCAGCTCTTTGCATCAGGTGGCCAAATTATTGGAGTTTCAACTTCATCATCAAGAGTTGGTCAAATTATTTTCTTGGTCCCATACATCTGGGTGTGATCACCTGCTGAATTCTCACCACCTGGATGTGAGAGGCAGTGATCTGCTACTAGACTGAAATATGCTGGGTCCCTGGACACCACCTGATTGAAAAGCAGGGGAGCCCCCTTACCCACATTAGGTGTGTGGGAGTGAGAAATAAACCATACTCTGTTAGCCACCAAGATGCTGGGGTTTATCTGATAACAAAGTGGAACTGGGCCTCTCGATCAAAATACTCACACTATTACGTATCTATCACTTTAAAACAAATAAGTGGCCTTAAAAAATTATTAGTTAATGTCTCCAGTAGTTTCTGTTGGTCAAGAATTCAGGAGTGACTCTGCAGAGTGGCTCTGAGCCAGGAGAGAAAGGCAGAAGCCGCAGTGCCCTCTATGACTCAGCCACAGAAGTCACACACCATCACCTCTGCTGTAATTTATTGGCCATATAGTCTGGCCTTGATTTACTGTAAGAAGAGACTATAGAAGGGTGTGATTAAGAAAGCGAAGATTATTGTGGCCATCTTGAGGTCAACTATCTCCCTCCCTAAATCTACTTTAGAAATTTATTCTTTAAAAATGTCACAGATAGTGCTTCCCTGGTGGCTCAGTGGTAAAGAACCCGCATGCCAATGTAGGAGACACGGATTCAATCCCTGATCCAGGAAGACGTCACATGCCTCAGAGCATGCGCTTGCACCACAACTACTGAGCCTGTGCTCTAGAGCCCGGAAGCCACAACGACTGAGCCCACATGCCGCAGCTATTGAAGCCCCTGCACCTTAGAGCCCAGGCTTCACGACAAGAGAAGCCACTGCAATGCTCACACACCACACCTAGAGAGTAGCCCACGCAGCAACAAAGACCCAGCATAGCCACAAACATAAATAAAACAATAATTTTTTAAAACCTAAAGACTTAGGTACCAGGAGAAGACAGTCACTGAAGTATTGCTTTTAGAAGCAGAAAAAAAGGGAGGGGACATAATGTCCATTAAGTTGAATAAGGCATAACGTGACATTAAAATAGAAATGTATGTAGTCATATGTTGCAGAATGATTTTATGACATAGAAAGACGTACTTATAATTAAGTGACAAAACATAGGCAGAATGATTCTGCTGTGTAAAGAACATGTCTTTTATTATTTATTGCACTGGGTTTTCGTTGCTACATGTGGGCTTTCTCTAGCTGTGGCAAGGAGAGGTTCCTCTTCTTTGCGGTGCACAGGCTCCTGATTGCAGTGGCATCTCTTATTGCAGAACACAGGCTCAATAGTTGTGGCACACAGGCCTAGCTGCTATGCGACACATGGAATCTTCCTGGACCAGGGATCCAACCCGTGTTCCCTGCTCTGGCAGGCAGATTCCCATTCACTGTACGGCCAGGGAAGTCCTAAAGTACATGCATGTGTGCTAAGTTGCTTCAGTTGTGTCCAATTCTTTGTGACCCTAAGGACAGCCTATGAATCAGACTCCTCTGTCCATAGGATTCTCCAGGCAAGAATACTGGAGTAGGTTGCCATGACCTTCTCCAGAGGGTCTTCCCAACCCAGGGATAAAACCCTCATCTTTTATGTTCCCTACATTGGCCAGCAGGTTCTTTACCACTAGCGCCCCCTGGGAAGCTCCCTGAAGAACATGTCTTTATATAAAGCATAGAAGATGTAGGAAAGGCTACCCATCTGGGTAATTTGGGATTATCGATGGGCATGTATCCACACACCTTCCCTTCAATTGTAAGTGGAGGACACTTTCCCACCATGTTGATCTTGGGCTTGGCCAAACGGCTTGTTCTGGCAGCAGCATCAGTAGCCGATTCCAATTCCAAATCTTCAGAGGACTTGCATGCTCTCCTTGCCAATCTGGGAATTCCAGCCTCTCAACAGGAGAGGAGCATCCGAGTAGCAGGCAGTCCCAGGAGAATGGGAGAATTGTGGAGCAGACCTGGACCAGACTGGAAGCTGAAGCTGAGCCCCAGCCAAGTCACAGGTACAAGAGCAAGACCTACACCCTTCCCCTCCAGCACCTCCTAGTGTTCACAATGGCTGTGACTGATCACACAGCATCAAAATAGGAAAAACTGTTATTCCTGCATAACAGAATCAATTTCTTTTTTCCCCTTACCCTCATTTTCTAAATTTTTTGATATGAACATAATATTACATTAATCTAAGTATATATTTTTATTCCATACATATTTATTATTTATATATTATATTTTATTAAGCATAACATTTTACTATTTATGTACATTTTTATTGTTTATATGTGTTATTATTTATCTAAGTTTTTTATATAAAGAAATGTGTATGTGTGTATGTATAAAACAAGCTTTTGGGATGTTTAGAAAGAAATCCTTTCCTTAAGCCCTCTCGGTGTTTCTGTTCCCAGCCTTCTGCAGACGCACAGCAACTGGTAATAACTGCAATGCACATTTTGATATCCTGACTTTTCTCTGAAGTTACATTGTAAAAACTCTTTTTGTTATTATATGTCCTTCATGAGTAACATTTACAGTAACTGAATATCCCACCAAGTGAATATAACACAGCGTGATCATGTGTTTTCCCTGCTGAAAATTTAAGCTACAGTCATAACTTCTCCTATTGTGCTTTGCTTTATTGCGCTTTGTAGATACTGCATTTTTCACAAATTGAAGGTTTGTGGCAACCCTGCATCAGATGATAGTTAGCATTTTTTAGCAATAAAGTAGCAGCTGAGCTACTTCTTAACCTCTCCAAAACATTACTAGCATTGGCTTTAGCACACTGAATTTTTTAAAAATTATGTATAGGTGTCAAAGAAGACTTAACTACTACTTAATTGGGCATTTTTGGAGGAACATTATAGGCAGAAGGAGGAGCACAAGCAAAGCTATCATGGAAATGATAGCCATTTTCAGAAACACAGGAGTCACTTCCTGCAGCATGACATCATCCAATCTCATCTTACGGAGAGGGTGTCAGGTAAGACATTAATGCATGTCACTCCCATCATGGAGAACCACTGAGACACAGCATCTCAACAGAAACTCAGCCTGTGTTTTCATGTTTCCAGTCTCTCTCTCCCCCTCCACTCTCTCCCCCTTTCCCCCGCTCTTTCTAACAGTTTTAGCAAGAGAGAGATCAGTGAGTCCTCTGTCCAGGACAGGGTGAGTAACTCACATGAAAAAGGGACAAGTTGCATAGCTTGGAGAAAGAGCTGGAAAACTGACACCCTCAGAGCAGGAGAGCCCAGCCCTGCTGGCACTCTGTGAAAGGCTATTTCTGTCCTCCCTGCATTCAGATGGACACATACCATCCAGTCCAGTAAATGCCCCTTTGTGCTAGATGGGTTTCCATCAACTTACGAGATGTCTTTAGTGAGAGCTGGTTGCACCCTGCCCTGGCCTGTGCCCAGCAAAAGTCCTGCCAGCTGGGACACCAGAAGAGCCAGCAACAGGAGAAGGGCATTTGGGGGAGACACCCTGGAAATTTCAGCCTCTGCACAGTGTAGGCAACGTCCATGGGCTAGATGGACAGCTAGCCCCACAAAGAGGCCAGTGACCACAAAGCGTCCATGCAGGGCCTAGCTCTTATACATGCCTTGAATATGGAGCTGGAGGCCTCAGTGGTCTGGTGGTTTGGACTCCCAAGCAGTGGTAACCCCAGAACCAGCCCCTGGGTTTACCCAACCCCCATCCCACTCCATGTTGGACCAGGAGGATACACCTGTCTCCAACCTGGTCCCGAAGGGACAAGGGTCCTTTCCTGGGCAGGCTAATTCACCCCCCAAACCTTCATAACCCTATCCCTTAGATGGGAGGTAGCAGCTGTGGAATTGAATGGAATATCTTAACTTCCAAGTTCTTCCAGTTAGCCTAGGCTGGAAGTAAGGAAAGAACCAGAGGCTAGCCAAGCAAATGGAATTCATGAGCAGCTTGAAAGAAGAGGCTGTGGAGACCAACATTGTCAGACTGAGAAGCACAGCCCAAGGGTTACAGCAGGCAGGCAGCAGCCAGAGGGCAAAGGGCAAGTTAAAGTAAAGCCACCTTGCTCCCTCATCTGGCTGCCCTGCAAATATTCTTAGCAAACAAAGTCAAACCCTTGCTTTTTGACGGCATAGGCTTTACCAAGATGAAGGCAACCTTGCCATCTGTTGGACCAAATTCCCTCATCAACTGTGAGAAATGACCGATGACAGGTCATTAAGAACCCAGCCAACATGAAGACTGTGCCGGCTGACCCTGAAATCTGAACAGGATCCCTCCTTAGGACTCTTTCCTTCATGGATTTATGCAAGTGAAATTAAATGGTGCCATTGCACTACAGGCATTTCTAACATGTTACCCTGAGGAGTCTTAGCTTTTCCAAAGCAGGAGACACGTGCCCTGTGCTGAGGGGTGATTGATGACAGCATCTGTGCAAAGGCACCAGGGCCAAGGCTGGTGCTCAGCTGTGGGGTCTCCTCCCCTCCACACCCCTCAGTCAAATCCACTGGACTCAAATTCCCAAGCTGGGGCTCAGAGTGGGGTCCCCAGAGCAGCCACACCAGCTTCCCCAGGACCTGGCTAGAAATGCAGGGAGTGGGTAGCGAGCAGTGTCTCTAGGCAGTTCTGATAATGACCCAACCAGGGTCAGAACAAGGACACCGATGTGGATGGAACTGCGTGATGTCCACAGACACAGCGGCCACTGTCCCCTCCCCACCTCAGAGCGGGAGGCTCAAATTCTCCACCCCGCTGTGGCTCCTAGGGTATTTTCAGGGGTCTCCCTAAGGAAAGTGAAGTCGTGATCAGCCCAGAATCTGAGGTGGGCCTTGCTTCTCCAGGGAAGAGTGGAAAGGGCCTGGGGAAGCTGAGTGCTCCTGTGAGACTCACCTGTTTCGTGGTAGCTCCCAGTCCCCATTTGGGGCAGGTGGGGTGGGCTCAGGAGACCTGGGTTCAAACCTCAGCTCTGGGAGCCTTAGTGTCCAAGCAAGCCGAATGGGCGCATAGTAAGAGAGTTCACACCAAAGCCCCAGACCAGTGTCCCTCAGCAATGCTTGCTAGTTCTATCTTTGACCTCTTGGTGGCGGTGTCTCCACTTGTCCACAACCTGTGGGAAGTTGTGGGTGCTAAAGCAGACAGCCCCCAGCCTGAGCCTTGAGCCCCTCAATGTGGGTACAAGTCTTGGAAGGCGGTGGGAGAGAACTGAGGGTGTGAAAGCGTGCCCTCAGGGGCATCTTGGGGTTTCCCAGAGGAGGCAGCCCCCAGGCTTGGTAATGGCACCCCACTCCAGTACTCTTGCCTGGCAAATCCCATGGACGGAGAAGCCTGGTAGGCTGCAGTTCATGGGGCCGCTAAGAGTTGGACACGACTGAGAGACTTCACTTTCACTTTTCGCTTTCATGCATTGGAGAAGGAAATGGCAACCCACTCCAGTGTTCTTGCCTGGAGAATCCCAGGGACGGGGGAGCCTGATGGGCTGCCGTCTATGGGGTCGCACAAAGTCGGACACAACTGAAACGACTTAGCAGCAGCAGCAGCAGCAGACCCTGGCAAGGGAAGGCAGGAAGTGGCAGGGTGGTCTTCAGGCTGGATGTGCATAGGCCCCACCAGTGCCTCAGCAACTTTTCTCTCAGCACCTGGTGTGCAGCTTTGAGATCCAGTTTACTATGCAGGAGCCATCATCAGTCCATAGGACCTTGTCATAGCCTGGGTTTGGGCTTTCTGCCTAGCTGGTTCCCTGGACAGGGCAAGGCTAACAATCAACCTTTGGAACAGGAAGTGGGGTACCTAGACTAGACTTGACCTGCTCCCAGAGGACACCTCTTTGCCAAACCACAAGCCACCTACCCCACCAGCGCTCCAGACGCCTGTTCTCACTCCCACAGTCACCTGTGGCCCGTAGTTTCATAGTTTGAGTCAGCGGTCACTGTCAGAGCCAAGAATATGGAGCCCCTCATTAGTGGTTTGCAAAGCACGGGCTGGGCTGAGCTGGCTAGGCTGAGGGACTCCCGAAGCCTGGACAAAGTAGGCATGGCCAGGGCATGCCCAGGGCAGCCACTAGGCGTGGGCTGAGGGTCAGCAGCACCTGGGGCTTTGTGTCCGGTCGGGGGAGGAGGCAGTTAACACACAAACAACAAGCATGGGGTTTTCAGGGGCTGATCCAGGGCACAAGCTGAGGGAGTCCAAGGGCTACTACAGACAGATGGTAAACAAACAGATGGGATACAATCAGATGTCATGAAGAAGCTGGACACGTGGACACCTGGGAACAGGATCTTCAGGTGGGGAATATGGGGAATGCAAAGTCCCGACACAGCGATAAGTCCAAGGAACAAACAGAGGGGCAATGAGGAAGGTGAGGAGAAGGGAGGATGCAGGGGTGTCAGATATATAGGTCCCAGGAGTGAGGATTTTCATAAGAATTCAGAGGGACTTAATCTGGTCAGGGATATAACCTGATTTACTTTTTCAAAATAGGACTGTGGGGAGGGGTGAGTGTTTTCATCTGTTTTATGTCCTGTGTTTAAAGGAGGGAAAAAACCTATTTATCAATGAAAAATATAAACACATATAAAAACTAAGATTAAGATCAGCTGTATCAGGAAAAAAAAACAAAACAAAATTCCAGTATCCTAAAACAAGATAGTTTTTTGTTTGTTTGTTTACACTTAAGAAGTATTGAGGTGGGCAGGCTAGGGAAGGCCTGGGCTCCAGGGGGACATAGGCTCCTTCTGTCTTTGGCTCTACTATGTGAGACTCCCATGCCCAGTCTCGTGCTCCAGTATAGCTAGCGGAGCCCCAGTCATTACATTCATATTTCAGCCAATAGGAAGGAAGAAGTAATTAAAAAAAAAGAAGAAGAAATGGTATTCCTCAGTCCCTTTCCTAATGTTGCACACGTCTTCCATTGCCAGACTGTAGCCACACAGCCACACTTCAATGCCGGAGAAGTTCAGAATTGCAGGAGAGACCCCTCTTCTGGGAAACCATTGGCTGAGCTAAACTCAGTAGTCTGTGACTGAAGGAGAAGGGACAAACCAATAGCAGGGATGGCCATTATCCCTGCCCCTTTGACATGCTGTGGGAACAAGGACTTGGCTGGGCCCCGTAGGTACTGGGGAGAGACCGATACACAGACGGCAGGACAAATGGGTGGATCAAGTCTCCTTGGAGGAAGCTGCGTTTCACTGCTCTCTCTCCACAGTACTGGGTGGGCGCCTCCAAGTCACCCAACCTGCCTCTCACACTCTGTTGGTGGCTACAGAACATCCAGCCACTGTCATGTTGGTGATATTCCAGAATACGAAGAGCATAACTCAGCGACACCCTCGTGGGAGAAACCCACTTGGTTTGGAGGGTGAGGGCCTAACTGTGTGACCTTAGGCATGTCACGTCTTGCAGGAGGACTGAGTGAGGTGATGCATATGCCTACCTGGGTGCCCATTTCATGCTACCTAGTCCATTACCAAGCATGACCTTGGCCAGTGCCACCTGGTCCTTAAAATGAGGGTGATAACACAGAACCTCCTCACATGCCTGGCCTCCCTCCCCTGTCCTTCTGGAAATGGGGTGGCAGCCCTGCCCTGCCACCTGGCTCTGAGCACTGAACTGGTGGGAAGTGTACTGCCTGGAAGTGCTTGATAGGAATGCAGAATCCTAGGCTCACCCCACAGGCATGACAAGGTTCCCCTCAAGTGGGTAGCAGGGAGTCAGGCTGCCAGCTCCCAGGGAGCACCAATTGCCCCAGGTTGACTGCCAACTGGTTGCTCTCCTCCCGCTCTCCCCGGTAGTGGGCATGTGTGGGCTGGCCTGAGCCCTGGCAGAGGCAGGAGCTTCACTTGCAAAGCCAGCCTCCCAGAGCAGGATTGAGCACAGGCCTGCCTCACTGAGCCTAGGGCACCCCATGCATGCCACAGCACCTTTCCAAACTTGGTCTCCTCTCTTTTTCTGTATGGAAATGCCCTCCCTGTCTCCTTGCCTCTCAGAGATGGAAAAGGTCCAGGGATTCAGCCATTTGTGAAGGTTCCCATTCACGTGATCTATCTGAATGCACATCTTCCCAGATCCCAGCTGACACAGCCATGCTCTCCCCACAGTAATTCAGGGGCACAGGCAATATTCATCCTCCTCCTGGTGTTGTGTTGGGTGGAGCGGGGCCCAGGTCCTTCTAGCCATGAGACCCTATCCCTCCTGATGAGGAGTGAAGCCACCCAGGCATCTGGTCTCTGTCTCACCCAGAGCATGAAGCCACCGCCCTAAGAGCTACCTGACTCTGGGGCCTATTCTGGGTGATATGGCTCTTGACTATCATTGGCCAGCAGGATTTCAGCACCTGCTCAAGGTGGCATGGGGAGGAGGGTGAGGTCAAGACTGTCATCATCCCCATTACTGGGAGCTGGTCTGGGCTTCACCCGGGCTGGGTCACTTCATCTTCAGAGCATCCCCATTTTACAGACAGGAAATGCACCTCCAGTGACACAGACCAGAATGGGCAGGTGAATTAAACATCACGTGACATGTGTGTGTCTGAACGTGTGTATTGCCTGCGCATGAGCCCCTCTTGTAGAGTGTCTCTTTGCTGTAGAACAGCGACTGGCCCTGTCCCTCCCCAGCCCACCTTCTCTCCTGGGACATTCCCCAATGGTCACTTCCCCATAGACCCAAGCCTCACAGTCAGAATCTGGGAACCAACCTCGGACACCCATGCTGATCTCTCCAGCAGGAGAATCTGAAACCAAGTAGATGTGAGGACATCCAAGTATGGACTGCCCCTTTCAGTCTGTCCTGGGAACAGTCTGGTAAACAGACAGCACAGGAAAATGAGGATGACAAAGCAGATTGGGGATAAAAGTCCCTCCCTGAGGACAAGCACGTCTGGAGGATGAGACCCTGCCAAGGACTGACCATGCCCCCATCAGCTCTACTCAAGGAAGGTGAAGAGCCTGCCTGGGTTCCTGGTGGTCAGTACAGAGCATGGTTACAAACCCAGGTCTAAATGCCCAATTATTTATTCAACCATGATCTCTACTAGCTTCCTCCTTTTGGACAGAGGGAATAATGAACCTCAGCACAGAGCTGCCACGGGACCCACGTGAGAGACCTTGGTGACACCCACAGAAACTCTCTCATCCAATAAACAGGCAGGAACAGAGCCCTCTCAAGCACTCTCCTCCCACCTCCCCCCACCTGCCCCACCCCTGCACCTGGAGCCTCCCCTGCGCCCTCAGGGCCCTCTCTCCTGGCTGCCCTCTCCCAAGCCTCTCCAGGGGCCAGGCTGCTGCTGCAGCAGACATTTCCAGCTGCTTGTGTTTAGTTACATTTGGGTTTTGTAGAATAACAGTAATTGCTACTTGTAACAGTCACCATGCCTGGGTCTGACAGACCCCCAGGCACTGCTGTGTCCCCGCTCATGTTGGCCTTGTCAACTAGGACTGAGGCAATAGCCGTCTCTGTGAACCTCAGTTTTCTCAGCTTTGAAGTAGTGGCACAACAGCAGTTCCTCCTCCACCAGAGGGCTGTGAGTGGGCAGAACTGAGGCCCCGTTAGGATGCACTGGGCCCTTAGCAGCAAGTGGGCAGGGCCTACCCACACCTGCACAAAATGGAGGCCTGTTGGTCTGAGCTGTGGCTGCAGGACTTTAGGGCTGTGGTCAAGACAAGTTCCCAGGCAGCCTAGCCCATACAGACCCTAGACCCCAGGGTCCCACCACGGCCAGAGCCCTGAGGAATCAAGCCCAAACAGCTCACTGAACAGAGGAGGAATCATACAGTCAGTAAATACCCAGGTGGGTTTAGCCAGGGCTGTGGGAACCCCATGGCCCCCAGCCTGTCCATCACCACAAATGGTGCAGACGTGCAGCATGTCAGGAGGATTTAGAGGAAGTTTCCCTTCTCTGATAAATCTCCAAAGTGACTTACATTTCCCATGGTTTCAGCTTCACTTTCAAAACTCCCTCTAGGGATTCCCCTGGTGGTCTAGTGGTTGGAAGCCTGACTGCCAGTGCAGGGGACAAGGATTCCATTGTCCCCTGGGAGGATTGCACATGCCATGGGACAGCTAAGCCCACACACCACAACTAAGGAGCTGTTGCGGGGAGAAGTCAATTCTGACTCCATGTTGAAATGGTTTCTTTGACTTGCTTTCCGTTGCTTTTATTATTATAATCACACATAATGGCCTGCCTCAGAGAATCCTACCCCTCTGCCTGATTATTAAATCAAAGTGCCTTTGTTCCGAACCTTGTCCTTGTGTAGATGGCAAGAAGGAAGAAATTAACACATCACTCTGCCTGAGGCTTGTCGTCTAGGAGATACTTGCAAGATTAAGTGGCCTTTTTACTTTGTTTCCTCACCTCCCCCCCATCTCTGGTTCATAACAGAACCTGGCATCCAGACCCTAACAAGATGGTTATTTTGAGGCGTTAGTCTGCCATCTTCTCTGTCTGCCAGCTTTCTGAATAAGAATAAAGTCGTATTCCTTGCCTCATCAACACCTTGTCTCTTGGACTCATTGGCCATACATGCAGTGGGCAGAGTGAGCTTGGACTCAGTAACAAAGCTGCTGCTGCTGCTAAGTCACTTCAGTTGTGTCCGACTCTGTGCAACCCCATAGACGGCAACCTATCAGGCTCCCTTGTCCCTGGGATTCTCCAGGCAAGAACACTGGAGTGGGTTGCCATTTCCTTCTCCAATGCATGAAAGTGAAAAGTGAAAGTGATTGCAATGAGAAACCTGTGCACCACAACTAGAGTAGTCCTCACTCGGCGCAACTAGAGAGACCCCGCAAGAAGCAACTAAGACCCAGCACAGCCAAAAAAAAAAAATCAATCAATCAATCAATTTTTAAAAAGATAAGTTTTTTTTTAAAAAAAAGTTACTTCTAGCCGTAAGGGTAAGGCATTAGGCAGGGGGAAACAAGGAGGTCTTGGTGTGGAGGGCAATCACGGGTGAGGCAGGCGCGAGGTTACAGTGCTCATGGATGCCCACCTGCTGCCTGGTGTTGGCTGAAAAAATACTCACAGCCTAAAAGTTGAGAGTTATATTTATCCCGTGGAAACTTTCAGCACTTCTAGCCCAGGTGACAGCATCTCAAGAAACCCTGAGAGAAGTGGTCCGAGGAGGCGAGTGGAGGAGCCATTTTGCAACAAAGGGCAGGTAGTCTGATCATCAAAAGATTATTGTTATTTAAAGAAAATGAGACATCCCAAGTTAAGGAAATCAGCATTTTTCTATTTACAGGAAGATGCAAGAGTCTGCGCTCACTGAAATCATTCCTTTCACATGCACCTCAGCTATCTGGGGCCAGTACCCTGTGTTTTCACATCTTGAACTTCCTGTCCTCGGGGCTCACCATAGGAAATGGCTGTAGTCTGCGGGCTGCTAGATAGCAGGTGTTCTTTGCCTTCCTGAATTCCCTTAGGGCTCACTAGCTCACCTTGGAGGGCTGCAATCACTGATGACTGTGGCAACTTTGTTTACTGACACAGCAGGAACTATTTCATTTTTCACTGGCCAGACCAGCCAAGAGAGCAACAAGTCCACTACTTACAGATCCACGCAATCCCCCCCAGTTCTGAGCATGGCCCTCCTAGGTCTCTTCCCAGCTATGCCTCAGTTTCCTCCCATGTCAAGTGAGAGAGTAACCCGTGCTTCACAAGGCTATCCCATATCACCCCCCATCTGCCCCATAACCCTTTCCAGGCCACAGCACCCAGAACAGGGCCTAGCATAAAGCAGGCACTCTAGTTACAGGATGAATAAATGAGCTCTCAGTTCAGTTTAGTTCAGTTCAGTCGCTCAGTTGTGTCCGACTCTTTGCGACCCCATGAATCGCAGCACGCCAGGCCTCCCTGTCCATCACCAACTCCCGGAGTTCACTCAGACTCACGTCCATCGAGTCAGTGATGCCATCCAGCCATCTCATAAGGCCAATGTAACTATCTCCCGACCTTGGGCACTGCTGCTTACTCTCTCTGATCTCTGGTTTAACAGGAGGGGTAAGGTCACGCCCACATGGCCTTGGTCAAATGCCTTGTGCTAACAGAATTTAGCAGACACTATGAGAGAAGGCAGAAGGTGGGGCGGGAATGGGGGTGGAGGTGGGCAGCGCAACTGGGAGGAGTAAAAAGCTGTTGGTCCTGGGAGCCAGGTCAGGGTCAGGGCAGAACACAGAGACCCAGACCTTCGCCTACCAGGCTGGGGAGATAATGTTTGGCCTCTGCACCCGCCTGGCTTCTGGGAGAGGCCTGCGTCCCGGGAAACAAGTGCTGAAAGAGTCAAGGGCTGGAGGAACCAACATGCTTTTGCCACCCCTAGTGGCTGGCACTGGCACAGACAAGGTGCCACCCCAAACAAGGGGCCCTGCCTGAAGACACAGAGGCTGCTCTATGAAGGGCGGCAGGCACAAAGAGGGCCCAAGCTGCGGTGACCTGCTGTCTGGTCCCTCCTGAGTGGGTGGGAGGCCTTCATGTCCCCTTTTCCTAGAGAAGGCCAAAGTTCAGAGGGTGTGAGACCCAGGCGACTCGCAGGTTTCGTGTGCGGGGCGAGCGATGTGTTGGCGAGAGCTGCACTGGGGCCCCGCGGGTGAGTGTCATCCGGGGAAACACAAAACCACACCCGCGGCAGTACCCGCTAGCCTTCATGGCGGTTAGCGAAGCGGCCTGGGAAAGGCCGGTTCTTGCCCTCGTTTTATGGATTAAAAGTGTCCACGACAGGAACGCAGAAGGCGACGTGCGTTACCACGAACACTAGAGATCGGGGACCTAACAGAAGTGAAATTCAGCGCTGGTTCCCCCTGCCATAGAGGTCCACGCGGGGCAGGCCCGGGGTGGCCTAAGCCCCGCCCCGCAGCCTCCGCCAGGGGATTGGGGGCGGAGTCTGAGTGCGGCTGCGTGCGCCGGGCGGGAGGAAGGCGGGCCGTGGGCGGACCCGCAGCCGGGTCTGTGTGCGCGGCTGGGGCGCGGGCCACGCTGAGACCCGGAGCAAAGCTGACCCAGTGCCTCACCATGGACTCGCGCCCCGAAGAGTACGAGCTCAACGGCGACCTGCGCCCGAGCTCGCCCGGATCCCCGGGCGCCTCGGTAAGCACCCCCTCCATCCGTGCCGCTGTGCAACCTTGTCCGACGCCCGCCCTCTCTGAGCCCTGCTCCCAAGACTCCCAGGCACCTACGGGCGCCGACCCGCTGCGCGCCGCGTCCGCAGTGAGGGTCGGGGTGGTCGCCATGCCCCCTGCGTCCCGCCCCCTTGCCAGCGTGGTCGCGGGGAGCCCAGGGATGATCCGGGGCTCAAGCCACTCTGGAAAGTTGGGCTGGGGCGCGGGCGGTTGGCAGGCTGCCGTACGTGGCCCGGGGCAGGTAGCGCCCACACGGAGCTGCGCAGCCGTGGGGCCTGGGCGCCACCTTCACTCCGCTTTCCGCGGCCCCTGCCTTCTTGGCTCTCACACAGCGCTCCAGCTCTGCCTCTGCTCCGGTTCGCTGCCCGCTGGGACTAGGCACCGAACGGATCCCGGCCTCTGGGCTCCAGGCCAGCAGCGGGCAGACAGTTACGTCACTTACGGTGTCCACAGCGACCGCACAGTCTTGTGCATGCCCTGATGGGGAACCTGGGGCCGCTGTGGCCTCCTCCCCTCTCTCCACCCGCGGGTTCTTGCGCTTCAGCCGGCCCTGCTGGCCTTGGAGCGCTGTGAGCATGGGGGCAGGCCCTGGCAGTGGTCCCATTTAGATCCAGTACCCTGGCACCCTGGGGTCCTGTCCCACTGTTGGAGCAGGGCCACAGTAGCGGTTTGTAACCGGCCTTGCCCAGGACGCACTTCCCCAGGGCCTCTGTTTGTGGCGCAGACCTGAGCACCACCCTTTGGTAACTTGTTGACATTGGACTTTCTTTTAGTTTCTGACCCCTGGGGATGGGGGCAGGGACAGTGGCCTCTCAGCCATGTACACCAGACTAAGGCCGAGACTGACCCTGCTCAGATGTGGGTGACCAGTCCTAGGTGATGCTGTAGTAAGAGGCCATATTTAGGGGGTGGAGGGCAAACATGTGGGGCAAGCAAGGCCCTGGCCTGGGGAGCAGTCCCTCAGCAGGCAGGGATCCCTGTGCTCAGGGGTCACCGCCATTGGCTTTGAGACCAGTTGCGGGTGCTACAGCCCTGTTCCACTCTATCTGAGAGCCGAGACCAGTCCTAACGGAGAAGCCATGGCCAGAGTGCTGGACACACAGGCGGGTGGGAAGACTTCCTGACCAGTGGGGACCTTGGCACTGAGCCCTGGGGTGTGAGTATGTGTGGAAGGGCATCCCAGGAGGAAGAACAGTGACAGAAGGGCCCAGGGGCTGGACCACCAAGTACATCGGGGCTGAGTATAGGAGGTCAGACCTTGCCAGCTGCAGAGGGGCCGTGGAGGCTCTGGACGCTCATGTGAGAGTGGACACATTATTCCAGGGGGCTCCAGTCACAGGCAGGGAGGCTCTGGGAGAGAATGTCAGGACTGATGGCTGCTCTGCTCATCCAGCCTGGGGTCCAGTCCCACCCAACACTGCTCTCTCTCCAGCCTCTGCCTTCTGCTTCCCACCCTCAGGACCTGCCTCACTGTGCTCTTAGGCACATCACTCTGTGTCTCAGTGTCTTATTTGTGAAATGGGGTGAGAGCAGCACCTCCAACAGAGGGTTATGAAAGAAAGTAAAAGTGTTAGTCACTCAGTTGTGTCTGACTCTTTGCGAACCCTTGGACTGTAGCCCGCCAGGCTCCTCTGTCCATGGGATTCTCCAGGCAAGAATACTGGAGTGGGTGACCATTCCCTTCTCCAGGGGATCTTCCCAACCCAAGGAGTGAACCCACATCTCTTGCACTGCAGGCAGATCCTTTACTGTCTGAGCCACCAGGGAAGCCCTCAGAGGCTTGTGGTGAGGACTAAATGGGCTAATGTGTGTGAAGTGCTGGGGTGAACTGGACGCATAGTATTAACATTCCTGCCTGCCAAACTAGATCCTCTTTCAAAGATGACATCCCGGCAGGGTTTAGGAAGGGCAGCACCTTCTCCCAGGCACAATCCGCTCTCCCCTTACCCCATCATAGGCACGGCCCTCCCCCTGCACCTCACCTGGCTCTTCCACAGCCTTCCCTCCCAGTGGCCCCTGCCTGAATCTGAGTCCCAAGGTCCTGCTTGAGGAGGGGTAGAAAGGCTTGCTGGGAGGAGGGGAAAATCCCAGGATCTTCATAAATGTCCCCACTTGAGCAAGAGCCCCCAGACAGCAGGATGTGTGGGCTGAGTCACCTCGATGTCCTCAATGTGCCCCTAGCTGCGGGAGGACTGACTGGGAGCCCAAGCCCAGAGCCCCATCGGTCTCAAGATGCCCTGCTGCATGGCCTTGGGCAAGTACGGACTCTCTCTGTGAACCTCAATTTCCTCTTCTGTAGAGTGGGGAAGAATCACTCACCTCCCAGGGTGACTGGGCTCAGAGGAGAGTTGTATGTATAATCCAAGGGCAGATGATCTGTCAGGCCAGGGCAGTGAGGGAACTCCACAGATGTCCACTCCACAGATGTCCCCCTCCACGTGCTGCCTACCCCTGTGGCCTCCATGCAAGGCCAGTCAGCTTAGGGCCCCTGCTGGAGTGAGTTGGTGTCTTTAGTCAATTAACTCACTTTTGGATGGCAGCAGAAGAAATAAGAAGCGTTAGTTATATTGTGAAAATAAATGTGGCCATGCCCAGGGTTTATCTGAGGGGGCAGCTGCCTTGGACACTGCAGACTCTGGGGCTATAGCCAGCCGAGGACACAGCAGGGCTCTGGCAGAACAGGGTGCAGTGAGGCTCGCAGGGCAACATTTGGGCTTGGAAACCAAGTCCTGGGAGGGAGGATTGCTTGCATAGCCTCCGCTGCTGGGAGAGGTTTGCTCTTTTTCTCTTAAACTCTTTTTTTGGCCTTGCTGAGCTGGTATGTGGAATTTCAGTTCCCCGATCAGGGATTGAGCCTGTGCCCCCTGCCTTGGAATTGTGGAGTCTTAATCACGGGATCACCAGGGAAGTTCCACGTTTGCTCTTTTTCTCATTTCTGCTCTCCTGGCAGATCCTGAGGCTGGCGGGGTCTTGGCCATGTTCCAAAAGGCAACTCTGACGTGGCCGCACAGTTACTTCTGGTCAGTGGTGAGCCCACAGGAAGCAGGACTGCCCAACCCCGCTCAGCTGCTGCGAGGACCTCCCACCCCTACCCTGGGAAACTTCCCGCCAGGAACTCAGACATGGAGCAAGAGACCTTCCAAGGCTGACTGGGCACAGATGGTGTGGGGACAGTGCAAGAGTGAGCTAGTGTGACCTGGGGTGGGTGCCTTCACGCTGAGCCCAGGCAGTGGGCACAGTAGCAGCTTATGCCCCACACTGATGGATCAGACAGATCCTACTGGGCCTCAGCAGATCCTACCTGGTCGGTTCTCAGGTCCCAGCCCAGAAGTGAGGATTCCAGAACCCCCACATCCACTGTTGCCCACTGAGCCCAAGGGGAGGGGCCCTATGCAGGAGTGGCTGCAATGGCCAGCATCTGGAGCTGGGCTTCACTCAGCTCATGCAGTTTCCGGGGCTAGTCCTCGCTCTTCCTTGTTAGGGACTTTCACAATAGACTTAATTACAAGTTGTTACAGTTCATTTGGGAGGCAGCCTTTCAAAGCCATGAGGCTGGGTGGCGAGGAAGAGGATCAATCAGTCCTGCCCTGCCCCAGCTGTGCTCTAACCAGCCACTAGGCTTCTGAGCGCTTCATTCACTCCCCATCATGTGCCCGCCTGCCCATTTTATAGCTGAGGAAACTGAGCACAGACCAGTCACTCTGCTGGTCTGTGGTGTGGCAGGATGTGGAGATGATAAAGGGAAGGCTCACATCCACATCCCACCTCTTCCCAGAGCAGCTGATGAGCCTCATAAATTTTGGGTCTATGAGGGCCTTGGTCGTTCATTCTTTAGATGTGAAACTGGGCTCTGGGAAGGGGGGTGGGAATTCCCACATAGGCATCTTGTTCCATGCTTGTACCTGGGATTTGGAGTCAGTGGCAGAATTGTGGGCAGGCAGGACTGGAGGAAGTCCATAACCCAAACCTTGAGGTCCTGCAGAGATTCAGTCGGCCATGGCCCTGGCCTGCCCTCATCTCCCAAGGAAGCAGAGGGTTTACCGGCAAGAGGCTGAGGATGAGCCAGACCTCGTGGGCCCAACTGGAGGCCATGGGCAGCCTCTCCAAGCCCAGGGTGAACTGGAGGATGCGCTGTGTTGAAACTGGGTACTCTGAGTACCTCAGACCTGTTTTGAATCTCGCTTCTGTTCCAATTTGCCTCCCTGTCCAAGCTGAGGTTGCTCAGTGCAGTGTGACCCTGGGCCGGGTGGCCTGGGTCCCTGCGAGCTGCCTGTGTACAAATGACTGGGATGACGCACATTGTCCACAGAAAGTAGGCTCAAGGAGCCAGCCTTGTGGGCATCCCTGCCAAAACCAGCTCCTTCTCTACAGGCTTCTTCCTGGCTTTTAGAGAAAAGAAAAACAAATGGCAGCCCTGAGCTTACTCAGCTTCTGAGATGCCGCTGGGTTTCAGTGAATTCCTTTTGGCCCCAGGGACACATTAAACTGGGTGTTTGATCCCTGCACTGCCCAAGTCATTGGCAGAGGTCTCAGTGGGAGGGTCCCAAGCATGGCTCCTGGCAGCTGGGTGGGGAGGTGAAGCTCCACACCTGTGCAAGATGGGCTCTGACTTCCCCCCAACTTGGGTGACCTCCTCAGGATAGTGCCTTCCCTGGGATTCACCTGAACAGTGGTCACCTCTCGGGCCCAGAGCTCTCCCCACAGCTCAAAGCCCCTCCCCAGAAGGCCTGGGGTACCAAGGTCAGGCACGAGGGAAATGAATCAACCCTGAAATCCACCCCCAACCCAAGGCCCTACACATAAAGCTTCCTGACCTCCTCCCCAGTGTGGACATGAGGCTGTGCCATGTCCTGGGTGGCCCTTAGCTTCAAGGTGGACAAGCTGGGTTCAAATTCTGATCTGCCTCTCCCTCACGGTGGCCCTGAGTAAGCCCCCTTGACCCTTAGTCTTCCACTCTGTAGAATGGGAGAACAGTGCTCTTTCTCCCTGTTAGTCTACTTGGTGGGTGGTAGAACTTCCCAGACTGTGGCCTGGGGTGTACAGATGGGAAAACTGAAGCCCGGTGAAGGGAACATGTTGTCGAGGCTACACTGCAAGCCTGTAGTCAGCTAGGGCTTGACCAGAGCCCCCTCCCCACCAGCCGTGTGGCCTGCAGCCTCTGGCCAGTGCTCCTTATCACTGCATGGGTTGAATAGGAAGCAGATGGCTCTGTGGGCAGGAAATATCCTGGTCAGAAGGGACATATGGGCTGAGGCCCTTGCTTGCTACCAGGGGCCCTGAGACAGTGACCAGATCCCCCAGAACCTCCTGGGATGTTTGCTCCATGGCCCTGTTGCACACCTAGGGCGCTCAACTGCAGAGGGGGCTGGGGACTTCCAAAGCACTCAGCCTCACAAGTGACCCTGACCTCAGCCCTGCTCTGCAGGGCCGGAGGAGACTGTGGTGTCAGCTTTCAAAGCTTCTGAGCCCTGGCACCTGGGTTCAAATCCCAGTGCAGCCCTCACTTCCTATTGACTTTGGACAAGTTTCCTTCCCGTACAGACTCAATTTACCCCCTCAGTTTACTTCCCCGTGAAGACAAGGACTCCCTGGAGGAAAGCACCCAACTGAAGGGTGACGGGTTTTGCCCTGGGCCCCCAAGGTGGAGGACAGAGGGGCACAGGCTCCCTGTGCTGGGGGCACTGCTGCTGCTGCTGGCATTGTGTATTTGAATGTGTGTGTGGTTGCATAGGCGTGAAATATTTATACAGCTCAAGAGAGTTCAAAGTAAAAGAGGAATTCTCCCTCCTGCCCAGAAGCCTCCACAGTTAGCTGTGTGTGTGTTTGTTAATGAACACACACATGTATATTGTATGTATGTATGTACACGTATGTGTACATGTATCCACGTGTGTGTGTGTGCATGTATACATGTTAGTGTATGCTTACACGCGTATATGCATTGTGCTTCTGTGTATGTGTGTATAGATGCGGGTGTATGGCGTGTATGTGTGTATGTGCTCATGAATGTGTGCATTTGTGTGTGTATAGCTCCCCTGCCCCCCAGAAGGTGGAAGCTCCTTGGAAGACCTGCGCCTGGCTTTTTCTCTGGGATTGGGGATTGGGATGAGCACTGGGGTGGCCTCAAGGAAGACATTTTGGTGTTTCTGGTTTATGAAACTTAGGGGCACATGGCCAGCAGGCCAGGGCCTCCAGGATGCCTGCACCCAGTGGAGCACATACATGATGGAGCATGGGCAGCTGGGCCACTTTGCAAGAGCAGAGCTGGGAGACAGCGTGGGTGCTTTTGAGGCAGGGCACAGACCCTGGGGAGGAGTGGTGTGCCCTGGGTATTCTTGGGCGAGGGGGGTGGCCCACCCAGCTGTGAGTGCAGTTGTAGGCCTGGCATGGAGAGTCAAAGGAGAGACCCCACTTAAAGAAAGAAAGAGGCTGCACATGGAATTTCCTGGAGAGCAGGGCCAGGGCACTGGGTTGGACAAAGGCTTTCCCAGCGAGCTCTTGGTCTAGAATTTTAAACCAAGAGGATTTGCTGCTTAAGAACAACGGACAGTGAGGGAACACAGGACACGGGAGTCCCATGCTCGCCCTCCTGAGCCTGTTATTCTAGATGAGATTTAAACTTTAAAAGATATAATGTAGTGATGACCTAGAGGGGTGGGTGGGGAGGTTGGGAGGAAGGTTCAAGAGGGAGGGAATGTATGTATACACACAGCTGTTCACTTTGTTGAACAGCAGAAGCTAACACAACATTGTAAAGCAGTTATACTCCAATTTAAAATAGAAGATATAATGTAAAAGTAGTTTTACTTCTGTAAAACTTCTGTATTTCTGTGATTCTGTAATTTCCATTGTATAGTTCTATAATCTCCATGCTTTCTCCAACTGCAGAAAGTAGAAGTTTGCCCTCCCCAGAACCCCCACCTCCCATCCCTGCATCTTTCATGAGTCTAGAAATAAGCTCTCCCAAATGGCCCCAGGAGGCCTAGGCTCAGGAAGGCCTGTGGACAAGTGGCCAGGGCTGAGGGGTACAGGTTAGTTCTGGGAGGATGGGGAGGGGCCTGGCCAGGGGCAGCTTGAAGAGGGCGGATGGGCTGGCTACCAAGAGGATGCCAGGTGGCTTTGAGTTGCCTTCAAGTGAAACAGCCATCCCGAGAGGCAAACTCCAGTCTCTCTCGGGAGAGGTGGCCTGGACTCCAGTTTCTGAGGCCAGCCTTCTGCCTAACTCCCCTCCCTGCTCCTGCCCCTGCAGAGAACCTAGCCTGCAGAGACAGTCGGCTCTGGGTGGGGCCTTGAGGCACAGAGGGTGCTCGGGAGTGACAGGGACTGGCCTTGAGGACTGGGGATGTTCTCAGGCAGAAGTGAGGGAGGAAGTAGCCGAGCTTGTGTTCGAAGTTTATCAACACAAACAGGAAGGCAGGATAAGCTCTAGAGCGTCATGACCAGTAGGGCACTCTAAGGGTGACCTCGTGCTTATCACGTCATTATCACGTAATGACGGATCAGGAGGAGACTCTGGAGGCGTAGATGTGTGGTGGCCTGGGTGTGGTGATGGTGTAACGGTGCACACTTAGCTCCACACTCCTCAGGTTGTTCATGTCTATTATGTACAGCTTTTTGTGTGTCAGTCACATCTCACTCAGTAAAGTGGTTTAAAATTGTTTTTAATAAAAAAGTAAGGAAGAGGCTAAGTTTAGCTGTAGATTAGAATACTGAGGCATCTCTTGAGCACCTGCTGTGTGCCCGCACAGCTGGGAGATGGCCTGGGTGGATCAGCCATCCCAGGAAGTCTTATTTCACATGTGGGCAAGTGTGTGGAAATCTGGGATCCAGCTGCTGTCACGTCACCTCCCTGGCACCAGTCACCTCCTGAAGGGAAGGGCAGGCAGGGGCACGCAGGGGAGGCTGCCAGACGGCCCCACCCATGGCAGGCAGATGGTTGGCAGCATTTTCCCGTCTAAAACCAGAGTGTGCGCTGAGGTTGTGTTTTGTTTCCTTTCTCTTCCAGGACTTGATTCCTAGGGTGGGTCTTGCAGGGCTGTACAGTCTCTTCTCTGGGCCTATTGTTCTGTTAATCAGCACATCCCTTTCAAGCCTCATCTGCTGACCCGATCTACTCCCACCTTCTTGCCAGTACCTAGGAAGGAGACCAGGCTCAAAGTAGGGGACACCAGGGTGGGCCCGGGCCCACAGTCCCCTGCTGCAGAGCCTGGCCTGACCACCCCACTCCCTGCAGCCTAGCCGCTGGGGCAGGAACCAGCCCATCAACATGAACCATTATGCCAACAAGAAGAGCGCAGCTGAGAGCATGCTGGACATCGCACTGCTGATGGCCAACGCCTCCCAGCTGAAGGCTGTCATTGAGCAGGGCCCTGGCTTCGCCTTCTTCATCCCCCTGGTGGTCCTCATCTCCATCTCCCTCGCGCTGCAGATTGCTGTGGGCGTGCTGCTCATCTTCCTTGGTGCGTGCCTGGGCAGGGGGCTGCAGCAGCGGGAGGGCCCTGGGGTTCCCCTACCCTACAGCCAGCTGATTCTGCCTGCACACACTCTGGGATGGGTCACACATTTTGCAAGCCCTCACGAGCTGCACAGGAGCCCCAGCCCACCTCGCTAGGCCAGATGGTCCAAAATGGATTAACAGCTCCCACTGTGGCCCCCAGAGGGCCCCTCATGTCTCTATCCTTCCACTCACCCAAGCTGAGGACACAGGAAAACATCATAACCATACAAAGAGTTGACGTGTATTGGGTGCCTACTATGTACCCACTAGTCCTTAGGTGGGCTATAGGGACCAGGTGATGGTCCTGCCCCCCAGGTGAGGGTCAGGTATAGAAGCAGCACGTGTTTGGGCTCCCCTCCACCTGGCTGCATGACCTCAGGCAGGCTACGTGACCTTGTGGGCCTGTTTCCTTGCCTAGAAAGTGGGCGTAAGGACAGCCTTGGGTACGTGTGGGAATGGCTTATCACGTGCCAGTGCTCAGAATGGTGCTTGCCTGTGTGTGTGCAGTACCTTGTGCCTTAGAATGCAAGCCTGGGCCTCGGGCCTCCCACCTTCCACTTTGTGATGAGGCGCCAGGCCCCTCTGAGTTTCTCCTCACAGAGCAAGCGGGGCTGCAGCAGTCAAGCCAGAGATAGCAGACTGCCTGGGCCAGGCCCCATTTTTGGCAGTGTTTTAAAGCAGGCATATCTCTCTCTGGGGGGGGCAGAAGAGGGCCCCATGATATCTCCCAGCCCTGAGCAGTGCCTGCTCCCTCTCACAGTTAGGTATGACCTCAACAACCCTGCCAAGCATGCCAAGCTGGACTTCCTCAACAACCTGGCCACTGGTCTGGTCTTCATCATCGTCGTGGTCAACATCTTCATTACTGCCTTTGGTGTCCAGAAGCCCACCATGGACATGGCACCCCGGCAGTAGGGGCTCAGGTGAGCTGGCAGGGCCGTCAAGGGTCTGTTCCTTCACGAACCCACCCGCTGACCCCACGGGGCTGCTGACTCAGCGTGGGAAACTCAGGGTCTTTTGTGCAGACCGCCTGTGACTGCATCTGTCCTTGCCCAGGCCTTGCAGGGTGGGTGCCCCTGGGCATGTGCCCCCCTACACCACACTCAGCCCACTGTCCTTGTTCAGAGAGACCCAGTGCCCGCCCACGGTGACCCCACTTGGGAGCAGAAGCCACAAGGAAGTCACGTGAGCCTCGTAACACACTCAACAAGCCCCTCCTATAGGGAGGTTGTGGGGGCTCAGAGGCAGGCAACCCGGATTGTCACGAGGGCAGATGCAGAAGGCTGGCAGGTCTGGCATGTGTCCTGGCCAGGGTCACACAACACAGGTCCACGGGGCCCTGGACCCAGCAGTCCTCAGGCCTGCCACAGAGGTGAGGCGGGTGCCATAGACAGACAGCAAACACCTGTGTGTCAGGGACGTAGGAGGAAACCTTCCAGATTGACCAAGCGGACGAAGCAAGATGCTGGGAGCAGGGCCTTTGTGTGGCCCTGTTGTGAGTATCTGGCTTCCACTTGCCCCTGCCATCACTATTGGCCCCACCTGGCATAGATTCTCTGCCCAGCTCCTGGCCCCAGATTGCTGTTCAATCTGTCCCCCGTGGAATCCTCTGGATGCCAGCCTGCTGCCTCACTCATCGCATGACAACCGGGCCACTTATTAATCACCTGCTGTGTGCCCCCAAGACAGTCTTGAGTCTCCCCAAGCATCAGCCTAGTGAGGAGACCTCAAGGTCCCCATGGCACATGTCCACCCACCAGCCCCTGCTCTCAGGGGTGCCCTGTCCGAGCGTGCTGGGCCAGGGTTTTAAACCCTGACAGTGTCCCACGGGGGGACACTGTAGTTCTCCCAGGTCAGAATTGGGCTGACTCTGGAGTCAGAGTGGCCCCGACATTTATGGGCTGATTAGCAGACACCATGCTGAGGCAGGGTCACCAGAACAGAGCTGGAGGCTCCTCCGGCCTTGGTGACTCCATGCCTCCCCTCTCCCTTCTCTGCAGGTGCCCCTGGATCATGCCTGGCCACAGCTGCCTAGACGCAGGAGGCGCCTTGCCCTTGAGGCCCATCCTCCTGTCCACGGGATTCCTCTAAACCACCGGAGCCCAGGCTGGCCCCGCTGGACTGCATCCAAATAAGCCACACGTGCTCAGGCCACTCTGGCCACACAGGGCCTGCCCCGTCCTCAGCTGCTCCTCCTCCTGGAGCATGGAGTAGCCAGGCCCAGAAGATAGAACTGGTGAGCCTTCAGCAAGGGTCATTGCTGCCGTGGACATGCAGCAGGCTTGGGGGTCAAGGAGCTGGCCCCCATCTTGGGACATTTCCAGAGAGACGAGGCGATGCCTGCCCTCTGCCAGTGCAGCAGCGTCCTGGCTTTGTGTGCTGCCCACCCTGGGTGACCTGTGACCTCTGCACTTCCTGACCCAGGACTATAGACCATCAGTGACCCTGTGGGTCCCCCACCGTGGCCAGTGACTCAGACCTCACACCTTCCACCAGCAGTGACTGGGCAGGGCTGTAGCCCCTCCTTGGGGATCTGAGCCCCCACTTTTCTATATATAAGTAACCAATAAAGCTGATTCTTCTCCTCGTGTGGCTCCCAGAACCACCCTCCCTGCCACCCAGGCCCGGGTGCTGGACTGTGCCCCTCAGAGCCCCCGGCCTATACAGCCCTCCTCTGTCCCTCCCTCCAAGCCTTTGTTGGCATCTCCAGACATCACCCCCACATACATGTCCTCGGGGCAGTCAGCTCGATGACCCCTGACCAGACCCTCATGGAAAGTTCCAGCACTCCCACATTTCCTGCAGTTTACATGCCCAACTAGCTCCCTTCTATACCCACGGTACTGGATCAAGGAGAGTGGGGCTGATGCCAAGCCAGCCTCGACCCTGCAGAGACACCAGTGAGGGCCAGGTGCTGTCTCTGGGGGCTCACGGAGCCGCCTCTCACATGGCTGGGACCCCCAGCTCCCTCAGTCCACCCTGTGACCACTAGGGCCTGAGCCCTCACTCTCAGCCCCCTTGTCATCTCCTTTCTGACCCTTGCTGGCCTCATTCCCTCATCTCAAGTCAGCAAAGCCCTCACCTGGGCCTTTCCAGGTGGGATACCTGAGAACCTCCAAGCAACTGGAGCCCGGGGAGGGGAATGAAGCCCCCAGGAGCTCCCAAGGCCCCTCCTCCATCACTTCTCTTGCCCTCCCCACTCTGAGCCTGGGGCAGCTCCACAGACATTCAGATGACCCCGTAGTCTTCTGTGGGGCTGAAAGATGAGCACAGAGTGATTGATAAACAAGAGTGCTTATGGGTGAGATGATCTAATCTGAGCTTTGCTTTAAAGTGAATAACTCAGAAAAAGGTACAGGGAAATGGATGAAGCAAGATTAGAAGTGCTGGGGACTGCAGAGCTGGGGCCCCAGAGCCAGCTCTCTGCTCTTCTGAGTGTCTGAATGTCCCGTAAAGAAGGCTACTAAAGGTGATTCACACGTGTGATGAGATCCCTGAAGAAGCAAGACCAGCAGGTGGGCAGTGGGTGGACACGTGTTCCCAGAGGAGCCGATGAGCCTGGGGCCAACCTGGTCAGAGGGCAGATGCACAGCTGTCAGGTGGCTGGGCCCTGGGAGCAAGCAGTAGAGAGGCCAATCTCTGCGGCTGGTCACCGTGAGCACCTTGGCTGTCTCATTGCCAGGAAGCAGCAGGGGTCAGTCTCCTGGCTGTGAACCTGCCCCACTACCTGGCCCTCGTGGTGGATCCAAGGTGGCATCTGGGCCCATGCCCCCAGGTCCAGCCCCACTCAGGGCTCTGCACAAGTGGAGGCTGCCCAGCACCATAGCCCTGGGGTAGCCTGAAGCTGTCTCTGGCCTGTGGTGTGTGGGATGCCCGACAGCCACACCAGGGGGATGCCAGCCTGTGTGGACCATGGACATGGCCAGCAGATGGCTGAGTTTCTCCCTTGGCCAGGACAGGAAGTTTGCCTAGACCTGACCAGACAGGGTAAGCCCCAGATGGCTGGATGGGTCCTAGGTCACCAAATCAGGCTGGCCTCTACAGGCACTAGGGGCATTGTGCATTCAGCCGCTGACAGCCTCTGCCCTAGCTGCTCCCCCACAGGTATACCTGACAGCCCCTGATCTCCCCACCCACCAGCACCCAGGCTCATGTCAACAGACCCGGCCCCCAACCCTCACTCTGGATGTACCCCTGTCTCAGGGCCTTGGCTTGTGCTGCAGCTCTCTAGGTTCGGGGCTGTGCCCTGAGGTCTTCCCTGCTGGCCCTCCTGACTCCTGCTTCTTGTCACTGTCACGGCGGGCCATTTGGGTTTGCTCTGCCTTTGATGTCATTGGTCATGTCACTGCCCACAGTGCCCCCCTGGGGCCCTCATCTGAGCCCTGACTACCCCCACGTCATCTGGCCCATGATCAGGGCTGTTGCCTGAGAAGGAGGGTCCTGCTCACCATCTCCCTGAAGGCTAAGGGAGGTCTGCCTGAGCTGGGGAAGGAGGTGGACCCTTAATCATACTTGTAGATCTATTTAATCTGCTCTGGCCCTTCCACTTGATGCAACCACTCAAAGCCTGTGCTCAGCACTGTGTCTGGCATACTTAGTCTAGGTACTTAGTAAATGTCTACAATAGATCCACTCCTCAAGTTCCAAGCTCTGCACATGTGTTACAGTGGCCAAGGGATAGACAAAAAAAACAGGGCCCAGAGAGTCAGTCAGGGCCAAACCCTGCTGGGCAGCTGCCCCATCTGGGGACCCCACTCTGTCATCCCGGGGGAAGGCAGAGACCCTGAGAGTAAGCAAGGGGCTTGAGGAGTAAGAAACAAGGAAATGTACATGCCGAGTTGGGAGACTCCACAGAGGGACACACACAGGGAAGTCAAGTGCGGGAGCCCTCAAGGCTGATGCTCCTGGACCCAGGACCAGGAGGGAGCCCTGTGGAAGGACAAAACTGTGGTGCATGAACCCCGAGGCCACGTGAGCTGGGGCTGGCCTTAAAGGAGTGTAGGATGGTCAGTGTGGGGAAAGGGGAAGTCACGAAGAGCTAGGAATTGGGGCGACTGAGGGAGCTGGGAGGATTTTGTGCTTAACTTCCTTGTTTTATAATATACAGAGATGATGATGGATGGAGGACAAAAAGATTATAGATTGATGGACAGATGGATGGAAGACAGATAGATGACAAATAAATAGGTATAGATAGATGACAGATAGGGGTAGGGATAGATGAGTCATCCCAGGTCACCCTGGGGTTCTCCTCCCCTGACTCTCCATCCCCAGTGTCCATCCTTCAAGGCCCAGGCCCAGTCGATCTGAGAAAGTTAGGCCAGGATGGGCTGGGCTGGGTGGACTTCTGCTGCAGGATTGAGTGTTTCCTTCCTTCCACACTTGCCACACCCACCCACCCACTTCCCTCTCTCTCAGGCATCTTTTCTCCCACCTGCTTTTAATGGAATTTAATTCCTCTTTTCTCACTACATTACTTTTAAGAATTCACAAACAGAATGTTCTAACATTTTTCTTCTCTCTCTCAAGTATTTATTTCCGGGGAAACTAAGCTAACTAAGCTGCTGGATCTGCGTGTGGCCCAGGGAAGATGCCCCATGGCAGCAGTGCCCCCCAGACCCTGCCCTAGGCCTCAATGCCCTCTGAGGGGATATGGGGCTCCAGCCCTGCCTCCAAGTGGGATAAGAATTGAGGTGCCAGCTGCCACCAAGCCAGCGCTGAGGGAAGGGCACCAGCTCTACGCTCCGAAATCCCCACACAGTCTACAAGATTGGGGCCCCAGGGCCCGGCCAGCAAGGACCTAACCTGCAAGTTGGTCAGGCCTGGGGTTTGTGCAGAGGTTCTGGGTGTGGGGTGGGCACTCTGAGATAGCTCTCAGAGCACTGACCTGGCGGGTTGAAAATAACAACCCCAGATTCCAGCAGTGTCAGCACCCCGACCCAGACCTTGTGCCTTCTCCCAGAGGGGAAGCCTGCCTTGTGCAAATTGCAGTTGCATTTCCGGCTCCACAAGCAGCGGCCTGTTACTTCACTGGGCCTGAAACCACATCCCTGAGAGCATCTAGGGCCCTAACTGCCTCCATCACAGGATCTCTGCTCTTCACACATACCTCCTTCACAGACACACTTCTCCTGAATGCCCCCATCACTTCCCTCCCTCCCACCCTGCTCACATCCCCCCTCACTCCCCTCCCAACACCGGGGAGCTCTTCCCCACCCAGGCAGACTGGAGATGGGACCGTCACCCCGGCACTGTGGTAGCTGAAGTACTGTGGTAGCTGAGGATCTTTCTTCTTACTAGAGTTTGGTGGGGGACTTTCCCAGTTGAGGTGGCATTTTACCAAAGATCTGAAGGTTGAGTAGATGGGGGGGAGTGGTTAGTAGTCTTCCAGATGAGGGAATTAGCATGTGCAAAGGTGGGGGGTATGGATCATGAGCAGTTCCAGTTGTTGAGCTATGGAGGTAGGGACAGGGGACAGAAGGTTAAGGGCCTGTCCCAGGGGGCCAGCAAGACTGTGGCCCTTGGCATCTTTCACACCTTGATGGACTTAATTCATTACAGGTCATGGTTACTGACTGAGCAAGTAGTTGGCAGGGGGCCCTCATGGGGATAGGTGCTGTGCCTAGACATGGATGCCCCATTGTTCCACCTCCCCCAGTCCCAGCCTAGGAGTGGGATCATTGTATGGCTGCCACAAGCCAGGGGCAAGCTGATGGGAGAGGGGCCTGGCTGGTGGTCTGGGCTGTTGCCACAGACTTCAGTTGTGGGCACGGGGTCCAGGCACAGTTGGAGAAGGGGTCATTGAGGCTGGGATCCACGGAGGGGGTCCTAGAACAGCCTGAACTCAGGGGCTGCTTTGGACCACCAGGGCAAGGCCTTGGGTGAGTCATTGCTGGAAGGAGAAAGTCAGCAGTCACAAGAAGCGGCCCAGTTGGAGCCAAGGGAATAGGTGCCCTGGACTACCACAGCTCACCAGCTCACCTGAGACCTGGGACCGGCACTGACTGCCCCTGGCTCAGGGGATGGACCCTGCCACAGGGCCTTGTGGGTAAGTACCAGGACCTTCCCTGCCACATTCTGTTTCTGGGATGTCCCCTCAAAGGTCCTTCTACTTAATAGTTCAGGACTGCTAATAGCAAAGGACTATATTCCCGGGGGTATATAAGTAACATTTATTTCAGGAGATTGGAAGACTGAGGTCCAGGCACTGGCTTGTTTTGGTGTCTGCTTTGCCTGCACCCTACACACAGTGGCCTCACTCGCCCAGATGTCTCTATCACCTACAGTCAGGCATCTGGCGCCTTTACCCAGTGGTGCCCTTTACCTAGTTCTGTCACTTTCACTGGGCACGTGTCACTTTTACCCAAGCACGTCTGTCAGAGAGCAGGACAAACATAGTAATACCTCGGCATCTGCCCAGGAAGCAACTTCCCCTGGGAATCAGGATCTTACCTGTTTAGTGGGTGGAAGGGCTGCAGACTGGACAGGATGTGCTGGGCTGGCCTCAGGGTTCTGCTGACCTCCTACCTTCTGAGCTTGGAGTCCAGAAACTAGTTCCTTGGTCTGTATGGCTAGCCAGTACAGTGGGCACTCTCTGCAGCAGTAAGAGCAGTTTACATGGGGCACTGTCTGCAAGGGACCTGGAGTGCAGTGCATCCTTACAGCTCTGAGGAGGGAAGGGAGTGGATATGTTCACAGCATCGCTCACCCTAGACCCTGAGTGAGGAACCTTCATGTGGTTCCAGCCTTTGAGGGCTCTGTTCAGCTCACATAGCCCAGGGTGCTCATTTCACCCAGTGAAGGTCTGTTCCAGAGGAACATGCTCTACCTGCACCTTTAGCACAGCTTTAGCAGTTAATTCATGAAGCCATTTCCAGAAAACAGCACTTGGAGCAGTGCTATCCAGCTCAGGATATCCATGCTCAAGGAGGGGTCCTGTCTCTTTGAATAGATGGGTCAACTAATGCTCAGAGTCTGGAGACACACCCCCCAGGACTGGCAGGGCAGAGATGGAAGAGCTAGTGGTAAGCCGTGATGTCCTGGGCTTCAGGGCGGGCAGGAGGGCTCCTCTGCCTGGCTCTCCCATGCCCTGGCCCTCACTTTAATATCTGGGCATACAAATGAGTGAATGAACCCACAGGCTGACTGAATGAGGGCCGGACACCACGTCGTGAAGCCAATCCTTCTGCTTCCCATCTTGTTTCCCTCCCACATGCTTTGAGAGACTGAGACACGGGAGTGGAACCCCTCCTGAGGGCCTGCCCAATGGCAGCATCATTCCTGGTGTCAGCCTGCGGTGCCTCTAGAAATCCCCTATGGAAAACGCAAGCACATGATGGTTCTCGGGTTGACATACTTCTGTTTCCCCAGAAAGTGGCTGGAGGGGAAGGAGATGACAGAGGGAGGCAACGGGGAGAGGGATCCATAGGAGCCTGGCCCAGGCCCCAGCGGCCCATGCCTTGTGCGCGCGCACATGTGAATCTGAGCACTGTGCACACTTCTCACATCTGTGTGCATGTGTGTGTGTGCGCGCACGTGGGGAGGGCACTCTCGGGTGCTGTGTGGTCCTGGGCGCTGAGCTCACTGGTAATGAGGGTGGTGACAGGGCTCCGCAGAGGACAGGGGCCATGCAGCCACAGCCTGGAGGGCAGTGGGCACCCGTGGCCCAGCAGTGGGGACTCGGCTCATGGGGCCCCCAGGGCCAAAGGTAGAGCACCAAGCCCGCTTGGATGTGTACACTCACCCTTCTGTGTCCACAAGGACTTTTCTATGACAAGATCCTAAGCCTGAGGCCAGGAGGTGAGACAGATGGGTACGAACTCCCTGGCTGAGGGGACAGGCCCATCTCTCCAAGGCAATTACAGGGCTTGGCTCTGAGAACAAGGGGCTGTGTGGGGCCAACAAAGGGCTCCCCCAGGCCGTTAGGGGAGGGCGTGAGGAGCCAGAGCCCAAGACTTCAAATGGCACAATTATACTTTTCATCTCTAGAAGTCCTAGAGGGTTCTGTGTACTCTGTCTCAACCTCCTCTCCACCTGGATTTTGTGTTCATTTCTAGGCTCTGACCATACATGTGTCCCTGACCCCCAAAGCCAAGGTCATCGCTTCCCCAGGAGGGAGAGGCTCCGTCTCCTGGATAGTGGGATCTGAGGAGCCTCACAGGGCCCAGGAACTGGGCGTTGGCTCTGGTGACTAGACAGAGACAAGAGGGCTGATGGGGGTATCTCCCTGGGACATGTCATAGGAAGGGAATGAAGGTGGTGGTCGAGCCCCTCACGTGCCGGGTCCTCCTTTCTTGGCTCAGTGCCTCTCCTTTCAGTCTCAGCTTCTTCATCAGGAAAGCAAGGGCAGCAGCCCCCACCTTCTGGGGCTGCTGGGAGGAGTCAAAGCAACACATGCAGCACTAGAGCATCACAAGGCATTGGGCTGGTGCCCCGCCATGGCCCTCCACTAATGGCCTGGGGTTTGGCCACACGCAAGCCCCTTGTTCTGAGCCGAGCCCTGTAACTGCCTTGGGGACAAGGGCCTGTCTCCTCAGCCAGGGAGCTTGTACCCATCTGTCTCACCTCCTGGCCTCAGGCTCAGGATCTTGTCACAGAAACGTCCCTGTGCACATCCAAGAGGGCTCGGTGCTCCGCCTTTGGCCCTGGCGGCCCTGTGAGCCAAGGGAGGGTACCAGAGCAGTCCAGAGGGCCTGCCTGTCCACCCTCCGGGCCTGGGGCTGAGGACTGGGACAGAGAGCAGATGGGGGGCAGGTGTGGGGAGCAACAGTGCTCCAGGTGGGGGATGGCAAGCAGGGCTCAAGGCAGGGAGTTCTGGAGAGAAGCAGTGGAAGGAGGCCCCAGGGGAGGGGCAGGACATGCGGCAGGGTTACATCTGGAAGAGGGCACTGGGGGACAGCCGGGGACATTTGGGGTTGGGAAGTCCACACAGAGGGGTGAGACCCAGGCTCAGAGGAGTCTGGGAAGGCAGCCTGGGCAGGACCTGGGTCTTGGGTTGGACTCAGGAAGTGAAGAACCCACAGGATCAACCTTAGTTAGAGACGCTGTCGTGTCTTGAATTGGAATCATCTAGAAAACACTCCTGAGAGAAGGGATGAGACTCAAACATTTAATATTGTTGAACACCTCTGTACAATGAAAGTAAAGTGCTTATTACAGAAATTATAAATAGCAAGAAATAAACACTTAGGAAAGAAGCAAGCCCCTGGAGAGCAACACGCAGGCAGGCAGGGCTGGGGTCGGTCAGAGGCCCCCCAGGTCATCTGTGAGAAAGGCCAGCAGGAAGCGGCTGACGTGCCTGTCAATGATGACAGGGGAGAAGCCCAGGACACGCCGGGCCCCTGGAAGCACCTTGGGGTCTGGAAGACAAGGGGGTCTCAGAACTCCTCCAGAAGGTACCTTCTCTCATCCTCGCAGCATCACCAGCCCACACCTGAGTGATGTGGGGTCCCCACGCACCACTCCCACCCAGGACCTGGACAAGGTCAGCATGGCAGGAAAGCGACGGCGGGCATGCCACACTGGGTCACAAGGCGGGGCCTCAGGTGTGGGCCTCTGTCCATCTGGCAGGGCTCAGCCCCAGGGCGTGGGGAGGACTGGCCGAGGCCTGGCCCAGCAGCACCCACCTGGAGGGCAGCAGTAGATGAGAAGCGCCAGGCCCGTGGCCAGGCCGAGGCAGGTCAGGAAGGCCACAGGTCCTGGGGAGAAATGCGCGTGAGCAGCTCCCCGAGCCCTGAGGGGTGGGGAGGGGTCCGGAGGCCTCGAGGACAGGCTCACACCTTGTGCTGGGGTCAGCCAGGCAGGGATACCCCTAGTGAGCACCCTAAGGGGATCTGTCCAATGGGCAGCCAGGACTGGAACCCAAGTTGGAATGAGAAGCCCCCAAGACAGAGGTGGAGCCCTGGGTCAGGGGACAGAGAAAAGGGAAGTGGGAGGCGGTTACCCCTGTCACTGAGCTCACAGCTTGCGTTGCCCGAGTCTAGCTCTGTGCAATCTGAGTTCTCTGGAAACAAAATCACAGGGCGTGGTTAGTCATGGGGGAGCTGGAGAGTAAGGTGGTCGCCTGCCATCAAGAAACCAAGGGGGCCGCCAAGGCCCCTCCCCGCAGGCCACCCAGGCCCCTTGGGTTGTGCGGGTGCTGAGCCCTCCACGCTGTGTCTGGGGCAGTGGGCGGGGGAGGGGGGTAGTCAGCACCAGGGAAGGACCCCTGCACAGTCTGGGGTCTTCTCCTTTTGTCCACTTCGTGAGAACTTGAGGACCATGGGATGGGGATTTCATTGTTCCCTGGCAACCACAAGGCACCCAACAGTGCAAACACCTGCCTGTCCCAAGTCCGATGGTGCTGAGTGAAGGCAGGGCGCCCTTTCTCTTCCCCACACCTCCCTGGGCTCCACAGTCAACCAGCTTCTTGATAACCCTGAGGGCACCCTGGAAGGTCCCTGACTCCAGGCAGGGCTGTGTGGTCCTGACAGCTGGGGTGACAGGGCCGTTCCATGCTGCAGCTCAGGGCCCAGGCCTGCCAGCCTGTGCTTGGGGCCCCTGGTCCAGCTGAGTGGCCTGAGGTGAGCCACCTCTGCCCTCACGGCCTCCAGCCTTTCATGTGAGGATTGAGGGACAGTAGCCACTCCCCCTGGGGACCTGGGTGCAGAGGCCTCAAGACTGAGCTGCCACCCCTACCTGTGCCTTCCCTGTACCCATCCTGGCAGCTCAGAGGATCCCTCTCAAGCCTCCTGGGTCATGGGCTGGCACTTCTAAACCAAAACACATTGTCCTGGACCAGCCGTCTGTGCCAGAGACTGTTGTACAGAAACATCCACACCATGAGGCTCTACCTGGGTGAAAGTAGATACAACCTCTGTCATGGGAGGCAGTTCACTCAAGGCTGGTACAGCCTACAGCTGTGAGCTAGTTCTGATCAGAAGCGTAAGGATTCCCAGGTTCATCAGATTATAGAGGCAAGGGTAGGACTACACGCACAAGATACTTTTGTGTAAGAAATAAAGAGCACAAGAAAAAGGGAGACAGAGAGAAGGAGAGAGACACACACAGTGACATGGAGAGACAGAGACAGGGAACCTTGGAGACAGAGATATCTGTGTTGTCTGAAATAATCTCTCTACACTCTCTGAGGGTCACACAAGACGCAACCAGAGGGTTGTCTCTGGTGAAGGGCTGAACAAGGAGATGCCAAGGCCAGGGGGTTGGGACACGCACTTACGCAGGGCGTGCCGGCTAGGCAAGCAGCTGTGCAGGGGCTGGGCATGGATGTACAGGGCCCGGTAGAACTCCTGGCAATCCCGCTCACCGCTCCGCTGCAGGTGGCCCAAGAGGTCGCAGAGACGCACTCGAAGAGACAACTTGGGGTTCCGGAACTGGAGGAGGAAGGGGCACAGAGAGATCAGGCTGGAGGACTCCGGATTCACCCCCCAGCCCCAGCCTTCTCAACGGCTGTGATGCCACCTTCGTGGCTGGAACAACCATGGGGAGGTAGCAATTGCTACCAAAGACTCAACCACTCCCATGCGGTGCCCAAGACTGTGCTACATGGCCACTAATCCTTGCACTCGCATTGGAGGTCTCGACAGGTCACCAAGAAAGATGGTGGTGACATTATTCCAAGTGTGGAAACTTAGCGGCTTGCTAACTTGGTTTTCCCACGTGTAAAAAAGGAAATAATAAACCTACACGGTATGATCATTATAGGGAACCTTCAAGGTAATGGCATAAATGATAACTTCTAGTAGTTCATAGTCTACAGGAATGTGATTCGAGTTTTAAAAAATATATCAAGGGTTGCTAAGTCGCTTCAGTCGTGTCCGACTCTGTGCGATCCCATAGACGGCAGCCTACCAGGCTCCCCCGTCCCTGGGATTCTCCAGGCAAGAACACTGGAGTGGGTTGCCATTTCCTTCTCCAATGCATGAAAGTGAAAAGTGAAAGTGAAGTTGCTCAGTCGTGTCTGACTCTCAGCGACCCCCTGGACTGCAGCCTGCCAGGCTTCTCCATCCATGGAATTTTCCAGGCAAGAGTACCGGAGTGGGGTGCCATTGTCTTCTGCGATATCAAGGGTTAAGGAGAAAAAAAGGTGGCTTTTTCGATGTGGCTGACTGAAACATATGTGGTTGTAAAGGTCAATGGACAGGGTACCCGCACTGACTCCCAGAACATGGAGGCTATGGCCCGGTGCTGCCACCTGGTGGTGGTGGACCATTCTACAAGAAACTAGAGTTGAACCACAAAAGACAGAAACGCAAAGCACAGGCAGGTGTGCAGCAGAAACCATGGGCACCTCTGAGGAAAGGAACCGTGGGGGTGTGTGTGGAGTTTCCTTTTTCTCATGTCAACATCTGAAGCTTTTCAAAATTGTTTTAAAATAGTGAATGCATATTAGACTTTTAATTACAAGACAGAAATTTGAGCCCCTACTTTTCAACTTACTGGACTACTTTTATAACTCAACAAGCATCTGAGCCAGTAGCAGGGTGTGGGTGGATTCTAGCTCTGTCGAGGATCAATATCATCTGTCCCCTGCAGAGGCCTCAACCCTCCAGAGAGCCCTGCATGTGGCCCCAAGAGGAGAAGGGCTCGCTCTGTCACCCAGCTGGGAGGCAGGTCATGTGCCCCAGAGCCCCAGCTAGTCTCTGGCACCCACCCCCATTGCCATAAGGGAGCCAGAGAAGTGGGTGGGGTGCACAAGGAGCACCCACTCTCATCCAGTGTCCCCGAAGAGGACGGGCCAGATCACACCCAAAATGACTGCCCATTTTGAACTTTTGGAAGATGCTGAGTGAAGAGTTCTGCAGCACTCAGTAGAGTCTGGTATCCCTGCTCCCCTCCCACCCTGGTACTCCCCTGTTCCCCTCCCAGGTCTGTCTCATGTTGTCACACCTCTCCTGTGATCCTCCAGCATTTCTGAAAGGGGCCAGAAGTTCTGATGACATCTAAAGAAACTAAAGCTCAAAAAAATGATGTTCTAGGCCTAAGGTCACCCCAAGGAGATAGGTTTTCACCTCCAAGCTGTCCTGCCCCCCGCTTCTCCCAGCCCAGAGAGGAAAGGATGGGAGAGCAGCCTCAGGTTCCTTGGCACCTTTTCCGCGTCCTTGTTGCTGAGGATCTGGGGATAGTAGCGGTTTAGCTGGAGGATAATCCTGTCCACCTGCTGCTCACTCAGGCGTCCGAGGCTGGTGAGGAAAGGAGTGTCCTGGACTAGGCGATCACAGTAGGTTTGCTCTGAAACAGAAGCAGAGAACACAGAACGACATGAGCCAGCACAGCCCAAGGAGGAGGTGTTGAGTCCCACACACCATGACACAGCCATGGCAGGGACTCCTCACAGTAAGGTCCTGTGCCCACCAAGAGGTGTACCAGCTGTAAGCATCCGGACAACTGCTGACATCCCAACTCATGCAAAGCCCAGGAATCCCCCATGTCATGCCAATCCCCTTGCAAAAGAGTGGGGTGGGTGGGTGCAGTGATAAAGGTACAGAGTGCTCAAGAGCAGAGCAGAGCCTCTGGTTCCTCCTCTCTTCTGTGCCTGAGAGCTTATCACAAAACAACTCAGAAGGGTGAAGAGTCTGCTGTCTGCAGGGCCCCCAGTGCTCTCTGGAAATAGGCAGGCCTGAGGAAGGACACAGCAGCGAGAGAAGGCCCAGCTCCAAAGCTCCTACAGCCACTGTTGTCATGGGGACAGGAGACACACAGACAGAAGCACAGGGTTTAGAGTGGCCTGGCCACTTTTAGCTGGCATGGCCACCAGACATCGTATCTGCAAGGCCTTGGGAAGCTGCCACAAACAGCAGACCAACACGCCTGCTACCCAGGAGGCTGGGAAATGCTTATCCTTTTGTTTTTTTCTTTCAGAATCATCATTAAAACATCACTGTTACACTTTCTCTCCCATTAAGAATGTCCCTTAGAATGACAAGCCTTTAAAGGCAGGGAGTGGATGGGAAGAAGTTGGTGGGCAGATGGCAAAGAATCTCTGAGGAAGGGTCCCAAGGCCCTGCAGCCCTAGCTACCTGAACAAGTACACCACCTTACCTATGTGAGGCAGCTTGTCTGTTTCCTGGTGGACCCAGAGGATGGGGGGTTGGTGTGCGGGCAGGCAGAGCTATACAGGAGGAGTTTCTGTATGTGACTGAAGTTAAGCTGGTATCGATTCAAATTAGATAGCTGTAACTTTACAATATTAAACATAACCCCCATGGTAACCACAAAGAAAATGTCCATGGAATATACACAAAAGAACATCAAAACGTGTTACTACAGAAAATCAACACAAAAGGAAGTAATGGAAGAAATGAAGGACAAAAAAGCTACAAGACATACAGAAAACAAACAGCAAAAAGGTAGAAACAAGTTGTCCCTTATCAGTAATTAAATATAAATGGATTAAACTCTCTAATCAAAAGACACAGATTGACAGAATAGATTTGTGATACTGTGATTTACAGTAAGATGAAATGGCAATCCACTCCAGCACTCTTGCCTGGAAAATCCCATGGATGGAGGAGCCTGATAGGCTACAGTCCATGGGATTGCAAAGAGTCGGACATGACTGAGTGACTTCACTTTCCTATATTCACTCAGTAGTGTCTGACTCTTTGCAACCCCATGGACTATGCAGTCCATGGAATTCTCCAGGCCAGGATACTGGAGTGGGTAGCCTTCCCCTTCCCCAGGGGATCTTCCCAACCCAGGGATAGAACCCAGGTCTCCCGCACTGCAGGCAGATTCTTTACCAGCTGAGCCACCAGGGAAGCTCATGCCTATCTAAGGAAGCCTCCATAACCTTCCCCCCGACCAAAGCGGGGTTTGGAGCACCTCCCAGTTACTAAACGCATGGAGGTGCCTGGGAGGAGCATGGAAGCTCCATGCCCCTTCTCACGTGTTTTGCCCTGTGCTTCTCTTCCACCTGGATGTTCACTTGTATCCTTGAAATATCCTTTGTAACAAACTGTGAATAGTAAGTGTTTTCCTGAGTTCTGTGAACTGCTCTAGCAAATGACAGTCAGGGGAAATCTGATTTATAGCCAGTCAGTTAGAAAAACAGGGGGCAGCCTGGACTGGTGACTGGCATTTCAAGTGGGGGCAATCTTGTGGGACTGAGCCGAAAGTGAACCTATGCGATCTGACACTCTCCAGATAGATGGTGTAAGAACTGAGTTAAATTTATAGGACACCCAGTTGGTGTCCACCAAAGAACTGGAAAATTGCTTGACAGAGGAAACCCACACACACATTTGGTAACCAAAAGTGTCAGAAATAAAAGTGTTGAGAAATATGCATCGAGAAAAGAAATGCAAGAAGGCAAAGTGGTTGCCTGAGGAGACCTTACAAATAGCTGAGGAAAGAAGAGAAGCGAAATGCAAGGGAAAAAGGGAAAGATGTACCCGACTGAATGCAGGGTTCCAGAGAATGGCAAGGAGAGATAAGAAGGCCTTCTTAAATGAACAGTGCAAAGTAATAGAGGAAAACAAATAGAATGGGAAGACTAGAGATTTCTTCAAGAAAACTGGAGATACCAAGGGAGCATTTCATGCAAGGATGGACACGATAAGGGACAGAAATGGTATAAGGACCTAACAGAAGCAGAAGAGATTAAGAAGAAGTGGCAAGAATACACAGAAGAACTATACCAAAAAGGTTTTAATGACCCAGATAATCACGATGGTATGGTCATTCATCTAGAGCCAGACATTCTGGAGTGTGAAGTCAAGTGGGCCTTAAGAAGCATTCCTACACACCCACTTTCACTCTGCCAACTGGACTTATGTCTTTATTGGTCATTCAAGTGGGGCAAAGGAAATAACCTTTTAGAACTCAGGCAAACTGGGCGTTTGTCTTGTAACCTGTCAGAGGAAACATTGTAAAAGAAAAAAAAAAAAAAGAAGCATTACTACAAACAAAGCTAGTGGAGGTGACGGAAGTCCAGCTGAGTTATTTCAAATCCTAAAGGATTTTAAAGTGCTGCATTCAATACATCAGCAAATTTGGAAAACTCAGCAGTGACCACGTGACTGGAAAAGGTCAGTTTTCAATTCAATCCGAAAGAAGAGCAAGGCCAAAGAACATGTAATCTACTGTACTACTGCGCTCATTTCACACGCTAGCACGGTTATGCTCAAAATCCTTGAAGCTAGGCTTCAGCAGTATGTGAACTGAGAACTTCCAGATGTACAAGCTGGGTTTAGAAAAAAGCAGAGGAATCAGAGATCAAATTGTCAACATTCACTGGCTCACAGAGAAAGCAAGGGAATTCCAGAAAAACATCTACTTCTGCTTCATTGACTATGCTAAAGCCTTTGACTGCGTGGATCACAACACACTGTGGAAAATTCTTAAAAGAAATGGGAATATCAGACCACTTTACCTGACTCCTGAGAAACCTGTATGTGGGTTAAAAAGCAACAACTAAAACAGGACATGGAACAACTGACTGGTTCACAACTGGGAAAGGAGTGCGACAAGGCTGTATACTGTCACCCTTATTTAACTTAAATACTTATTTACTTAATATTTATTTTAACTTAAATGCAGAGTACATCATGTAAAATGCTGGCTGGATGAATCACAAGCTGGAATCAAGATTGCTGGAAGAGATATCAACAACCTCAGATATGAAGATAATACCACTCTAGTGAAAGACAGTGAAGAGGAACTAAAGAGCCTCTTGATGAGGGTGAAAGAGGAGAGTGAAAAAGCTGGCTTGAAATTCAACATTCAAAACATTAAGATCATGGCATTCTGGTCCGTCACTTCACAGCAAACAGAAGGGGGAAAAAGTGGGAGCAGTGACAGATTTAATTTTCTTGGGCTCTAAAATCACTGTGGATGGTGACTGCAGCCATGAAATTAAAAATCCTTGCTCCCTGGAAGAAAAGCTATGAGAAACCTAGACAGCGCATTAAAAAGCAGACACATCATTTGCCAACAAAGGTCCGCCTAGTCAAAGCTATGGTTTTTCCAGTAGTCATGTACGGATGTGAGAACTGGACCATAAAGAAGGCTAAGTGTTGATCTGATGCTTTCAAATTTGGTATTGGAGAAGACTTTTGAGAGTTCCTTGGACTGCAAGGAGATCAAACCAGTCAATCCTAAAGGAAATAAACCCTGAAAGTTCACGGGAAGGACTAATGCTGAAGCTCCAATACTTTGTCCACCTGACGCAAAGAGCTGACTCATTGGAAAAGGTACTGATGCTGGGAAAGATTGAAGGCGAAGGAGAAGGGGCTGGCAGAGGATGAGATGGTTAGACAGCATCATTGACTCAATGCACATGGATGTGAGCAAACTCTGGGAGAGGATGGAGGACAGGGGAGCTTGGCATGCTACAGTCCATGAGGTCGAAAAGAGTTGGACATGACTTAGCAACTGAACGACAACAACATATTAAGAAAGCCCGCATGCAGCCATGAAGACCCAGTGCAGCCAACAACAACAAAACCAGCGCCCTCCTTAAAGCAGCCTGCATAAGTGTTGACCCTTTCTGGCCAGGCTTGTCTGCAAAGGCTTTGGCCAGTGTCAACATCGGGAGCCTCATCTGCCACGTGGGGGCTGGTGGATCTGCCCCTAGCAGCTGGCGCTGCACCAGCCATAGGTCCAGTTCTCTTCACCACTGCTGCCCTAGCTGAGAAGAAAGCAGAGGCAAAGAAATAAGAATCTGAAAAGTCTAATGATGCCATGGGCTTTGGTCTTTTTGACAAACCTCTTCAGTAACACATTCAATAAAACGCTGAACTCTTAAAAAAACTTTAAAAAGGAATAAAACACTTAGAAATAAATTTAACCAAGGAGATAGAAGACTTGTACACTGATCTATAAAACACTACTCAAAGAAATGCTAAAAGATACAAATAAATGGAGAGACATTCCATGTCCATGGGTTGGAAGACTTAATATTGTGAAGATGACAATATTACCCAAAGTAATCCAGGAATTCAATGTGACCCCTATCCAAACTGCAATAAATCTTTTTTTATCTTTTTTTCATTCTAAAATTCATATGGGATCTCAAGGGACTTGTACAGCCAAAACAATCCTCAAAAAAAGAACAAAGTGGATGATTCACACTTCCTCATTTCAAAATCTACTACAAAGCTACAGGATTCAAAACTGTGGCACTGACATACAGACCAATGTAATAGACTAGAAAGTCCAGAAATTAACCCTATTTTGAGTTAAAAAAAAAAAGTGAAAAGACAATCCATAGAATGGGAGAAAATATTTGCAAAGCATATATTTGGTTAGGGATTAACATATATAGAAAGAGAGAGAATATAAAAACAACTCCTACAACTCAACAACAAAAAAAATCCTACAAAATAACCAATACAACGATGAGCAAAATACTTGAACAGGTATTTCTCCAAAGGTGGACAAATGACTGCTAAGTACATGAAAAGATGCTCAACATCACTAGTCATTAGCAAAAAGCAAGTCAAAATACAATGAGATACCACTTCATACTCATTAGGGTAAAATAAATATATGGAGAGAGGGAATATGAATATGAGGATGAGGATAAACTGGAACTCTCATGCACTCCGTGGGCAGGTAAAATAGTACAGCTACTATGGAAAACAGTATGGCTGTTTTTCAAAAAGTTAAATACATCCGCAATTCCATTCCTGGGTATACACTCAAAAGAATTCAAAGCAGAGACTCAAACAGATATGTGCATGTCAAGTTCAGAGTAGCATTTATTCACAAAAGCCAAAAGGTAAAAACAACCCAAGTGTCCACAGACAGATGAACAGATAGACAAAATATGGTATACATACAATGGAATACTATACAATCATAAGAAGGAACGGAATTCTAATACATGGGTTCAAAAACATGGATGAACCATGAAAACAATATGCTAAGTGAAATACATTAGACACAAAAGGACAAATGAAGTGAAGTGTTATGTTAGTTGCTCAGTCGTGTCTGACTCTTTGCGACCCCATGGATTGTAACCCACAAGCTCCTCTGTCCATAGGATTTACCAGGCAAGAATACGGGAGTGGGTTGCCATTTCCTTCTCCAGGGGATCTTCCTGACCCAGGGATCAAACCCGGGTCTCCTGCATTGCAGGCAGACTCTTTACCATTTGAGCCACCAGGGAAGCCCATACAAAAGGACAAATGTATTATTCCACTATATGAACTATCTAGAATAAGCAAGTTCTAAAGACAGAGAAAGTACCATAGTGATTAACAGGGGCTGCAGGTAGGGGTGAAAGGGGAGTTTTTGTTTAATGAGTACACAGTTTCCCTTTGAAAAAGTTCTTGAAATGCACAGTTTCACAGCACTGTGGATGTATTTAATCCCAATGAAATGGTTAAAATGGTAAATTTTATGTTCTGTATATTTTACCACACATATACATATAAATGGACATGAATCTGAGCAAACTCCAGGAGATAGTTGAGGACAGAGGAGCCTGAGCAAGCTTGCAAACAGTCGGCCACGACTTAGCTACTGAACAACAAAATACATATAAAGGTAAGTGGATAATATATTAAACTGTGGTTCAGTTTAATAAGTTACAATGGAATAAAAAGTGATAAAAAGACCTACAAAGTTACAAAAAGACATTGAGGAAACAAATGCATTTTGTTAAAGGTTAAAGAAGCCAATTTGAAAAGGCTATATACTATATGATCCCAAGTATATATTTTAGAAAATGCAAAACAATGGAGACAGTAAAAAGATTAGAGGTTGCCAAGGGTTATGGAAGAGGGAGGGATAAATAGATGGAGCACAGAAGATGTTTAAAACCCAGTAAAACTTCTTGTATGATACTGTAATAGTGGATACTGGACATCATGAATTTTTCAAAAAACTCATACAGTGTACAACACAAGGAATGAATCATCATATTAATATGGACTTTAGTAACAACTGAAATTAATAATACTGTATCACTATTGGCTAACAACCATACAAATGCAAACTACTAATAATAGAGGAAATGGGGTGGGGGGAGCCCTCTGTGCTATCTGCTAGATTGTCTATAAACTAAAAATGCTCCAAAAGTAAATTCTAGTAATTAATAAGAAATACTATTTGGGAATTCCATTGTTGAATTTTTTTTCTTTTAAAATTTTATCTATTTTATTTTTGGCTGTGCTAGGTCTTCGTTGCTGTGCGGGCTCTCCTCCAGTTGTGGTGAGCAGGGGCGACTCTCTAGTTGCGGTGCACAGGGCTCAGCTGTTGCAGCTCGTGGGCTCTAGAGCACAGGCTCAATAGTTGTGGCACAAGGGCTGAGCTGCTCTGCAGTTTGTGGGATCTTCCCAGATCTGGGATAAATGTCTCCTGCATTGACAAGCAGTTTCTTTACCACTAAGCAACCAGGGAAACCCTCCATTGTTGAATTTTAAAGATGAAAACAACAGTCACAGAAAGGAGATGAATTCTTGGATTGGGTGGTGTTCACTGGAAAGGAGCATGAAGGACTTTCTGGAGTGACAGAAACGTTCTAGCTTGATTTGGCCTGGGCCAGTTGTTCCATGAGTATATACATTTGTCAAAACTTAAGAGAATTTTTCACTAAAAATGAGTGTATTTATAAGTAAACAATACCTCAATAAAGTTGATTTTTAAAAAATAGGGTCACTGAGTTGGAACAAGTGGGGCCTCCTCCCGATTTCTTCCGTGGGCCCAACTCAATAAACCATTTACCTTCTCATCTCTCTCTCCTGATGCTACCTCCTCCTGGATAGTCTATTCCCCCCAGAATAAGAATTTCTAACTTTTGATTCTCCCAGTCTCTGAAAGTATATTTTGAAGACAGACTTGTCAGAGCTCCAACGTGGTAAAGAAGCCATGGACAGGGATGCAGAGACATCTGTCACCACCATGTGGCAGGACCCTCCTGGCCACCTGGCTTCATCACCTGTAGCCTCTCTGATTAAAGAGTTAATAATATTGGCCATAGTTCATGGACTGGGACCCATGCTTGGGCATTCTGGGAGCTCTGTGCATCATCATTCTTCTATCAGCTCTGCTACACGAGCATGACCACTACCCTCATTTTCAGAAGGAGAAACTGAGGCACAATAAATAGATAAGGTACCTGCTGAAGAACTCAATCAGCTGGAGAGTGATGGATTGATTTCAGGACCCAGGCACAGTGTTGGGGCCCATTTCTGCCTCTCTGATCAATCTACTAATTAATCATGCAATTTAGCTGCATCATGTCTGCTTCTGACCAAGCCACGGGCCGTCTTGTGTGTGCTGCCAGTGTGTGCACTGTGCATAGGGCTGGCACACACTAAGCACTCACTGAAGAGTTTTGGAACGAATGGACATAGGTCCAAGGCTCAGGGCAAGGGCTGTCAGTGGACAGTGACTAGCACTTCTGCAGTGGCTCCTCCCACCCTGCAGGCTGCTAGCCAGGGGAGCCACCACTGGCTGGAGCTGTGAGTCACTTGGCATAATGGCACAGCCTGGGGACCACAGCTCCGGGCTCTGCCGTGCCCTGTGCTTCCTGTGGCCGTTGTGAGCTGTGCACACAAACCACACCCAGGTGGCCATTCACAGGCATGACAAAGCACAAGAAAGGAAACCAGTTTGGCCCCAAGTGACAGTCCCAGACAGTTTTTATAGGAAGGAGGAAAATGAATGCTCTGGCAAAAAAACTCACCAGACCTTCACCAGCAGCCTTTGCTAAGCCCTACCTCCCCCATCGTTGTTTTTTTCTTTGGTTGCGCTGGGTCTTCACTGCTGCATGCAGGCTTTCTTTAGTTGCAGCAAGCAGGGGCTACTCTTCTTTGTAGTGTCTTCTCTTGTTGCAGAACACAGGCTCTAGGCACACAGGCTCAGTAGTTGCAGCGTGCGGGCTCTAGGGTAGGTGGACTCAGCAGCTGCGGCACATGGGCTCAGTAGTTGAGGCTCATGGGCTCCAGAGCACAGGCTCAGTAGTTGTGGTGCACAGGCACAGAAGCTCCATGGTATGTTGAATCCTCCCAGACCAAAGATCAAACCCGTGTCCCCTGTGACCATGGAAGTGCCCCTCCCCCATCATCTTGCCCTACTGGCACCACAAGCATAGTTGGGCTGGCCAACCTGTTAGCCTGACCTGGCACTGGAGGCCCTGTGGGAGCTGGCCTCACCTGCCCTCACCAAGTCTCCCAGCCCCCGGAGCCAACCCTGCACAGCAACACCCAACTGCAGCATTCTGCTTCAGATTCCCAGGAACAAGAACACCTCTCCCTATGGTTTCCACCTGGCCAACTCCCCTCAAGAGACTTTCCTGAGCTCCCCACCCACCACCACCCCCAACAAAGTCCAGATGCTTGGGCCTCAACCTCCCCTCCCAAAATGAATCTCCCAGAATCCCCTCCTGTCCCAGTGTCCAACCTGGCCTCAGGCATGGAGCTGCAATGTCCCACTTGCCAGCACGCCACAAGGAAGGAGCCGGTTCTGCAGCAACAGTAATTGCTACAGTGATACCTGGTCAGTGTGGCCCTGCACAGATGCATGAGGCTCCACACGCTCACTCTGCGACCCTTCGTAAAGGCCCCAGAACGAGACAGGTTGCTACTGGTGCACGGAGACAGTAAGCCCGGAACTTGGGACCTACAGCCTTGCAGGCCTGTTCATTTGGCCCTCCCAGGCCTGCACTCTCTGGGCCCTAGTTCCCCATCCCCAAAATGAAGGACTCTGAGGGAAGAGGCCTCTAGAAGCCCAGGACACAGAGACCGTAGGGAGAATGGGGACTGGTGGGCCTGGTCAAGGTCCAGTCCTGGCTCCGCCACTGACTGCCCCAGCAGTCTAGGGCACCTGCCCAAGCTGAGTCTTTGTTTCCTCATTCACACACAGAGATATTCCATATTTCCCCATACAGCAGGCCTGAGTAGCAAGCATCTGATGCAGGACCAGATGCACAGTAGGTACAATAGACCTTTGAACAGTGAGGGGGTTGGGGGACAGACCCCGAGGAGCCAAAAATCCACACATTACTTTACAGTCAGTCCTCTGTATCCATAATTTTGCATCTGAGAATTCAACCAACCTCAGGTCAGGCAGTAGTATGTATGCATCGAAAAAAATTCACGTATTTGAAACTGTCACATTTGAAACTCTAGGTCAGAGGATCAACTTTACTCAGAAATAGCAGCCACAGATTAAAAACAGTTCAGAGAGACGACAGGGGAATGAGTAGTAACTGGGGTCTCTTCTGGCTTAGGCTGGTACACTGGTGTCCTGGAAATCACCAGGTTCCTGCCCATCAAATCTTACTAGTATATGGGACTTAGGCTGGGACTTCAGTGACAGCTACAGAGAGAACAGGGACTTTAGGGGCCTCCCAGACCCTGTGGGTCACCCTAGGTGACTTTTACCTCAAAAGCATTCCCTGAAATAAGGTATGGCTTCTGGAAGCCACCACACTCCCTGATTACACTGGCAGGAACTCTCACTAGCCTGTTACTCTCATGGAGCTTCTCCTACAGGGAAAGGTCCACAGAGCAGGATCACTCTGCTCAGGATCAGGAAGGTGGTGGGTGGGTCCCCATTCCAAGAGGCCCTTGGAGGATGGCTGGGCTAGGGACTGCATTCTGGGGGGAAAAAAAAGCTGGAGGGGCTGGGGCAGTCCAGATGGGGCACAAAGCCTTGGGAGACAGAGTGTGTGTGCAAGATCCCCTCGGGCCTGTCCCTGGACAAGGGGTGCAGCCTGGGAGATGCCAGAGTCCCACAGGTACCACACACTGCCCAGGAAGGCATCACCCGTTGGGCAGACTTCTCAGGGGACTCCTAACAGAAGACACAGCCTTCTATCAAGAGTTTCTATATCTCCTGATAGAAGCACAGTAGAACCCCAGAGAGTATTCCTTACCATCAATTACTTTCACCTCCTAGTGCCAGGCCACAGATCCTCACCCCAGCAGCTCCCCACCTGCAGACATACGTTGGCCTCTGCCCTCCTGGAATCACCCAAGACCTGGTCCCCGCCACTAGAACCTTCCATGGCTTGACCTGGCCTCACAGCACAGAACACGCTAAGGCTCGGCCCCTAACGCTCAGAAGCCTCCAGGGCATGACGTGGCTTTGCCCACCAGAACTCTCCAGAGCTTGTCCATGGCCCCCGCCCCCAAGCACCCTCCTAGACCCGGCCTGGCCTCGCTCCCAAAGAACCCAGCCCTGGGCCGCGCGCCGCTCTGCCGTCGCCCTGTCGACAGGGCACTCAGTCACGGGCAAGGTCACTCGCCGTCGCAGCGAGGAGTGGCATCGGGACACTCGGATCCTACGCGCCACCGTGGCCGCGTGCCTGTCTCCGCATGGCAGGCACGACCCCGGACCGCGCTCACCTGTCATGGCGGCGGCAAGCCGTGCATTCGGCCGACCCGACCCGTCCCCCTGCTGCTGTCAGCCCGTGTGGTTGTCCGCGCGTTGCCCGTGGGTCCGGTTGACCGCCTCCCGCTCCGGCCCGCTTTTTCCCGGTGGGCCCCGCCCCTGGTATCCTCTCGGCGAAGCTTTAACCCCGCCCTCACTGAGCCCGCCCCTTCCCGCTAGGCCCCGCCCATGGGGTCGGCGGCGCTGCCGCAGGGTCTAAAACCCTCAGCTTTCCCTGCAGTGCAGCTTCCTAACGCGTGGGCTACGGACGCCGCTGAGCCCTTAGCCCCGCCCCTCGCTGGATCCGCCCTTCCGGGAATCCAGGGCCTAGTCTTTGTCAACGCTAGGGCTCTAAACCCTGCCCTCACTGAGCCCCACCCTTGCAGACCTTAACTAGGTCGCGACCACAACCCTGAACCCCGCCCCTCGCTCGGTCCTCATTAGTTACCGGGCCTCCGAAAGCCTTGAGCCTGACTCCCGCCCAAAGGAGGTGCCCTCAGCTCCGCCCCTCACTGAGCTCCGCCCCCGCTGCTCTGGGCTAAATCACCGCCGTATCCTGACTCTAAACACCACCATTGTAGCTCCGCCCCCTCGGCGCTAGCTACGTCGCTGAGCAGTCCTGAGCCCCTCCCCTCCTCACTCGAGCCTCACTCCAACTTTGGCTCAACTTCGTTTGTAGCCCACGCACTTCTCCCAGTCCTGGCTCCATCTTGGTCCGCCCTGGTCCCGCCCTGTCTTTGCCTGGCGGGCCAGCCAGACTGTAGACATGGTTGAGCTCTTTGCAGCAGTCAGCGGTGCTTCTGCTTTCCGCGCCGCCACCTATTCCGGCCCCCCCCCGCCGACAACTACCTCGTTCCCCGCTCCCATGAGGGAACTGGAGGATGCTTACTGGAGGGGTTCAGATCAGTTCAGTCGCTCAGTCGTGTCGGACTCTGCCACCCCACGGACTGCAGCACGCCAGGTTTCCCTGTCCATCACCAACTCCCAGAGCTTACTCAAACTCATGGCCATCAAGTCAGTGACGCCATCCAACCATCTCATCCTCTGGCCTTCAATCTTTCCCAGGATCAGGATCTTTTCTAGTAAGTCAGTTCTTCGCATCAGGTGGCCGGAGTATTGGAGTTTCAGCTTCAGCATGAGTCCTTCCGATGAATATTCAGTACTGATTTCCTTTAGGATTGACTGGTTGGATCTCCTTGCAGTCCAGGTGGGGTCTATCCTAAGCTGAGGGGGACAGCATCTACCTTGGACAGGAAGATTGTATAACATGACCTGGGGGTGATAGAGGAAGTCCAGGCCTGCTCCAGGTCCTAGGGCTCAGTCCTCCCAGAGGGAGGGGGCATCCTGCCCACCAGTGGAACCGGCCTGACCCCCGCATTACTCTGCATCATTCTTGCTGGGTCATGACTCTGTGGACAAAAAAATGTTGCCTGCCATCCCAGTAAAGGTAAATGATACCCACTATTAAGCCTTTTGCCTCTGTACCACTCGCTTTGAGGGGAATTTAGGATGGAGAAAAACAAGATACTGGCCTCAGATAGTTGAGATTTGTATTTAAGGAATAATTTCAATGAACCCACGTTCTTGCATCTTCCCAAAGATAGTAAAGCATTAAGATCATTAACTTGAAGTGTCTGTTTTTGTAATTAGTAATCTTCCGATGTTCAACTGCATGGGTTTTTTAGTTTCTTTGTGGGTTTTTTGTTGTGTTTTTTTCTTTTAGCAAAATTCCTGTGTATCCTGGTTCCTTCTTAATTTTGAAACAGTCAACTGAAAGCTGAGCTTTGTTTTATCTGCCAGACTTTTTCTAAGGACTTCAATACTGGGAGGTAGCCTCTCAGATAGCTCTGAGGGACTGCTCCAAAGAGGTAAGGGAAGAGCCAGGATATATAGAAGTTTTGCAAGGAAGACTAGATAGTTGAAGCATCAAAAGTTTCCTGTTTAATAAAGAAAACCAGATATCTCAAGTTGATGAATTTATCACTTTTCTTTGTATGGGAAGATGCAAGAGTTTGGGTTCATTGAAATCATCCCTTTTATATGCACCTTAGCTATCTATGGCCATGATCCTTCTCTTTCCCATTCTGAGTCCCCTTACGGTGTATTGATGGGAGTGGCTGCAGTTGCTGAGGGCTTGGGGGAGGGGCAGCCCATTTGTCAGCATCCTGAGTTCCCAGTTCTCACCGTAAGGGGCAGTGGTAATGACTGATGGCTACAGCATCTTTTTATGTTTACTGATATGGCAGGCAACATTATTCATTCACAGAACAATTTCTCAGAGCTGAGAGCCTAGTCTTCACTAAGGTCTCTGAATAAAGCATAACTGGGAACTTTAAGACTGTATGTTTTTATTTATTTGTTTATTTTTGGCTGCGAGAGGGCTTTCTCTAGTTGTGGTGAGCAGGGGCTACTCTTTAGTTGCGGTACACAGGCTTCTCATTGTGGTGGCTTCTCTTATGCCAGAGCACTGGTTCTAGGGCTTGCAGGCTTCCGTGGTTGTGGCACGCGGGCTCAGAATTTGCAGCTCTTGGGCTCTAGAGCACAGGCTCAATAGTTGTGGAGCATGGACTTAGTTGCCCCTTGGCATGTGGAATCTTCTTGGACCAGGGATGGAACCCATGTCCCCTACATTGGCAGGCAGATTCGACCACCAGGTTAGTCCTGTGGTTTTTCAAAAGTCAATGGCTCCTAGCGTTTACTTCTCTCAGTTCCTTTCTAAGAGTGATGTAAAAATCTTGACTCCCTGTGTACCCATGCTGAACAGAAATACGGAGACAGAGTTATGGAGGAGAAAGAGTGGCTTTATTTCTTTGCAAAGAGGGAACACAGTAGGCTAGTGCCTCAAGAACTGTGCCGCCCTCCCTGGGGGATGGGGAGAGCTCTTATAGTCAGGCAGAGATACATGATTGTAGTAGGATCAAGGTAGTAACAGTCATGCATTCTTTCTTCTGCAAAGTTTCAAAGGGTTAAGTTGCTGACAAGATTATAATGTGGGCAGGCTCTCAGGTGGTCTGGCCTCCATGATGAGCTTCTCTGGTCCCTTTAATCTTGTCTCAAGTGCTCCTCCCTGATTAGCAACTGTTCAGATCTGCCCTTTGGAACTCAGAGAAGCTGGAGTCTTGCCTACAAGAAATGGCAGACCATTCTCCCAAATCATCGCCACCCCACCCCCGACCCCCGCAGAGTCCAAAAGACTGTTCTATACATCTGTGTCTCTTTTGCTGTCTCGCATAAAGGGTTATCGTTACCATCTTTCTAAATTCCATATATATGCATTAGTATACTGTATTGGTGTTTTTCTTTCTGGGTTACTTCACTCTGGTGGGAGGGGGGTTCAGGATTGGGAACACATGTACACCTGTGGCAGATTTGTCTTGATGTATGGCAGAACCAATACAATATTGTAAAGTGATTAGCCTCCAATTAAAAAAAAAAAAAAGAAATTGCGGACCAAAAGGCTCCCTGTGGACCCAGGAGCCTCACAGGACGCTGCTCAATTTCAGAAGTAATGTCAGTGCCATAAGCCTGGGGTCTAGATGGACGGGGAACACAGTGGGGAAGGGGGACAGATGCAGAAACTGAGGCTCAGAATGAGGTTGGAGATAGATGGACCTCTGGGCTGGACACCTAGTACTTGTCAAGTGAAGTAAAATTCAAGCTTTGTTCTCAGTCAGACATTCCAAGGATAAAACTAGTGGTGAAAGCTGAGCTCTGTTGAAGTAGAGAGATAAGGCACCCTCGCCTGAGGTCAAGGAAGACTTTTCTGCACATGTGCAGAAAGGGTTCTTGGCAGTTGAAAAGGGAGGGGCTCCACCCCATTATAAGTGTGGACATGCACCCATAAACCTCTGCAGTGGGATCCAGTTTAGAAAAAAGTTGCACAAGCATCTTGGGGAGGATCCAAGTCCCAGTTAGGTGTAAAGAAAGGAACAAGATAATTGGCCAAAGGTAGGACGGGGGAGCCTGGTGGGCTGCCGTCTATGGGGTCACACAGAGTCGGACACGACTGAAGCGACTTAGCAGCAGCAGCAGCAGGATTGTCCTATATAAGTGATTAACATTCCCAGGTCGTGCTAGTGGTAAAGAACTCACCTGCCAATGCAGGAGACATAAAAGACATGGGTTCAGTCCCTGGGTCGGGAAGATCCCTTGAAGAAGGAGATGGCAACCCACTCCAGCATTCTTGCCTGTAGAATCTCATGGACAGAGGAGCCTGGCGGGCTACAGTCCATGAGATTGCAGAGTTGGACATGACTGAGGCGACTGAGCATACATGCACAGAGACCCAGAAGGACTGTTCTGTGTAAGTGACTTACATCCCCTCTTTACTGCACTCTTCCGCCTTCAGGATACCCATGCCCTCTCTCTCTGCCTAGTCTCTGACTCACCGAAAGGACATTCATACCTTTTCTCTTTGGCTTCGTGTATCTCTGCCCTGCTTCTGACTTAAACTGTTTACCTGTGTGCTCTCCCATACATTGTACTGCCTCTCTAATAATATACTTTGTATGTATTTTTTAGTTTTTGCCTCCTTGAAACATGCTTGCTTTCAAACAGGGGAAAGAACCAGGGCCACTTTGCTTCTAGTCTCTAGCCCCTGGTGGTCAAACTGCTGGGGTTCCTGGTTTTCACCCAGGTTAGCCAGGTTCAATCCCTGGACAAGGAACTAAGATCTCTCTTCAGGACTGCTCACTGCTTTCCCTCCGAGATCAAGAGCAGCAGATTTCTGGACCTTGCCCCTGTACAACAAGGACAGGGTCTCCCAAGTGCAGGATTTGCTACGGGGCCTCCACTCCCTGGCAGATGGATCCTGTGCCCCTTGGGATGTGTGCTACAGGCAAGCAAGGGCAGCAGATCTCCACCCTGTGAGTGGCAGGTGGACACTCAAAGGGTGGACCCTGGGCACTCCCCTGCCCAGTCGGGGGTCAGGTGCAGTGTCTCCCTCCTTGCCCATTGCCCCCACTGAGATGTGCATGTTGCAAGTCAAAAGTGAGCACTTGGAGCTTATTTTAATTTTTGTTTAATCAAATAAACAAGACAGTTTTTCCATGGGAAAAAACCAGATTTGGTCATTGTTAAGGCATTCAACCAATGTTAACTTCCATCGCTTAATATGTAAGTTTTGCTAGATGTTACTGTGATATATAGTAGAACCTCTGATGACCCTCTCCTAAAAAAGGTAAATTGATAAAGAACAGTATAATATGGAATAATGACAAATTATAGCTGCATGTAGTGTGAACTGTCAGAGTAATAAAGAGAATGCAGAAACACTTGAAAAGTGAGCACTTGGGTAGGAGGTTGGGCCATCCAAGATGGGAGGGCAGGACTCCTGGGGACCTTCCTCCATCTGCTGAACACTGGGGGGTCTTATATGCAGATGGAAACAGATCACCCTGTGTGGACTTACTGGTGCAAACTGACATTGCTCCCCAGCTGTCCCTAAATGTCCAGGATGCACTGGCCCTGCCCCTCACTCCCAACCCCCATGGCTTTCACTTCTGACTTCTGCTGTCTTAGAATTTCGTAATCCTGGTATGCTTTATCTGATCAGAAAGTAAATACAAGTTTAAATCAGGCAGGGAGAGTTCACCCCACATGGTGTCTGCACTTGCCACTCACCTGATCTCCTCAGGGCTGCCCTTCCCTCCAACATGTCTACAAAGTCAAAAAACAGACTAGAAATGGGGAGATATCGGCCGCTTGTCTCACAGAAGGCTCATCTCCCTAATTAATAAAGGACTCCTAGAAATCAACCCTAGAGATCAATACTCCTATCATTAGAGAAACAGGAAACACCTAAGGAGCTGCTCAATTTCATTCATAATAACATTGTGTTCCACACATACAACTGGCACAAATTCAAGTTCCTGATCAGACTTGTGGGCCAGGTCATGGAATGCTTCACCTCAGGGCACCACCATAGGCTCCCCATTCTGCCCCCCAAGCACTTTCTGCTACCCATCTCCCAACTAGAATGTCAGTTCCCAAGGACAGGGCCACATCTACCTTGGTCACAGTGCCAGACATACAGCAGGTGCTCTGTAAATGCACTTAGAGCCTAAAAAGATGAGTTGAAAAAAGAGTCAAGCACAGGTTGAGGCAAGAGGAATGAAGTGTGCCCATGGACCGAGGGGCAGCCTGCCTGGCTAGAGCTGACTGTGTGAAGGAGTACGGTGGGTGATGAAGGGCCTGACCACTGCGGAGGAGCAAGGACATTCTCCTCCACATTCACATATGGCCAAAGGTCACAATTCATTCATTTACTCATTAATTTATTTGATAAATGTCTCCTAAACACCTGTGATAAGCCCAAAAAAGAGGTATACTATTTCTGGGAGAGCAGAGGAGCCCTGCTTACGTGGAACTTCCACCAGTAGCAACAAAACACATCTGAGTGCAGGTGCTGAGTGTTGTGAAGAGCAAGAGACTAGACAGAGGCTGCCTTTGGGAGCCTGCCAGCCTCCAAATTGGCCCCTCATATTGCTACTGAACTCAGGATCACCTGCTTACTGCTCAAAAGTCAGTAATTGAGGACCAAGAGTCAGTACAAAGGAAAGGTATTTTATTCAGAAAAACTGACAGTCTGGGGAGAAAGGGAACTCTTGTCTGAGACCAAGTCCACAGATTCTGCTCAGCCGTGACAAATCTTTAAAGGCAAAAAGGGGAAACGATCTCAGTTAATCATTAATGTAGGAAATCAGATTCTTTGTCATTTTTCCATTGAGTGCAGATCTGCTGATTTCCGATCTTCATTTGGACGCTGTCTTGCTCACATGGTCCCCCTGCAATTGGATGTTCTCTTGGCCGTGGTCTGCCTGCAAATGTACCAAGGGCAAGATAAGGTAAAGTCAGTCATTCTTTAAGTATTAATGCTTCACTCTTACTCCTTTTAATTAAGGAAAGGAATCAACAGGTTAGGCAAAACATTGTGTACATCCAGTAAAGCAAACATCAGGAACTAGCTTAAATGTTGTCTAGTGATCTCATGCTTATGGTTAAGGTCTGAGGAAAACAGGGATGAACAAATGGAAACACACGGGGTGAAAGAGCTGCTTGCACCATCCCGGGTCACATTCCTGTGCGGTCTCCTCCACAGCAAATCAGGCCAATCTTTTTGACTGGTGAAACACGGCAGAAGTGATGATGACTTCTGGGGCTTGGATCATAAAGGGGATTGTGGTTTCTGCCTTTCTGTCTTGGATCACTCTCTCTGGGGGAGACAACTGCCATGTCATGAGGATGAGCAAGCAGTGCTGAGGAGTGTGCTGAGGAGTTGGACCCCCAGACAACAGCCAGCATCAGCTTGCCATTGATCTCAGCAAGGCAGCAGTGAGTGGTGGTGTGAAGCAAGATCTTAATTCCCTGCCTGGGAATTTAACTGAGGTAGTCTGAAGGAAATGGCAACCCACTCCAGTGTTCTTGCCTGGAGAATCCCAGGGACAGGGGAGCCTCGTGGGCTTCCATCTATGGGGTCGCACAGAGTCGGACACGACTGAAGCAACTTAGCAGTAGCAGCAGCAGTCTGAATGAAAATCAGGAATTCTAGCCATCAGACCAGCAAGGGCTAGAAGTTAGAAGCTATTTTTCCTTGGATCTTTGAACCGGGTGAAAAAAAATACTTTTATCACAGAGGCAAAAACTGTAAGTATAGGTACAAAGTTAATTATTTGAGACACAAAACAAGTGGGAGAGCACACAAAGAAACTGTTTAGTTAAGATAGAAGCAAGGCAGAGATGCACACCCAGAGAGAAAGGGTGTGGGTCCCCTCCCTAGTGAGGAGGAGCACAGTAAAGAGGCAGATGTCATTTATATAGGTCAGTTCTTCCAGGTTTTTACCTTCCTTCAGGTCAATTACCTGACCTACGCTGGAACCCTCCCTGGGTGAACACACACCTCTAAGCCAAGATGGATCTGGCTTCTGGAAGGAGCAAGACTCATTATGGCCTGGCCTTATCCCCTGACTTTTGACCCCCAAGGAGCCTTTCTGTGCATGTGTAGTGTCTCCCTTGTCCCAAAAAGGGGGAGCAGAGATCTCAAACAGGATTTTGCCCCTCTTTGTCCTTGCTATGACTATTACCTTAAAGGGTTTACAAGAAACAAAGACTGGCTATTTACCTTGTTTATATTGTTACTTCCACTTCGGAGGGGCAACAGGAGGCTGATTGTTAATGTCTTAACTGGAGCCCATCTATCTCTTGTCTCAGGAAATGCTAACAGTTTTACGTATCCAGCCTGAAGACCACCTCGTCAAGCCCCATGAAATGCAAATAGGAGGCCAGTTGTAAAAGTCTAACCTGGAGCCCTTCTATCTCCTGCCTCACCATGAAGAAGTCCCTGGCTCCAGTTAAGACTTCAGGTGAAGTCTTCAGGTGAAGACTTCAGGTGAAGGCCTGGCTAACATCTGACTGCAGCCTCAAGAGAGACCCACAAGGACTTCCCTGGTGGTTCAATGTCTTGACTCCATGCTCCCAACGCTGGGGGCCCAGGTTTGATCCCTGGTCAGGGAACTAGATCCCACACGCCACTACTAAAAGTTTGAATGTCACAACAAAGATGGAAGACCCCATGTGCTGCAACTAAGACCTGGCCCAGTGAAATAAATATTTTTTTTAAAAAAAAGAAAGAAAAAGAGAGAGAGATCCAGAGACAGAGCCACCCTGCCAAGCCTCACCTGAAACTGTGAAAGATACTAAGTGATGATTATTGTTTTGAGCAGAAGGGGAAGGTCAGGTGGTGACAGGCAGATCACATAGGGTCAGGCAGGCCAGGTAGCTGAGAGCTGGCAGTATGAGGGTTATGAGCTAGGGCAGGGAGAATGGAGATCTGCTCTGATTTATAAGTTTTAAAAATAACCCCCTGCACACACAAAAGCCAACTCATTGGAAAAGACCCCAGTGATGGGAAAGATTGAAGGCAGGAGGAGAAGGGGGCGATAGAGGATGAGATGGCTACTGACTCAGTAGGCGTGAGTTTGAGCAAACTCTGGGAGATGGTGAAGGACAGGGAAGACTGGCACACTACAGTTCATGGGGTTGCAGAGTCGGACTGGACTTAGTGACTTAACAACAACACACAAAAGTATTGAAAGAAGAGTCTCAAAGAGACGTTTGCACACTTTGAACGCTGTTCAAAGCAGCATTATTTACTGTAGCCAAAAGGTGGAAGCAACCCAAGTAGCAAATATGGCATATACCTAAGATGGGAGTACTATCCAGCCTTAAAAAGGAGGAGATTCTGACACATGCTACAACATAGATGAACCTTAAAGACATTATGCTAAGAGTGATATTACAATTTATAATGAGAAATATATATATTTGATTTTCATCCTGATTCCCCGCACAGATTTTCTAAAAACCTTTGAAATTTCCCAAGTGGTTAGGTAGCCAAAATTCAGCCTCTGTATCCTGGTACTGAATTGAATATCAGAAACAGAGTTTTGGGTGAAGTAGAAAAGAAGAGCTTTATTACTTTGCCAGGCAAAAGGGGCCACAGCAAGCTAATGCCCTCAAAACTGTGCCTCAACCTGGAGGGGACAGAGAGTCTTACAGTAATGGTTCAAAGAGGAGGGCAGGATCAGTTCATGGACATTCTTCTGATTGGTTGGTAGTGACGCAACTGGAAGTCAGCATTATTAACCTTCTGATGCTAACTGGTTTAACCACAAGTCTATGTGCTTTTGGGTAGTATAGAGTTAACGTCTCCCACTTGGTGGGGGTTTCAGTATCTGCAAAGCAGCTCAAACATATTGTGTATATCCATTGAGGGGGAACCAAGATCATTGGTTTTTGACTGGTCCTCCTTTGTCTCCACAATCCTTCCCTTCCCTGATTAGCAATTCTTTGAATCTGCCCTTTGGAATGCAGGGAAGGTCATGGAGGCTGAACGAAGCCCATTTTCTTGTAAGCAAGAAATGAGGGATACAGAAAGACTTATGTGCCCAGGAGCCCCACAGGGTCCTACTTGGTTTCAGTAACAGAAACCTTTTTATTATATTTTTATATTTTATATTGTTATATTTAGGTAACTTCTGGAAAGCCCCTAGGTCACTGAAGGATGGAGGTTGGTTGCCAGGGGGACCAACATTGTAACTGTTGTTGTTGAGTCACTAAGTAATATCCAACTCTTGGAGATCCCATGGACTGCAGCACTCCAGGCTTCCCTGTCCTTCACTATCTCCCAGAATTTGTTCAAACTCATGTCCACTGAGTCAGTGACCATCTCATCCTCTGCTGTCCCCTCCTCCTGCCTTCAATCTTTCCCAGCATCAGTGTCTTTTCCAATGAGTCAGCTCATCCCATAAGGTGGCCAAAGTTTTGGAGCTTCAGCATCAGTCCTTACAATGAATATTCCAGGTTGATTTCCTTTCAGATTGACTGGTTTGATCTCCTTGCTGTCCTAGGGACTCTCAAGAGACTTCTCCAGCACCACAGTTCAAAAGCATCGATTCTTCAGCATTCAGCCTTGTTTATGGTCCAACTCTAACAGGACTACTAGAAAAACTATAGCTTTGGTAGCTCAGTGGATAAAGAATCTGCCTGCAGTGCAGGAGACCCGAGTTCAATCCCTAGGTAGGGAAGATCCCCTGGAGAAGAAAATAGTAACCCACTCCAATATTCTTGCCTGGAAAATCCCATGGACAGAGGAGTCTGATGGGCTACAGTCCATGGGGTTGCAAGAGTTGGACATGATTTAGCAACTAAACCACCAATACAGACCTTTGTCAGCAAAGTGATATTTCTGCTTTTTAATATGCTGTCTAGGTTTGTCATAGCTTTTCTTCCAGGGAGCAAGCATCTTTTAATTTCATGACTGCAGTCACCATCCACAGTAATTTTGGAGCCCAAGAAAATAAAATCTGCTACTGTTTTCATTCCCCGCCCCCATTTATTTGCCATGAAGTGATAGGACCAGATGCCATGATCTTAGTTTTTTGAATGTTGAGTTTCAAGCCAGCTTTCTCACTTCTCTTCTTTCACCTTCATCAAGAAGTTCTTTAGTTCCTCCTCACTTTCTGCCATTAGGGTGATATCATCTGCGTATCTGAGATTGTTGATATTTCTCCCACCAATCTTGATTCCAGCTTGTGATTCATCCAGCCCAGCATTTCACATGATGTACTCTGCATAGAAGTTAAATAAGCCAGGGTGACAATATACAGCCTTGATGTACTCCTTTCCCAATTCTGAACCAGCCCATTGTTCCATGTCTGGTTCTAACTGTTGCCTCTTGACCTGCATACAGGTTTCTCAGGAGGCAGGTAAGGTGGTCTGGTATTCTTATCTTTTGAAGAATTCTCCACAGTTTGTTGTGATCCACACAATCAAAGGCTGTTGTTAGAGATGGTTAAATCAATATATAGGACAGTCCTTCCTAGTCTTTGTTCTCCTCTGGCCAATTATTTCACCTCTTTTACCATATCTGACCTTTCTTAGAACCCTCCCTGTTATGCACGCACATCTTTTTGCCAAGATGGATTCTAGCGCAAAGGCTAAAGGAACGTTTGACAACACCTACTGTGGGATAATGCCCCTTTTCTTTTAACTCCCAAGGACCTTCCATGTGCACATTCATTCAGGGAGGTTTCCTTGACCTTATGTGGTCGTCTTATCTTTTAGCAGAGCCCAGCTCTTGCCATTAACTTTGTCTTCTGGAGAAGGGAAAGCAACCCACTCCGTGTATTCTTGCCTGGAGAATTCCATAGACCAAGGAGCTTGGCAGGCTACAGTCCATGGGGTTGCAAACAGTCAGTCATGACTGGGCTACTAACACTTTCACTAGAGTTTCTAGGGCAAACAAAGCTCTAATTTGTTCCATTTGACAAACTCCAGCTGCTCAGCCCGGAGACCCATCTACCTCCTACTTCAAAATAAGCTAGTCACAAAAGGACAAATAATGTGTGATTAAACTTATGTGGCGTCCCTAAAGCAGAGACATTACTTTGCCAACAAAGGTCCGTCTAGTCAAGACTATGGTTTTTCCTGTGGTCATGTATGGATGTGAGAGTTGGACTATAAAGAAAGCTGAGCACTGAAGAATTGATGCTTTTGAACTGTGGTGTTGGGGAAGACTCTTGAGAGTCCCTTGGACTGCAAGGAGATCCAACCAGTCCATCCTAAAGGAAATCAGTCCTGGGTGTGCACTGGAGGGACTGATGTTGAAGCTGAAACTCCAATACTTTGGGACCTGATGTGGAGAGTTGACTCATTGGAAAAGACCCTGATGCTGGGAAAGATTGAGGGCAGGAGGAGAAGGGGATGACAGAGGATGAGAAGTTGGATGGCATCACCGACACAATGGACATGGGTTTGGGTGGACCCTGGGAGGTGGTGATGGACAGGGAGGCCTGGCGTGCTACGGTTCATGGGTTCGCAAAGAGTCGGACACGACTGAGTGACTGAACTGAACTGAACTGAGAGTAGTCAAATTCATAAAGACATAGAGGAGAATTGTGGGTGCCAGAGGTTGAGGGAGGTGAAGGGGGAGTCAGTGTTTAACAGGGACAGAGTTTCTGCTTGGGAAGACAAAGAGTTCTGGGTATGGATGGTGTTGACAGCAGCACAACGTGAATGTGCTTAATGCTACTGAACTTTACACTTAGAAATGGTTTAGACAGTGAATTTTATGTGATGTAGCGTTTACCACAATTAAAAATTTAAAAAGCAAAGTAACCCTCCGGTTATGGGAACTGACCCTGGGGGCGGGCGATGGGGCTTGAATGGAGGAAGGGAGACCAAGCGGTGACCAGGAGGGTGCTACTGTGATGGTCCAGGTGAGAGGGGAGGAGGCTGGAGCCAGGGTAGTGGGTGTGGAGGTAGGGAGATGGGGTATGTTCCAGTCAAAATTTGAGGTTGAAGCAAAAGGACTGCTGTAGGATTGGATATGGGGTCTGAGAGAAAGTGGGGCCAGGGTTTTCGGCCTGGGGAAGGGGATGGAGAGAGGTAGAAGGGACAGTTCCTTGGCGCACTGAGTTCAAGAAGTGTGAGCATATCTAAATGTCAGGATGATCTCGGCCATGTAGCAGTGAACGGTGGCTCGAAGTGAGATCTGAGTTCCATGCCCAGGAATTGAACCTGGGTAGTTTGGATGACCACTGGAAAAACCATAGCCTTGAGTAGACGGACCTTTGTTGGCAAAGTAATGTCTCTGCTTTTTAATATGCTGTCTAGGTTGGTCATAACTTTCCTTCCAAGGAGTAGGGTCTGTCTAGTCAAGGCTATGGTTTTTCCAGTGGTCATGTATGGATGTGAGAGTTGGACTGTAAAGAAAGCTGAGCACCAAAGAATTGATGCTTTTGAACTGTGGTGTTGGAGAAGACTCTTGAGAGTCCCTTGGACTGCAAGGAGATCCAACCAGTCCATCCTAAAGGAGATCAGTCCTAGGTGTCCACTGGAAACTGATGTTGAAGCTGAAACTCCAATACTTTGGGATCTGATGCGGAGAGCTGACTCATTGGAAAAGACCCTGATGCTGGGAAAGATTGAGGGCAGGAGGAGAAGGGAATGACAGAGGATGGGATGGTTGGATGACATCCAACCGACACAATGGACATGGGTTTGGGTGGACTCGGGAAGGTGGTGATGGACAGGGAGGCCTGGTGTGCTGCGGTTCATGGGGTCACAAAGAGTCGGACACGACTGAGCGATTGAACTCAACTGAACTGAGTCTGGATGAAAACCAGGAATCCTAGCCAGCAGACCAGCTAGGGCTAGAGGCTAGAAGCTATTTTTCCCTGGATCTTTGCCCCCAGTGAAAACTGCATTTCTCACTGAAGCAAGAATTGTAAATGCAGATAAAAAGTTTATTTAGAGACATAGCACAACAACAAGTGGGAGAGCACGTAGAGATACTGTTTAGTTAAAATAGAAGCAAGTGAGAGAAAGTGTGTGGGCATTCCCCCTAGTGAGGAGGAGCACAGAAAAGAGGTGGTTAAGTCATTTATATAGGACAGTTCTTCCAGCGTTTTGTTTACCAATTATCTGGTTTCTTTTTCCACACCTGACCAATCCTAGGACCCTCCCCAAGATGTATGTGCAACTTTTTTTCCAAGATGGGTTCCAGCCCAGCGGTCTATGTGATCCACATATTAGCATCACATATTATGGGGTGATGCCCCTCCTTTTGACCCCAAGGAGCCTTTCTGCATGTGAAATGTCTCCTTTGCCCCAAGGATGGGAAATACATGATGTCCTCATCTTTTAAGAGGGTTTAGTCCCACTGTCCCTGCCATAAAAATGCCCAGTGTCTGGTTATTTACTCTATTCCTGTGCTGGTTTTTATATTGAGGTATAAATCTCAAAATATAGGCAGGAACCCAGTCATAAATATGTTGTCCTGGAGCCCATTTGTTTCTTGCTTTAGCAAATGTAAACAGGGGGCTGGTTATGAATATTCTACCTGGAACTCATCTTATTCTCACCCCAGGAGGTGTGAATAGGAGGCCAGTTATAAATACCTATCCTGGAGCGCATCTACCTCCTGCCTCAGGACTGCCTGGCAATAGTCTGGGCCCAGGCCGTAGGAAACCAACAGCCCCCACTTCCCACTTCTGAGACATCTACCCTTGAATCCCAGCCCCCACCCCTAAAGAATACTCAGGCCATGTGTGGTGTTTCCTCCCAGAGTCCCAGCTGAGGTCCCCGACAACTAGTGTCAACTAAACTGTGAGTGATCACCTTCAGGAGATCTCAGCCCTGGACTCTGCTACCTGCAGCAGTGGGGGAGGCACGCCAGCAAGAACCCACAGCGCTAGGACAGATGACAAGTCAGCGGCTGCGGTCTACAGCCACCGAGTTTGGGGATGACTCACTACCCAGCAGTGCATAAATGTGACACACAGCTAACCAAATTGTTGAGGAATCAACATGAGGCACAGTTTTGTTTTTTCCCCAACTGCTGTGCCCCAACTGCTGGGGAATGAAGTCTCCCTTGGGTCATCATAGTCTGATTCTTCACAGCTACTTCTGGTGACAAGAATGGTACTGCTCCAGTATTTAGGGCTGGCTGGTGTTTCTCTGATAAAGTTCCTGTCACAGCAACTGAAAACCATGGATCTTGGCACCAAATGTTAAAGAGCTGATGCAGGATGACACGGTAGCCCTGGTGGGACTCTTGCTGTACCTCTTCCCTCTCCTTCTGCACACCCAGGAAAGTCACCCTGCTGGCCTGAGGTCAGTCTGGTCGACGTGTCCTACACAGAAGTGAGGCGTGTCCCCTCCACTGCTGGTGAAAGAGGCTCTACCATCCCTTCTCGTTCCTGCAGATTGTGGAGGTGAAAGTCGGAAAGGGGTGCTCCACGAGGTGAGGGCCCTACAACTCCACTGAGCACAGCCCCTGCTGATTGAACTGGACACACAATCTGAGCAAGGAGTAAGTGATGTTGTTTGAGCCCCTGAGACTTCGGGGGTTGTTATGAACTGAGTGTTTTTTCCCTTCAATCCATATACTGAAGCCCTAATTCCCACTGTGGCTATGTATCACAGGTGGGCCTTTAAGGAGGCACTTAGGGTAAAACAGGGTCTGAACGGTGTGGTTCTGACCCCATAGGATGAGTGTTCTAAGAAGAGACATCAGAAAGTACTCTCTCCCTCTCTCTGGACACACTCCAAGGCTACGTGAGGACATAGCAAGAATGGGGCCACCTGCAAGCCACTAAGAGAGCCCTCAACAGAAAGCAAATCAGCCAGCACTTAGTTCTCACCTCCAAGACCATGTGATATAAATCTCTATTTTTTAAATTGCCCATTCTGTGGTAATTGTTAGAGCTGCCTGAGCTGACTGAATCAGGGGCTGTCAGTTTCAGCACCATAGTCTCGCCCATCCTGATATAAAAAGTGGCTGTTTCTTGAGCCAAGATGGCAAGTGTGGCCATGTGGCATGTAAGGGCAGTGTTGCAGGCAGAGGGGACAGCAGGTACTAAGGCCTGTCCATGGAGGGTAAGCCTGGTAAGCAAGAAAAGGTGTTCTCACTCCTTTCTTCCTTTTAGGGGAGATTTGGAGCTGGCTCCCCCTTCCGCTTCTCCTCTGGTGCTGAGTGAAGCGCTCTGCTCTAAAATGCCTGTGAAAGAATGTTGCTCTCTTCCTGCTCCTTGGCAAGCTCGTCGCCCAATCCAGCTGAGACCGCTGGCCACAGGGTAGACGGGTCAGGGCCCAGCGAGCTGCACCACTAAGGCCTCATGCCCCTCTAGCTCTCCTGAGCAATGACTCTGATGTCCAGCCAGCACTCTCTCCAGCTGGGCACCACGTTACTTCCCTCCCACCCCTGCAGTACCCTGTGGCCATCTGGATACCTGTTCCTGTAACTCTCAGCTGTTGGGTGCTGGAGCAGGGTGGCGCCATCCTCTTGGCTCCACTTCACCTCATCCCTCCTGTCCTCTGCTCCAGTAGCCCAGGGTCCAGGGACAAAGCACCCACTTCCTGTTGAAGGCACTCCCTCAAACCCTCATGGCAGCTTCTCACCACCTCACTCTGATACGGACATGGAGAGGGCCTGGTGGAGTTAGCATTTGTGACCGAACTCGGAGCCTTGCACAGAGCTGCTGAAGCCCTCCATGAGGGGCCTGTGGTTTCGGACAGCATCCATATGCCCTGACACGCACTCCGCAGGATCAGGGTGGACCCTCCACCACTGCCTGGCCCCACAAAGTTGAGCCCACAGGACCCTTGGAGGCACACAGCCGAGGGCGGCTACTTGCCCCTCCCAGAAAAGCTGGAGAGGGCCTGAGTCTACCAGGGACCCCCACAGCATGAATGCTGCACTATCTGGTTGAGGGCTGGGTCTGGGCTTGCCCCCCAGTGGCCCCTGCATGACCTTTCCCTCACTGGAGAACCACACACACCTTCAGGCCTCAGAATTCTTCATTGGAACCCACCGGATGGAATAGCATCCCAGACCAGAAAGGATGTGGGCACCAATGTAGCAGCTGAAAATGTGGAACCACCCAACTGCCCCTGCTGGAGGCTTTCCACATGAATCAGGACAGATGGACTGCCCCGTGTAACCTGCATCAAGATGTATTTGTTAGTGACGGAAACCATGACAAACGTGGCTTCAGGGTAGCACAGGCTCTTTCAGGACCACCAGCTCTTCGTCAGGCTCTTCTCCTTACAGCCTAAGAGTGACTGCAGGGCCTCCAGGAAGCAGGAAAGTTCAGAGAGCAAACACCAATGAGGTTCCTCAATGGCCAGACAGATCACACCCCAAATCTCAGAAGGCTGGAAGTCAGATTTCAACTGGTTCAGGAGAGAAGTGGAGTCCAAGTACCTCCCGTCATTGAATGAAACACAGAAGTGACCGAGGATGATTTCGGAGGCCCTGAAAGGTAAGGTTTGCACTTGGGACTCGCATTGTGGAAACCAGCTGCCATGATGTGAGGAGGCCTGGCCACTCGAGGTGGTCACCACTTCACGGGTCTCTGCTGACTCCTGGCAGCAACCCAGCTGACCACAAGCACATGGAGGAGGCGCTGTGAGCACTGGCCAGCCCAGCCCAGCAGTCCTGGAATCCCAAGCTGTAATAATGAGAAACTACGGTTTTATGCTGCTACACTTGAGGCTCTGTTACACAGGGATTGAAAACTGAGACAGTAATTCTTACCTTTATTGTTTTTCAAAGAATTGTTTATTTCATACCCCTTGCTACAACTTTACAGATAATGGATGCAGCATCCCAGCTGGGTCTCTGCTTGTAGGTACAAGGCAGCCAGCTGTAACTGTTGAGGAGTCTGCTGCCATCTCCTCCACTCTGCTATGCAAAACTAGACGTGCCTAAAATGTCCTCCAGTCTCTTCAAAGGGGCCTCACTAGATGGAGGCTGCAGCTGGTTTTGTGAACCTCAGTGGTGGTTTTAAGGAGCCCTGTCTATAAAAACAACTATGGCTGGGCTCCCCTGGGACAGGTCACCCCGTGAAAGGGTCCCCAACTCAATGCCCTGAGGGATCTCTAAGCCCGGAAGCTGATTTCACTGACCAATCTTGAGCTGGACACATGTCGAGATGCAGGTGTCAGCTGGTAGGGTCGTCCTGGCCTTCCCACTGTGGAGGGCAGGCTCTGGCCTCCGCTTTGGTCACCCTGGGACATAGGCTGCAGGCTGTCTGAGCATCACAGTTGGCCTGGAGGGAGGCAGAATCTGCCCTGGGTTTGCTGTATGCACCATCACCTGGGAGCAGGGTGAGCTGGTGGGGCCGCTAGCAGTCCAGAAGTCCTTGTCCATGCCTCGGGCCATGCTGGCTAGCTCTCTGGTACCCTCGCCAAGGTCTCTGCAGGAAGAGAAAGTGTGAGCTTGGGGGAAGAGTGAGGACTCCATTTAACTCCAACTTTGCCCCCATGCTGGGTACCCGGGCCCTGGTCTGCAATGGGTCTGGGAGAGATTGCTGCCCCAAGGCGAGGGCCCGTTTCCTCTTGCCTTGCACCCAGGGAAGCCCCTCCATAGGTGCCTCTCCCTGAGCCTCAAGTCCCTCCTTCATACAAGAAGGATGATTCAAGGAGCAGCACACCCACCTTCCTGGGGCTTTCTAGAAGAAGAAAGCTTATTCAGAGTGAGTGTAAACTATGTGGAAACAGCATGCCCTAGGCAGAGAAGGGACACTGGGGCCCCAGGAACATTCTGGAGGACACCCTTGCTCTTGCCAGGCTCTCCTCTGGCACTCTGGGGCCAGATCTCCTACCTTATAGATCTTCAGTTCCCTTGTGGCCTCCTCTAGCCCCCAAGCCACAAACCCAACCATTTTCCAAGCTGAGCAAACCCTGGCCCCCACCTTTGTCCACCTGGTCCTGCTCCTACCCACTTATACTGGATTCTACTGCCTGAGGCTGCCTGGCTACTTCTTCCCCTTAAGATGCTCTCTCTTTCCTTCTCTCCAATACAGTCTCTCCCCATCTATTCACCTCAGGCAGCACTTCTTCCAGGAAACTTTCCCAGATTTATGTTCCCACCCACATCTAGTCCTCAGGAAAGCTCTAGGAAGTACTAGGAATTACATTATCTGTTGGTTCAATGAATACGTGAGTGAATAAATTAATTAATTAGCAGAAAGGAATATCAGCTTAGTAAGCAAGTTCACTGACTTTGGAGCTGACTTCAAACCTAGCTTCATGCTTAGCAGTTGTGTTTTTCTGGACACGTTTCTCAAAATGGGATAGAAAAATAGTTCCTACTCCTATGGTTAGAACAAGTAATGTTTGGAAAAGCTCAGAACAGTGCCTGGCACAATGTGAGTGCTGGGAAGCATTTATGAAAGAAAAGTAAGGTCGAGGGGCAAACCTCACCTTACTAAAGACAATTTCACCACCAATCAGTGGGAGAACTGGGGCATCTTGCCTAGGATGGTACATCCTGAAATGCAGCAATTCCCTCCCCTATCCCACTGGGGCTCTTCCCAACTGAGACACCAGAAAGTGTGTCACAGGTCTATAATGGGGAGAGGGTGTCACAGGGCAGGGGGCAATGGAGAAGCTCCAAAACCTGCCAAGGAAATATGACTGTATGAAAAGGGTATGCACTACCAACATATCCTGCACATAATCTGAAAATAACTAAAATAAAAAGGAAAGTACTTGCACCTGGCTGATGGGTAAGGATCTCTTCTACAATGTACACGAAGCTTCCAGTATTGATGAGAAAAAACATCAGGCAATTCAGCAGAGCAAACCAAAAATGACTAAAACCAGCAATGTGACTGGTAAGCAAAGGCAGGAGAAAATGCTCTTTCTCAATGTTAATCAAATAAATGCTGATGAAAACCACCGATGTAACTCACACGTGCTAAGGAAGTGATGGAAAACAAATCATTAACGTTTGGCAATGGTTAGCTGTAAAAATGGCTCAACTGGCACTGGGTTCCTGGAGAAAGAATTTGGTAATAAAAATATTCAGGCTTATTTGACCTAAACAATCTGTTCCTAGGATCGCCCCAAAATGCCATCTCAAAGAAAAACAGCTCTAAGTACAGGCATTTACCTAAACCTGAGCACAACACTTGAAGTATTTGGAGTGAAGCTCCAGGGGCCTCAGACCGCCATGGCAACACAACGTGTCAGGTCAGGTGGAAAGGCTGCAAGGTGGCATTCCTGCCATGGCCACCACGATGTAGGCCTAATGTGTGTCCGAAGTTCAAGGGAAGGAGTTAGGAAGTCAATTCCTTCCCAGAGGCCTTACCACTCCAGGAGTCAGCCAGCCCCAGCGCTTTGAGTGTGGACATGGGATCAGACAGGCCCTTGCTACTCCTGCACAGGCCACCACCTCTACCACCTCAGTTTCCTCATGTGCGTACCAGGGACAAGAGCAGAATTAACAACAATGGCTGGCACTCACTGAAACTGTACTCTGGGCCCAGTCGAGCCCACTGACTCATATCACCTCAACAGGGCCAAGAAGTGAGGCCCACCATAATCCTCACTGTACAAGGGTGGAAAATGAGGCATGAGCAGTTGTCACACAGACAGGTGTCAGGCTCAAGCAATTGGCTCCCTGGGAGGTTCCTGTGGGGATGGACTGAGGAAATGAGCAGAAGCTGACCTTGCGATGCCAGGGCAGGGCAGAGAAAGCACTCAGTGGGCCAGAACATCCTGTGTGAGAGAGGAGGTGCTGCAGCTACCGAAGCCAGCAAGCCTAGAGCCCACGCTCCACAGTAAGAGAGGCCATCACAAAGAGAAGCCTGCATACTGCAACAAAGAGTAGCCCTACTTGCTACAACTAGAGAAAGCTCCTGCGCAGCAAGGAAGACCCAGCACAGCCATTAATAAATTTTTTTTTTAAAGTTTGAGAAAAGAATACCTATGAGTTCAGAGTGATACAAAAATAACAAAACAAAATGAAAAGGAAAGGAAGGATAAGACAAAATCCATCTTCATTCCTCATAGAGGGAATAACAGAATCACAATGGAATTAAAATCATTATTCCATAACCCCCAGGGCCAAAACTGATTCTGGCTGGATCATCCCTGGATGCTAAGGCTACAGGTCAGGGGTCATGGGGGCAGCAGAGTGACCCTTAACAGAATCCTCTTTGTCACTTGACAACGGGCTCATCTCAGCCAAGAGGGCCCAGACCTCATGCCTGCAGGGCGATAGCCCAGCCTACATCCGTGATTCACACCAGCACCACCCATGGGGCACCTGCACCAGAAATGCTTCCCAAGTGAGTCACGCAGGAACGCCAAGACAGTCCAGAATACAGAGTCTGTAGGAGACCGCTGGCCTTGAGTGTGCCAAGGGAAACACCACCGAAGACAAATATCCTGCCTGATTTAAGGAGCCCAGAGACCAGGAAGCCCTGGGACAGAGGGTGCTCACTCAAAGCTGGTAACAACAATGGGAGATGTTCTATCTGCAGTCCATGTTCAGCCAAGATTAGACTCCTTGAGTCAAAAAAAAGCATGTAAAAAATGTCCTTGTACTGGTTCATAAAAAGTGAGTGTGTGTTTTGAAAGGGAGACAAGGAGAGACAGAAACGGAGAGACAGAGGAGCAGGGAGAGAGACGGGAGGACAGAGCAAACTGACAGGGCACTGTAGGTCCTGGTGAAGGGTAATACTCATTTCCAGAAGCTTCCTTCTCTGGACAAGGGGTGACAGGACATGGAGTGGAGGGCAGCTCCAGGTCCTAGGGTACAGGGTCAGGCACAGGCTGCAGAAGGACCATCAGCTTGTCCTACAGATGGGAGCTGGGGCCTTGGTGGGCCTGGACTCACAGCATGCGCAGACCGTGAGTGCCCTTGGTGTCCAGGTTCGCTGGCCAAGCCAGGCACTCCCCTGCCCTTACCACTGCCCCACCGCCCTCCTTGCCCTGCCCGTGCCCACGTGGTGAAGCTGTGATTGTCGTGCACTTGGACAGGCTGGATCCTGGACACTCCACTGATGCTGCTGTCACTGTTGAGGCCCTTAAGGCCGAGGTAGGGAGCCTGTACCGTCTCCAAATCCTCGCTTCTCAGCTGGAGCCACAGTTGGTTTGCCCTGGGGAGAGATGGGGGAAAGACAGTCAGGTGTGAGCGTGTCCAGGACACTACCGCAAGCCTCTGCAAGGCCAAGAGTGAGTATTTTAGGGCTGTACCGTTCTGCTGCTGTAGGGAGAAGGCAGTCGTGGATGATGAGTACGTGCCAGAAAAACTACTTACAAAGACAGGTGGTGGAAAGTTCTTGCAAAGAATCAAGCCAGTGATGGCACAACACTGTGAATATAACTAATGCCCCCGAATTGTGCACTGAAAGATGGCTCGCATGGTAACTTTTATTATGTTGTAAATATTTTACCACTGTTTAAAACAAAAATACCCGCCCCCACCCGCCACACACACATACAAAAACAGGATAAATTTCTGTGAAGAAAAGTAGAGGTGAGCCAGACTCCACCTGCAGGCCCTAGTTAACCATCGTGTGGTCAGCCCTGCACGTCCACACACAGCAGAGCACACGCTGGGGGTGTGCACAGTCTGCAGAAGGAGAAAATCCCGCGTGTACCTGTCACCTGTCTTACAAAAGACCAAACAAGTGAGCCATGCGCCCTGCACAGCCTAGATGTTCTGTGAACGGCAAGACGCCAGGATCCCAGCAGCCCCACTCCCTGACACCCCAGGGGTCCCGCCGTGACTAGCAAGTGCCCGCAGCAGTGACAGGTCACTGTACCTGTCAGATCGCCGCTGCTCACTCCTCTTCAAACACTTCACGAAGCAGCAGGTGAGGAAGGCCATGGACATGAGCATGATGATGGCGCAGCTGATGATTGAGGAGATCACGGCCACCTTGAAGCCAAAGGTTTCGTAGGGGGGCACAGCTGTGAGGGAGACAAGACCAGCTCTTGGGCCCAGCCTGCCCTCAGGGAGCCCTGTTCCATGGGGAAGCCAGGGAGGTACTGACAGATGAGGTGAAGGTCTGTGAACACTGTTGTAGGGGTAGGACTACCAGGTAAGACTGCCCCCGAGAAGCGGGTATTTGAGCAAGGTTTCGGTGAGTGTGTAAGTTTTTGGTGGCATACTGAGGGAAGCTCTGACAGGGAATTCAGTGATGGTCTCTTTGGCTCCATCCCCTGTAGACTGGACTCCTGAGACCAGAGAACAGTATACAACACATGGTCTATTTTCACAATGCCTCAAGCTGGGAAAACCCTTTGGGGGCCTATGTGCCTTCTTAGGTCACTTTCTAGGAAGGTGTGGAAAAAAGGAAAACACCAATGGTGGCTCAGATGGTAAAGCGTCTGCCTACAATGTGGGAGACGCAGGTTCAATCCCTGGGTTTGGAAGATCCTCTGGAGAAGGAAATGGCAACCCACTCCAGTATTCTTGCCTGGAAAATCCCATGGACAGAGGAGCCTGGTAGGCTACAGTCCACGGGGTCACAAAGAGTTGGACACGACTGAGCGACTTCACTTTCAGTGTTTGGGGTCAAAGGGCCTTTGGCATGTTATCATCTATGTGCCAAGTACTAGTTCTATCAGGTTCTAAAGGATGTTCTCGAAATTGAGGCCCAGAATCCTAATTTGAACAACACTGCATATTTTCCCATGTAGTAGATATAGACCACACTTTCCATTTCCTAGTCCCTCTGCCCTAACTGCACACTGACCGTCCTGACTGAAGACTACATTTCACAGCTTCCCTTCACATGACCCATTCTGGACAGTGGTGAACAGTGGGGCAGGGGTGTGGGACAACTTCTAAGAGCCTTTCTTGCCCTGCAACTAATCCTGTAACAACTACATGGATCACGCAGTTGAAGTCATGCCCAACAGAGCCACAGTACGGGAAGGGCCTGGGTCCCCACCATGGGGCACCATACAAGCCTTGGACTGCCCACCTGAGGACCAGAGGCAAGAAAAACCTCTCATAATCCCCCATTACTTTGGTAACCCTCATTATCTTGGGTTTTCTATCTCTTGTTGGAGTCTAATCCTAAGAGACACTCTCCTTCTCAGAGATTCCACCACCACATGAGTATTTTAAAGGCTCTGAGAAGTCCTGCTGCCTGTTAACCCAGTCTTTTCTGAATTATATTGACTACAGAGCCCTTTTCAATGCACAACACAATTAACACAACATATGTAGCCTCACTTTGGAAAATGCTGTGCTAGCTATTATTCCTCAACACCCTGTATAGCAAATACAGAAAACCATCTCCTCCTCCAGATTGAGCCCTACGGCCAGGCAATCCCATTCCCCAGTCCTAGAATTCTTGGCACATGGAATATCCTATTAAGGTTTCCTGTATCTGTGCATGAAATAACACATGAATGAATGCAGTTTTCTGCTTAACAGATAAAGTGCTAGCTCAGATGCATGAGTCACCTCTTGGAGATGACAGGCTAAGTCAGTGGCAGCGCTAGAATCTGAAGCAGCTACTAGAACTTGAGTCTACACTGCAGACATGGAGCCCCAAGGGACCACCAGCCTTGGGAACAGGACCTTACACAGACACCCATGGAACCTTCTCTGTGGACACCCATGCCACCCATGTGACAAAATCAGCACTCCCCCCAGGGGGCACTGCTGAGTTGGGGGCAGCTCAGGCAGAATGGGCCTCACTCTTGCACATGGGGGTCCCTGAAGACCACTCAGCGATGTTCCCCTTCCAGGCACAGGTGAGGAGGCCAGACCCCACCATCTGGTGGCCTGAGGGGCAGTGGAACATGATGACAGTCCCCACAGAAGTGCCGTCCCCACGAAGTACTTGGAAGGTGCCCTGCAGGGGCTGCTGCACTTGCACACACATGCCTAGGAGAGAAGAGAGGGGAGACAACGTGAGACCCCACCCTTGGGGCAGGGGCGTGGTGGGAGACTTCACCTGACCCAACCACCATACGTGCTTTGGAGAAGGTCACACAGTCACCCAGACAAGGGACAGTGGCATCCACGTGGCCAAAGTGTAATCCCTACATTAAGTGGAATCTAGAGGTGCTGAAGACCATGGTGTTGATAAAAGAAACACACATCTAAAGACAATAAAAGCAAAAGGACAACTGTTATCCAAGTGCAGCTCAAAAGGCAGAATTAAGGGGGGGAAAAAGGAAGGAGAGAGACTGACAGATGTGATTTCATGAAAAGTAAAAAACACAAACTTTTGTCCTTCCCTAATAACTGAAAACCCCTTCATGGATCACAACCTTGTTGTGGAGAAGGGGCTTGCATAACTCAGTGAAGCTATGAGCCAGGCCGTGCAGGCCTACCTCAGACAGACAGGTCATAGTGAAGGGTTCTGACAAAAGTGGTTCACTAGAGGAGGAAAAAGCAAGCCGCGGTAGCATAGCGGGTAGAGTCAGGCAGGCAGGGAGGTAGGCAGGCAGGTCCGTAGGTCAGGAGTTCGAATCTCAGGCAGGGTCAGGAGCATAGGGTTAGGGTTAGGAGGTAGGGGCTAGGGCTAGGGCTAGGATAGGGACCCCCTAGCGGTAGGGGATAGGAACACAGAGGATGAGATGGCTGGATGGCATCACTGACTCGATGGACGTGAGTCTGGGTGAACTCTGGGAGTTGGTGATGGACAGGGCGGTCTGGCGTGCTGCGATTCATGGGGTCGCAAAGAGTCGGACACGACTGAGCGACTGAACTGAAACTGAACTGGAGGAGGAAATGGCAAACCACTCGGGTAGTCTTGCCACAAGAACCCCAAGAACAGTATGAAAAGGCAAAAAGGTATGACACCAGAAGATGAGCCCCCAAGGCTAGAAGGCGACCAATATGCTACTGGGGAAAAGTGGAGGAAAATTACTAAAAACTCCAGAAAGAATGAAGAGGCTGGGCCAAAGCAGAAATGCTGCTCAGCTGTGGATACGTCTGGTGGTGAAAGTAAAGTCCAATGCTGTAAAGAACAATATTGCATAGCTGATCACTGAAGAATTGATGCTTCTGAATTGTGGTGCTGGAGAAGACTCTTGAGAGTCCCTTGGTTTGCAAGGAGATCAAACCACTCAGTCCTAAAGGAAATCAACCCTGAATATTCATCAGAAGGACTGATGCTGAAGCTCCAATAACTGGCCACCTGACGCAGAGAGTCAACTCATTGGCAAAGACTCTGATGTTTGGAATTGCTGAAGGCAAAAGGAAAAGGAGATGGATCAGATGGTTAGATGCCATCACTGATTCAATAGACAAGAATTTGAGCAAACTCTGGGAGAAGGACAGGGGAGCCTAATGTGCTGCAGTCCATGGGGTCACAAAGCACTGAACACGACTTAGCAACTGAACAGCAACAATAACTGAAAAGCAAATTCAGATGAAGAAATTAGGAAAAGATATTTGGAAAACACAGGACGAAAGTTCAACACCCGTAATTTACAAAGAGATCTTAACACATCAGTAAAAGCTGAACATCCAAGTAAAACAGAATGAGCTGATGTGTGAACAAGCTACTCAAAGAAACAAGTAGCTCACAGACATGAGAAAATGCTTGCCTTCATAGTAACTGTGCGTGCTAAGTCACTTCCGTGGCATCCGACTCTTTGTGACCCTACGGACTGTAGCCCGCTAGGCTTCTTTGTCCATGGGATCCTCCAGGCAAGAATACTGGAGTGGGTTGCCATGCCCTTCTCCAGCGGGGCTTCCTGACCCAGGGATAGAACCCAAGTCCCTTGTGTCTCCTGCATTGGCGGGTTCTTTGCCACTAGCACCACCTGGGAAGCCCTCAGAGTAACTGAAGAAACACTAACTCAAATGAGAGCTAATCTGTCACTCCTCCACCTGCAAAACGTAAAAACAAACAAACAAAAACCACATGTGAACTTAGCAAGGGCCTGGGAGCAACTCCTCCCTGACTTGCTGATGGCGGTGCAGACCCAAATCTTTCTGGACAGAGTCTGGTAAAGCGTATTAAGACCTTTATGCTTGTATATAAATCTGAGAATTTAGCCAAAGTAAGTACTTAGGATATGCTGCCAGGATTTCTATAACAAGATATTTGTCTGCACCCACATCTCCAACTGTGGGCATTAGTGCAGTTAATCAGAGTATATCTGACATGAGTGCCAGCAATGATATCCTCAAGTGTTACAATGATGTCCTCATATAAGGACATATACAGAATTTACTCTGTGCTGTTCTAAATGCTTTACATGTATTAACTCATCAATCCACAAAATACCTCCCCATTTGACAGGGGAGCAAACTGAGGCACAGAGTGGTTTAACCATTTCCTGAAGTAGCACAGCTCGTATGCTGTAGGCAGAGATTCTGAAGCACACAAGGAGGCTCTGGGCACCCTCTCAATATACACGTGTGACAGACACATCACGGGTCCTTTGTGCTGGCTTCCCTCGCTTAGCACGAGAGGCAGCGTGCTGCGTGTGTTGCCAAGCTGTCCGTATTCACGGTGGAGCAGAGCCCCACTGTGGAGAAGGCGATGGCACCCCACTCCAGTACTCTTGCCTGGCAAATCCTATGGACGGAGGAGCCTGGTGGGCTGCAGTCCATGGGGTCACTAGAGTCGGACACGACTGAGCGACTTCACTTTCATGCATTGGAGAAGGAAATGGCAACCCACTCCAGTGTTCTTGCCTGGAGAATCCCAGGGACGGGGGAGCCTGGTGGGCTGCCGTCTATGGGGCTGCGCAGAGTCGGACACGACTGAAGCGACTTAGCAGCAGCAGCAGCAGAGCCCCTCTGTGTGGATGCCCTGTGTGCTTCCCTGTCCTGCTGACAGATGGATGTGTGCGTTGCTTCTGGCCTTCAAGAAGATGGAACGAAGCGGCTATCGATGTTCTGGAGCATGCCTCCTCGTTCCCGAGTGCAAGAGGCTCTTCCTTCTGCTTTTCTGGAACTTTCTGATTGTACTTCTGGTGTATAAAGTGGTTAGCCTCAGACAAAAGGGAGACTGGTTGAGCTGGTTGTCTGGCCTGTGTCTGTGGCAACACTGACCAGAGGCAACATCCGTGTTCAACTCCCTTGCTAGGTGGGAGCAAGGGTGGGGACTGGGACAGGGGTTAGCACTGCCCAGGCTGAAGACCCTGTTATTCCACACCAACCTAAGACAACGCTGCACCTGACCTCCATTGGATGCCTCCAGCTAGGACCGTGTCCTGGGCACCAGGCATAGATGTCCTAAAGCCCACTCAGCCTGCCACACCCAGTCAAGCTCCTGCCCTGGCCAACCTGCTCATCACTTGGCTCCCCTATTCTAACTATGATGTCAGCCACCAGTTCCTCTATCCTTTACTTGCTCTAGCCCTCACATTTAGAACCTACCTGGACTTCCTTTTCTCAGTCCACAACCAATTCACCAGCAAACTCTGTGAGTTCTGTTTTCAAAATACATACCCAGGACATATGTAGTAGGCTGGAGAGTCCTCCAAAATCCACACCCACGTGGAAGCAGCCCCACAGGGGGTCCACTGTGAAACGCATGGGACACTGTGTCATACAGGTTGTGGGGACAGAGCATGCCTGCGACTGCCCAAAGGGCCATGGCTGTCACTCAGAGGGGTCACAAACATGCACTCATATGCCTTGTGATAGCACCTCACATGTCTGCACACAACCAGCCCTGTCCAGAAGGGAAATCGAGGCTCAAGAAGGTCAAGCCACCTCTTGCATGAACCTGCTGGCCCTGCCCTACTTAGGGTGAGGGTGTTAACAGGGCAGTGACAGAGCCAGGCTTCAGCCTCAGGCCTGCATTCTGCCCTCAAGGAGGCCAAGGCTGCCCAAGACCCTTGGTGTGGGGCAGCAACACTCAGAGACGTCATTTGGGAGAGGTTGGCCAAGCTGCATTTAGTCCACCCACTAGCCCCACCCTCCCAAGAACCTGGCGGGTGCCTCATCAGGCTAAAAGGCTGGAGGGAGGAGTCTGTGCTGGGGGGTCCTTGTGGGAGTGGGGACTGACCATTGGAACAGTACAAACAACACTGGACATCTAATGGATGGTTCACTGTATTTGAGCCATATGAGAAGACCACCCACCTCACAGATGGGGAAACTGAAGCACAGCAAGGCTGGATGACATGCTGAGGGGGGATGGGGTGGAAGGGCGCTAGGCCATGGCTGTCATGTAAACCACACGTCTGGGAGGATTTGGGCTTCCCTGTCTGAGATGTCCACCGTTGGTGTCACACTAACAATAGCTGATAGAAACATCTGGTCAAGAAGGACCCCAATTCTGGCCCTCATATGGCACTCAACTATCTGCAGAGAACAACAGTCATTATATCATTTTAACATGAGCAACCAAGCTTAGAGAGGTGGCTGACCCGCCCAGCACCCATAGATTGAGAGGGAACCCACAGACAGGACTGACACACAGCTTAAGATTCCTAATCAACAGCAGAACAAAGGAGTGTGGGCATTTGCAACATACATGTAAGGGAGCATCTTTCTTACATAAACAGCACTTACGCAAGACAAAAGGCACAACAGAAAAAATGGTTACGTTACAAAGAAGAAAATGGAAATGGTCCCAAACTAGTGAGCAGAGAAATTAATTAAGAAAATTAAATAGCATCCACATTAGGAAGGAAGAAGCAAAGCTTCTCTATTAGATGGCATGATCCTATATCTAGAAAACCCCTGCTGCTGCTGCTAAGTCGCTTCAGTTGTGTCTGACTCTATGCAACGCCATAGACAGCAGCCCACCAGGCTTCCCCATCCCTGGGATTCTCCAGGCAAGAACACTGGAGTGGGTTGCCATTTCCTTCTGCTAAAAAATCTACAGGAACTAATAAATGAGTCCATCAGGATTACAGTATACAAGATCAACACACAAAAATCCATTGTATTTCAGTACAGTGGCAATGAGCACACTAAAAATGCAATTAGGAAAACAATTCCATTTACAAGAGCATCAAAAGAATAAACTACTTAGGAACAAAATTTAACAAAAGAAGTTCAGGTAAAACTGAGACTAAAAAATTATGAAGCATGTTTAGAGAAATTAAAGAAGATCTAAAAAAATAGAAATACATGACATACTAGGGGGTCAGAAGACTTAGTATGGTTTAAGATGGCAATGCTCCTCTGCTCACTTAACAGCTTAACCCTTATTCAGCATAACCCCAATTCAGCATAACCCTTATCAGAGTCCTAGCTGCTACCTTCACATAAACTGACAAACTGTTCCACAATTCATAAGGAAAGGCAAAAAGACCTAGAGTAGCACAAACAGAACAATCTTGAAAAAGGAGAACAAAGTTGGAGGATTCATATTTCCTTAGTTCAAATTTTATCACAAAGCTATGGTGATGAAAACAGAGGACACTGCTATACAGACAGACACACAGGCCAACGCAAGAGTTTAAACTCAAGACATAAACTCCTATTTACAATCAGCTGATTTTCAACACGGATGCCAAGACAATTAAACAGGAAGAGAATAGTTTTTCAACAATTTGGTGCCACGAAAACAATACATACATGCAAAAGGAGAAAGTTGGACCTCTCCTTATATCATATAAAAAAATTAATTTAAAATGAATCAAAGATCTCAATATAACAGATAAAAACCATAAAAACTCTTAGAATAAAACATAAGGGTAAATCTTCCTGACCTTCCAATGGCAATGGTTTCTCAATGATTACCTAAAGACAAACAACAAAACAAATAGATAAATTGGACTTCACTAAAATGAAAAAATTTGTGCTTTATAGGATACTACCAAGAAAGTGAAAAGACAACCCTCAGAGTAGGAGAAAATATTTACAAAAGCATCTGTCTGAAAAGGGATTGCATTTAGAGTGTATAAATTATTATACTGAATTCTAAAAAGATAACCTAATTTATAAATGGGCAAAAGATATGAACAGACATTTCTCTATAAAGATATACCAGTGGCCACCAACAAGCACATGAAAAGATGCTCAACATCACTAGCTTCAGGGAAATGCAAACCAAATCCACAGGGAGGTACTTTTTCATGTATACCATGAAAAAGACACACGAAAAAAATAACAGGTGTACCAAGAACATAAAAAACCGGAGCCCTCACAAACTGCAGCTGGGAGAGTCAATGGGGCACCACTTGACAGTTTCTCTAACAGTTCACTTCCAAATGACGCAGCGCTGCTCCTCCCAGCAATATACCCAAGGGAGAGGAAAACACATCTACATAAAGACTTGAACACAAATGTTCATTAGCAGCATTATTCATAATAGCCCAAAAGTAGAACCCACCTAAATGGTCATCAACTGGTAAACGGTGAGCTAAAACAGGGTCCACCCTTACAATGGAAGATTATCTGAAGAACTGACGTGCTACAACATGGATGAACCTTCAAAACTAGCCAGTCACAAAAAACCCACATATTGTATAATTCCATTCATACGCAATGTCTACAACAGGCAAATCTACAGAGACAGAAAGCAGATCAGTGGTTGTCTGGGGCAAGGGAGAGGGGAAGTTGGGAGGTGAAGTCTAAGGTATGCAGGGCTTCCTTTTGGGGTGATGAAAATGTCCTAAAATTGACTGTGGTGATAGTTGTACATATCCGAATGGATTAAAAGCCATCAAGTTGTACACTTTAAGTGTATAATTCAAATGTGTGAATTGTACGGCACATGAATAATACCTCAATAAAGCCTGTTAGAAAAATTCAGGGGAAATATTTATCTCAATGAAAGAAGTGTGAATTTGAAATCTAAGTTATTACTTTTGGCTGGTCTAGTTCAAAAACACCAGCCCACCAGCTTAGTGAGGCTGTGGGAAAAGGGGTGGGGCAGAGGGCACAGCCCGGAAGACCTAAGAGGCAGTCCTCCCCCCAGCAGGGCAGGCAGGTGCTTGCAGGCAGGAAGGGGTAAGCAGCCCAACTGGGAGTCCCAGGGAGGCAGGGCAAGGAGGACACAGCACCGGCTTCGAGCCCCCAGTCAGACATTTCCCGATTACCCTCACTGGCCTTGGGTCACCCAGTACCCAGTAGTACAGAGGTTCAGTACTACAGAGTACTCAGTACTGTACAGAGTAGTACAGTAGTACTCTTGATTCCAAAGTATAGGCCCTTAATTAATCATCACACTGTGTTTCCACAGGTGCCGAAGGAGAAATGAATGAACGAATGAATGTACAAATGAGTGAACAGACAACCTAACAGCTGGAAGCTGTGATCAGCACTCCTCCAGGAGAAATGTCTTTTCTTTTTCAGGATCTGTGGACTTGGGCATGTGTTGTCCTTCCAGCCAGGGAAGTGGACTGGGGTTTTGGAACTGGGCAGACATGGCAGGGCAGCCACAGGCCAGCCACATGGCCCCTTCCCCAGGGTCACCGGAAACCAACACTTCCCATTCCCCAATTTAGAGCTGCCACTTCTCCATTCTTCTGTGGCTAAGCACCTTCTTTCTCCCCAGCCCCATGAGGCCCTCGGAGAAGGGAGGGCCCTTTGGAAGGGATCAGCAGGGGTAGGAGCTTCATGGGCACTTGTCTTCCCAGCACCTGGCGAATAAAAGGAGGAAGGGATAAACTTGTGTTTTATCCTTTAAAGATGCAACTAGAACTTTATCAAAAAAATAAGATGCTTTGAGGGAGGGACAAAGAGATGGCAAGAGACGAGATGAAGCAGACCTGGTGAAAAGTTAAGGGTAGGATAGAGCTGGGGGATGTGTGGATATTAATTCTTTCCTCTGTGGTATGTTTAAAAAATTTTTTTAATGTGGGGAGAAAGCCTTAGGCATCACTGTTGAATTTATCTGACTGCCTCAAATCCCCCAGGGTGGGTGGCTGCCCATCTCCCTACCCAGTCCACATCCTGCACTATCAGCTCAGATGGCCCTGGCATGGGGAGTCACAGACAGAAGAAAAAGTTTCAGACACTGAGGCAGCAGGCTGGTTCTACAGACACACACATCTGGGTATAAACCACACTTAACCTGAGGGGTGACCAGGTTACCAATTCAGTCCTCAACTCACCCGTAAAGGCTGCAGTGGGCAAGACTGGGCGGGGCCTGACTGAGATGACATGCAGCCCCAACCCAGCAAGGAAACCACCACTGTCGTGGGGAAAAGGGCCCGGCTGTCAACAGCCACATCCTGTACAGCTGCTGGGTTCCGCTATGGTGACATGCCAATCCTGAGACAAGCACTGCCGCTATTTCATCACCCAAGGGGCTCACATAGCTTCAATGACAGAAGTAAGCCCTCCCCACAAGAGGCCCAAAGCCTGTCCTGCCTCCTGGAATCTCACCAAGGTGGGAGGGTGAGGGGTGATGCCATAGAAAGGGAACAGGCCTGACGTGTGGATGCCTCCAGGGTGTGCGTCAAACTGAAGACTCAAGGGAAAGGTTCAAGAGAATTCGCAGCCCAGGCCCAGTGAAAATGCCACTGCCCATTACAATGCATGTTGAGCAGCTGGGGGCAGGAGGGCCACCGAGAGACCCAGAGTGGGGGCTTTAAAAGGAGTCATGGTCTCTCTCCCCAGACCTGTGGCTTCACACTCTGCATTTGTGGCCAGCCAATACAGGTGTCTCACGCCCATCAGAGGCGGGGAGCCCCTGCTTCAAGCACAAGTGTACTGTTCAAACAGGTCCTCTTTTAAAAATGAAAATGAAAGGTCTGAGGAAATAACTCTGATAAGAGCGAGCACGGGGAAGATGAGCCTTGCCCAAGGCCCCTCCCTGCAGTGAGTACATCATGGAACCTTCCCCTACCTGAGAGGCAAGGAGCTCAACTCCAGTAATCTGAGAGACCAATCAAGCAGAGAGGCAAAGGCAGAGAAGCCAAGTGGGCCTGGTCTGCTAGGACCACCCTCTCAGCCCCAGACCCTCTCCACCAGGTCTGACCCTGCTCCACCACCTCTAGGCTTAGGTCCTAGACTTGGTCAGATTTAATTTCCCAACCTGCAAAATAGGGTGACCTGCTCTTCAGGTCAGTGATAGGAAGAGTGGGACCACCTGGTGGAGACTTTAAACCTGTGCCTGGGAGCTCAGGAATGCCCCCAGGAGGAGGCTTAATACCTCACTCTATCCCCCATCCCAAGTCCACAGTATCCAGGATACCTGCACCTGCTACCCCCAGACTCAGACCCAAGTCTTCCCCAAGACCACGACACTCTGCCAAGACACCTATATCTGCCATCCCCTTACTCCAACAGAATGTCCTGCATCCCTTCTCTGGGCCTGAAAGGCTGGCAAACACTTTGGGCTGGGCCCATTTTCCAGATGAGGAAACTGAGGTCCACAAACCTGTTGAAGGCCCCAGGTACACACTGGCAGTGCCCCCCACAAGACCTTTCTACCCAACTTGTGACACACAGGCCAGATGGGGCAGGAAGGTGGCACAGCGTCAGAGGATGATGAGGGCTTCAGTCTACCCATCTTCTAAGGATATGCCAAGAAACCACCAGCTGGCTCCAGAGACATTCCAGAGACAGCCCCTAACCACTGCAAACCCAGCCTCTTCTCACATTCCTCACTACACCCTCCACAGCCTGGAGACCCCCAGACGCTCTAGCTGGGCCCCCAACAGTCCCTCCCTACAACATGGTGTTTAAGAGGCAAATCCCGCTGCCTCCATCCCCTGCTGAAAATCCTCACCGACACCCAGCTGCCCCTGTATACCTTCCTAGACCTGGTCTCCACCCCACCCCCAACTCCCAGCTGTCCTTCCCTTCCAGCCCTACTCAGCCCTGGTGCCTGGCCCTGCCCACTTGCGGCCGACTCACACACTGGATGCTGCATTCCCCCAGCCCTCCTCTGGCTGGACCCCTGCACCCCTCAATCTTTGGTGCATTTTTTTCCCCGCACCCTTTATGAACTCATCTTTTTTTCTCTATGTACAAATAAATCTCAAAGGAGAGGAAAAACAACAGAAAAAAACAAAAGGAATGGATTGATGCAGGCAAGATACAAAACAAAAGCAAACCCTATAAACTCACTGGACAGTGGAGAGGCAGATCTGCCCATCCGGTGTGCATCCAACTCCCCCGACTCACTCCCCAGCGCCAGGCAATGCTCTCTCCCACCCTCTAACACACAGTGGGTGTATGGCCTGGCCTGCACACCCTGTCCTTCCAGCCCAAGCCTCCCCCAGCCTGCCTGGCCAGTGGGGATAAGAACAATCCTTGCTTGTTAATCTTTTATCTGGAACCTTGGACACGGGACCATCCCTCTTATCCTCCTTCCTGGAGCCAACACAGCCCTCAAACCCTGACCTCATCCGCTGGGAGGTAAATAAGTTAACCTTTTATGCTGGCCATGGCTGCGGACAACAGGGACAATGGGGAGATGGGGGAAGCAGGCTCCTGGACTCGCCCACTGTGGGCCTGGGTCACTGTGGGAATGGAAAGTCACTTCCTTGTTCTGAGTCTCAGTATCCTCAAGTGGAAAGAGGAACCCACAGGAGGGATTTCTCAAAGAGAAATCAAAATGGGTGACGGGTACCGGTGCACAGGTACTCTATGGAGAGTCAACCTCCCCCCACTCCCACCCACAAGACCCCAGCATCGGGGACAGCCACATGCAGGAGGCCCACGCCCTGGCTGAGTGTACTGAAGCAGGCACAGGGTTCAAAACTACTGCAGTTCTGGTCCTTGACTCCAGTCCAGACCTGGGTCTCCCAGGCAGTCTGCTGACAGCAGGTCAGCTCACACGTGAGAAATGTACATCCTCCTCCAGCACATGACCAGGTTAATTCCAACCCAGTAAGAGCACAAGCCCCGTGCCCCCATTCCCTCCACTCTGAATCTCTCAGGGGAGAACACTGAGCTCCAGAGAGCCTCTTTCATCCAGCAGCTCTGTCTGTACCCTGATGGGAGACCAGAGCCAGGCCTCAGGGGCACAGAGGCCCTGTTTAGAGACGAACGCCCACCCACTCCCTCCAGGTTTTGGTCTTTTCGTGAAACGGGCCCATGGTGGCTGTGGGGCTGGCCTGCAGAGTGAAGCCAAGGGGACGCCCACAGAGCATGTGGAGGAGTCCGGACAACAGTGGGCCTACCACTTAGCATATGGAGAAACTGAGGCACACAGATAGTGAGACCAGATGTACCCCAAGTTGGGGGGGCTCCACCCCCAAATTCCTGGGAAAGATTCACAGGCTGGGACCCCCAGGGTAGCAGGGCTGGGGCCAGGCCTGGCAGGCTAGATAGAGGGCAAGAACTGGACTCTGAGACCCCTTTTCTCCCAGGACAGTTCTCTGAAAACAGTCTTTTGCATGTAGCCAGGGTCTCCCCCTCGCTCTCCTTGGCTGATCTTGGGCAAGTCCCTGTGCCTCACAGTGGACACTCACCTCCCCAGGCGGTGCTGCACAACTCGCACACACAGTATCCTCTCTTCACACACACTGAAACACTAAATTCGGGACGGGGCATCAGGCTGCCAGAGGGAGTTAAAGAAAAACCTACCCCACCAGGCCAGGGGCAGGTCTCAGGTCTTGGCTTTCACACCACCAAGCCACACGCCTCTGCTCAGAGACTGACTTCTCTGGGCCTGTTTTCCCATCTGAGACAGAGCCGTCATTCCTCCCAAGGTGGCAGGTGTCACTGTTTTAAGCTTGACTGGCTGCATGCCCAATGGGGTGTGTCCTGTGCCAGGCTGCTCCTCCAGGCCCGGCTTCCACCCGTACAATTCAGCGCCTGGCATGGGGCACGGTGTGCACAGACCCTCAGGCTTAAGGGGGAGGGGACTGTGTGCCCTCAAGTGAGCCTCCAGGAACATCTGGGGCTCAACGTCTGGGTTTATCTGTGTTTCTAAAAGGATTAAATTTCAGACGCATTCATGGCGTAAAGCGGACATTCGAACCCCGGGCTTCGGACGCTTTCCCCACACCGAAGGCGGGCGAAAGACGAATCTCCTACAGAACAATCCAGAAATCAAACATTTACGATAACAGTCAGCCTTCCGGAGACCCCGGAGCCACACACCAGGCCCAGCTGTCGTTCTCCTCTCTCAAGCTCAGTTTCCCCCCACCTGTAAAGTGGGGCTGAGGAGCTAGCCGAGGAACAGGAGCATCTCCCCGAGGTAAGGCCGGTTTTGGTTTCCCCACGTCCGTCGCGCAGCCATCCCCCACATCACCCCGAGGCTGCCCCCACTGGGAAAGGGCGCACACCTGGGCTGGTGCGCGGCTAAACGCAGCCGCCTAGCTTCTGGGCACTCGCTGCCCGGCTTCAGCTCCGCTGGGGCGCCCGCGGGGCGGCGGAGAGGGCCGGAGGGTGTTAACCGCCGGGTGTGCACCTCCCAGCGGCAGAGTGCAACCCACCGCCCCCCGCTCCCACCCAAGGCTGTGCACGCAGCCCCTCACTTTTCCCGTCTGTTTAATGGGCGCAGAACCTCACCCGAGGCGCTTACCTGTGCCGTTCCCGGGGGTGGGCATGGCGTTCCCCTTGCGCCCCCCGGGCCTCGCCCTGCGGCGGAGGGTCGCCGCCGCCCCGCGCATCCCCGCGCCCTCCGCGGCGCTTGGCCGGACTGCCGCGCAGGGGCCAGCGTGGGCGGGGCGGCCAGGACGCGCCCTCGCAGGGCAGAGGGCGGGGCCGACCTCGCAGGAGCCCTCGGCCCCGAGGGGGCGAAAGTCGCGGAGCGGAAAGTCTCGCTCCAGGGCGTTGCGCAGGCGTTGCTCTCAGTCCCTGCCCCTCCGACCGCCAGGGTCCTCCCCAGACCAGGTGTTCTCGGTGAGTAGCACATGTGAACCCCATCTGTGTCACTGGGTCAGGCCATCTGTGGTGGGTGTCCATGTGGTACTTCTTCAGTGAGGACCCCCGGGTCGCGGGGGCAAGATTCAGACCTCCAGGGTCTGGCCCTAGGCTTACACACCACACTGGGGGCGCCTGCCCGCTCCTGACTCCTCCTACCCAGCCCCCTTAGAGGGGGCCCCTAGCTAGGCTCAGAGCTGCGGCCCGCCCCTTCCTTTCTCTAGGACCCCGCCCAGCCCAGGCGCAGCACCCTGCCCAGGCCCAGGAAATGCTGAGGAAGCACTAAGATTACCGAGTCCTCAGCGGGGTCTTCCCAAGGCAACTCCTGGTGACCCGTCCTGCAGAGCTAGGGGAAGGTGTGTGGAAGATTCTGGGTCTGTCTTGGTCCACACTCCTAGTTTAATGGTGGATCACTAAGTTTATCCAACATTAGACTACATGGACGGAGGAGACTGGTAGGCTGTAGTCCATGGGGTCACGAAGAGTCAGACACGACTGAGCGACTTCACCGTCACTTTTCACTTTCATGCATTGGAGAAGGAAATGGCAACCCACTCCAGTGTTCTTGCCTGGAGTATCCCAGGGACGGCGGAGCCTGGTGGGCTGCCGTCTGTGGGGTCGCACAGAGTCGGACACGACTGAAGTGACTTAGCAGCAGCAGCAGCAGACTGCGTAGCAGTGATCAAAATAGACATACAGATCCATCCTTTAGACTAGGAATGCAGTTCAATTCAGTCGCTCAGTCGTGTCCGACTCTTTGCGACCCCATGAATTGAAGGAGGCCAGGCCTCCCTGCCCATCACCACCTCCTGGAGTTTACTCAAACTCATGTCCATCGAGTCGGTGATGCCATCCAACCATCTCATCCTCTATCGTCCCCTTCTCTTCCTGCCCCTAATCCCTCCCAGCATCAGAGTCTTTTCCAATGAGTCAACTCTTCACATGAGGTGGCCAAAGTATTGGAGTTTCAGCTTTAGCATCAGTCCTTCCAAAGAACACCCAGGACTGATCTCCTTTAGAATGTACTGGTTGGATCTCCTTGCAGTCCAAGAGACTCTCGAGAGTCTTCTCCAACGCCACAGTTCAAAAGCATCAATTCTTTGGCGCTCAGCTTTCTTCACAGTCCAACTCTCACATCCATACATGACCACTAGAAAAACCATAGCCTTGACTAGATGGACCTTTGTTGGCAAAGTAATGTCTCTGCTTTTCAGTATGCTATCTAGGTTGGTCATAACTTTCCTTCAAAGCAGTAAGCATCTTTTAATTTCATGGCTGCAATCACCATCTGCAGTGATTTTGGAGCCCCCAGAAATAAAGTCTGACACTGTTTCCACTGTTTCCCCATCTATTTGCCATGAAGTAATGGGACCAGATGCCATGATCTTCGTTTTCTGAATGTTGAGCTTTAAGCCAACTTTTTCACTCTCCTTCACTTTCATCAAGAGGCTTTTTAGTTCTTCATTTTCTGCCATAAGGGTGGTGTCATCTGCATATCTGAGGTTATTGAGATTTCTCCCCGCAATCTTGATTCCAGCTTGTGTTTCTTCCAGTCCAGAGTTTCTCATGATGTACTCTTCATATAAGTTAAATAAGCAGGGTGACAATATACAGCCTTGACGTACTCCTTTTCCTATTTGGAACCAGTCTGTTGTTCCATGTCCAGTTCTAACTGTTGCTTGCTCACCTGCATACAGGTTTCTCAAGAGGCAGGTCAGGTGGTCTGGTATTCCCATCTCTTTCAGAATTTTCCAGTTTATTGTGATCCACACAGTCAAAGGCTTTGGCATAGTCAATAAAGCAGAAATAGATGTTTTTCTGGAACTCTTTGGCTTTTTCCATGATCCAGCAGATGTTGGCTATTTGATCTCTGGTTCCTCTGCCTTTTCTAAAACCAACTTGAACATCTGGAAGTTCGCGGTTCACGTATTGCTGAAGCCTGGCTTGGAGAATTTTCAGCATTACTTTACTAGTATGTGAGATGAGTGCAATTGTGTGGTAGTTCGAGCATTCTTTGGCATTGCCTTTCTTAGGGATTGGAATGAAAACTGACCTTTTCCAGTCCTGTGGCCACTGCTTGCTGAGTTTTCCAAATTTGCTGGCATATTGAGTGCAGCACTTTCACAGCATCATCTTTCAGGATTTGAAATAGCTCAACTGGAATTCCATCACCTCCACTAGCTTTGTTCGTAGTGATGCTTTCTAAGGCCCACTTGACTTCACATTCCAAGGATGTCTGGCTCTAGGTGAGTGATCACACCATCGTGATTATCTTGGTCGTGAAGATCTTTTGTGTACAGTTCTTCTGTGTATCCTTGCCACCTCTTCTTAATATCTTCTGCTTCTGTTAGGTCCATACCATTTCTGTCCTTTATCAAGCCCATCTTTGCATGAAATGTTCCCTTGGTATCTCTAATTTTCTTGAAGAGATCTCTAGTCTTTCCCATTCTGTTGTCTTCCTCTATTTCTTTGCATTGATCGCTGAGGAAGGCTTTTTTATCTCTCCTTGCTATTCTTTGGAACTCTGCATTCAGATGGGAATATCTTTCCTTTTCTCCTTTGCTTTTCGCTTCTCTTCTTTTCACATGGATCCAATATTAGGGTAGCAGTACAGACAATGATAGACACAGGGATCTTCCATTAGACTAGGTAGTGGAGACCATGGTAGATTCAGGGGTCCACCTTTAGACCTTGGAATCCTCTATTACTAAGTAGTGGAGACAAATACAAACACCAGACAAATACTGCTGCTGCTGCTGCTGCTAAGTCACTTCAGTCGTGTCCGACTCCGTGCAGCCCCATAGATGGCAGCCCACCAGGATCCTCTGTCCCTGGGATTCTCCAGGCAATAATCCTGGAGTGGGTTGCCATTTCCTTCTCCAATGCATGCATGCATGCTAAGTTGCCTCAGTCATGTCCAACTCTGTGTGACTCTATGGACAGCAGCCCACCAGGCCCCTCCACCCATAGGATTCTCCAGGCAATAATCCTGGAGTGGGCTGCCTTTTTCTTCTCCACCAGACAAATACAGGGATCCACAAATACAGACAAATACAGGGCTCCCCCATTAGATTAGGAGTGCAGGCTAAGACATATCCAGGAATGCCCCAGGAATGGAGGAATGGAGACCCAGGTAGACACAGGGACCTCCATTAGACCCAGATAGATCCAGGACCCAACACTGAACTAAGCAATGGAGAGCAAAACAGACATAGGATCCACCGTTAGACCAGGAGTGTAAACCAAGACAGACCCAGGGATCCACATGAAATTAAAAGACACTCCTTGGAAGAAAAGTTATGACCAACCTAGATAGCATATTGAAAAGCAGAGACATTACTTTGCCAACAAAGGTCTGTCTAGTCAAGGCTATGGTTTTTCCTATGGTCATGTATGGATGTGAAAGTTGGACTGTGAAGAAAGCTGAACACCGAAGAACTGATGCTTTTGCACTGTGGTGTTGGAGAAGACTCTTGAGAGTCCCTTGGACTGCAAGGAAATCCAACCAGTCCATTCTGAAGGAAATCAGCCCTGGGTGTTCTTTGGAAGGAATGATGCTAAAGCTGAAACTCCAGTACTCTGGCCACCTCATGCGAAGAGTTGCCTCATTGGAAAAGACTCTGATGCTGGGAGGGATTAGGGGCAGGAAGAGAAGGGGACGACAGGATGAGATGGCTGGATGGCATCACTGACTCGATGGACGTGAGTTTGAGTGAACTCCGGGAGTTGATGATGTACAGGGAGGCCTGGCGTGCTGCGATTCATGGGGTCGCAAAGAGTCGGACACGACTGAGTGACTGAACTAAACTGACCTGAACTGAAATACCAAGATAAATCCAGAGAACCACCATAAGACAGAACAGCTGACGCAAAGGCGTTACGATTTTAATTCTTTGGAAGCTCGAGGTACAACCAGAAGTTCAGTGTGGCCACCCCTGGAAGTCTCTGAGATGGCCCAGGTGGACAGAACTGGCTCTGTGGTGCCTGGCAGGTAGCAGCAAAGAGATTGGTATCTTGTGGGACAGTAGGGCAGGGTCCCAGCAGGCCAGCCCCTCCCTGCCTTTGCTTTCTTAGTCTAGTAGACACTCATGTTCAGTGTAATATGTAAGGGCCCTCCTCTTTCCTGAGTCAGAGTTGTTTCTCCCCATAATATTTAGACCTGTGGGTCACACATAATGACTTTCTTCATTTCCCTTGATATGAACCAAGCATGTTCGTCCCATCTGTCACACTGAGAATCCAGGGGCGTCTGCAGGGCCCACTGTGATCTGCCGCCTCCAGACCACACTCAGGGACATATGACAGTGGCTCAGTCATGTCTGACTCTTTGCAAGCCCATGACTATACACTCCATGGTATTCTCCAGGCCAGAATACTGGAGTGCATAACCTTTCCCTTCTCCAGGTGACATTCCCAACCCAGGGATCCACCCCAGGTCTCCTGCATTGCAGGCAGATTCTTTACCAACTGAACCACAAGTCGTGTCTTCCTTTGAGCCCCAAAGGGAAGCCCTCAGGGACAGGGGACCCCAGAATTCCCTACAGATGACCCCATGCCCACCTCTGGGGTCTTGTGGCCTTCTCGTTGGCTCTGATGTTTTGTGCACAACACTGTACCCAGGACAGCTGTCTGAAGATGCATTAGCAGGGTTGGAAGGGGAGGTCTGGTGTGGCCCTTGAAATCAAAGGATAGAGCTGGTAGGAGCTGCCTGCGGGCTGCCTGCACTACCACAGGCTGGGCCAGGGCCTGGTTGTTTAGAATGTATATGCTTCCCGGGGCTGCTATAACAAGGTCCCACTGACTGGGGAGCTTAGGACTCCAGAAGTGTGTAATCTCAGGGTTCTGGAGGCCAGAAGTCTGAGGTGAAGGTGCTGGCAGGGCTGTGCTCCCCGTGAAGGCACTAGAAGTGGTCTTTTCCACTCCTCTCCCGCATTTCTCTTCAGATAATTCCTTGGCTGTGGCAGCATCATTCCAGTTTTTACACAGTTGTTCTGTCCCTTTGTGCGTGTCTGTCTCTGTGTCCAAATTTCCCCTTTTTATAGGGGTCCCAGTTCTATTGGAATAGGGCCACCCTAATGACCTTGTTTTAACTTGATTGCTTCTATAAAGACCATATTTCAAAATAAGGTCATGTTCTGAGGTACTCAGGGTACTTGAATTTTGACAAGGACATAGTTCAACCCGTAACAGCCTATAACATGTCAGGAGTGAGACAACATGTTTTCTTGGCCATCTGTGGCACACTTACATGTTCTGGGTATTCAAGCATGTGGTGCTGGCCTCCATTTGTCCTGTTAAGGAACTGGGAGTGGCCTGAGACTTCTGTACAAGAAACCGTCCATCTTGTTATGCCTCAGAACACCCACTTGTGTCAAAGACATCTTCAGGGGCAGTGGGAGACAGTGGGTTCTCAGCCAATATGAACTCAGTCTAGACCCCATCCATCTTTTCTGGGGCTTCTTGGAAAGGCATGTTCCTGGAACACCAGCAACACCTACCATGGGTAGGGAGGGAAACTGAGGCAGTAGCTCACCACAGACTCAGACTGCTTGGGCCACCACCTCACCCCCTGCCCCATTCATGTCAGGGATCATAGTTCTGACAGGCACCCAATGCCTGAGCCTTGAAAGTCTAATCTAAGGGATAGAAAAGATCCTGCCACCCTCCCAAGGGAAGGGAGACTGTGACATGATCAGGGATAGACCATCGTCTGAAAGCTAGGCCAACCCTACCTTCCCCCCACCTCTCCAAGACCTGGCCCAGATGGGGAACAGTGCCTGTGCTATGCCAGGCTGGTGTCCCCAGGCCCTCAGGCCTTAGCCACCTCCTTAAGGGAGCCCTCCCTGATGCCCTTCCCAGACAAAGCTGTTCCGTGCTGCATGACCCCAAGTTCTATGAAGCAGACAAGACATATGGCTCCCCTGCTGAAGGCAGCATGTGGGCAGCTGGCAAAGAGGCAAGAAAAAGCCAGCAGAGGCTCTTAAGAAGCTGACCCAAGCCTTGGCCTCTCTGCATTTGGGGATCCAGCCCCCACCCCATTACCTCTTCCCCATCTTCGTTGGCATCTGGGAGCACAGAGTATGCCCAGACAAACACTTGTTGAATAAATGAACTGGCAGGAAGGAACCAGGGAGACTGGTGAAAGGGGAGGGTTCTGGAAGCTCTGGGTCTCAATATTCTGCTCTGTAAAATGGGCTTACACACATGCTACCAGAGATTTTGAGGGGATGCTGAAGATCTCGTCTGGGCATCTCCTTCCCTCAAGACTTAGCTGGAGTGTTGCCTGTCCCAGAGAGCCTACCTTAACCTGATTCCCCTGACACAGCATCCATAGGCCATGGTACCCCAGGGGGTGGTCATTTTGTGTGTGTTTGTATAATAACCTTGGAAATGTAAAATGCTTTTTGTTTTTCTTTAAATATTCATTTTTTTCTCTCAGTATAAAAATAAGATTTTTATCTTAAAAACTTCTCATAATGGACCAAGGCTAGAAAATTCCATCCCAAAGTAAGAGTCAGGGCCTGCCTCCTCCCAGCTGCCTTGGGTGGTCTCATGGGCTTAAGGGCTTCCCAGGTGGCACTTGTGGTAAAGAACCCGCCTGCCAATGCAGGAGACATGAGAGATGTGGGTTCTATCCCTGGGTCAGGGAGATCCCCTGAAGTAGGAATTGGCAACCTACTCCAGTATTCTTGCCTGGAAAATCCCATGCACAGAGGAACCTAGCGGGGTACAGTCCATGGGGCCGCAGAGAGTCAGACCTGAATGAGCAAAGTGACTAAGCACTCATGGGCTTTGCCTCTTTTAAAAAATTACATTTTTAAATTAAGAGCAATTATTTTAAAAAGTAATCTAAACTTGTAGCTCCAATGAGCTGGGTACCTGGGGAGAGAAGAATTCTCCCCAAAATATTTTCTGCCAGGCTGTTTGTCATCCTCCACACACACTAGTCCTCTGGCTGCTCCAAAGGCAGGCCAGAGCTGGTTCTTTTCTGTAGGGAATGCCTGCCCAGAGCCCACTTCCCATCAGGGCTCTGACTGCTGGGTTGTCTTTCCTGGCCCTGAGTCTGCACAAGTGAGGCATTCCTTGACTTTCAGGAGGGAGAAAGGTGAGTTACCCCCGGTGACATCTGAGCCACCACCCACAGGTTCACAGTGATGGCTTGGAGATATGTAGCAATGCAGCTGGGAGGAAGCAGGCCTATGGGCTCTGTGCTTTCCTGGGGGGGCAAAAGCAGATGACGGAGTCATAGAAAAGAGAGGACCAGCCCCTCCTGAATGCCAGGCCCACTTGGGAGCCAGGACACAAGGGTGCCCAGGAGGGACAAAGCCTGATGGGTTGCTTTGGGGGCTCCTCCTTCACCTCTGGGTGGCCAGATTGTGGCTCATTTTCTCCTGCCTCTTGACGCTTCTCTGTGTTTTCTGATTTTTTTTGCAATAGGCATGAATCTATTTCTTTTCAGAAAACAGGAGACTAATAAAGATTTTAAAGGTGGAACACATGTAAATGATTACACACAGTCACTGGACAGTTCTGAATTCTACCTGTCAGAAAAGATATGGACTGGCCCCTCATTTACAGATGGGGAAGCTGGACTCAGGGAGGTAGAATGATCCCACCTGTGGCCATTTGCCTGCTCGAATGATGCCTCATTACTGTGGTCTGAGGGCTCACTCACAGGGTTTGGGTGTGCTCTGCCACGGGGAAGGGGTATGTTTTCACAGACAGAAGTTTTTCCTAGGTAAGCCTGGGGTAAAATGTGCGTTGGTGAGTCTAGGGTAGTCCAGAGGGTTGGTGGTTTTGAGCCAGTTAAGCTTCTTTGAGGCCATATACCTGCACAGCCAGCATGGCAGGAGCCCGAGTCCCCAGTGACAGGAGAGGTATGAGAGCCTGTCTCCCCATGCTCCCTGCCTGCTTCCCCCTGCCTAACACAGCCCCTGTGACCTCTTGGCCCTCATCATCCCCTCACAGGGCATTTTAACTACTTCTGTACCCTGCTGGTCGACTTTGGGTAAGCTCTGCCCTGTCTCTGGGCTCCTGTCTCCTCCCCACCTCTCCCAAGCCACATCTACTGAGGCTGTGGCTCAGGGGCACTGAGGCCCAGGCTTGTGGCCTGGCACACACCTTGTGGGAAAGGCACTTCCTGGGCCTCCTAGGGAGTGGTCTTTCATAAGGTCTGGAAGGCTGGCCAAGGCCATCCAAATGAACACATTGGAGAGACCTGCGTGGAACAAGTGCTTGGAGGGCTCCCATTTCACAGATGGGGAATCTGAGGCCTGGGGGAAAGATCCGCCATAGCAACAGAGCTCACCCCCAAGGCCCAGCCTCTGGGGCCTGACTTTCTGGTTCTCTCTGCCTCTCAGTTTCCCTGAGATGGGCCAAAGGAAGGACAAGATGTACATTGCAAGACCAAGTGTGCTCAGGATGCGAGCCCCATCAGGGCCAGTAGGAAGGTTGGGACAGCCGAGAGCAGGAAGGGGCTGTTCTGAGCCCTGCAGCCTGCGTACCTACTCACCTCCTCACTCCCTGTGCTGACAGCTGCTTTTCTATCATTCAGTCTGATGATTACTGATTTTCCGGTAATCATCATGAGCGCTTTGCTGTCCCCATTTTACAAGTGAGAAACTGAGGCTCAGGCCTGTGAGTCATACATTTGCTAAGTAGCTGCATTAGTCATCTTCAAGGAATAGTAACCCAATATCAACCCAGAAGAGAAAGCTGTTGGCAGTTTCAAAGTTTTGAGGGAAGCCCTTCAGGCTAAGAATCCCAGAGCAGGGGAGCAACTCTTTCAGCATCCCAACACCTCATCCCAGAGGTGGGCTGGACCATGTGTTCATCCCTGGACAAAGAGCTGTGTCAGGTAGAGTCACTTGATGGACAAGGGTTCTGGGAACCTGTGACTGCATAACCACAGATAGTGTTTATAACAGATACTGTTTATTACAGCAACAGTCATTTCTGCTCATAAATCTGCAGTCCAGGCAGGGCTCAGCACCTTGGCTCTGCTCCACAGTGAGACTCCACTAGAGAGGGCTCATCCCAGGGCATCATCACCTCTCCACAGGCTGCTTGAGCTTCCTTATGACATGGCGCTGTCTTCTAGGAGCAAGCATTCCTGAAGACAGGAAACTGCGTGTTTATCCATGCCTTAGCCTGGAATGTCACTTCCATTGTATTCTGTTTATCAAGCTGCCATGGAACTCAGGTTCAAGGGGAGGAGACAAACCTCACCTTCAGCAAATCTGAGGGCCACCGTGGGAGCACAAGCAGTAGGCCAGACTTCTCTTGGGTATCTGATGGACACCTACACAGTAGCAGGCCACTCCATATTAGAGAACTAGGATCAAACTCAGACCCTAAGCGTAGGTGTAATCTGAGTTCTGATAAAACATGCACAAGGAGATGCAGACACAGGAGGGCTGGAGAACATGGCGTTAAGTGCTGATAGGAAATATGAGTAATGTCTACGTTTTTGATGTTTGTCCACATTTTCTGAACAGTTCAGGGGAATGTACACTTTATTCATCTGGCCTTGGGCTGTAAAGATGCTATCTGAGGGCAGGTGGGCAGAGACCATAACCAGAGACAAGGTCATCTCTCACATACCCACTTGTGGAGTCCCAGTGATAGTGCCCTCGAGTCTTCCTTCCCGTCAAGGCCCAGCTCAGCCCAGGTGGGTCCAAGCTCATGTGAATCATGCATATTGCTATACACGTTTCTCCCCTGTCCCCCCATGGCCTCAGTCCTCCTGGAAACTGCCTTGTTTTCAGCTCCTCTGAGAGGCTCAAGGAGGGCCAGGGGAGGCTAAGGCCAGCCCGTTTGGTGAAGGCCAAGATCCCCGAGGGTAGTGCACGGGCTAAATGTCTTTGTATCTCTGTGCTCACTGGGGCCCCTGTGCAGAGACAACATGTGGACAGAACATGGTGATCCTCGGTGGGGAACATGCTCCTTCAGCCTTCAGAGGACTGGGGGGTGCACAGGTCCTGCCTTGCCTTGTTGATGGCCACCACCTCTCAAAACCGGACTCACAGTGTGATTAGTTAAAAGGTCCCTGCCCAGCTCTTCCTTGACTCCCTATTTTATTCAATCCAGTTGTTAAATACCTGCTCCTACCTGACTCTGTGCCCCATGCTGCCAGCCTCTGTGATCTCTTCGGTTTCCAGGGCCCGGAGTAAAGCCTGCTCACTCATTCCTTCCTGTAGCTTCTGCTGCTGCTAAGTCGCTTCAGTCGTGTCCAACTCTGTGCAACCCCATAGACGGCAGTCCACTAGGCTCCCCCATCCCTGGGATTCTCTAGGCAAGAACACTGGAGTGGGTTGCCATTTCCTTCTCCAATGCATGAAAGTGAAAAGTGAAATGAAGTCGCTCAGTCATGTCCGACTCTTCGAGACCCCATGGACTGCAGCCTACCAGGCTCCTCCAGCCATGGGATTTTCCAGGCAAGAGTACTGGAGTGAGGTGCCATTGCCTTCTCTGCTTGGAGAGCCTACTGAAGTATTTATTTGCAGAGTGGTTCCTGTAGAAACCATGGTAAAGGTTCTCGCCACAGGTCCCCCTCTCCCTCTGCTTCCTGAGCAACAATGGTGCTTCCTTGTGTGGCCCTGCATGATGCAGTGTGCTGCCAGCTCCCAGCCCCCAGCCCCATGGGCAGGTTAGCTCCGAGGCAATGGTTCTGCACTATGAGAAAGCTGGGGCTGTCCTGATAAACAGAAACTGTCACAGAACATCAACATGAGACAAGGTCACTCTGTGAGACAGGCAACACCATATATCACCAGGATAGAGACATAACTAACCATCCCCATCCTGGTGATATAAGTGACCGCTGCTTTGTTACCAGCCACAGCTTTTGCTTCCCTTCATTCCTCACACTTTCCAATAAAATGTATTGATACTCAAGCATAGAACAAGTCCCACTTCCTAACAGCATCCAACCCAGCTCTGCCTCCTTGAACCCTTATCAAGATTGCCTCACATGAGCCCAAACCCTACTCAGGCCCTCCCTAACATCATTGTTCTGAGACGGCTCACACGTTCCCATTGCGAGCACTTCATCTCATCTCACTGTGGGAGATCTAAAAACCCCAACGTTGTCCTGGGGGTCTCTGCAGGGAGGAATGGGGTGACTGGCACACAGGCTTCCCCTGCAGCCAGGCTTCAGTTGCTCCAGACCTCAGTTCAGTTCAGTCGCTCAGTCGTGTCCGACTCTGCGACCCCATGAATTGCAGCACACCAGGCCTCCCTGTCCATCACCAACTCCTGGAGTTCACTCAGACTCAAGTCCATCGAGTCAGTGATGCCATCCAGCCATCTCATCCTCTGTCGTCCCCTTCTCCTCCTGCCCCCAATCCCTCCCAGCATCAGAGTCTTTTCCAATGAGTCAACTCTTCACATGAGGTGGCCAAAGTACTGGAGTTTCAGCTTTAGCATCATTCCTTCCAAAGAAATCCCAGGGCTGATCTCCTTCAGAATGGACTGGTTGGATCTCCTTGCAGTCCAAGGGACTCTCAAGAGTCTTCTCCAACACCACAGTTCAAAAGCATCAATTCTTCAGTGCTCAGCCTTCTTCACAGTCCAACTCTCACATCCATACATGACCACAGGAAAAATTATAGCCTTGACTAGACGGACCTTTGTTGGCAAAGTAATGTCTCTGCTTTTTAATATGCTATCAAAGTTGGTCATAACTTTTCTTCCAAGGAGTAAGCGTCTTTTAATTTCATGGCTGCAGTCACTATCTGTAGTGATTTTGGAGCCCCAAAAAGTAAAGTCTGACACTGTTTCCACTGTTTCTCCACCTATTTCCCATGAGGTGATGGGACCAGATGCCATGATCTTCGTTTTCTGAATGTTGAGCTTTAAGCCAACTTTTTCACTCTCCACCTTCACTTCCATCAAGAGGCTTTTGAGTTCCTCTTCACTTTCTGCCATAAGGGTGGTGTCATCTGCATATCTGAGGTTATTGATATTTCTCCTGGCAATCTTGATTACAACTTGTGTTTCTTCCAATCCAGCGTTGCTCATGATGTACTCTGCATAGAAGTTAAATAAGCAGGGTGACAATATACAGCCTTGACGTACTCCTTTTCCTATCTGGAACCAGTCTGTTGTTCCATGTCCAGTTCTAACTATTGCTTCCTGACCTGCATACAAATGTCTCTAGAGGCAGATCAGGTGGTCTGGTATTCCCATCTGTTTCAGAATTTTCCACAGTTTATTGTGATCCAGACAGTCAAAGGCTTTGGCATAGTCAATAAAGCAGAAATAGATGTTTTTCTGGAACTCTCTTGCTTTTTCCACGATCCAGCGGATATTGGCAATTTGATCTCTGGTTCCTCTGCCTTTTCTAAAACCAGCTTGAACATCAGGAAGTTCACGGTTCACATATTGCTGAAGCCTGGCTTGGAGAATTTTGAGCATTACTTTACTAGCATGTGAAATGAGTGCAATTGTGTGGTAGTTTGAGCATTCTTTGGCATTGCCTTTCTTAGGGATTGGAATGAAAAGTGACCTTTTCCAGTCCTGTGGCCACTGCGGAGTTTTCCAAATTTGCTGGCATATTGAGTGCAGCACTTTCACAGCATCATCTTTCAGGATTTGAAATAGCTCAACTGGAATTCCATCACCTCCACTAGCTTTGTTCGTAGTGATGCTTTCTAAGGCCCACTTGACTTCACATTCCAAGGATGTCTGGCTCTAGGTGAGTGATCACACCATCGTGATTATCTGGGTCATGCAGGTCTTTTTTGTACAGTTCTTCTGTGTATTCTTGCCATCTGTTCTTAATATCTTCTGCTTCTGTTAGGTCCATACCATTTCTGTCCTTTATCGAGCCCATCTTTGCATGAAGTGTTCTCTTGGTATCTCTAATTTTCTTGAAGAGATCTCTAGTCTTTCCCATTCTGTTGTTTTCCTCTATTTCTTTGCATTGATCACTGAAGAAGGCTTTCTTATCTCTTCTTGCTATTCTTTGGAACTCTGCATTCAGATGCTTATAGCTTTCCTTTTCTCCTTTGCTTTTCACTTCTCTTCTTTTTACAGCTATTTGTAAGGCCTCCCCAGACAGCCATTTTGCTTTTTTGCATTTCTTTTCCATGGGGATGGTCTTGATCCCTGTCTCCTGTACAATGTCACGAACCTCATCCATAGTTCATCAGGCACTCTATCTATCAGATCTAGTCCCTTAAATCTATTTCTCACTTCCACTGTATAATCATAAGGGATTTGATTTAGGTCATACCTGTGTGGTCTAGTGGTTTTCCCTACTTTCTTCAATTTAAGTCTGAATTTGGCAATAAGAAGTTCATGATCTGAGCCACAGTCGACTCCTGGTCTTGTTTTTGCTGACTGTATAGAGCTTCTCCATCTTTGGCTGCAAAGAATATAATCAATCTGATTTCGGTGTTGACCATCTGGTGATGTCCATGTGTAGAGTCTTCTCTTGTGTTGTTGGAAGAGGGTGTTTGTTATGATCAGTGCATTTTCTTGGCAAAACTCTATTAGTCTTTGCCCTGCTTCATTCTGTATTCCAAGGCCAAATTTGCCTGTTACTCCAGGTGTTTCTTGACTTCCTACTTTTGCATTCCATTCCTCTATAATGAAAAGGACATCTTTTTGGGGTGTTAGTTGTAAAAGGTCTTGTAGGTCTTCATAGAACCATTCAACTTCAGCTTCTTCAGTGTTACTGGTTGGGATCTCCAGTCTTTCCTATTCTGTTGTTTTCCTCTATTTCTTTGCATTGATCGCTGAGGAAAGCTTTCTTATCTCTTCTTGCTATTCTTTGGAACTCTGCATTCAGATGCTTATATCTTTCCTTTTCTCCTTTGCTTTTCGCTTCTCTTCTTTTCACAGCGATTTGTAAGGCCTCCCCAGACAGCCATTTTGCTTTTTTGCATTTCTTTTCCATGGGGATGGTCTTGATCCCTGTCTCCTGTACAATGTCACGAACCTCCATCCATAGTTCATCAGGCACTCTATCTATCAGATCTAGTCCCTTATATCTATTTCTCACTTCCACTGTATAATCATAAGGGATTTGATTTAGGTCATACCTGAATGGTCTAGTGGTTTTCCCTACTTTCTTCCATTTAAGTCTGAATTTGGCAATAAGGAGTTCATGATCTCAGCCACAGTCAGCTCCTGGTCTTGTTTTTGTTGACTGTATACAGCTTCGGACACGACTGAGTGACTGACTGATAGAGCTTCTCCATCTTTGGCTGTAAAGACCCCCTCATCCAAGGTAAGGAGCAGCGGCTGCGCTTTGCTGGAGCAGCCGTGAAGAGATACCCCATGGTAAGTAAGATGGTAGGTGTTGCAAGAGGGCATCAGAGGGCAGACACACTGAAACCATACTCACAGAAAACTAGGGAATCTAATCACACTAGGACCACAGCCTTGTCGAACTCTAACTCCAGACCTCAGTTGCCTGCTAATAGACTCTGTGTATCAGTGTCCTGGGGCTACTACAAGGAAGTACCACAAATCAGGAAGCTTAAAACAACAGATGAATCCTTGGTGTGCCTTGGCCTGTAGGTGCACCACTGCAGTCTGCCCACACCATCACATCTCTGTGTGTTCTCTCCCTCTTTTTATAAGGACACCAGTGACTGGATGGACCTCGATGCCGGGAGCTGGCGTGAGGAGCTCCACCCATGGCAAAGGTCATGAGGAAGGAGGCTCGGCATACGCAAAGGTGAGATCGAGCCTCAGGAGTCCCTCTGGAAATTCTCGAGCATCTACCCCCAAAACCAGAGTCTGCCTACTTTCTGCTTTGTGCTCTCACCTACACCTCTGACTTCATGGGGGGCTGTCCCCCACTATCTCTCTCTGAAAAAAGAGTTAACTTACAGCTCCAGTTAATAAAGTTCCTGGGTGTGATAGTGTTTCAACTTACAAACTCCTTTGGAAGTCCTCTAGCCTGCCTGAATAGGTTTTTCCGGCCACATGTGATTGTTCAGAGCCTCCCAACTGTGAGAGGCATGAGATGTTCTAAACTATCTAAATTCCTTTGAGCAGTTAAAAGATTGATTAGAAATTGTATTGGTGAAGGGATTTTCACTTGTTGGGCCAATGTTTGCTGCTAAGTTTCCATATCCCTTACCTGCTGTGTCCCTGGCAGTGTATTGATTAATATGATTGGTGTAAGTAGTAGCTTTAATGTTTGTAACCTTGGACCCTTGAGTTAATTCTTTTTCTTATTATAGCCCACCACACCTTTGCTCTGTAGGAATGCAACTTTATCTAATGCTTTTGGAGGGTGGCGCCTGACTAATCACCTTTAGAGAAAAATAAGTTTTCTGAAGAAAGGGTCTTAAAATGTTAACAGGCCTCTTGGCCAGAAGATGATGCAAATCACCAAAGCTTTTGCATATGATAAGTTTGCAGGAAGAAAGCCTGGCTTACTGCATGACTCTACCCCTTCCCCCATCATCCTCTATGCATAACTTAAGGTATAAAAACTACTTTGGAAAATAAAGTGCAGGACTTGTTCACCGAATCTTGGTCTCCCCGTGTCATTCTTTCTCTCACCTTCTGGCTGAATTATTCAGCCTCTTTTCTCCACTGAATTTCCTCACTGAGCTATCCTTATTTAACCACTCTTTATACCCTTAATTAACGTTTAATTAAGCAATTGTTTCCTGATCCTCGCCGACGCCATCCCCGCTTCGAATTCCCTGGATCCACCGGGGTTGGACCCCGACACCTCATCTTAACTAGTTACATCTGCAAAGACTTTACTTCCAAACAATGTCACATTCTGATATTCCAAGTGGACATGAATTTTAGTGGAGGACACTATTTAACACATCATCATCTGCCTTCTGACCCCCTCAAAAGTCACTTTGGTTCCCCACGTACAAAATACACGCACCCCATCCCAACATCTCCCAAAGTCGTAAATCAGTCCTAGAGGGAGAAAAAGGAAGGCGCAAAGGAGCCACTGGTCCAGTGCAAGTCAGAAGCCCAGCAGTGCCAGTTCCAGTAGATTGCAAGGCCTGTAAATAACCCTTTGTGGCTTGATGCTCTGGGTGCGTGATGGTGGCCCTGCTTTCTGTGGCTTTGGCAGCAGCTGTAGCCCCACCTTCTCTTTTCTCTGCTTCTGCCTTCATGGCTCTGCCCTCCAAGCCATTCTTTCTTCACTTCATTCCATCCCTGGGCCTCTCAATCTAGACTGGCAGATGTAACTGATGTAACAGTCTCAAAAACCTTGTCGGTCTTCTCGGTAATTCACAGGGAGCCACACCATCAGATAAGAGGCTCCACAGATCTTTCCTGAATAACCCCATCTCTGTTCCTTCATTCCCCTGAGATGGTGGAGTAGGCCTGCAAGTCATGTGCCTAATCTCTTCAGCAGTAGGCTCTCCCACACCTTTGGTGCTCTCTTTAGACCACACTTTCTGAACAGTAAATTTCCTAAATTTAACAAACTGAAGTGAACTGAAGTGAAAGTCGCTCAGTTGTGTCTGACTTTCTGCAACCTCATGGGCTGTAGCCCGCGAGGCTCCTCTGTCAATGGGATTCTCCAGGCAAGAATACTGGAGTGGGTAGCCATTTCCTTCCCCAAGGGATCTTCTCGACCTAGGGATCAAACTAGGTCTCTCATATTGCAGGCAGATTACTGTCTGAGGACTTCCCAAATCATCAAGTACTGATTCCTTTTGCTTATCAGTTCCTTTCCCCAATTTCTTTCTTTCCTCTCAGCTTTTACTATAAACAGCAAGGAGAAACCAGGCCATATCATCCACATTTTACTTGGAAATTTCCTCAGCTAAATAGTCAAGTTCATTCCTTACAATTTCTACTTTCCACTCAATATTAGAACATAATTCAGCCAAGTTTCTGCTACTTTATGGCTTTTCCAATAACTGGTTCTTCACTTCCATCTGAGATCTCACTGGAAGAACCTCTCATGTTCATACTTATGTCAAAAATATGTTCATGATCATATATGTATTCTCTGAGACAATAGAAACTTTCTCTACATTCTCCTTACTTCTTTCTTTTCTTTTCCTTTTTGGAGGTTTTTCTTTTTTTTAATTGAAGTAAAAATTTACAATGTCATACACCAGTACAGAAAAGTGGTTCAGTTATACATACATACATACATATATATAGTATAGCTCTCTGTTCTATACAGTAGGTCCTTGTCAGTTATCTGTTTTATATACAGTGTGTATATGTTAATCCCAAATTCCTAATGTATTCCTCTCTCCCACTTTCCCCTTTGGTAACCATAAATTTGTTTTCTATGTCTGTGCATTTATTTCTGTTTTGTATATGGGTTCATTTGTATCTTTTTTGTTTGTTTGTTTTTTGATTCCACATATAAGCAACATCATGATGTTTGTCTTTTTCTGTCTGGCTTATTTCACTTAGTGTGTGATATCTCTAGGCCTATCCATGTTGCTGCTATCATGCCTACTTTATCCATTTATCTGTCAATGGACATTTAGATTGCTTCCATGTCTTTGCTATTGTAAACAGTGCTGCAATAAACACTGAGGTGTGTGTATCTTTTCGAATTATGGTTTTCTTCAGGTATATGCCCAAGAGTCCTCACTTCTTTCTGACCTCAGTCTCACCAGAATCACCTTTGTCCGTATCTCTACCAACAATGTCTTCAAGGAAATCTAGGCATTTTCTATCATGTGCCTCAAAACTTTTCCAGCATCTACACATTACCCAGTTCCGCAGCTGCATTTTTAGACATCTGTTATAGCAGCATCCCCCTTCCTGGTACAAAATCTGTATCAGTTTGCTAGAGCTGTTGTACAAATTTAGTGGCTTAAAACAACAGAAATTTATCCTTTCAAAGTTCTGGAGGCCAGTAGTCTGAAATCAAGATATTGTCAGGGCTGTGTACACTCTGGAAGCTCTAGGAAAGGATCCTTCTATGCCACACACACCAGAGTGAGCTGCTGGTCACTCCGGGTGAACTTTGCTGTTCCTTGGCTCATAGTTGCGACATGCCAGTCTCTGCCTCCGTCATCACAAGGCCTTCCTTGTGTGTCCTGTCCTCTTCTTATAAGGACACCAATCACTGGGTTTAGGGCCCACTCGATCCTCATTTTAACTAACTCCATCTGTGAAAAATATACTTTCAGGTAAAATCACATTCTGAGGTTTCAGGTGAACGTGGATTTGGGATGAGGGACACTATTCAACTCAGGAAGCCAACTTGTGTTGGCTTTCTTCCCTTTTCTGCCTCATTCTCCATTCCCCTACTATTCTTCCTGGGTTGCCTCCCAAATAAAGTCCTTGCATTCTATCTGTGTAGCAGGATCTGCTACTGAGAGAAAGTTACATAAGACATAGGCCCCCTGCTGGGAGCCAGTGGGGACCCACCTAAGACATGGCCCCCTCCTCTGTGACCTACTGGGAACCTACTTAGGACATGACTCTCAGTGCTGAGCTGCAGTGTCCCCCTCTGTGAATGGAGTGAAGATAATGTCCCCTTCCTCTGAGGTTTTGGGAGGAAGGAGGGCATGCTGGAGGGCTCTGGGCTTAGGCCCACACACAGAGAATGGCCACGCCCTGCCTCTGGGAAGTGGGGATGCTTTGGGAATTACTCCAGTATTTTTCTTTGGAGATGGGCTGCTCTGGTGTCAGTTTTCCAGTGCCCCTTGGGGTCAGATATTCTGGGGGGCTATAATTTGCTCTCTGAGTCTGGATAGAGCACAGGGAAGTGGCCCTCCAAGATGCAGATAGATTCATGAGATGTGGCATGCGCAGTTTCAGCAGGCAGAACTGGAGTGCTGATGGCCAGGCCCCCCAGGGGCAGGCTTGGCCCTGGCAGGAAAGGGGAGGGTTTTGTCCCTCTCAGGGATACTGCCAGCCTGGATTCTGTTGGGAATATAGGGTCAAGGCAGGACATTTTGGAGGATGCAGGCTGGTCCCTGTCTGTGGGTGCTGTGGGGTGGGGCAGGGCCATAGAAGAAATAAGGCTCCAGATGAACTTTATTTGCTCGCTGCTGCTGCTTCAGGCGAAGTCAGAGATGGTTTTCTTCCCCTCTTTTCTCCTATCCTAGTCTGGGCTCCCTGGGAGGCCCTCCCATCTCGTTCCAGGATGGTCCCCCTCCACCCTCAAAGGGGGACTGTCTTGGGTCACACGGCCATCTTGGACCAACCCCGGCAGAGGGAGCGGAGAGCTGGCCAGTGAGCCTGTGGTATAGGGGCCCCGATAGAGGCCTTCTCCTGCACACCTTCCTTTTCTAGGGTCTTGGGGCGAGATGGCCCACCTGAGCCACCAGCTCTTCTCCTTGGCACCACCTGGTACTTGCCATCCTGCTGGGGTGGGTTCCTGGCTGCTCCCCGTGGCTTGCCCTAGTCCTGCCCACCTCTCTGGCCCTCCGTTTTCTCTCTTATAATTGGGGGGCAGGGTGGATGTAGGAGGGTATGTGACTAGGGAGCAGCCAGGCCCCCTGTCACAACTGGCTGCCTTGGGACCGCCTGGAGCTCCTCGGATCACTTGGAGTACTTAGGAATACCTGAGCTCCCTGGGGAGACCTGGAGCCTCACAGGGACCATTTGGAGGCCCTGAGGACCACCTGGGGTCCCCCGAGACAAACTAGAGACCCATCTTGGGCCCTCAGAAACACCTGGAGCCCCTCAGGACCACTTGAAGCCCCTGTGACCACCTGAAGTCCTCTGGGACCATCCACGGCCCCCTGGGAACCCCACCAGGAGGGGGAGGTGACTAGTAGGAATGGGTAATGGGGATCCACAGAACAGCCACTCTCAGTTGCCAGCTGGGCTCCCAGAAGGGTGGTTCAGAGAGACCTTGTCTACAGACACGTTGCAGTGGGTCCTGAGGAGGTGAGCCCGCCCTCCTTCCTGGATGCCCAGCACCTGGACCAGCTGCTCAGAAGGGCTTGGATTCCAGGGCCCTGTCAGACCTCAAGAGGTGGGAAGGCACCGTGAGCGTCTAGGGGATGAGGACTAGAGCCCCCCGAGGCCTGGGAGTGTCAGCTGGGGCTTCAGGGGCTGATCCTACCACCCCCATGTGTACAGGGGTCTTCTGTCCCCTGGGAGGGCACTGAGGGATGGGCACAGGTGTAAGTCAGACCCATTTGGGTCCCAATGCCCCTCTGCTGATTTTCTGGGGGCGTGGCAGCTGTCTGGGTCTCATGTGCTATTCTCTGCAATGGGACCGGATGTCCGAGGAGAACCTGGCTATGTCCCGGATACCTAGGGACTCAGAGAGGGCAGGAGAGCCACTGGGCCTTTATCACCCCAGGCAGCCATTGGCTCTGTTTCCTGATCTGTTAAAGTGAGTGAAGTGAAGTCGCTCAGTCGTGTCTGAATCTTTGCGACCCCATAGACTGTAACCTACCAGGCTCATCCATCCATGGGATTTTCCAGGCAAGAATACTGGAGTGGGTTGCCATTTCCTTCTCCAGGGGATCTTCCTGACCCAGGGAATCAAACCCGGGTCTCCTGCATTTTAGACAGACGTTTTACCATCTGAGCCACTAGAGAAGGTCTGTTAAAAGAGGATTCCAGACCCAAAGTGCTCTGGGGCTGCATGGCAAGAGCAAAATCCCTGAACTTTCACTAATGCTGTTGGCAGATATTAACTGAGCACTTATTCTCTGCCAGGTGCTATCATAGGTGCTTCATTCTGCCCTCGGAGCTTCTGTCCTAGATGAGGAGACAGAGATTAAACAAGGAGGCAAATACCCAAACAAAAAGTAGAGAGATTAGGGCAAGGGCTCTGCTGAGATTCATGAAGCAGACTCTTGCAAAGTCATGAAGGAAGAACCCCCAAGCAGATGAACAGCATGTGCAAATTTCCTGAGATGGGAGGGAGACTAGTATGTTCTAAAGACCCAGTGACGAGACTGGTAATCTGAGGTCAGGATGAAGCAGCAGGGGAGCAAGGGAGGGCAGGAGAAAATGAGGCTGGAAATGTGGCAGGGTCAGAGGCTACAGGGCATTATTCAACTCCTGAGTCCCAGAAATCCGAGTGGCTGGCACCCTAGTGCCCAGCACACAGGCATGCCGTCAGTGATGAAGAAATGGACAGGGAGTGAAAGAGTGACCCAGCTGGGTCCCTGATGCACTGTGTGACCTTGGGCAAGTATATTTCCCTCTCTGGGTCTTTGTTTCATTACTACTAAGACACTACCCGAGTTATAATTCTTTTCAGCAAATGGCTGGGCTGGGTGCCTGGCTGCAGCAGGCCTTTGAGTATGGTGGCTCCTTCCTCTTCCCACGACTATGAGGGACACAGCCAACATCCCCCGTGGCCTTAGTGGGGACATGTTTTCCTCACACTGCAGGCAGCAGCCCCTGGAGGCACAGAAGACTCTTAGCTCAGGCCTTTGACTCCTGTGGCAGCTGGGTACCTCAGACCTTTTCCTGCCCTGACTGGCATTCTTTAGGACAGGGGATGGTCTCCTGTCCTGCATGGTTGGGAGCTGGACTTGGGGAGGAGGAGATGATTGAAAAGAAGGACAGTGGAGAAGCTAAAAGCCAGTGTGCATCCACCTCCTCGCTCTGTGGGTGGGCAGTGTGGTGTGGGCAGGCCCTGGGTTATGGGGACAAGATGAGGGTGGACAGATGTTGGCAATGTGTGCGTGGGAAGAAGCCCAGTCTCAAAGTCACCCAGACATATGGTGTGGAGACTCCAGGCAGGCATCCTGCTTTTCACAGTCCTTACTGGGGCATCCAGAGGGCTCAGGGCAGGCCAGATGCCCCTAGCCGAAGGGATCCCTGGAGCCATCCACTGGTCACCCACCCCATGACTTCAAACTCTACAATAGTTAACATTTATCGGGATGTATTATAAGAACATTCAAGTTTCTTTCATCTCCTGAAAAGCTGGAAGCTCTGGCCACATAGGTCCATGCCTGTGTGGGCACAGTTGGCAGAAGTGCCCCTATATCACCATGACTGCTGGTGTGCCCCTCATGGGGGTTTGTGTTGAGATACCTGGCCCTATCTCTGTCTCTGCCCTGGCCATCCCTATTGCAGCCAACTGGATCTATTAAGACCCCCAAGCCTGCCCCATGGCTCTCGCCTCCTGGAGCATCACCAAAAAAGACCCTGTGGAGACCGCATGACCAGGCCTTGTCTCCCCCAGGCTCCTTCTCCTCACTGGCTCCTCCAGATCTTGGTGGCCCTGCCCTTAACTTAGGGACCCTCTCTGTAACCCCTCCCCCAGCATGTCCTGGTCAGGAGTGAGGCTTCTGGGTACCTCCTGCCACCCCCCCACTCCCACCACCCACCCCCCCACACACACCCTGCTTCTCTCTTCCATGGCTGCACACTTTCTTCTCAGTGTCTCAACGGGAATAGCCACTCCAAATAGGAATTTCCTTTCCTCTGGATCCTCAGGGCCCAGCTGTCCAAACTGGACAGTGAGGACATTTTTCCCAGTCCTGCTGCAGCCACAGCCGATGGAATGCCTCCTGCTTTCACCCTTGCAGTTGGCCCCAGGACACTCTCCGATGGACTGTGATGGAACGTAATGTCCTGGCGGACTACGAGCTGCTAGGGACAGAATGGCCACCTCACCAGCCTTCCCATGTGCTGAGTGAGACAGGACCCTCATGAAATTACCGTGGACACCTGTATGCCAGGCCCCCCAAGCTGTTGGGTCAGAGAGGATAGGGCTCAGGCCTGCCCTGGTGCCCAAGAGCTCACTGGGGAACTGGTCATAATGGCAGAACCCACAGTGGCAGCCCTGGGTGAGGACCCTGAATAGGGGGCCCAGTCTTGACCCCTCAGACTGGCAGAGTGGCACCATGTCCAGTTGGTCAATTCTGGCTGTGCACTTGGTCTGGAGCTGTGGGACTCTTGGAGGTGTCCTTTCTGTGACTCAGTTTCCTCAGCTGTCAAGTGGGAACATCCTGGGATTCAGGTAAGATGGGAGTGTTACAGAGTTGACCCTGAGAAGGAGCCCCACTAGGCCCCCTCAGTCAGCGCATGAGGCAGAGAGAGCAGAGCTCCGAGGGAGAAGGGGCAGGACCAGTGGGGAGGGGCTGGCTGATCCCTTCACTGCCTCTGACACCTACCTTGGCTCCCTGGGTAGGACTTTGCTGTGTTTCCTTGAGTAAGAGCACAGTTGGAAGGGCCTGGCCTCCCCTTCCCAGTGGGCAGGTTGCTGGTATCAAGTAGCGTCAGAACACCCACTGCAGGGTGGGTGGGCTGTCACAGATGCAGGACTGGGGCCCAGGTATACAGCTGCTGCAACATCCAGGCATCGCAGGGTGAGCACGCAGGGTGGGCACACAGGGCGTGGCGCTGACTCGTGCATAAGCTCACCAGTGCCCTGCCCGCCTCACCTGTGTCTCCACCTGTGCTCTCTCCTACCTCGCCTGTACCTCACCGACCCTGCCTACCTTACCTATGCCCCACCACCTCACTTGGACTCTACTCACCTCACCTGGGCCCTGTTATTCCTCACAGAGCCCAACCCCCACCTCACCAACGACCAGTCATCCATTTCTGGCTCTCACAATGGCCCTCTCAGCCTCCAGGTAGGTGCCCTGCAAGTCTGCCCACACCTGAGCAGTGACAGACATCCCTGCAGGGTATCTTGTGGATGTTGGAGAGATGGGGGTCCCAAGGGACTGGATACCCCTCAGTCATCACTCCCTAAGTCCTTCAGCTCTCTCCCAAGGCCCTCAGGGCTCTGGTCCAAATAGACCTTCCTGTTGACTTTGTGAGTGCCCAGCACCCCACGATCCCGTAGCTAAGTCTGGCTCTACTTGCTACAGGGGCAAACAGTCCTATCTACCCCAATAGCATGCTCAGGGACACAGCAATTGTCCAGGCATGGCACCTTGTCTGAGGCCTCGCCATCTGATGCCGCTGCATCCTGGGGCACCCACAGGGGTGTGACTTGCACCCTGCAGGCCTGTATGGGGGTCCAGGCCCCGATTACTGGCTGTGCCCCGTTACCCTCATTTTCCATCCAACCACCAGCAGGCCCACTGTGCGGAGACCCTGCCCCAAGGCTATGTCCACCTGTTGGCTGCCAGTATTTATTTATTTATGCAGATAAGCACTGTCCGCCACCCGCCAGGGGAGGCAGGCACAAATCTTGAGGCCCCACACAATGCCTGTGTGGTCCCCCTGTAGTTTTGCAGCATGGTTATTTAGGAACATACCACTCGTCCCCTTGGGCAACTCCAAATGGAGTGTCAAACTACAAGGCAGCACAATGCTGTGCCCAGTCGCCGGGAGAGGAAAGGGAAGAGAGGTGGAGTCCAGGGGCCAGGTCTGGTTCAGCTCGCATGCATGTAGATGGTGTGGATGGTGGGCAATCACTGGGAGGGATGGCATGACTGCAGACATCCACCAGGTGTCCCTGGGCACCGCCCATGAGCTCCTTCTGTCTTCCAGCACAGGTGACTGCTCATGGCCCACTCAGACAGACTTCACTTGACAGTCACCCTACGCCCAACTCTGGGCCACATGACTGGGCCTGCAGGCAGAAGCCCAGCTCTTTGAGACATGCTGGATGACCTAAGCAGTTGGCTGCCCTTCTCTGGGCCTCATTTTTCTCCTCTCTGACATGGAGGAACCCTCCAGAGCCAAGTGCTGTGTGGCCTGTCGGCCCCTCAGAGGTCCAGGATCTCTTCATGCCCATGTGGAGCCTTGACATCACCTCTCAGAAGAGCATAGGCCCTGCTGTGGTGGCTGTACAGTTAGGAGACATGGCAGAGACTCAGCTCATGGGGCAGCTGGGGCCTGGGGCTGCGGGGCCCCCAGGCTGGCCTGGGATGAATGCCTATGGGCTGCTGAGCTGAGAGCCTCCAGCCACTGCTGCTGCAGCTCGGCAGACGGGGCGCTCAGGTACAAAGACTGCTGGGCCTGCTGCAGCTGCCACACGTGCCTGGCATCCAGTCTCTCTGCAGGGTCCAGCACACTCACCCTGCAGCCGGAGAGGGGGATGGCATGGAGCAGCTGCCCATCCTGCTGAAAAGTAGAGAAGCGTCAGCACCCTAGCCTCTGGAGTCCTGGCATCACTAAATACTACCTCCCACAAGTGGGTAGCAGAAGGGTGATTCTAGACAGTCGGGGAAACAGGCCCTAGGGTCACGTGAGCCACCCTCCAAGTGAAGCTGGTCCCAGGCAGCATGGCCCAGGCCTATATGGGCACAGGCCTGAGGCCACGGGCCTGAGGTTCTGGTTGCCGGAGCAGGGTGAACCCCCACCCCCAACGTGGCCCGGTGGACAGAGCACACACCTGGCTGCCTTCGTGGAGGTGCAGCACCAACTCCAGGGAGTCTGACTCAGAGATGGCAGCCCACGCCTTGCTCCATGCTGTGCCGCCATCTGACACCTGCAGGGGGCCGCAGAGCAGGCTGGGTGGGGGCTCCGCAGCGACTGGCTTCTGGGAACGCAGAGGACAAGTCAGGTGAGTCTCACTTGTAAGAGCTACTCTCCTGGGGAAGCATCAGGGCCAAGGCTCTGGGGGGAGAGAGGCAGGAGGGGAAGACAGACTGGACAAAGGCCTAGGCCTAACTGACTTTGCCCAGGGTCACTGCAAGGCCACTTGGGGTTGGGCTGGACCCTCTAGGGAGTGAGACCACAAGAAAGGTCAAAGACAGAAATAAAGGCAGTAGGAAACACTGGAACTGCAGGAATCCAGAATGTGGTGGCTTTTGTGATTTATCTGTACACACACACACATAGGTAAACACCCCTCACACATAACACCACACACATACCACACACATGCACACACACACACACACCCATACCACCCCCCAACACCCACACACACCTCACACACCACACACACACATTCATTCACATATACATCATACATCACACACGCCCTTCTCTCTCTTCTGATGTGTTTAGAGCAGTCATGGACACAACCCCTAGGTCATCAGAAAATCCCTCAGACACACCTGATAAAACTGGTTCCTGCTTGGACCTGGGACACGGGTCTCCCAGATACAGCATTTAAAATGCATGGATGAGAAGGCCAAGGGAGCTGTGCAAGGGACCCCTCTCTCCTCTGTCAAGATAATACTACACTCAGTTCTAATACACCGATGCACTTAACCTCTAAGACATACAGAGACTCTAACTGGGGCTCTAATCAGAGTCCTGACCCACCTGGATAACCTTCCCTAGAGCCTTTGGGAAGGGAAATGTTATAAACATTATAAATAGCTTCCCAGAATATCCCAATGTGCAGCTGGCCTTGAGAATCATGGACTATGTTATGTGGAGAGAATGCAAAAATGCACTTTTTTGGAAAGCCATATTCTCTTTTTTTCCAGCTTTCCTGTTACCTCATCAAATAGGGACAGTGCCCTTCAAGGAAGGCCTGGAGGGCAGCAACCATCTCCAGAGAAAAGGAGGTGAGAAGGAGGCAGGTGTCCTCACTGCCCCCACCGCCCTGATGGCTTGGTCAAGGTGGGAGCAACATCTCACTTCAGCAGGGCCTCCAGGCCTTCAATGAGGGTGACCGTGAGTGAAGATGAAATGTGTTCCCATCTGCTGTGGGCTGAACTGTCTGCCCTTAAATCCATATGTTGAAGCCCTAAGTGCCAGCCCCGCACCCCCCACCCCCCACCCCCCCAACCACACACACACACACAGTGAGACTGTGTTTGGAGATGAGGCCTCTAAGGAGGTAATTAAGTTAAAATGAGGTTATATGTATGGGCTCCAATCCAATATGATCAGTTTCCTCATAAGTAGAGATTAGGATATCCATAGAGAGAGCACCATGTGAAGACAAAGGGAGATTAAGTCCATCGGCAAACCAAGGAGAGAGACCTCAATTGAAACCAGCTTGCTGATCCCTTGATTTCAGAATTCCAGCCTTAAGGACTATGATGAAATAAGTTTCTGTTGTTTAAGCTGCCCAGCCTGTGGTATTTATTATTCAGCCTGAGCTGACTAAAGCACCATCTAACTCCAGGGTGCAAATGATTCCCAAGCTCTCAACCATGACTAGATCCTATGAAGCCCAACATGCACACAGGAGATATTTGGCATTCAGTTGCTAGCTGCCTGCAGTGGCCTACAGATCCAACTGAGCCTCATCAGTCCTGGTCCCAGGAAAGCCAACAGCTCTGGGAGCACCATCTATCAAGGCTTCTGGGGCCTTGTGTCTGGAAGGCTCACCAGACCCAGCCCACCTACCTCTGTGCTCTGCTTGGGCTCCAGGGGCTCCTCAAGGCTGAGGTTCAAGTGGGCCACTGGCTGGGTCAGGAAACACTCTTTGCAGACACGACTCTGCCTGCCGTTCTCAGCCTTGAATTCAGAGCACTTCCCACAGATGACCTGCAAGACAAGGGCACCTGTGACCCTACCACCCAGGGACAGAAGACTGTCCAGAAGGAGGCTGGAAGGGCCACAGTGACCAAGAGAGATGTGACATCATGTGGAGGGGAAGGGCTTGCCCATGAGCCAGGGGAATCAGGAGCCTTGTCCAGCAGGCAGAGACCCCGAGGCTGGACCCCTTTGGGCCTCCAGGCCCTGCCTTCTTGCTCGGAGGGTCCAGAATCCAGGGGGTCTGTGTGCATGGAAAGAAGATTGGGAGGAGGAATAAAGCACATGAAGGTCCCAACAGTTGGCCTCCTCCCATCTGGACTCACCGCCCCACACAGCTTGCAGTGGTGTTTCCTTTTGGTGATGGAGTTGAAGGTCTCACCACAGCTGCTGCAGCCCTGCTTCTCCTTGTCACGTCTGGTCTTAGAGGACCCTCTCCTGGGCTCAGACTGTTGGAGGCAAACCGCTGCAGTCAGCTTCCCAGCACGTGTGGAGTGGCAGCCGTGTGACACACAGGCAACGCACATGCGGGGCAAGAAAGCTGGACGTGCAGAAGGGAATTGAGCAGGAGCCACGTTGGCCATGGCCCCCTGTTCAGCCCCGCTCCCCAGAAGCTGCCCTGCTATCACACAGAGTGAAATTCCAAGGGGATCAGGAATTCTATGCTTAGAATGACCTGGCCCTCCACAAAGGTCAGTGACATAACCCTGCCGTGTCTGCAGGGATAACAACCGGAACCCACACCAGGGGAAATGGTGGCTGCTCTGCAGCAAAGTCCAGACGGCGAGGACCGGGTGTCTGCACCCAGCATCCGGCCAGGTGGCCCTTGCTTCCACACTCTTATCCTGCACTGGGCCCCAGAGCGTGGTGCCTGCAGTTGCCCACCCAACATGTGTGAGAGTGCTCTCCTGGGGTGGAGGAGTAGGGTCAGGGGGCTGGACTCCCCTGTCTGTCTCCTCTGATGCTGCCTGAATTTCCCACAAAGGAGGGCACTGATGAGTCTTTTCAGCAAGAGAAGAGAAACAACAGGAAGTCATGAAACATAATGTGGTGTGTGTTCAGAGAGGTTAAAAGACCTTTGAGACAAGTCACAAGAACACACTACAAAATTCTTTTACTTTTGTTTTGCTTTCTTTAACGTATAAACAAGCTGTTTTGTGTAAGGTTTCTCAAAAAGATTTATAAGAACCACATCAAAGTCCTTGGAGCCAAGAGGAATTGGGAGTGGCAGGCAGCAATGGGAGAGAGGTTTTCATTTTCTTCTACCACTGTACTTTTTTCTTAAAAGTATTCATTCCTTTTATGGTAAGCATACATTTACAAATTTTTAAAAAATCTGATGCAGTTTAAAATAAAGGAACAGGTGCATAAATCATGCATGGGAGGTAGATGTCAAGGCGACGTATCGGAAAATTAAAGGTGTTGAGTTCTATAGCTAAGGGAAACAAGCAAATAGCAAAATAACAGACAGTAGCATATGATGTTTATACCGAAAAGGGTACATGCATGAAAAAAAGACTGGAAGGAAGCACACCCTGATGATCCTATTGGCTGTTTGGGGTAGAGTTACTCTTATCTGACTCTCTTATCTGGATTGTCTCAATTGTTCACCAGAACGGCTTGTGAAAGGAGAAGAAAACCAAAAAACATACAGAAAGCAAATCAGTCACTCACTGACCAGCACCCCCAAACCCCCACCCCCCACCTCACACTCCCATCGAGGACTGTGTCCCCTCTGCGCTATGAACAGAAGTTTGAGAGCTGGTGTGGTCTGCTCTGGCCACCTACACCCTGGCCATAGTGACATCAACTGTGTCTAGGACCCCAGCCCCATCTGATGCAACGGCTTGGGAGGTGAGTGGGAGGCAGGCAGGAGTGAGGGTGGGAGTGGGCACTGCCCATGCACTGAGGCTGGGATGGGGGCTCAGAAGTGTTGTCTGATTAGGTTTCTCCATCTGATTAGCAATAGTGCAAGTTAGGGGATAACTCCCAGGCCCCTGCCCTGCCCCTCATCAGCCGTGAGACCCTGCATGAGTCACTTTTCCTCTCCAAGCCTGGTTCCTCATCTGTAAAGTGGAGTAAGGGACAAAGCACAAAGCTGAAGTTGCTCCAGACAGATGAGGCGGGGCTCGCTGCCCGTTATTTCTACTTCGGTGTGTCCAAAACTTCTATAATAAAAATCTGAACAAAATAAACTAGAAATATGTTTAATATAAACTCTGCAAACTTAAGGAGAAAGAGATGCACTGGTCAGGGGTGAGGAGACAGAAAGGAGGGGCTTGTGCTGAATTGTGTCCCCCAAAAGTCATAGTTTGCAGTTCTAACCCCCAGCACCTTGGAACGTGACTGTAATTGGAGAGAGGGCCTTGAAAGAGGTGATTAAAGTAAAATGAGGTCACTTGGGTGGGCCTTAATCCAACATAACTGGTGTCCTTATAAGAGGAGATTAGGACATGGACATGCTCAGAGGCAAGACTACGTGAAGACACAGGGAGAAGATGGCTATCTATATGCCAAAGAGAGATGCTGTAAACAAGAAAAGAACAAAGAGTGTTACTCATCATCCAGTTATATAAGGTTCAGGCACAACCTCTGCAGTCATGACAGTGTGGCCAGAATGAAAAAGCAAGAGGAGACATTCTGTGTGTTGGAGAAACAGGCCCCGAGATAGATGCACATCTCAGAAAGAATTTCAAAGACCTCAGATTCTTGTATCTTCCCATGTACAGAAAAACACCAAAAGTGTTCACTTGAGATATGTGTTCTTTATGATTAGCAGTCATCTTTTACTAAGATAGATGTCTGTCTACATGTATGTCCTAGCCAAAATAAATCCATTCATATCCTGGCTCCTCCCCTCCTCTCTTAGAATCAGTTTCTCAGAGCTGTCTGCTGGGCTACAGTCTTCAGTAAGACCGTGAATAAAACTTAAATTCAACTCTTAAGTTGTATGTTTTTCTTTAAGTCAACAGGCCTCCGGAGAAACCAGCCTTGCCAACACCTTGATCCTGGATTTGCAGCCTTCAGAACTGTGAGCGAATAAGTGTCTGTGGTGCTTTGTTAAGCAGCCTGAACACAGGCCTATGCTCCCCAGCTCTGCTGCCTCTGCTCATAGTCCCCACTGTGGGCCCCACCACTGTGAGGCCAGCTCCAGCCACCTGGTACTAGGAGCCGTGAGACAGCTGGTGCCTCTGAGGGTGACAGGAACACTTATTCCGCCCAAGACCGCCCCCCCCCGCCCCGCCACCTTCTCCTCCATCTCATGACCCCTGGCCCCATGGACACTGGGCTTAAGATGTCCCCCTCTGTTTATTCCATGCAGCTCAGGACCTCAGAGCTCTGTGGGTGGAGAACGGGCGGCACAGACCCAACAAGCAACGCTGATGCTCCCTACAGCCACACGTCTCACCCAAGGCCACCCTGCCATCCGACACGGGCCACCAGCCACACTGTAGCCCTGAGACACATGTGTCTGCCCCACTCAGGGTTCCTTCTTTGGAGACCATCTCCAGAACTGCTAGGGCTCAGACAAGAGGAGGAAAGGGAGGGGCCATCTACGGGTCTGCAGCAGCTGCAGCAGCCCCAGCCCTCCACCAACCTTCAAGGTGACCCTGTCATTCCCATTTTCCAGGTGAGGACACCAAGGGCACGTGGGATGGGCGTGGTCAGAGGTAGGGTGGCTGGATCCACTGGCTTGCCTTCAAGCCCTGACGTGTGCCACAGAACCTCATCTCTCCAGACCCTGAAAACAGCGCTGCACAATTGCAGAGAACACCAGGGGACCAAAGGGGCTTCTGGGGTATCCCTGAGGGCCAGGGGGTAGGCAGGGGGCTGGAGGGGCAGGGCTGGCCCACAAGATGGAGGAGAGGCTGTAGTGGGCCAGAGGTGTGTGGCCATGAGCTTGACCTGTGAAGGTCACCAGGACAGCAGGGACCCTGCTCTGGCCAAAGGGACAGAGGGCAGTTCCCAGAGCAGGGCATCTTGGGGCTGGGGCTCAGCAGAGCAACCCTCCTGGCTTCCTTTGTCAGGCAGCAGCTCAGTGCTCAGATAGAGTTCAGGCTAGGTACCAGCTCCCTGCATGCTGAGGACTATAAGCCACTGTGGCCCACCACTGATGCACTACCCCACCGAAAGCTGGTGACCAGGTGGCTGGGGTGAGCCCACCTGCGTTGCTGGGGACAGGTCTTGGCCAACCATACTTCCTGTTTGGATGAGGATACAGAATAGGCCAACAAAAGGGAGAGGCTTAGATTTTCTCTCTGGGTGTGGAGACATTGGAAAGGCTGGGCCAAGTCTAACCGGGGAGGTGTGGAACCGTGGCTTTCTCCACTAACAGCCAAGTGACTCCACCCGCAGTGCTCCAAACACACAAGCGTGGGCCTAGGAGGAGGTATGTGCCAAAGCCTGTTTCACGAAGCGTTTTCTCTTCAGCAGATTCACTTACAAAGCAGGGAAGCAGGAGGAAAATTCAGGTTAAGAAGTGGGTCCCAAACAGTGGTCCTGACAACCAGCCCCGGAAGACAGAGCCACACAGTTATCATCCGTCCTGAAGGGTGTGGACATTGGCCTACATCTTAGGCCCTGCCCAGCAAGGCCCAGCCCCTCTTCCTCTTGTGGGCAGCTCTGTCCCAGGGCCCTGGAGGGTGGGTTGTACTAAATTTGTGCATGCTGAGGAGATGGTGGCAGGGGTGGGGCCTTCCTCGGCATCGTGGAGGGGTCCATGTGTGGTCACGGTGGGTCAGGGACTCTGACATTTCTGTGCTTCTGAGAAGAGAGATGTAACTTTTACAGAACAGGGAAGTCTTTGGCTTCTGCAAGGCCCCCTTGCAAAACTTCCTGGTTTAGCTTCTCTTAGGAAAGATGGCTTGTGGAAATTGAGTGTCTGAGGACAACACCAGGAAATCAAACCAGCACACCAAGAGTGAAGTTACATTTCCTCTCCAAAAGCTTACATCTGGCATGTTGTAGCAAAGATCACTCTAGTGTCAGAATTAAAACCCACTTTTGGGTACTTTCCACAAATATCCACTGAGTACGTCTTGGACTCGCCTTATACAGCGGGAGCTTCACTGAGTTGCCCTGGGTCCACTAAAATCTGTGCTCACCAGAGACACAAATGAGAAGAACCATGGCCAGGCCACATGTGCCGGGGCCAGAGCTACGAGTCTGTTGCTAACAGATGTCTCTCTATTGTAGGGCCCTGGCCTGGCTTGGGGTGGGTAAAGGGACTGGGACAAGGAGGCCTGAACTTGAACTGTGATCTCAAGCATCTGCGAGTCAGAGACGCTGCAGAGCCCTGAGAAGACTGAGCCCCAGGTGGGAGAAAGAGGGGCGGCCTGCTCATCCACTGACTGAGTGTCGCTGTCACTGCCCCGCAGGCTGCAGCCTGGCCTGGACAGACCCCTGGGCTGGGCTGAGGCCCTGACCCTCAGGGGCTCTCAGTTACCTTTTCACCTATAAAAGGAGTTGGGCGACCAACTGGAGGGGCACCCAAGTGGCCAACAGGCATCTGACATAGTTTCTCTCTCTCTTCCTCCTATCCAGGAGAAGGTAGGGGTGGAGGGTGAGGAACTGCCCAAGGCCTCATGTCAGGACCCAGTCACAGGTTAAAACATTAAACGTGGCTTTCAGGTCCTTCCACCTAGAAGATTCTCCAGTGGGCACTGCCTGCCCTGTGTGCCAGCCACACCTCCTGCTTCTCTCTCCCTGCCTTGGCACTGGATCCTCCTCGGTGCCTCCTCCCTAACCATGCAGCCTGCAGCCATTCCACTTCTCCTTGCATCCCAGGGCTGAGGCCTGCTATGGACTCACCCAACAAAGAATGGGGGTTGCTCATGGCTCTTGATGCCTTGTAGCCCACCCCAGGCCGAGGGTCAGATAGCAGAGGGCCCTGCATGGGGTCCAGCTCAGCTCCCCTGTGGAGGCAGGGAGAGGCAGTGCTTTATGCAAAGGGCCAGCATGGAGGCTGTCAGAGACCCCTGGCCAAGGGACCCAGGGGCCAATTGGAAAACTGCAGAGGCCCCATCTGTCATTTCTCTCTGGTCAGTTACACAGAGGAAGCCTGAACGTGCGGATTCTTTTCATGACATTCCTAGACGTTCCCGAAAGGAGCACAGTAGCACAGTGCAAGCCTTACGTGTACAGTTTTGTGATTCATAAAGCTTATAATGGGCTGCTTCATGAGGGAAACACTTGTCAGTGATCCTGGGGTCAGCTGTGAAGGCCTCACAGATGAGGCATTCTGCACAGAGCGGGCAGCAGGTACACAGGCCCTGGGACATGGCTAAGTGAGGGGGACCAGGGCGTGGTCAGGGAGGGTGGGCTGGAAAGAAGGCAATGCGAGACAGGGTCACGATGTGGGAAGCCCCTCAGGGAGTTTGAAGGGCTGTGATAAGACCATCTCTCCCCTACTGACCACGCGGCTTTTAGATTTCCTGACTTTGAGTTCAAACAAATTAGCGCAGGCTGCTTCTGACCCCCCAGCATACTGTGTGGCAGAAGTATCACTCAAATAAGGGGGCTCCTTCCTCTCAATTGGTCCCTGAACCCCACCATGCTCTAGAAAAGCTGTATCTTTCCCTCAGAGCCCAAGAACTTCTCAAGGGTTTCCCAGTGCCTGCAATCCAAGACATGTCAGGTTAGGGGTCATGTGTGACCTCGCAAAGCCTCTGCTCTTGTAACAGAGCTGGGGGGACACTGGTGCATCTGTTCTGGGGCCTCAGCAGGGGTTCAGTGCTATCAATGCATGGATGTTGTGGGAGGAGGAGATTAGTTTTCTTACTAAAAATCTAAGTCAGGACAGGAACACTTACTCCCCATAACAAGCTAGGCAGCTGTCCCTCCCTCTGCTGCTGTCCCAGGAAAGTCCAGTCACACCACAAAGTCTGGAGTCGAAGGCTAGGTCTCCTCACCTGTCAAGCCCATTTCTGCTTCCTAAAATGAGTTGTCCTTCACAACCGCCAACCCAGAATGGCGGTAATGACCAGCAGGGTGGCACTTGTAGCCAGAAAAGAAGGAGCTCTAGAAGCTGGTGCTAAATTCAGGCAGACTTTGCTGTCCGACTGGGGTGCACCTGCCCCGAAGGGAATGGTCCTGATAAGGGTGTGAGAAAGAGAAGTGGGGGAGGGAAGGAGAGGCAGGCATGGAGGAGAGAAGGTGGGGACAGTACTGACCCACCCACAGGAGATGTTCCTTTCTAGGAGCAAATACCCTGTTGGGTGTCAGGCTGGGCCTCAGGCCCCCACTCGTTCTTTCGAGCCTGGAAAACTGAGGAACAGGGCCAGGTGGGGCTCGTGGTAAAGAATCTGCCTGGAGATGCTAGTTCAATCCCTGGGTTGGGAAGATCCCCTGGAGAAGGAAACGGCCCCCCCTCCAGTATTCTTGCCTGGAAAATCCTATGGACAGAGGAGCCTGGAGGGCTACAGTCCATAGTGTCACAAAGAGTTGGACATGACTGAGCGTGCACACACAAGGGCAAAGCAGGGGTGCCCAGGAGAATCCCCTCTCAGGATGCAGGGCACAGCACCTCCCTGGGAGTCTAGGGTTATAACTGTCATCAGACTTCATGACGATTAGGCCCCGTGGTTAATAACAACGCTCCCCTGTACTGCATACTCCCTGCATGCAAGGCAAGCACATTTGCCCTCCTACTTAATCTCCCAACCAACAGAGTGGGCGGGGCTCAGGCATAGTCCCATGGCCTGGCCCTCTCAGAGTGGGGACAGGACACAGGCCGTCCCTGGACACACCATCTTTGCCCACACTGACTGAGCATCCTGAGGGCCAGGCACCACCTTGATGCACATTGATCCAGGGCTATTCTATTCATGGTAAAGAGCACAAGTCTTCAGAAGATCTTAGCTGTGTAACCTCCACCCACCCCAAAAAATGGACATTTGGGTCCCAGCAGGCTTACTCCAGCCCTCTCCCGACAGGCCCCAGAGGCCATCACTGTAAGGACGCAGGTCTCATGGAGTAGGAGGAAGGCTTACCCCTAAGGACTCACCCTCAGGTCACCCTGATCTGACCCCAACTTCTACCTCCCACCCATGCCAACAGCTGAGGGGGTCACTCACCCCTGAAACTCCCCCTCCACTGTTGGCTGGCACTGCAGGCACCTCGGAGCTGGGGCTCATCATCTGGAAGGGACAGAGACAGCTGGCATGAGCAGAGGTTCCATGGCCACATGCTGACATCCAGTGTAATGTTGGAACACCACCATTTCTTCTGTCTGATCACAGGGTCAGGAGAAAGACGGTTGGGGCCTAGCATTTGCTATAATTCTGACAATCAGCCCCTCCCTGGCCTGGCTGAGGACTGAAGGCATCCCAGGAAAGTTATCATTTCCCAGCTGGGGGTGGGGGAAGGTGGGCAGGTATGAAGCTTCTCAAGGTCCGTTGGGCCTGGCTGGCTACATCACACCACGTGAGGTGGCCCTGGGTTCTAGCTCCTTCCTCTGGCATTCATGGAGAGCTCAGTGCCCTGCCTTCTATGGTCAGGCTCTGCCTCTGCATCGACTTTAATAGCAGGTATGGGGTGGGGCAGGGGGATTCTGTTTTCAGGTCACCTCTGTTCAAGCTAGGAGACAGAGCTTTTCCTGCCTGGAGATGACACAAAGTTTTCTTCCAAAATAGTCCAGAAAGCAGACAAAATGGAGATTTGATGCAAATATTAAGTGGATAACGAGGTGGCCTGTGGGCCACAGGGAGGACCAACCAGGCCTGGTGTCTGGGACACTGAGCTGTTGAGCCAGTCTGGGCTGGGCATCAGGGATGTCTCTGAGGCCTCTCACCATGAAGTCACGTTTGGTTGTGCCCACACAGAGAGTCCCTTGGACTGCAAGGAGATCCAATCAGTCTATTCTGAAGGAGATCAGCCCTGGGATTTCTTTGGAAGGACTGATGCTAAAGCTGAAACTCCAGTACTTTGGCCACCTCATGTGAAGAGTTGACTCATTGGAAAAGACTCTGATGCTGGGAGGGATTGGGGGCAGGAGGAGAAGGGGACGACAGAGGATGAGATGGCTGGATGGCATCACTGACTCGATGGACGTGAGTCTGAGTAAACTCCGGGAGTTGATGATGTACAGGGAGGCCTGGCGTGCTGCGATTCATGGGGTCGAAAGAGTCGGACACGACTGAGCGACTGAACTGAACTGAACACAGAGGGGATGGCCAGGGCCTAGGGCCACCTATCTGGCCGTGGGTGGGGATCCTGCTTCCCTGCTCTCCCCAGGCCTGGGGGCGACTCCCCATTGGGAGGAAGCCACCCCTGCTGATATGATCACAGCCCCTAGTGCACGTGAGAGGACAGCAGATCACGTAGCAGCTTCATCCAGCCCTGTCTTTCCCTCCCTCCATTCTGAGCGCTGACCACACCTGCAGGGAGCAGGGGTCCCCACATGGATGCTCAGTAAATGTGGGCACAAGGAGAGTGTGGGGACCAACTTCCCTCCCAGATACCAGTCCTTGCGGAAAGGGCCTAGGTCACCCAACAGGTACTGGCTCTCACAGGGGGTTCTGGAGTGAGGGGGGAATTCTCATCCTGGCTGAAGGAGCCACTGAAGGCCTTGAAAGTCTGGCTGTTCTGCTTGTGCTTCTCAATGGTGGCTTGAATGACCTGAAACAACCACAGAGAACAAGGGCCCTCAGAAAGCATTTCAGGAAGGTCAGGACAGGGTCCTATGGTCATTGCCTTTCCCCCTGACCAACAGCTTCACATTTCGGCAATAGCCCCCCCATAATGTGAGGAAACAAGGCTCAGGGATGTGACCAGTGACTGACAAGGTCCCCACTCCAGTTCCCATGGATCCCAATGCCACCCCACATGCAGTGCTCCAAGCCCAAAGCAGACACTCTCTGGGAACCTTTTATATGGATTTGAGGCCGTGTTTTCATTTCCTGCAACTGCATTACCATCTAGTATCTGTTTGAATTTCCTTTTTCTCCTCTCACTCAGATTTCTCTTCTATGAATTTTGTGAGCCACACTTCACTAATGGTTAGCATTTGGCCTGGTGGTGGTCTGCCCACCCTGCTCACTGCCTTGGTCTTCACACTGCCTTGGCCCTCCTGACCGATATCCCCGCCATGGCCAGCTCTGAGCTGAGCCTGTTCTGGCTGCCCCATGATGCTGCCTGGCCTGTCACTGGAAGTGCAGACTCCATCCTGGAAGTCAAACTGCTCTTTCCACACAATGCATCGCTCCTGACAGCCATGGAGAGAAAGGTGACAAGGACCCGCCTTCAAACTTCCAGCCAGTAGGGATTCTCCCCAGGGTGAAGGCACCTCCCTGCATTCCCACTTCCAGGCCTTTACATTTATTTGTTTACTGAAGAGGAGCCCCAAATAAGAGAATGGATTCAAACTTTGGATTCTGAAGGTACTTAGAAGCTTGGTCAATCCACCACTTCAAGGTGGATAGATGGATGGGCAACACCTGAAGGGCCACAGGGCCATCCCATCTCTTGCTCCAGAATGAAATGACTATGCTGCTCAAGACTTTGGTCATTTGGTGACTTTAAAACTTTAGGAGCTTTACCTGAATCCATTCTTTCTTCTCCTCTTCCGTCCTATAAAAGCCAAAACAGTATTTTATTAATTTTGTCTTGAAAGTGAAAGTGAAGTCACTCAATCTTGTCGAACTCTTTGCAACCCCATAGGCTGTAGCCTACCAGGCTCCTCCATCCATGGGATTTTCCAGGCAAGAATACTGGAGTGGGTTGCCATTTCCTTCTCCAGGGGAGCTTCCTGATCCAGGGATCGAACCCGGGTCTCCCACATTGTAGGCAGACGCTTTACCAGCTGAGCCACCAGGGAAGCCCTAATTTTGTCTTAGATACCTAATTTTGTCTTAGATACTATAAACCATTGACTCCTCTCAGCTCTGTAGCAAACGCCTGAGCTGCTCACTGCCTGGAAGTACAATTCAAGGCTTGGAAGAGTGGCCCCACAGGCTGTGGGACAATGAGGCCAGTATCACCAAGTGCAGCCGGGTTGAGTGTGACCAAGTGGAGTTAGATATGGCCATGTGGGTTCAGGACGGTTCAGGTGTGCCCAGACGAAGTCAGGTGTGACTGTATGTGGTTAAGCTTGGTATGCAGAGCCCTCTGCAGTGGATGTAAATCAACACCTCCCTGGGCCACAGTGGGTCATAGATGGGCTCTCCCACGTACTGCTGCAAGTCAGAGAGAGCCTGGCACCACCTTACAAGGTAGTGTGATAATAGCCACCAAAATTTAAAGTGGACGTGCTACTCTTTGGCCAGCAATTCCTCTTCAAGAATCTGTCAGATGTACATAACAACACGTCTGTATAAAGCTTGGTTCATGGACACTGCTTGCAGCACCATTTGCAACAACAAGACCCCGGAGGAGCCTAGATGCCCATCAGTGGGAACCAGCCAATGACCATAGTGGAAAATTATCCTACTTTAGAAAATGATGATCATATATGGGATGATTTCTAATAAATTAAGTGAAAAAAGCAAGATGAAGAACAAACTAGACAGAAAATGGTCATCTGTGATTAAAAAAAATAGATACATGTATGTATGGGGACAAAAATTCCAGAAGGATGCTTCAGAGATGGTTAAAAATGTCTGCTGGGGGTGGGAAACAGGAAGTGGGTAGAGGCCTAATTTTCACTGACTTCCCCTTAGTACTGTTAACATTTTAAACCACAAATAAGCCAGTTAAATGAATAAATAAAAAATACATCAAAAGGTTATCCAGTTTAGAAAAGGAAGCCATCTGCTAAAATTTCAGGTCAAACACACTCACACAGCAGCAGACACTGAGGCAGCTGACCCTACCGAGTTTGTAGCTCCAGGGATCTTTTCTTTCCAGTTATGATGAATGTGTGGGCTGCCCCTGACTTGACGATATCCTGCACCTAAAGGCACACAGCCAAGGACAAAATGAAAACAGTGTGTCACTCAGCAGGGCCTGGACTCTGGACTCACACCGTCACTCAGACTTGGAGGGTTTTCCCTGAGAAGGGGGCAGAGGGGGCCCAGAGGGTCTGCAGGGAAGGTGTCCAGCTTAGGGTCATGGTTGCTGCGGGCAACTGTATGAGTCAGTCCATGGGGGGAGGGTGGACCACTGACCTGCCCACACAAGGCTAAGACCACTCATCCACTGTTCTTAGAACTGTGCCAGCCAAATGTGTCTGTTCTTGGAGTTTCCCAGGAAGTCAGTGCCAGTGCCTTTCCCCACAAGGTACCCCCCAGACACTCCTGACACACAGGATGAAAATCTGAGAAGAGCCAGGAGGATCCCCACTTCTCTGCAGGAGTTTCTGAGGCCCCATGGGCTGGTGCCTTGGATCCAGGGGCATCTGCAACAAGGAGCCATCCTTCATCCCCTACACTCCTCATTCCCTCAGCTGGATGTGGCCCACAGGCAGGCCACTATCAGAAGGGATTTTTTTTTTTTTTTGGTATCACTAGCAAATCTTTACTTTTCAGAATAACTAAGTACTTTGATTTAGCCAGCATTTTTGGAGTGCCTGTTAATTCAAAGTACTCCCCCACAGGAGAAGGGGCACTGATTCCAGCTCCAGTAGCCGCACAGCATAAGACATCGATGGACTCAAGGAAGAGGGACGGCAAGAACAACAAGCCGTCTGGATTTGGGGTACAGATGTCAGCAGAACCTCATCCGGGTTCCAGATTGGTGCCGGAGTGGAGGGAGCATAGGACCAAGGACCAAAGAACAAGGATGCCCAAAGAGCAAAGTGCCCAAGCATGGGCACCCCATCTGTATTCACCTCAAGCTTCCCTTAGAGTCTGTAAAGGGAACCCTGAGTGCTGGGTACAGGAGACAGCTTGGTCCTGCCATGGCCCTTCAGCCTGCCAACATGAAGCCTACACATGCTGGAAGGTAGGCCAAGCTGAGGGGCAGGGATCCTGCCCACTCAGTCCAGGATGCCAGGACTCAGAGATGTTCCTGCACGCCTGGATCAGGACATAAGCAAGGCTCAGAGAAGCAGGCACATGACCAGTCGCACAGCAGTGAGTGCCCTGTGTCCCTCCACCTGCTCTGTGCTTTCCCAGGGGAACAGATTGCGTGGGAGGGGCTCACCCACCTGGAGGCCGGAAATGTCCATCTTCTCCCGGACACTGAACTTCTGGCCCATAAGCCGCAGTTTGGGCACACAGTAAAGGATCATGCTGTTGAACTGCGATAGGGACGGGCAGGCACGCGATGAGGGGTGTCTGACCCCAGAGAGGAGCACCCTAGGGAGGAGGTGGGGCGTGGCCCTGGCGGTGGTGGACAGGGCTAGGTGGGGCTGGGCTGAATGTGGGCGTGGCGAGGGCATGCTAGGGGGTGGGCTGAGGGTGTGGCTTAGCCGCTGGGCGTGGCTTTGCCGCTGGTTGGGTCTGGGCTGGGTGAGGGTGTGGCTGAGTGACCCGGTGGGCCAGGACTCTGCGTCTGGGCTGGGTGAGGCCCGGCAGGGTTGTGGCTCTGCAGCTGGGTTGGGCAGGAGTGGGCAGGGCTGGTGTGATTGGATGGGGGCTCACCAGGAAGAGGTGGCGGTCCTGGGTGGTGCCATTCTTGGCCGACAGCTTCTGGATGTGGCCCTCCTTGATCAGCTCGTTCGCAGGGTTGACGATGTCCTCCTCCCCACCCAGTCTCTCGTACACCTCCAAAAGCTTGTGCATTTTCTCCTAAGAGAGACACGGGGCTCAGGCAGCTCCACAACCACAGGGACTGGAGGCCTGCCAGGGCTGGGGACCCAGAGATGAATGGAACCCTGCCCTCCAAGTGTGGACCAGAACCAAGATGGGACCATGAGCCTGTGTACAACCAGATGTGAGGGGAAACATGGGTGACACTCAAGTTGGGCACTGAAGAACAGAAGTTCACCTCGCATGTTAATAATAACTATTCAATTGTAACAGCAGCTAGCACCATGTGCCCTGCCCTGTTCTACACACAGTATACTTAATACACATAGTGTATTTAACCTAATTCTAGCACAGGTTCTATGAGGCAGATCCCATGATTATCCTCAACCTATAGACAGAGAAAGACTTCCCTGGTGGTTCAGACGGTAAAGCGTCTATCTACAATGCGGGAGACCCGGGTTTGAGTCCTGGGTTGGGAAGATCCCCTGGAGAAGGAAATGGCAATCCACTTCAGTATTATTGCCTGGAAAATCCCATGGACAGAGAAGTCTGGTAGGCTACAGTCTGTGGGGTCACAAAGAGTCGGACACGACTGAGCAACTACACACTTCATAGATAGAGAAACTGAGACACAGAGAAATTAAGTAACTTGCTGGAGGTGCTTCAGCTAGAGAACCGGGACTGGCTCTCTTGGCCTCCACACTGCATGCCAGTGCCTTCTATGGGGAGGCAGTGAAGGCCTTGGGTCAGAGGAGATACGCTGGGCCCCTCTTGTGTTTTAGCCTTACCGGTTTCCTGCTCCACCCTCAGATGGCCCAGGGCCATGATAAGACCAGACCTCTGCCGAGCCTCAGGTCATCTCCCTCCGGCCTCAAGACTGGTTGTGGTCATATGGTCAACCAGCTCCCCTGGGGTATGAGGGGAGAGGATAGGCAATTCATTGTTACAGCTCTGGGCTGAGAGGCACCTAAGCCAGGAATGAAGGAATGAACACAGCAAAAGGCAGAGCTGAGCCTAAGGAACCTTAACCCAGCAACAAAAAGAGTAGATCCACTATGCTACAGCAGCCACTGCCCTTGGATCTGACCAGTCTAAATCTGCATGCCCTGGAAACAGGCTGGTTTAGTTGGCCCTTCTGTCTCTGGTATGGAAACAAGTGGTAGATATGGGCGTGGGAGCAGAAAGGGGACCCCAGCATAGAGATTAAGGAGGAGCAGACAAGGCAGGGCCAAAGGGCCTGTGTGTCCTGGAGGCTAGGCATGCAGACAGCAAGTTGGAGAGCTTGTGTGTGTACCTGGGAGGCGATGGCAGGTCAGGAGGGCTCTGAACAGGGAGTGACAAAATAAGCAACCCATAGAAGGCTCTGAGCAGAGAAAGGTGGATCAGAGTCTGGGGAGACTGGAGGTGGGGAGGCTGCAGCGGTGGTCCAAGATGAGGAGATTACAGATAGATAGGTGGAAGCATGAAGAGGCTCCTGTGAGCACACATTGATAAACCGTCCCCTGCACCTGATAAGAGCCCCCAGACTGTCACAGAGGCCTCACCAGACTTGGAGTGAGAACTGCCACATGGTGAATATGGTATAGTGTGATGGGAGTCCATCCCATGCCCCTCCAAGATGTAGGCCCACAGCAGCTCCTCCAAAGGTCCATGGCCTCTATGTGACCTCATGACCATGGAGTTCCATGAAGCAGCTCTTTCTCCTCCATTAGATTTAGTATTAAGGACAAAAAGATGGGAAATTAGATTAAAAAGGATCTAGAGTGAAATGTTGCCTGTTTTGGTTGCTGTGGGTACCCCCAAAGCACACCCAATCCTGGGGAAAGTCAGGTAGGAGGACATAGGACATGGATCACACATAACAAGAGCTTCCCCAAAACAGGCTGCCCATCTCTCATTTCTCACTGTTGAGAGATGTGGGGGTCAAAGAAATATTTCCCTTTCTTTCTCCTCTCAAAAAACAGCAGTGCCCATGTGAAAGTAAATAGGTCCCAGGACTGAGGGAACCAGGGCTGGATAGAGACTGTGGCAGCCTGGAGAGCCGGCTCACTGAGAAGATAACCTCATCTCATCCTAGGTTGAAGTGTGGCCCTGGTGTTTTCAGGGTTTTCCAGTAAAGCCAAGAATTTGGATTCTCCTGTGAAATGCTCTGATCTAAAATTCTGGGTAAGGAATTAGAAATTCTTACACTATGTCCAGGCAGTGTGCAGGATAAACAAGGGCTGTGATGAAACAATGCCAGCTGGGTCAAAAGGTGTTGGTATGAGCTAGGACGCCTCCCCATCTGCAGACCCCATTGCTCAGAGGTGTTAGATCAACAAGAGGACACCTTCAGGCTGTATCTGGAGATGGGGCCTTTGGTAGATGATTAAGTTTAGATGAGGTCATGGTCATGGGGTGGGAGAGGGGATCATGATGAGATTACAGCCCTAATAAGAGAGACATCAGAGAACTTGCTCTTTCTTTTTGCCAAGTAAGGACAGCGAGAAGGTGGCTGTCTACAAGCCAGGAATCAAATCCATCAGCACCTTGATCTTGGACTTCGAGCCTCCAGATGGTTAGAGTAAATGTCTGCTGTTTAAGATGTCTAGTCTACAATACTTTGTTATAGCAGCCCCAGCTGACAGAGCTTGAATGAATGAATGAACAATCAAATGAGCGATGCTGACACTGAGAGCTAACACTGAACTGTACCAGGTCTTGTTTTGAGCACTTTATGTAGAGTGATTTGATCCCCATGATCCCCAAGGAGACAAGTTTTGTCAGTGATCTCATTTTACAGATGGGGAAACTGAGGCACAGGGTACTGTATAACTTACTAGCAATCATCAAGCTAGTAAGGGGCAGGCCTGTATAGAACTCAGCAGAGCCTCTGTCTTCCTGGGGGCAGGTGGGTAAGTGTGCATACTGATGATGCTTGGCCCACCCTGTGCTTGCCCTGCCCTAAACTGCTGGTTCCTCAGGCATCTTCTGGGAATGCCCACACTCACCATTTTCCGAATGGCAGCATTGGAGTGGTTGGCAGCTGTGGAGATGAGCTCCAAGGACCCTGCAGAAAGACAACAGAATCTAGCTACAGGGCACCTGATGGTGCCCCAGGTCTTTCCCCCATGAGGCTGAGTGCCAGGCTCTGCCCTGTGCCTGTCCTTTCCCATGGCTGTACCAGGTGCTCATTAGAACTGGCCCAGGGTGGGGCAGTGCAAGCTGGCAGACGTGTCCCATTTGCTGGGGGTCTGCCAAGGCTGGCGTCCCATTCCCCTGTGCAGATCCTGCCCCATGCTGCCCATCAGCTGCTGCCCGTGCACCAGGTACAGCCTTGCCAGCCCCACAAGGTCCCCCATGAGCCCTAAGCTCTGCCAGCACTTAGCAGTTCCCTCCACAGGAACATCATCCTCTCCTCACACTGCAGTGGGGCAGGGGAGGTTTTCCCTTGCACTCACTCAGTCGCTTCCTGCTTAGGGGTCAGTTGGAACTCTTTCCTTCTGTCTCTGTCTCTGTCTCTGTCTCTCTATCTCTGCCTCTTTGTCTCTATCTTTCTGTCTGTTTATCTCTCTCGATGTGGGTTTTCAGCAGGAGCCCCAACTCCCACCACCCAGGCCAGCTCACTCTCTGCATCCTTCCAGTCTGGGGCATCCTCTGGGAGCCTCTTCAGATAGTCCTTGAGCAGCAGCTCATAGCGGGGGACCCTCTGCACGGGTTCCAGCATGTGGTGCTGCAGGGTCAGGTTTCCGCACAGCTCCTGCTTCTGTGGGGTAGACAGAGGAGGTGTGGGGCACCCATGGGCAGGCATGCGGCTCCCAGGCACACTCCACACTTTCAGCTTCTGCAGCCCCCAGAAGGCTGCCTGGAGAACCCACAATTGACTGACTGCAGGCCACATCTTACACAGAGGAAACTGAGGCTTGGAGAGATTGAACAATGGAGTGAGGAGCTGCACCCCAGGCAGGCCTGCTCTAGACCCAGTGCTGGCACTTTTATATACATCTTCGTTGGAGACTGTTCTGTGCGGACAGCTGGGAGGGCCCAGCTGCAAGTGAGCAGGTGAGGGTGTAGGGGTGGCAGGTAAAAGGGGAGAAAGAAGCACTCAGAATCAGAGATATCCTCTCTGGGGAGAGATGGGGATGCTGAGAGATGCAGGCAGATCCAGGACTCTATACTAAGAAATCATGAGTGATGTGATTACAGTGGGATCTGAGGACAACCCAGAAAGTTATCAAGGGGCCACCCCAAATCTGAACCTGTCCTTCAAAGCCTTGGCACAGAGGGCTCAGTGCCCATTAACTCTCCAGGGTACAGTGAGGAATGTAGGTGCACGTATGCATGTGTGAACATGTGTGTGTACACATGTGCACATGTGTTACATATGTACATATATGCATGTGGGTGCAGGTGGCTCATACTTAAAATATTTTTAAAAGAATTACTTTATTTAAATTGGTGAATGTGGCCAATTAAAACCCTCAAATTTTGTATGGAAAACAAAATCTTAAATAAAGTTAAAAAATAAAACATCAATGGGGAAAAATAATTTGCAACACATTTGAGAGTTAACAGCTGACATTCTTAACATGTAAAATCTGCATGAATTAGTAAGAAAAAGACCAACAGGGCAGTAGACAACAGTAACCAGAGTTGTAAACAGTCTGTTTGCAGAAAAAGAGAAAAAAAAAATTGATGCAACATTTTCCTAAGTGTTTGCACCAGCCACAGAAGGATGCTCTGGAGGGAGACTGGCATTTGGATCCTGGTCCTATTGAATAATAGTTTGTGATGACACGATCGCACAAACTTTTTGAGCCACAGTTTCCTCTTCCATGAAATGAAAATGATGATTTGTCTCTTGGAGTTATTTTAAAGATCAAAGCATTAATAGAGCGTCTGGACACATCCCACAATTTTACTGATTTCCTCCATGTTGAAACACAAACCCATCACTGTGCCCATGAAGCAGAGGTGGGGCCACCTACCTGGATGCTTTGGACAGTGTCTTTAAATACAGGTGAGCGCTGGGTCCAGGTGCTCACCAGCTCCATAGCCCGGTCAAAGTTCTTGACATATTCACCATACATCTTGAGGAACGGGGCCAACTTCTGCAGGATGTCTCCAAGTCGAGGGTTCACATCCCTTCACCAGGAAATGAGATCATCACACACATAGTTCCAGTGAAGGGCCAGGGTGGGACAGGGACTTCACAGGGAGCCATGGGACAATGGCCTGACTCCCAAGTCTGTGTGATGGTGGGCAAACTGGTCACCCTCTCTAAGCCTTATTTTCCTCTCCTGTATCACATGGGATGGAAAATAGTGTATTGCCTAGAGGATCATGTGAAGTACTTCAACAGTGCAGTCACAGAACCATTGCTCAAAACCAGGAGCTGTTAGTAATAATGGAACCACCTGATGAGCCACAGTTATCGAACAGAACCAAGAAAACCCCATTATACTTCTATATGAGCAACAATTAGGAACAATAGGATGATCTAATTCTGGCAATATCATGGGAAAGCAGCACTGTGTAATAATGAGTGGTTTGGACAGGGATTTAGAAATAAATTTAAAGGAACCAAAAATATATGAATATATTAGACTTTAGAACTGTGGGGGATTTATCCTAAAGAAATAATCCAAAAGAAGAAAAAAAGGCACAGGCAAAAAGTCATCCTCTGCAGCATTACTAGGAATGGGCTTTCAAAGGCAGAGGGGAAGCCCCTGGACTCCTGCACCATTATTACACAAGGAGTGTCTGTGTACTGACAGTCTTTTCAGGGCCTTGAGGGGCAAAGTCATTTCTAGCAGCTGTGCGCTGCATTAGCCAGAAAGGCAATCCAGCCCTGAGCTTTAACCTCATGGCCTTGCACACAGTATAACCTGCTCTGCAAGTGGAGCGTGTCCTTCTAAATATTTACAAATTGACCTGGATGCTTGCTGAGCCTTGCAGGTGCAGGGACACCCCCCAATCAAGCCCCTGGCCCCTGGCCTCTGTGTTCTCTCTGGCCTGGCTCTAGCTTAGAGAGTGGACTCTTGGGGACACCACAGGCCTTGCAGCTGAGCTGTCCCTCTCCTACAAATAAATGGAAGCAGCAGAGGGACAGAGGGACAGCCCTCTGGGGACACTCACGAGAGAGAAAAACATCTCAGTTTTTAAAGCAGAGGTGCAGTATATACTAGGAAGGAAAATAAACCCATAAGCATGGTATATTCACTGGTGTTTGCAGACGTCAAACCTCATTTAAATTCTGCAAAGCTCTGGTTTGGTGGTTTTAGTTGTTAAGTCATGTCTGACTCTTGCGACCCCATGGACTGTAGCCCACCAGGCTTCTCTGTCCATGGGATTTCCCAGATAAGAATACTGGAGTGTTTTGCCAGTTCCTTCTCCAGGGGCTCTTTCTGAACTATCAGTCAAATCCACATCTCATGCACTGCAGTCTCCTGAATTGCAGGCAGATTTTTCACTGACTGAGCCACCAGGGAAGCCCAAACAATTCTATTTACAGTAGCACCTGCTCAAGGTGCTCGGTCACATCTGACTCTTTTGCGACCCTGTGGACTCTAGCCTGCCACGCTCCCCTGTCCATGGAATTCTCAAGGCAAGTATACTGGAGTGGGTAGCCAACCCCTTCTCCAGGGGATCTTCCCGACCCAGGGATTGAACCCAGGCCGCCTGCATTGCAGGCAAATTCTTTACAGTTGAGCAATCAGGGAAGTCCTGAAGGAAATGGCAACCCACTCCAGTATTCTTGCCTGGGGAATTCCATGGACAGAGAAGCCTGGTGGGCTACAGTCCATGGGTTTGCAAACAGCTGGACACAACTGAGCAACTAACAAAGCCCTGAGCAGGTATTAAAGTCTCTTTCATAGCTCAGTTGGTTAAAAAATCTGCCTGCAATGCAGGAGACCTGGGTTCGATTCCTGGGTTGGGAAGATCCCCTGGAGAAGGAAATGGCAATCCACTCCAGTATTCTTGCCTGAAAAATCCCTGGACAGAGGAGCCTGGTGGGCTACAGTCCATGGGGTCACAAGTTGGACATGACTCAGCGACTAAACCACCACCACCAATTTGCAGATGAAGAAGCTAAGACACTGAGAGGCCATGGGGTCAGGGTTGGCCCAGGACCCTGCAAAAGAGAGCCTAGGACCCTAGGAGACAGGTTTCCCAGGTAGCCCCTGGTTTGGGGGCATGCAAACCCCAGATTTAAAGGCTGCTTGGCAGGGAATATACAACAAAACACTGCAACAGGATCACCATGACCTTCAATCTCCAAAGGTATAGGAATCCAACTCCCAGGGAAATGTCGGCCCCTCCACTTTCCCAGGCACCCTGAGTTGCACTTACCACTCATTCGTGATCCGCGCCTGCAGCTCAGGCAGGAGGAACTGCCCGTGGAAGCGATAGATGGAGGAGATGTTAGAGAAGATGCCTGTGGTGACTTCTGAAGGGATCCCTGCTTCTGTCAGCCCGGTGCAGAAAACCTAGGCATGGAGAAGCCCTTGCAGTGGTCACTAAATGTGGGTCACTGCAAATGGTTACAATCATGCTTCTGCTACAAACATGGGAGCTCAGGAGAGGCTGCCATTGCCTTATGTTTTCTTAATGAAACTTCTGCTTCAACAAACTGCCTTAAAGAACCTTATGGTCTTAAAGCGAGCTTACTGATGGCCAAGAATTAGGAGTGAGGCAGCGACAGTCCCCTCTAGACTGAGACAGACCATCTTTCTCCCATCTGCCTTTCATGGGAAATGGATGATCCTGATTTCCTTTCTCTGCTTTGTGAGCTACAAACAGAAGCAGCACCTGTCAAAACCTGGTTTCTATTGGAGTTTTACTTCCTGTGCTCATAAACCCCATGTTGCCAGGTAAAGAGGGAGAGTGCCACTCACTGTCATAGGGCTTTACATGCTCAGATAATTTAACTGCCATGAAGAAAAACCCCCAAGGTGACTAGACAAGACCTTTGCCCCAGAGCCACAAGTTGTGAAAGCAAAAACTAAAAATTTCTGGAGGAGACTTAAATATATCCAAGTTTTAGTATTCGTGTCAGTCATATTCCAACTGCAAGGCCTAGCCAATGCTAAGATAGAAAGCTTGCCTCTGAAACTGCCCACTGAAACTCTGGAAGTAGACAAAGGCAGGCTCCAAGCCAGGAGGGTTACCTGGTCTAGCAGGTACAGCCGCTTCACATAGGTCTCCTCCGTGTGCAGGAGCTCCTGGGCGATGTGGAGCAACTTCTGAGGCTCAGAGCACTGTGAAGAGAAGAGCTATAACTCACCTAGGGATGGTGAGTTTGGGGGAGGCAGCATCTGACACTGCATACCAGGGATGACCACAGGCCCCCAAAGATCAGAGGAAGCTGCTGGAACTGGGATGTGAGGCTCAGTTCTCACAGATGGAATTTCCAGGGAGGTTTCTGGGGGAGACAGAATAATTTTTACCAATCCCCTCAAATCTTCTGCAGCCAAGAGAAAACTCTATCCTCCCAGGGCTTTGACTGCAGAACAGCTACAATAGCCACATCAAAATATACTGTGGAATGACATCATCAAGATGGCAAATCAAAGCTACAAGCCCACCCAATAGACACATGAAAAGATGCTCAACATCATTAATTGTTACAGAAAAGCAAATCAAAACTATAATGAGGGTATCACCTCACACTGGTCAGAGTGGTCATCAGTCATTAAAAAGTCTACAAATAAGAATATTAGAGAGGGTGTGGAGAAAAGGGAACTCTCCTATACTATTGGTGGGGATATAAATTGATGTAGCCAATATGGAGATTTCTCAAAAAACTAAAATAGAGTTGCCATATGATCTTATAATCCCACTCCTGGGCATATGCCCAGAGAAAACTATAATTAAAAAAGGTACATGTACCCCAGTGTTTATTGCAGCACTGTTTAAAATAGCCAAGACACAGAAACAACCTAAATGTTCATCAACAGATAAATGAATAAAGAAGATGTGGCGCATATATACAAGGGAATACTGCTCAGCCATTAAAAAGAGTGACGTAATGCCATTTGCAGCAACATGGGCTAGATATTATCATACTAAGTGAAGTAAGTCGGACAGAGAAAGGCTATGCGATATCACTTATGTGCTTAGTTGCTCAGTCGTGTCCGACTCTTTGCAGCCTTATGGCCCACCAGGGCCACTGTCCATGAGGATTCTCCAGGCAAGAACACCGGAGTGGGTTGCCATGCCCTCCTCCAGGGATATCGCTTACATGTGGAATATAAAATATGACACAAATGAACTTATCTATGAAACAAAACAGACTCACAGAATTAGTGAACAGCCTTGTGATTGCCAAGGAGAAGAGTGAGGTGTAGGAGCGATGAACCTGGAGTTTGGGATTAGCAAATGCAAACTACTATATATAGAATGGATAAACAACAAGGTTCCGGTGTGTAGGGAACTATATCCAATAGCCTGTGATAAACCATAATGGAAAACATATTAAAAAGAATGTGTGTGTGTATATATATACTTATATATAAATGCATAACTGAATCACTTTACTATACAGTAAAAATTAACATAACATTGAAAATCAGCTATGCTTGAAGAAAATAAATTTACAAAAAGAAAGCTCCAGGCCCTCCTTCTCCTACATAGACATGGAGTTAACAATATACAAACAAGAATACCTCTGTGAAATCTCAAGACAGCTGAGAAATTATGGCTTCCAAGCCATTTTAAAACTAAGAAGAGATTCTATCAAGCAGCGAATGAAAACTGGTGTTTGGAACACCCTTTTACGTTCCTCCCCCAAGCAAAATAGGATGGCACAACTGGGAGGAACTCCCCCTCCCCATGATGCTCCTCCCTCAGGATGAAAACAAAGGAGTGAGCTGTACACCCAGTGTTCTGTCTCTTCTGGAAGTTTCCTGAGGGATGGTTTTTGTCTTGCCAGACTTGGAATGCTATCATGACCAGTGCTAGAGTTTCAAAGACACTGAAAACTGAGGCAAGAAGCATGTTAGAGCTGATGGTCTGCAGGCAGATGCCAGAGGAGCAAGAGATCAGACAAAGTTTACTAAGTTTTAGAACTTCTAGCCTGACTGGCTAAGATTTTTCCCTGCACAAAGCCAGCATGTGAAGACTGGAGAGGTGGTTGTTTTTCAGATGCCCAAATTCCAGCAAAATATTACAAAGAAATAGGGAAATGTGGTGTGATTAAAGGAACAAAATAAAATTCCAGAAACCAACCCTAAAGAAGCATAGATCTATGAGCTGCCTATAAAAAAATATTAAATACCTGTCATATAGATGCTCAATGAGCTAAAAAAAAAAAAAAAGGAACACAAATAGACAACTAAGTGAAATTGGGAAAGTGATGCATGAACTAAATGAAAATATCATTAAAGAGATAGAAACTATAAAAAAGACCCAAACAGAAATTCTAGAGCTGAACATTTCAATAACTAGACTAAAAAATTCAATCTAGGTCATTTGAAAGTCAGAGAAACAAAAAGAAAAACAATGAAGAAAAGCAAAGAGAGCCTAAGAAGTTTATGGAATACTATCAAATTGACCATATATGCATTATGGGAGTCCCAGAAGAAGAGAGTAAAAAGAGCAGAGAGTTTACTTGATGAATTTTTGGCTGAAAATGTCTCCCAAATGAAATGGATACAAATTCAAGAATCTCATGGAACTCCAACTAGGACAAACCCAAAGAACCACAGTGGGACCTATTATTAAAAAAGGTGGGGGAGGGGGGCAGTGGGATATCATATTTAAAGTACTAAAGATGAAAAAAAAAAAAAAAAACTGTGAAGCAAGAATACCTTATTCAACAAAGTGGTTCTTCAAAAGTGAAGAATAAAGACTTTCCCAAATAAGCAAAAGATAAAGAGTTCATTATCACTAGACTTGCTATACAAGAAATGCTGAAGGAAGTCCTTTAAGTTGTGAAAAGATGGTAGATAGCAACATGAAGTTATACAAGAATATAAAGTTCTTCAATAAGAATAAATGCATGAACAAATATGATATAATAACCTATGCTATCATAATTTTTGGTACAAAATAACACAAAAAGGACAAAAACTTTTAAAAACTCTAAATCTATGTGAAAGGGCATACTGAACATATAAACATGTCATTTGTGATAACACATAGATCATCTGGTAAGGACAGCTGTAAAGCAGAGTTTTTGTTTACCATTGAAGTAAGTTTTTACCAACTTAAAATACAATGCTATAACTTTAAATATTTTATGTAATTGCAATAGAAAAAATATATAGAATATACACAAGGGGCAATGAGAAAGGAATCAAGGCATATTATTACAAAAAAGTCAGTTAAACTTAAAAAAGGAAAGCAGTAAGAGACGGACAAAAAAGTTACAAACCATATAGAAAACAATGAAAAAGGCAATAGTGAGTTCTTCCATATCAGTAATTTCTTTAAATGTAAAATAATTTAAACTCCCCAATCAAGACATATGGATTGGTTGAACAGATTTAAAAAAAAATAGCATTCAGTTATATGCTACCCACAAGAAACTCGGGCTTCCAAGGTGGCTCAGTAGTAAAGAATCAACCTGCCAAAGCAGCAGATGCAGGAGAGGAGAGCTTGATCCCTGGGTTGGGAAGATCTGGAGGAGGAAATGGCAACCCACTCCAATATTCTTGCCTGGAAAATTCCATGGACAGAGGAACCTGGCAGGCTACAGTCCATGGAGTCACAAAGAATCAAACATAACTGAGTGACTAAACACACAGAAGAAACTCACTTTAGACTTAAGGATATACATAGGCTGAAAGATGTAAAAAGATATTTCATGGAAATGGTCAACAAATAGATCAGGAGTGGCCTACTTACATCAGACAAAATGGACTTTAAATAAAAAACCTTACACAATACAAAGACATTATATAATGATAAAAGGATCAATTCACCAAGAAGATAGAAAAATTATAAATATGCATTAAACCTCATGGTGGGGGTGGTTTACTTGCTGAGTCATGTCCGACTCTTGTAACCCCGTAGACTGTAGGCTACCAGGCTCCTCTGTCCATGGGATTCTCCAGGCAAGAATACTGGAGTGGGTTGCCATTTCCTCCTCCAGGGGATCTTCCCAAACCAGGAATCCAACCTGGGTCTCCTGCATTGTAGGCAGGTTCTTTACCTCATAACACCTAAATATATGAAGCAAACTTCGACAGATTAGAAGAAAGAAGCTGATTACAACAAAATAGCAGTAGGAGACTTCAGTACTTTCAATACTGGATAGGACATGCAAAATATCAATAAAGAAGCAAGGGATTTGAACAACAGTGTCCGAATGAACCTAACAGACATATGTAGAGCACTCCATCTAATAATGGCAGAACATACATTCTTCTCAAGTGCACGTGGAAACCCTCAAGATCAGACCATGTGTTAGGCCACAAAACAAATATTAACAAATTGAAGAAGATTGAAATCATATGATTTATCTTTTCCAATCACACCAGAATGAAACTAGAAATCAATAGCACAGGAAAACCTGGAAAATCCACAGATTTCTGGAAATTAGATAGTACACTCTTAAACAACAGTCAAAGAAGTTGCAAAGGAAATTAGAAAATAGCTTGAGACAAATGAAAATGAAAACACAACATATCAAAGCTTATGGAATGTGGGAAAAGCAGTGCTAAGAGGGGCATTTATAGCTGTAAATGCATGCATGTATAAGGAGGAAAGATCTCAAATCAACAACCTAACTTTGTACCTCAAGATTAGAAAAATAACACACTAAACTCAAGGGAGTCAGAAGGAAGTAACTAACAGATTAGAGCAGAGATAAACGGAACAGAGAGTAGAAAAATACACTAAAAAAAAAAACAACAAAACTAAGAATTGTTTTTTGAAAAGATGAACAAAACTGACAAACCAAAAAAATGAGATAGAAATCAAATAAATAAAATGAAAGAGGAAACATTACAACCGATACCACAGAATACAATCATAGAGATGGACAATTAAATGCCAACAGTTGAATAAACTAGAAGAAGACATAGATAAATTCCTAGAAACACAATCTACCAAGACTGAATCATGAAGAAATAGAAAATATGCACAGACCAATAACAAATAAGGAGGTTAAATAAACAATAAAGAAACTTCCCAACAAAGAAAAGCCCAGGACCAGATGGTTTCACTGGGAAATTAACACCAATTGTTCTCAAATTTTTCCAAAAACTTCAAAGAATGAGGAACACTGCCTAACTCATTCTACAAGACCAATATTATCTTAATACCAAAGTTTTGGGGCCTTGCTGACCCTGGAGATACTGTCCCTCCCAGGATACACTAATTCCTAGAGATATAAAGAATTCACCAGCAAGACAAAAAGTGTCTTTCAAGTGCAAACCAACCCATCCAGAGCCCACATCTAACCATCTTCTTTCCTGAATCACACAGGACCAGGTGTGAGGTATCCAGGGACAGCCCCTGTACACAGAGCCCACTGAAATTATTCAGACTGGCCAATCTTAAGCCTGCTTACTCTGTCTCACCCATCCATCTCATCAGAAATCACAATCAAGACTCTACTGTAACTTAAATAGTACTTGTACATCAACTATACTTCAATTAAAAAAAAATCATTAAGTGATTAAAAAAGATTCTTGCTCACAATTTCCAACCCCTCTGTCTCCTGACCCACCCTGGTGAGTTTCTCTCTGGTTCTCCTTGGTATCATGTACCCCCTCTTTTCATGAGCTATGAGTAATAAACTGTCTTTACACATAAGTCATTTCCTGATTTGTTGGCTTTGTCATTTCTGAATAATAATAAAACCTAGATTAAAATATGCCCCCAGCCCACTTGCTGAGACTTTGGCTTACAACAGCATAGGCCTGTGGCTGCCGTTTGCCCACAAACCTGCCTCTTGATGCAGCCATGTTTGTCAATACCATCTCCAACCAAAGGCCGCCTGTGCTTCTCTTGAGACCTAGTCACTTGCAGCTTACCTACGCTGTTCTCCTCCCATGCACATGCAGTCCCTCTAAGCCAGGGCTATCAGCTTTACTCCCATGTCCCCATGAGTCCCAGTGCAGAGCCCAGAGCCCCAAATGCTAAAGGGACACAGATGAGCTTTCTCTAACACTGAGCCACATGCATGAGCATACCTGCTTCCCTGGGCCATCTGCATGGGGCTCTACTCCCATGCCTGGGCTCCCTTCCTGCCTCTGTACACACCATGTGCAACACTAGTGTTTTCCCATTCATAAAACAACATGATAACCATGCTGCCTTCTTCATGGGGGCTCTGCAAGGCAGGCAGCAAGCATTGGTGAACAGAGCTGGTGGCAGCGCTGTTTGCATTAAGACTGGGACACTGTGTGGCCATGGAACTGAGGCTTAGGAGAGACATCATTGCCTGATGTGTTGGGGAGACCCCTGCTTGCATGGTCCTGCCCTCGGGCCTGCCCACCAACCCATTGTGGGGGCTTCTTTGAGAGTGGTGTTTGAGTGTGCACCCTGCTACTGGCACCAGTAAGTGATGTAAGTAAGTGATGGCCCTATGGACCTCCAATACCCTCAGAGGAGGGCCCTGCAGCCCCTGATACCTGGTACAGGAAGGTGACCTACCTTGGCTGGATCCATGTCAACCTTAGAAGGGTTGTTCTCAGGGTCTGGCTCCTCACTGCTCCCCTCGCCTGCATCGCTATCAGCCTCCTCCTGTGGAGACTTGCTGCCCAGGGCTGTTCCCGGGTGTGGCCCTTTGATGATGGTACCTGGGCCCGCCTCGCCGCTGTCCTCACAGAAGTGCTCGCTGACCACGCTGCAGGATGGGCTGTCTATCCCGCTGTCCCGGTTAGGGATCTTAGAGCTGCTCGCCTCACCCACTGAGCTCATGTCCCCAGCAGAGGCCTGGCTGCCAGGGCTCCCAGAGGCAAGCTCCCCGTGGTGAGTTCCAGGCCCGACAGGGAGCGCTGGGAGCTTCCCTGGGTCTGTGCTTGGTTGCTCCAGGGAGGAGTTATTAGGCCCAGCATCTGGCTCCTCCATGGTGGCACTGGGGGCCGGGGGTGTTGAGGACCCCCTTCCTGGCTCCATCCTCAAAGCTGAGTTCTCTGATCTCTGTGAGGGGCTGGCTGGGGGCTTCCTGTCAGGGAGAAATGAGTGCAGTCAATGCCAGCTGGGCTGTGGACCAGCCCCCAGGGAGGGCCCTCTGGAGAAAGTCAACATGCAGCTGCACTTGAGCACCCCTGTCAGCCTCAGCTGGTTTTCGGGCAATGGCAAATACAAAGCATTTTGTTTTAAAAATTAATCTCTTCATAAAGAAAGAAGGAAGAGAGAGAGGGATGGAGGGAGGGAGAGAGGGAGAAAGAAAGAGAAAAAGAGACGAAGGAAGGAAGGAGGAAGAAAGGAAAGAAAAAAGAGGGTGAAAGAAAAAGACAGGAGAGGGAGGAATGAATCCTGTATCATGAAGCTACCTGCTCCTCGATGAATTAGAAATAAATGCATAAAATAATAGCAGTAGCCATCTTGGGCACAGTGGATCTGGTCTGCACCCTGCTCTGGCATCCGTGACACTATCCTCAAGGTAGCTCTGAGGTGAGGCAGGATCCCCATCAGGACCCTCCCTCAATATCACTGTAGATATTCTGTCTGACAGGTGACCTGACACTTTCCAGAGACCCAGGGGCTGAGGAGCCTGGATCTTGGTCCCAAATTCCTCCTGCTGCTGCGTTTATGCACTGGGGCTGTTTCATGCTCTCACATGGTGCCTCTTCTGGAAAACCTTGTGGAGGAAACGCCCCTTCGAGTGTCAGTCAGTCAAGTGTCAGACCTGCACAGAGAGGGTCAAAGGTGAGACTAGACTGCAGGAGACTGAGATCCCCCCAAATCTTCTACTTGAAGAGTGGAGCTGCAGAGGAGTCAGGGACCAGGAACAGCAGCCACTTATTCCTGGGCAACAGGTGGGTTACCTGAGGCTGGCAGACTCCACAGGGCACTGAGGTGAAGGGCGGGTGCCAGGCTCCCTGCCAGCTGCTTTCTGGGTCCTTTGGGTTGGCCAGCCGAGGCCTTGCACGAGACTGAGGGGGGGGGCAGGATTTGCTGAAAATCTTTTTCTTGCCCAGCAGTTTTGAAGTGGAGCAGTTCACGAGGTTCTGAAAAAAAAAAGGTGAAAAGAGAACGTTAACCACGTCCTCCACTGGCACAGAGCAACCTGGGTGACAGACCTAGTTCTCCAGGGAGAAGATGAAAGGGCAGCTTCAGGCCACCGCTCAGTGCAGGGGACCCCTGAGCAGGTCGTAGAGGCCTATGGGTGGATGGAGCACGGCTGATTCCCTGGCCCCCAGCCCAGGGAAACATGTACGACAACGGCCGTGGCATGTAGCAGCTTCTACTGCTGCTGCTACGACTGCTAAGTCGCTTCAGTCGTGTCCGACTCTGTGCGACCCCATAGACGGCAGCCCACCAGGCTCCCCCATCCCTGGGATTCTCCAGGCAAGAACACTGGAGTGGGTTGCCATTTCCTTCTCCAATGCATGAAAGTGAAAAGTGAAAGTGAAGTCGCTCAGTCGTGTCCGACTAGTAGCGACCCCATGGACTGCAGCCTACCAGGGTCCTCCATCCATGAGATTTTCCAGGCAAGAGTACTGGAGTGGCTTGCCATTGCCTCTAGGGCTGGCTTAAAACTGGGGCCAGAATTGAGCTTGTCCCCAGCCATGCCATGACTCAGGGAGAAAGGGTCCCTTCGAGTGTGCAGTGCCATCATGACTGAGGGGACCCAGCAGGCCCTCCCAGACACATGCACTCCTTGTGCTCACAGTCACAGGCAATCAACTGCTGTCAGTGGCTTCTTCACACATGGTCTTCCTCCCTCACTAAACAAAATAAAGAACCATCAGTGGAGGCACAGGTCCCCCTCCCCTCCAGACACACAATCAAAAAGGTGTCCTGAAGCCTGACCCTTGGCCACCCATGCAACAGAAGGGCCTCCTGGCAGAGTGTGCTCAGAAGAGAAGTGTGACCCACCTCTGCACGCACATGGCCTTGAGGGCTGGTGAGGCCCCAGAAGCCAAGCAAAGATCCAGCCCCTGTGGGTCTCCTGCCCTCTTGTCTCCCAGTGTAATCAGATTTCTTCTGAGTCAAGTGACTCCAAAATCAGTGCAGGGTGCACATTTAGTATTGCTACTGCCACATTCCTCAAGAACTTAATGGGGAGGAATATCAATATTTCTAAACAGAAAATGCATGCTTTGCCGCATTCTTCTCATAGCACAGAAGATAATCTCCAGTTTCCAGAAATCAGACATGACACAGCAGTAAAAATATGCCAGATGGAATTCAGGCCACACAGTCAGCTTTGGCATGTCTAATGCCGCCATCCGGTGCCAGGTTGAGCCTGCTGCAATCACACCTCAGGGCCTCCTGGTTCTGGTCAAGATTGAATAAACTGGAGCTACTCTCTCACCTGAAACAACTAAATCATGGATAAAGCACACGAAACAGCAGTTTGAGAGACACCTTACAGCAGGCAGCAAAGGGCAGTGCTTCTGAAGGTGGAAACATGTGCAGTGAGCCCTCCGTCACCCCAACTTTCTGCCTGGAGAAGGGGATCCCAGGTTGACCCCTGAGTGAGGAGACAGACCTGGGCATCCAGGAACACCAAAGCAGCTGGACGTCACAGGGTAGAGGGCTAGAGAGAGATCTGCAGTGAGGGAACACGGAGACTGACGGGGGCCCTCGGGATAGCTCAGTGCGTGTGCAAGGGAACTACAAGACTTGAGAGAGAACTACCAGAGAGGATCAGAGGGAACGCCAACTCAGGCTCACACAAGGCAGGGAGTAAGCCTGTTTCCACCAGCCAGACTGAAAACCCCAGTACCCACAGGGACTTAGCTAACTTGGAAGGGTCTTGCCTCAGTGTGGGTGCATAATTAGCCCCACAGTGAGCTCTACTCAGGTCCCACCTAACAGACACTGACGAATTTTAACAGGCAAGTCCCTCTGTTAACAAGCAACTTAATAGCATCGCTAAACAATGCTCCAGAGCAATTATGGAAGCACAGACATATTCAGAATCTAATAAGGTGAAATCTACAGTGTCTGGAATCCAACCAAAAATTACCAGACATAGAGGGCAGACACACACAACCCACAGTGAGGAGGAAAAGTCAATGAATTGAAATTGACCCATATCTGATACAGATGCTAGAATTAGCAGACAAGGTCTTTAAGACAGCAGCAGTACCTGCTGTATATTCAAAAGGTCAGCAGAGACATGGAAAATAAAAAAAGATGCATATCCAATTTCTAAAGATGGAAACCACAAGATGTGAGATCAAAACCCCCTGGAAGGGACTGATGGCAGATTAGATATTAAAGAAGAAAAATTAGTGAGTTTGGAGAGACTATAGAAGCTTTCTAAAATGAAAGAGAGAGAATGAATTGTGAGATGCAGAAAAACTATGAACAGCATAATATGTGTGTAACCAGAATACATATGTGGAGTGTTAAAAAAGGAGTGAGCTTGAAAAATACTTGAGAAAAAAAAATGACCAAAGTTGATATCAATTCTACACAAGCCTTTGGATCACTGAGGGGAAAAGGAAATACTTCTCAATAATAAGGATGAATCTAGAAAAAATTATTTCAAGTGAAAAAAAGACAAAGAAAAAGGTGTCTACTTGTTTTTCCATTTACATAGAATTCTAGGAAATGTACCCTAACATGTGATGCCAGAAAGCAGACCAGGATGTTGCCTGGATGGAGGGGTAGGTGCGGTGTGGGGGTTACAATGGAACACAAGGAAGCCTTGCAGAGTTGACAGATGTGCTCATCACATGTGTGTGTGTACGTGTGTGTATGTTGGAACATCCAATCGTACGTCTTAAACATGCAGTTAATTGTATGCTGACTATACTTCAGGGAAGGTGATACCTCTGAGTTACACAGACTTGGTGAGTTGCTAACATTCACCAGTGTCATTTTCCTTGTTACAGAAGGGACAATGAACTATGCAAAGAACAGTGGTAAGGAGTGTGGCAGGCCCAGAGCCTGGGGAGGCTGCAGCAGCCTGGCTTCCCTGGATCCCCATCAAGGAGAGGAATTGTACCCTTTCTCTGGAGGTCCTTCAGGTGTGGCCATCTTACCTTCCAAGGGTTTTTGTGCAAGGGCAGCTGATCAAGGCTTGGCCAGACTGGGAAACCCAGGGCTCGGCATAAAGATGCCCTCCAGGGAGCAGAGTACCTGGTGGAGGGCGGTTCTGGTTGCAGAAGAGCTGAGACCACCCTCTAATCTGACTAGGAAGCTGCAGGGTACAGCCCGCAGCCTCAGCTGGTCTCCCTTTCTAAGGCCAAGGTGAGCACAGGACAGGCCAGTCCAGTTATAGCCTCCCCTCCTCACAGCTCAGAGGAGCGGAGGGCTGAGGGAGGGTTAGGGTCGAGGACACACACGTGCAAGGGTGCCCACCACACACACACATGTAAACACACACACTTACACACATGCACATGCACACACAGACACACATAAACATACATCCAATTACACACACACACATACTCCATGTGCCTGGGGACATGCTGAGCGCTTTTGTATGCTTGCTCAGTTGTAGTCACCAAGGTGGGTGACATTCCATGTCTCAGACAAGGATGCCAAAGCTGATCCTGACCATGTGACCTAGGGGAATCAGCACCCAGGAGCTGAGTCTACCAGACATGCTGCTCTGAACCCCCTGGACTGGGTTCCAGGCTCATTCTGACATGCCCAAGGCCAAAGATGTAAAACCATGCAGGAGCCAAGGAGCATTTGTCATTTCTGTCTTCCCAGCCACTCACCTCTCTCTTTGAAGCCCCGAGCTCTCTGAGCTGAGAGAGCCCAGCTACTGAACTCAGCCCAGGGCCCAGTGCCCCTGACACCCAAGGCTGCCACCAGCCAGTATCAAAGGCCCCAAACCTGGGACCAGGAGAGGTGTGGGGACTGGAGAAGTACAGAGAAATTAAATGTGCCCCACTACCGAGTGCATTGTGCAGCCAATGGATAGGGTGGCAGGAGGGGTGTGGTCCCTGCCCTGGAGTCCCCAAACTGCTTGGCAGCTGCCTGAGACAGGCAGGGATAGTCCTGCATACGGGCCACAATTCCGCTCCACCTGACGCTGGACGTCCCCACTACGGATACAGTGCAGGAGCTCCCACTAAAATCAACACTATGCCCATCTCACTTGCTGCCTGTCACCTGGTACCTTGGAGGCCCCAGGTGGGCAGGCATCTCCACAGCTTTGTCACTGACATGGCTTAGTAGCCCCTGAACATGGGGCCCCAGATGACAGCTATCAGCAGCCATCAGACATATGAGCCTGAGAGGAAGCCTTTGAAACAGTTCTAGCCCTGACTGGCTACAGTCCCAGAGAAACCCTGAATGAGGGCCACTGGAATGCACCCCACCAGTCCCAGAATCGTGAGAGATGATAGTGCTCAGTGGGGTGGTTGGTTACGTGAAGGAGGTAATCCAAATAGTACTGAGAGCACCATGGGGCAATACAAGAAACTGCTATGCTGCACACACCTACATGCAGGTTGCAGGCTGGGGGATAAGGCTGCAGAAACCTACAAGGCTCTATCAGCAGTGACAAAGGTCTGGTTGTGCAGGCCCTGCCAGATGCAACAATCGATGGCATGTCTACAAAGCTGTTCCATGACCCAGAGGTGCCTGCACTCCAGAGTTAGGATCCAGAAGCACAATACTTGTCTTGGGGCCTCAGCCTAGGAAATGCTCTGGCTGGTACAGTCTGTGGTCTCCATCCTGTGTGCTGAGAACCCAGACATGGACACAGACACTGGGGTGCCATATGCTTCAAAATTCAGTGGGGGTCAATGGGACTTCAAGGCAGGATGGGGCTAGCAGAGCGAGGAGGAAAGGAGACTGGTCAACAGCACTGGACCCAACAACAGTCCCACAAAGGTTCTTAAAGCCCGAGGCAGCACACAACACTCTACCTCCAACTGGCTATATCATCGCTTTTTAGTGGTCCTAACAGACAAAGATGGTCAGGACACCTCACCAGGCTGATGACCTCCAGCCATTAGCATCACCTGAAGCTCCTAGTTCCCCATCACAGGGCCTGTTCAGCTACAGTAGGAGTTGGCAAAATCACACAATGAGTCCAGTAGTGATGACATGTGCCCAGAGCTGAGTTAACAGAAGTTCAGCAAAAGCAAGCCCAAGAACGCACTGGGTACAGTGTAAGGAGCTGTGACTAGAAGGCCCACGTGCAGAGCTGCGCTGTATGCAGGCAGGTGTGTCTGGGAAACAGATCACTGTGATGTTTCTTTCTCTCTTCTTTGGCCGTGCTGCATGGCATGAGGGATTTCAGTTCACCAACCCAGGCTCCAAACCATGCCCCCTGCAGTGAAAGCGTGGAGTCTTAACCACTGGACTGCCAGGGAAGTCCCTGTACTGCTTCAACTTAATCTTTTTGCTTATGTATATATTTACTATTCTTCTTTATTTCCTTTTTTTTTTCTATTTTTAAATTTTTATGTTTATTTCTGATTCATATTTTGTTTCTGTTTTTACTTTTATCTAGAAGGAGAACAAATATAAATACTACAGACACTATGCATTGCCATACATCAAAAGCAACTACAGAAATAAAACCACAACCTTGGAAATAAAAAGTAAAATCCTTTCTTGCATAGGCAGCTAGATGTATGATAAAGCAAGTAGAATCCCAGGAGTGAGCACTGCAAAATTATTGGAGCTTTGCTGTATTTTTAAAATGTTTTATAATAAAGTTTTTTGGGAAAAGAGTTTATCCCCACAGCATCCAAGATCCCTAGGCCCACACTCAGGATGAGGCAACAGGGGCTCCTTGTTCCATTCTGACCTCTCCCATGGGGCACCCTGGGCTCACAAATATTCCACTCTACTTTTGATTGTGTTTAAAATTTTTATTTAAAAAAGCAATGAATCAAAATGGATAAGAACTTTCCAACAGCTTCCAGTTGATACTGAAAACCCTAACACAGACATGACTCTGCCTCTCCCTCCACACTGAGCCACTTTGGGGGGCTTTCAAGGCCCTCCCTCTGGAGGAACAGCCTAGCCCAGCTCCCCGCGCTCATTCCCTGCTCTGTGATAGGCCTTCCTCAGAAGAGAACCCCCTCCTCCATAGCTCCCACCTGCCAGGCTCACCCACACCTCCCCACTCCACTCCCCGCCGGCTGCAGACCACACAGGTGGAAATCTTACCTCCTTCGTGTGGTCTGCCACCTGGCAAATAGCAGGGCTCAGTAAGCATGTTCAGTGAGTAAGTGAATAGATGAATTTGAATCAGCACATCAGTTTTATTTCCTTCTAATATGTACTTTTACATAGCCCTACAAAAATATGCTTTAGTCAAGTCCAAATTTTTGAAAATACAAAATGCAAATCAAGATTACAGAAGGTTAAACTCCATCTCCTACCGTCCGTCACTTGACAGCCCCACATCATCTCATCTAACTGCACAGTGACCCTGTCAGGTAATTACAGTGAAACGGAGGCCTAGATGGTGGATTCACCTCCCCAAAGCCGCATGGCTGTACCAGCAAGAGCTCTGTGTCCTGGGCACCAAGGGGCTCCAAGTAGCCCCCACAAAACCCCGTAGAACTGATGTACAAGGTAGGTTACCATCCACTTCACTGGGAACCTAGGCAACCAGTCATCACCACCACACACAGGGGCTCAGACAGGGGACAGGAACCCAGACAGAGGAAACAGCATCCTTAGTAGAGGGAACAATATCTCAGACAGAGAGAGCAGTATCACAGGCAGAGGGACCAGTGTCCCAGACAGAGGGAAGGGCACAAAGCAAACAAGAGTGAGTCATGCCATCTGAAGAGGTGGCAGTGTGCCTAGGTGTGTGAGCCCAGAGGGGAGGGGACAGGATTTGGGGGTTGGAGCCAGGATGGATCTCATAGCTGTAGGCAGCCAGGGGTCATGCAGGTGAGCGACACCCCATTCAGGTTTGGGTTTCACATCTGTGCTATGGTCAATACTGCTTGAAGGTTACATTTTTACTCCCAGGCTCATCCCCTTTTCCATGGACCTGTTTCCTCATCTGTCAGTGGGGTCATCAGAGCCCACCTGGAGCAGATGGCAAAGATGCAGCAAGACAAGTGCTCCTGGCACTTGACCGTGATCCTGGTGTACTCCTGGAGACTCTTCTGTGATCATTGTTCTGAGTCCAGCAACAACCCCCACCCTAGGCTCTCAAGGGGCTCAGGGCAGAAAGGCCTCACCTTTCCTCTGGGGCCTTGCTCAACACCTCATCTCAGCTCTAACCTCAACAGACCTACTGCAGTCTAGGCTTCTGTGTGTGCAGAGCATAGAGTCCTGTCCAGCTTTGGGGGCCACTGCATATTCAGAGGTGCTGGTTTTGTGTGGAAACAGACGTCAGCGCAAGTTGCGGAACCAGGGCCTTGGCCTCCTGCAACTACCCAGCCGAAGACAAACCACTTCCTCCCCTCAGCACCCAGCCCCACCCAGCCCCAGGGCCACTTGCCAATCAAATTTTCAGGCTCCAAAGGTTTGAGTTTGGGCCCAGGTTGTCAGCTTACAGTCCATGGTCTGGTGCAAGTGATGGGCCTCAGTTTCTCTGTGGCCCTCAGCTTCCTCTCCTAAAAGAGTGGTGGAGCAAAGTCACCGTGGGACTTGTCTGAGGACTAGTGTGAGTAACAGCAGAGCTTCCCTGAGCACACCCAGCCTCCCAGGGCTGTGCTCACCTCTGGAGCCTGGTACCACTCAGATCCCACTTCACATATGGGAAAGTTGGGTGGTAGAATCAGTGGCCCATAGTCACAGAGCTGGGGGAGGGACTGCAAGCCAAATGTCCCCGTGGGCCATGAACATCACCAGGATACCAGCTACCTGCTGCCACATACTCCTCGGTTCCCTCCTCCAGTGAAAACCCCAGACCCATCTTTCCACCTCCCAAGGGGAATCCACAGCACCTCACTGACCCCGAGAAACTGTAAACGGGCTGATGGTCTGCAATCAGAGGGACTCCCACACTGCAAACACCACAGGGTCCTGGGAGCCTAGTGCTCTGGGTACAGTCGTGCCCTAGAACATGCCCCCTCAGTACAACCAGCACAAACACAGCTGCCTCTGGTACCCCATGGCTGCCCATCACCCTCCCCGATGTCAAGGTGGCCTGGCCACCACCCTGCACTCTCTGGGCACAGTATGAGGTTCGGAAGAGGCCCTGACAGGCTCAGTCTTCCCTCCTAGCAGCCCATCATAGACAGGCCCTGTCAGGACCTAAAATGCAGATTGCAGCGGAATCTTCTGAAGCCCCACAGTCTCTAGGGACTGTGTTTGGGACCACTTATCCTTCCTCCATAGGTCCAGTCTATTCGGGGACCCCGGCCCTCAAGTTCATCTTTGCTAGAGTCTAAACTGCCACAGGACACTCAGCAGTGTGCTCACTCACTGCTCAATGACTTGCTACAAATCATGCCAGAGGCACCACAGGAAGACAAAAGGGACACAAGACACTGCTCGGCGCCACCACGGCAGCTTCCTGCCTTAGAGACATCCGACCCCAAATGACTACTGCTCTGAACTTTTCCTGACCCCAGAAGTGCCCCTTAAGGGACCAGCAGAGGCTCTCTGGGCTGGCAAAGACCCCAGAGCCAGCACCACTCACCTGTCTTCTGTGGCGCACGTACTTCTCTCCAGGACTGACTTCAGGCAGCAGCAAAACACAACTTCCTTTTGCTGGTTTTCGCAATATGGGTCACTAAACGACAGTGCATTTGCATTTCCGCACTGGTTCTTCCCTTCCCTCACATACAAAAAGATACACCCCAACCAGCTGGAATGCTGTCCGAGGACCAGGCGATGCTGGCCGCAAGGTGGGTTAAAGTTTAACCGACTGCTCTGCGTGCCCCAAGTGGTTCCGGGTGTGGAGGCTACAGCCGTCCTGCCTCTGCCTCTATCTGTTTTTCTAAGCAGACTTCCAGGTGCCCGTCTCTCAAACCTTCAGAGAGGGGGCACTCAGTGGGTATCTAGTGGGTTCAGTGCCTGAGTTGGAGAAGGCAATGGCACCCCACTCCAGTACTCTTGCCTGGAAAGTCCCATGGATGGAGGAGCATGGTAGGCTGCAGTCCATGGGGTCGCTAAGGGTCGGACACGACTGAGCGACTTCACTTTCACTTTTCACTTTCATGCATTGGTGGAGGAAATGGCAACCCACTCCAGTGTTCTTGCCTGGAGAATCCCAGGGACGAGGGAGCCAGGTGGGCTGCCGTCTATGGGGTCGCACAGAGTCGGACACAATTGAAGTGCCTTAGCAGCAGCAGCAGCAGCAGCAGTGCCTGAGTAGTGGGGTTGGCTCCAGACCATACAGGCTGTGGCTCCTAGATCAAAGAAAAGGCCCAATGGGCCACCAGAGGCTTTCTTGAATTTTCTTGGATGGGAACAATGAAAATGGCCATAAACTGTTGGAAAATTGAAAGTGGATTGTTTCAAGGTGCTCCCAGGGGTGAAGCCAGTCGCCACCCCCACCCCAATTTCCTGAGGAAACCTGTTCCATATTTGATGATCTGGCTGCTCCAGCCAGATCCAGCCCTTCCTAGCACCTACAGAGAGGGCTCCATGACTTTTAGAGTGAAAAGTAAATATATGAAGATACAAGATTGCTGCAAGGCTTAGACCACAAATTCTGGTCCAGTTTAAATGATGGATTCTTCATCCAGCCTTATATGTTTTTTAAAAAGCAAAGAGATTTCTCTGGACCTTGGTTTCCTTGTTGTATGGGGGTCACAATAGAGCCCCCTCAGAGGTAGTACCTCACACACAGGGATCATGTGAGTATAACGAATGAGACCATTGAAGGAGCCAGTTAATGAGATAATTTCTCCAGTCCACACTGACCCCCCTTGGCAGACCACACAGCCATGTTTCTCCATGGGTTTCCAAGGGATGCCCACACCAGCTGGAGAGGGGATTTGCTTCCACCCTCTGTTCTTCTAAATATTTACCAGTTGTTTGGAAGGGGGTAGTCTGAGAGATGCTACCCACTTTCACCTCCAGATAGTCTTCCTTTCAACCAAAGACTTGAAGAATTCTACGACTAAGACACTGATAAGCTCTTGCTCACCTCCATGACTCGTTGCAGTGAAATCCACCATGTGCCAGGCCCTACGGATAGGACCACCTTGGACCCAGGTCCAGCTCCAGAATACATGAGTGCATCTTCTCCAGGAATCTGAAGACCAACGTTAAGATAAGTTCCACCTGGCCCCCAGCCATTACTGTGGACTCAGAGCAGCTCAGTCAGCAGGTGATGGAAAAGAGGGCAGCCTATGTCTCAGGGGTACCTGGTTTCATATCCTGGCTGATGGGGGGTGTGTCACCTCCATACATCACTAAGCCCCTTGGAGCCCCAATTCTTCTCATAAAATGGAGATAATACAGGATGCGTGGTTGGAGTTTTGTGAGGAAAGAGAGCCTGGCCTGGGGTAGATCAATTATCTGAGTGCTTCCAGTCCAGGCTGGCAAGGACAGTGCCTGCCACCATCGCCCAGCACAGCCCTTCCCCTTGTTGACATCCCTAAGGCAGAAGACTGGCAAGGGGACCTCATCAGGACCTGGAGACCCAAGCCCAGATCTCTGCTGTACAGAAATGGCCCAAGAAGGCAGAGGTGAAGCCTGGCAGCAAAGCAGCAGACCAAGTGTAATGATCCATGGGTCATGTGGTGGTGGAATATGCTGAAAATAAGAACGGGGGTAAAGTGCCCTCTCATCCTGGGTGGGGGAGGAGATTCTCCACCGGGATGTGGGTGACCCCCTCCAACAAGAAGTATGTTTGTGGCAGCCATGCCCCAAGAGGGATCTTGGTGACCCCGCTCTGCTGCAGCTGTGCCCACTTTGAATAGGGTTGATGCAGTAATGCAGTCAATAGGACACCGCAGAAATATCAAGGGTAACTTCTGAGGCCAGGTCAGTCACCACACTGCAGCTTCTGCCTTTCTCTCTTGGCGTACTTACTCTGGGGGAGCCAGCCACCATATCATGATGATGCTCAAGCTGCTCTGCGGAGAGCCCCATGTGGGGAGGAGCTGGGCCCTCAGCCAACAGCCAGCACCAACTTGCCATGAGGTCGTGAATCACCTGGAAGGGCACCCCTGGCCCCAGTCAAGTCTTTGGGTAAGACTAGGACCTCACTAAAGTCTCCAAGCCAGAGACAAACTGTACCAAAATTCCTGACTCACCAAAACTGAGTTGGTAAGTGTTGTCTTATGTCACTCAGTTTTGGACATTTCATTAGGCAATAGATAGATCCGTTATGCAATGATATGAAATGGTCATCAGGAAATGCACGAAGGATGACTTATGGTCAGGGGGCATCAGCCCAAAGTGAAGAGATGACTGCAGGGTATTAATGGCACACCGTCCTATTTCTCTATCCAATTATTCCATTAATGACCCGGTGGTTCAAACTGTGTCCTCATCCCTGAAGGGTTCCCTGGTAACAATGGTGAAGGCTCTGCCATTCACTCTCCATGACCCTGAATAGCTTCATGAGTCAGAGGCTCTTCAGCGGAAGGCCAGGTTCCCCAAACAGCATCCCTCTGCCCATCCATCCTCCCCCAAGCTGCTTGCCACACAGGAAGCAGCGCTGATCATGAGGGCTCTCCCACATGGTCCCCGCTTTACCCCAGAAACTCCCAGCCCCACCTAGCACAACAGCTGGCAAAGAGTGAGGGACAGCCCATCCAAGGAAGGCAGAGGAACCCTGAAAGCTGTCACTAAAAGGGAACTTGTGTAATCAAAGGCTGGGGAGAGTAGGTGAGCAGAGACCTTTCTACCAGGGAAGTATCCATTCATTTCACTCAAGAGGTGATCCAAAGGGAGAGAGCCCAAAGCCAGCCAAGAGAAACTGGTCTGGGGGATGGTGAATGGGGCCCAGCCCATATCCTGACGTGGGGCTGCTGGTTAGCGCCCAAGCCCACACAGAGGAGGATATGACAGTCTCTTGGAATAAGGGACTGGTCAGAGAGGAACCCTGGAAGATCTCATGATTTGACTTCTTCTGTGCTATGATTCCTACTCATCTTGTGTGAAACTCATAGAATTTAAGCTATATTAAATAACTCAAGATGCAGTCACAGTGGCAAATGTGAATTTCCGTATTAGTTGTTTTGAATGTACAACATAGGACTCTGAGTGTCTAAGTGTAATACATTGAGAGTGTCAACAGAGATAAGGCACTTGTTTGGTAGCATCCTAGGAAAGACTGGGAACAGAAGGGGTGACTTTGACTCCATATATTTGACTCCATATACTTTGACTCCATATATTTGTTTGATAGAGACAAGACCCCCAGAGTAACTGTTACACCTACTGACTGACTTCTTAAAAGCTCAGACCACTAAGCCAAATGACTTAATGCCTCTTTGCTGGAGGACCCAAGTCCACACTGCTGAGTGCTGTTCCAGATGGCCCTGCCAGAGGCTCTGCAGGAGGAAAGCCACTTCCCACTCACGCTTGGTCAAGGGACCCACTGCTGGCCCAGAGACTGATGCTCATGCTGAGATACCTCCTTCCGGGACTTTCTCCTGGAGTGATTTGTTACCCCCTTTCCTATTTTCTCCCTACTTTGACTAAACTGTGTTGTAACCTGATGGTGTGCAATAAGCTGAGTGACTTGTGAGGTGAGTGTTGGTTGCATTTTGTGTGCCTCCAATCCTGTGATTGTTACCTGGCCTTACTGCTGTGCCCTCAACAAACAGGTCTGCACAAAGAACAGTGGAAAGAGTGAAGAAAGAGACCTTGGGTGGTAAAATCTAGGGTTTATGGAGTCTCTCCATATATTTGTTTATCTCTCTGTATATTAGTTTCCTGCTCAAACCTGAACTCCCTGATTCACTGTTTACTCCAGGAGTGTATACACCTGTTGTGTCCCAGCTCAAGGGACACAGAGGTCATCCAAAACGGGTATTTTTATAGTATAGGATATTAAACATAAAACAGCCACATATAGTTGTGTCTTATCCACACTTATTTGAGTGTGAGGAATATGGAGCAGTACTGAGAGTGAAGTGACCACATCTTATTACTCCCAACCTCCCCTGTGGATGGTGGGCCGTGTTGCCAGCCCTGGGCAATGGGAATGACATGCTCCCTTCAGGCTTGGCCTCTCAAAAAATGTTCACAAAATCTTCCAGTTTGCTCTTCCCCATATGCCAGGCAAATGCACAGAAGTTGGGCCAGTAGCCATCAGATGAAGGGGACTGGACTCCAGACTGTCGACGAGCTAAGCTGGACTGTGTCTCCCATAACTCCTTCTCTGTGGGGACGTGAGTTAGGGATGGTCACAGGGGAAATTTGCACAATATCTGGGAGATGAAAGTGAAGCAATACCTCCCTTTCTGAAAGTCACTGTGATTAGATGAGAGAGACCCAAACAAGAGCCCTAGAAGATTCCAGTTCATCCCAGTCCTCTCTGCTCTCTGTCCAGCTCTACATCTCCCAAACAATCACCAGTGCCCCTTCATGGTTCTTGTCTGCTGGTACCCCTGCCAGCAGACCCTTCTCTCCTAGCTGGTATTTACTAAGCACATACCTGAGCCAGATTCCGCCTGGACTGGATTTGTGAGAAACTTGGCACCCATTGGCCCACCCCAAATGCTGCTCAGAATCAGATCAACTGCCAGGGTCCTTTGATCATGCAGAAGTTTCACTGGCTGTGGACATCTGATGGCCCCAGAACATGCAGAATCAAACATGTGGTCAAGCTTCACTGAGGTTTTCCTGCAGACAGGGGACAACAAAAGCACTAGCTCCAGGCAAAAATCACCTCTCACCTGTACTGTATGTGGCACTGAGCTTTGAGATCATAACTGAGCCCATATGAGATTCTGAAGATGTTTAAGACGCTTTTCCGTGGGAACAAATTCAGATTTTACTCACGGTTACCAGCAATGGAAAAGCGCCTGCTAGAAAAGGGGAGGCCTAGCCCACCCACATACATTCTGAGTGGGCACTCAAATATCTCAAATCCTCTGACCATAGCAGGGTAGAGAACAGAGGCTCCAGTTTCCTTGTCACCAGGAAGCGGCAGGGCTGGGAGTAGCTCCATCCTCTTGCCTGTACTGATCAGAGCTGAACTAGCTCTTGCTGTCCTGCAGTACTGTAGGTGTAAGCAGCCTCTCCTGGGACACTCTTGTGAGCTATCAGATGTCCATTCTGGACCATGGGCATTGAACAATCACTGCTTTGGTACTGGGAAACTTGGAATACACCCGGGGCAGCCACTCTTCTGGATGGTCCAAGAGCTGTCAGCTCCACTGTTCTCCCATCAGAGACCCTACTCTCAGCATTGCTACTGGCCCCCTGTATGTGCCCCCTCACCTCCGCCCCACAGTCCCCCTGTGTCCTTGGGGATCAGAACCACACAGTCAATACCACTTCAGCGTCCCTGATGGGGTATCCTCTGCCATCACAGTGACCCAGAGCGGGCATCAGCAAATCCCTTCTAACGAGCCAGGCAGCAGGCAGCTCCTACTGCACAGCAGTGCAAAACCAAGAAAAGGGCCTGCAAAGTCTGACCAACAGGGGAAAGTACCATTGTTCCAGCACATTTAGAAATTTTGTCAGAACACTGAAAATCTCTCACTGTTGCTATAAATATAGAAAGATGAAAAATAGTAAAACCAACATTTATTCATTATGTTGTGCTGCTGCTGCTAAGTCACTTCAGTCGTGTCTGACTCTGTGCGACCCCATAGATGGCAGCCCACCAGGCTCCCCCGTCCCTGGGATTCTCCAGGCAAGAACACTGGAGTGGGTTGCCATTTCCTTCTCCAATGCATGAAAGTGAAAAGTGAAAGGGAAGTCCCTCAGTCGAGTCTGACTCTTCACAATCCCATGCCATTAAAAACATTAAAATTAAGGTGCTTTATTTCTTCATATAAAAAGTTACATTGTTAAAAAAAAAAAAAACTTATAAAAAGAGAAACTAATTCTCTCTTCAATTGCTCAATCTGTTACAATTGCTCTGTTGTAACAAATGTACCACTCTGGTGGGAGAGGTTGTTAATGGAAAGCTATGCACCACTACCTTGTTGATGAGAAAGCTATGAATGTTCAGGGGCGGGGAATATATTGGAATATCCCTTTTCCCTCTTAACAGTGCTGTGAAAGTAAAACCAGTCTAAAATTTTTTTAAATTTAAAAATCCAATATAGTAAATAAAATATGATACCCCAGATTGAATGCTGGTGAAATCTGACTACAAACTGTAGTTTGTAGTATTCTACCAATGCCAATTTCTTGACAAATGGAACCTGGTTTTGTAGATGCCCATGTTGTGGCAAGCTGGGTGAAGGGTATAGGAATTTATATTATCTTTTCAGCTTGTCTGTACATCTAAAACTATTCCATAATCTAGGGATTATAAATTCAGTACTGAATATTTTAATGAGATGGAACAATCCTGTTGTAAGGCCATGAGAAAGTTAGCTTTCTCTCAAAATCTTGTCTCTTATGACATTTCGCATTCTAAATAACTATCTGGTTCATGTGTCAGTGAGGCAGCAGGAAAGACAAAAGGATGATAAAAAAACAGCTACCAAATGTAAAGCAATGTATTTACTGTTAATTTGACTCAACCTAAATTTGGTTTTATTGCAAAATGGTTCAATTTTTTAATTTTTTTAAGATTCAGATGGCTGATCTGATCTGCCATCAGATGAGCCACTATCATTTGGGCCAGATGAGGATGCTGTGAAATGATTCAGAACCCAATAGCTCTGGGCAAAGGTTAGGAACAGATAATCACAGAAAAGGAGAAGTGGCTCCACCTCACATGTAATGAGGGAACTACAGATTACAGCTACACTGTGATAACTTTCCTCCCAGTTAGACAGGCGAAGACTGAGGGAGGAGGGAAGTGAGGCCTGGGAGGAGGCTCTTTCCACCTGGCTGGTGGGAGAGTGAAACGGCACATCTGCCCTTTGACCCGGCATTCACCTCTCTGATGAATGTGGGCATTCTGCAGGCACAGTTCTGCAGACACACCTGCACAAGTACAGCAGCCTGCGTCAGGCTGCTAAGAGGAAGGCTGGAAACAACCAAGACCCACCTAGGAGGGACCTGCTGGTAAACCACGTGGCCACCTGCCAACTGCAGAGGGGAATTTGCACAATGAGGGGGATCTGGCAAAACTGCCTTAAAGGACGATGCAGCTAGTCACTAAAATGGAATGACCAGAACCTGAGTGACACAAGAGGAAGTCTCTAGCCACAAAATGTTCCATCTGTGAGCTCTGAAAGTTTTTTTTTTTTTTTTAAAGATGGTTCTGACCGAAAAAAGTCTGCCTATATATTCAGAGAGAACGAGGGATTAAATATGGGAAAATGTTGACACTTGCTGAATCAATTCTTATAATTTTTCTGTAAGTTTGAAAATGTTTAAAAGCAGTTTAAAATGGGCTATCTATACAGAACAAGAGGAAAGGGATGGATGAAGATAGGGGTAGGAGTGAGATTTCTCTTGTATCATTTTATTTTTCTAGCCATATAATCATTGTAGCCATTTTTTCATTTAATCATTTTCTTAGAATAGATAATCAAAACAAACAAACAAATTCTACTTCCTCATATGGTTCGTCTCCATGACAAAGCACAGAAGCAAGACATGAGATAGCACTCCAGAGGCACCAAACACCGGAGGTCGACTTGGAAAGGGGCAGTATAGGGCCTGGGGTGCACCATTCCCCTGCTCCGCACCATCTTGGGGAAAGCAGTCTGGAGCCTCGACCAAAACAAGGATGGCAACACACAGCTTATACCTCCTCCCACCCAGCCGTGCCCACTCCAGGTGTCAATCCTTCATGCTCACACAGATGAGAAAGGACATGCAGTACAGTCATAATTGTAATAGGTGAAAATTGGAGGTGTTCTGGATGTCCACCAACAGAGAACTAGTTCAATAGATTACCGCAGCACAGGTCTTACTATAAAATATAAAATGATTTAATTTATTAAGTAAAATGATTACTATAATAATATTAAATTCAAAATCAAGACACTGTGATGATATTGGCATTGTTGTTATTCAGTCAGCAACAAAAGAGTTGTTTGACTCTTTGCGACCCCATGGACTACAGCACGCTGGGCTTCTCTGTCCTTCACTCTCTCCCAGCATATTGGCATACAGATAGAGAAGTAGGTCAATGGAACAGAATAGAGTCCAGAAATGGACTCACATTCACTTGGTCAGCTGATTTTCAGTGAAAGTGCCATCAGCTGTCAATGAGAAAGGAAAACCCTCTCAACAAGCTGGATTAATTGGTTATCTATATGGAAAAATGAACCTTAACTCACCACTCACACCACACATGTGAAAATAACTAGAAGTGAATCACAGTCTTAACTGCAAACACCAAAACTAAAACTGAATAGGAGAAAACATACATGCATTCGAAATAAGCAACAATGTCTTAGGCTAGAAAAGACACTAGCCATACAATAAAAACTTGACAAATGAACTTCATCAACATGAACAACCTGTGCTCATCAAAAGGCTCCCTAACCAGAAGGGAAAGAGACACGTGTACCCCAATGTTCACCGCAGCACTGTTTATAATAGCCAGGACATGGAAGCAACCTAGATGTCCATCAGCAGATGAATGGATAAGAAAGCTGTGGTACATATACACAATGGAGTATTACTCAGCCATTAAAAAGAATACATTTGAATCAGTTCTAATGAGGTGGATGAAACTGGAGCCTATTATACAGAGTGAAGTAAGCCAGAAGGAAAAACATAAATACAGTATACTAACGCATATATATGGAATTTAGGAAGATGGTAACAATAACCTGGTGTACGAGACAGCAAAAGAGACACTGATGTATAGAACAGTCTTATGGACTCTGTGGGAGAGGGAGAGGGTGGGAAGATTTGGGAGAATGACATTGAAACATGTAAAATATCATGTAAGAAACGAGTTGCCAGTCCAGGTTCGATACACGATACTGGATGCTTGGGGCTAGTGCACTGGGATGACCCAGAGGGATGGTATGGGGAGGGAGGAGGGAAGAGGGTTCAGGATGGGGAACACATGTGTACCTGTGGCGGATTCATTTTGATATTTGGCAAAACTAATACAATTATGTAAAGTTTAAAAATAAAATAAAATTAAAAATTAAAAAAAAAAAAAAAGTAATATGGATGATATTGAAAATAAAAAAAAAAAAGAAAATGAAAAGGCAAGTCATAAACAGAAAGAAAATATTTGTAATACATCTACCTGACAAATGACTTGTATCCAGACTATTTAAAGAATTCCTACAAAGACAGTATGGAGATTCCTCAAAAAACTGAGAGTAGAACTACCATATGACCCAGCAATCCCACTACTTAGCATATATCCTGAGGAAACCAAAATTGAAAAAGGCACATGTACCCCAATGTTTGCTGCAGCACCATTTACAATAGCTAGGATATGGAAGCAACCTAGATGTCCATCATCAGATGAATGGATAAAGAAGCTGTGGTACATATATACAATGGAATATTACTCAGCCATAAAAAGGAATGCATTTGAGTCAGTTCTGATAAGGTGGATGAACCTAGAGCCTATTATACAGAGTGAAGTAAGTCAGAAAGAGAAAAACAAATATTGTATTAGTTTAGTTCAATCACTCGGTTGTGTCCGACTCTTTGCAACCCCATGAATCACAGCACGCCAGGGCTCCCTGTCCGTCACCAACTCCCAGAGTCTACTCAAACTCATGTCCATCGAGTCAGTGATGCCATCCAGCCATCTCATCCTCTGTCGTCCCCTTTTCCTCCTGCTCCCAATCCCTCCCAGCATCAGGGTCTTTTCCAATGAGTCAACTCTTGCATGAGGTGGCCAAAGTATTGGAGTTTCAACTTTAGCATCATTCCTTCCAAAGAACACCCAGGACTGATCTCCTTTAGAATGGACTGGTTAGACCTCCTTGCAGTCCAAGGGACTCTCAAGAGTCTTCTCCAACACCACAGTTCAAAAGCATCAATTCTTTACGTTTCTCTTGTTTAATATAGATAGCAGCCTTTGGTTCTATCACTAGCATTGCAAGTAAAAAGAAAAAAAAAATTAAAAAAAAAAAGCATCAATTCTTTGGCACTCAGCTTTCTTCACAGTCTCATACCCATACGTGACCACTGGAAAAACCATAGCCTTGACTAGACGGACCTTTATTGGCAAAGAAATGTCTCTGCTTTTCAATATGCTATCTAGGTTGGTCATAACTTTCCCTTCAAGGAGTAAGTGTCTTTTAATTTCATGGCTGCAATCACCATCTGCAGTGATTTTGGAGCCCCCCAAAATAAAGTCTGACACTGTTTCCACTGTTTCCCCATCTATTTCCCATGAAGTAACACACATATATGGAATCTAGAAAGATGGTACAGATGAACCTATTTATAGGACAACAATAGAGACAGACATAGAGAACAGACTTATGGACACAGGTCGGCAGTGGGGGAGGAAGGACAGGTTGGGACAAATGGAGAGAGTAACATGGAAGCATATATACTACCATGTGTAAAACAGATAACTAATGGGAATTTACTGTATGACTCAGGGAACTCAAACTGGAGCTCTGTAACAACCTAGAGGAGTGGGATGGGGGGTGGAGGTGGGAAGGAGGTTAAAGAGGGAGGGGTCACATGTATATCTATGACTGACTCGTGTTAATGTATGGCAGAGGTCAACACAATATTGTGAAGCAATTTTCCTTCAGCTAACGGTAAGTTAAAAGAAAAAAAAAGATTCCTACAAATCAAATAAGAAAAAAAGGCAAGTGATCTAATGAAAACAATTTTTTGAGGAAAGACTAAAGTAAGTACTCAACTAAGTTATTTAAATAGACAAAAAGCACACGGGAAAGTGCTCAACATCACCTGCCATCAGGGAAATGCAAATTAATTTCACAATGAGATATCACCATGCCCCACCAGAAGGACTACAATGTAAAAGACTGAGAATACTAAGTGTTGACAAGAATGCTGAGCAAACAAATCTCATATAGTGTTGGTGGAAGCATAAAATTTTACAACTGCTTTGGAAAACTGCTTGGAATTTTCTTATGAAGTTAAACATACATTTGCCCTATGACCCAACAATAGCACTCCTAGGGGGTCTACCCAAGAGAAAACATTTGTCCACACAAAGACCTCCATTTTTGTCACAAAAGTCTATAGAAGGCCTGTTCATAATAGTTCAAAACTGGAAAAAGACCCAAGTGGCCACAGGAGAATGAATAAATGAAGGGTGGTATAGCCCTAATATGAAGCAAAAAGGAATGAATTACTGACATAACCAATAATATGGATGTATCTCAAAATAAGCCAAGCAGAAAAGGCTGGTTTTGATGAAGTTCAAGAACAGGCAGTACTAGTCTATGAAGTTGAAGTAGTGATAATCTCTGGGGCTCTGGGTTGAGAGGGTGGGTATTAGTTTGCTTGAGCTGCCATGACGAAATACCATAGAAACAATAACAAAAATTTATTATCTCATAGTTTCGGAGGTTAAAGTCTGAGATTCATGTGTCAGTAGGGCTGGTTTCTCCTGAGGCCTTTTCCATGGCTTGGAGATGACAGTCTTCTCTCTGCATCCTTACATGGCGTTTCATCTATTTGTGTGTGTCTATATCCTAATCTCTTCTTCTTATAAAGACACCAGTCATATTGGATTAGGGTTACCACTTGCAAGACCTCATTTTAATTTAATTATACCTCTATAAAGGCTCAATCGCCAAATACAGTAACATTCTGAGGTACTGAAGATTAGGATTTTAACATGTAAATTTTGTGGGACACAATACAGCCCATAGTTCTCCTTAAGAATGAGAATGAGGCAAGGATATCTGCATTCTTATTCATCAGAGTGGTAGATTCCTTAGCTAGCTCAATAAAGGCAAGGAACTAAAATGTATCCATAACAGAATGGGAGAAATAAAAATGTCCATATTTACAGATGACATGATTGTCTACAAAGAAAATTTCAAGAATCTACATCATACTCAATGGTGAAAAGCTGAAAGCATTTACTCTAAGATCAGGAACAAGACAAGAATGCCCATTCTCACTACTTTTGGGCAACACAGTATTGGAAGTCCTAGCCACAGCAATTAGACAAGAAAGAGAAACAAAATGAATCCAAACTGGAAAGAAAGAAGTCAAGCTGTCACTGTTTAAAGATGACATGATACTATATATAGTAAATCCCCTACATACAAATAGTCAAGCTGCAAACTTTCAAAGATATGAATGTGCATTCCCTCGACATCAGGGGCGAATTAAAGTGAAACTTGCCCTCCATCTCCTATTGCTGGTGATCCTTCAGCCCTACCATCTCTCACCTCCTCTACCTCCTCCAGTTAATGATTCTTCTTGTCTGTTCACTTGATGCCAGACCCAGTATGCTAGCTGTTGTACTGTACTTTTCAGTTACTGTAAGATTTAAAAATGTTTTATTTTGTGTGTTTATTTTCATGTATCATTTATGTGAAAAGTATTATAAACTTATTACAGTACAGTACTATATAGCCACACAATTGCACTCATCTCACATGCTAGTAAAGTAATGCTCAAAATTCTCCAAGCCAGGCTTCAGCAATACGTGAACCGTGAACTTCCTGATGCTCAAGCTGGTTTTAGAAAAGGCAGAGGAACCAGAGATCAAATTGCCAACATCCGCTGGATCATGGAAAAAGCAAGAGAGTTCCAGAAAAACATCTATTTCTGCTTTATTGACTATGCCAAAGCCTTTGACTGTGTGGATCACAATAAACTGTGGGAAATTCTGAAAGAGATGAGAATACCAGACCACCTTGACCTGCCTCTTGAGAAATCTATGCAGGTCAGGAAGCAACAGTTAGAACTGGACATGGAACAACAGACTGGTTCCAAATAGGAAAAGGAGTATGTCAAGGCTGTATATTGTCACCCTCCTTATTTAACTTATATGCAGAGTACATCATGAGAAATGCTAGGCTGGAAGAAACACAAGCTGGAATCAAGATTGCCGGGAGAAATATCAATAACCTCAGATATGCATATGACACCACCCTTATGGCAGAAAGTGAAGAAGAACTAAAAAGCCTCTTGATGAAAGTGAAAGTGGAGAGTGAAAAAGTTGGCTTAAAGCTCAACATTCAGAAAACGAAGATCATGGCATCCGGTCCCATCACTTCATGGGAAATAAATGGGGAAACAGTGGAAACAGTGTCAGACTTTATTTTTTTGGGCTCCAAAATCACTGCAGATGGTGACTGCAGCAAGGAAATTAAAAGACACTTACTCCTTGGAAGGAAAGTTATGACCAACCTAGACAGCATATTAAAAAGCAGAGACATTACTTTGCCAACAAAGGTCTGTCTAGTCAAGGCTATGGGTTTTCCAGTAGTCATGTATGGATGTGAGAGTTGGACTATAAAGAAAACTGAGTGCCAAAGAATTGATGCTTTTGAACTATGGTGTTGGAGAAGACTCTTGAGAGTCCTTTGGACTGCAAGGAGATCCAACCAGTCCGTCCTAAAGGAAATCAGTCCTGAATATTCATTGGAAGGACTGATGTTGAAGCTGAAACTCCAGTATTTTGGCCATGTGATGGGAAGAACTGACTCATTGGAAAAGACCCTAATGCTGGGAAAGATTGAAGGTAGGAGGAGAAGGGGACGACAGAGGATGAGATGGTTGGATGACATCACTGACTCAACAGACATGAGTTTGAGCAAGCTCCGGGAGTTGGTGATGGACAGGGAAGCCTGGCGTGCTGCAGTTCATGAGGTCACAAAGAGTTGGACACGAGTGAACGTCTGAACTGCACTGAGGCTAACTTTGTTGGACTTATGAACAAATTGGACTTATGCACATACTCTCAGAATGGAGTTTGTTTGTATGTAGGAAACTTACTTTATAAAAAATCCTAAAGATACCACCAAAAAGCTATGGGAACTAGTAAATGAATTCAGTAACGTTGCTGGATATGGAATTAATATACAGGAATTGGTTGGATTCCTATATGGTCACAATGAACTATCAGAAAGAGAACTTAAGAAAACAAACCCATTTATAATTTCATTAAAAAGAACAAAAGCACCCAAGAATAAATCCAAATAAGGAGGTAAAAGATCCATACTCAAAAAACTCTAGACATTGATGAAAAAAATTTAAGGCAACACAAATGGAAAGATATACTGTGCTCCTGGACTAGAAGAATTAATATTGTTAAAATAATCATTCTACCCAGGGCAATCTACACATTCACTGCAATCTCTATGAAAATATCATTGTTATTTTTCACAGAAAAAGAACAAATAATTCTAAAGTTTGTACGGAAACACAAAAGACCCTGAATAGCAAAAACAATCTTGAGAGAGAACATAGTTGAAATTATCAGGTTCCCTGACTTCAGACTATACTACAAAGCTACAGTAATCAAAGCTGTATGGTACAGGCACAAAAACAGCCACAAAGATCAATAGAACAGAATAGAGAGCCCAGAAATGAACCCACACTTAAATGATCAATTACTCTATGGCAAAGGAAGCAAGAATATACAATAGGTAAAAGATAGCCCAATAAATGACGTTAGGAAAACTGGACAGCTAAGTGCGAAAGAACCAAAGTGAGCTATGTTTCACCATATAGTAAAATAAATGCAAAACGGTCTAAAGGTTTAAATGTAAGACCTGAAACCATAAAATTCTTAGAAGAAAACATAGACAGTATCCTCTTTGACATCAGTCTTAGAAATATTTATTGGATATGTCTCCTCAAGCAAGAGAAACAAAAGCAAAAGTAAGCACAGGAAGTTGCATCAAATTAAAAAGCTTTTGCACAGTGAAGGAAGCTATCCACAAAATGAAAATCTTGCCTACTGAATGGGAGGAGATATTTACAAACCATATATCTGATAAGGGGTTAATATCCAAAAGATACAAAAAAACTCAAAACTCAACATCACCCTGATTAAAAAAATGGGAAGAAGACTTGAATAGAATTTTTTTCTCCAAAGAAGACATACAGATGGTCAACAGACACATGAAAAGATGGTCAACATTACTAATCATCAGGGAAATGCAAGTAAAAACCATAAAGAGATATTACCTCACATCTGTCAGAATGGCTGTTATCAAAAAGATAACAAATAACAAGTGTTTTAGGAAGGATGTGGAGAAAAGGGAACCCTCATGCTCTGTTGGTGAGAAAGTAAACTTGTGCAGCCACTATGAACAACAGTAAAAGAATTAAATATAGAACTCAAAAAATTAAATACAGAACTACCATATCATCCAGCAATTCTACTCCTGGGCATTTTTCTGAGAAAAACAAAAACACTAATTTGGACACTCCTATAAACATAGGAGCATTGCTGCATATAAACTGCAGCATTATTTATAATGGCCAAGATATGGAAGCAAACTAAATATTCTATGATAGATGAACGGATAAAGAAGATATGATAGAGACAGACAGATAGAGATATATACACATATAGAGATATATACACAATGGAATATATATATATACACACACACATATACAAAATGAAAAATTTTTTCAATCAGATAGAGATATATACACAATGGAATATATATATATATATATATATATATATACATACATATACACACACAAAATGAAAACTTTTTTCAATCACTAAGTCATGTCTGCTCCGTGGACTGCATCTCACCAGGCTTCCCTGTCCTTTACTATCTCCTAGAGTCTGTTCAAATTCATGTCTTTGAGTTGGTGATGTTATCTAACCATCGCCACCCTATTCTCCTTTTGCCTTCGATCTTTACCATCATCAGGGTCTTTTTCAATTAGTTGGCTCTTTACATCAGGTGGCCAAAGCATTGGAGCTTCAGCTATAGCATCAGTCTTTCCAATGAATATCCAGGGTTGATTTCTTTTAGAATTGACTGGTGTGAACTCCTTGCTGTCCAAGGGACTCTCAAACATCTTCTCCAGCACCACAATTCAAAAGCATCAGTTCTTCAGTGTTCAGCGTTCTTTTATGGTCCAACTCTCACATCCATACACAACTACTGGAAAAACCATAGCTTTGACTATACTGACCTTTGTTGGCAAAGTGATGTCTCTGCTTTTTAATACGCTGTCTAGGTTTGTCATAGCTATTCCTCCAAGGAGCAAACATCTTTTAATTTCATGGCTCCAGTCACCATGAATGAAATGTTACTCAGCCATAAAAAAGATGAAACCTTACCATTTCCAATAACACGTTTAGACTTTCAGGGTATTATGCTAAGTGAAATCATTTGGAAGGAGAGAAACACTGGCACAAGTGGGTCCTGTGCCTGTGCCTCTTCCACTCACCGGTCCCATGGGACACACAGCAGCAGGCACTGGGGGCACTGCCAGGCCCCAAGGATGGGACACAGTGTCCAACACTGTACTTCCTTCAACAAGCTGGGCAACATCACCAAAACAGCTGGATGGGAGGCTGGGATGAGAATCCAAGAAGCTTTGGATAGGGGGGGCAACTTGGTCAGCTTTCAGGCCCCAATGACAAATTCTGATGAATATTCCACTTATCAGTAGACAAGACCCAGGAAAGGAAGAGGGAAATCTTTCCAGGCCCACATAAATCTTGCCACTATCAGGTGGTGAGCTTCTGGGTTTCCTCTTCTCAACGCTTCTCAGTAATATCTAAATTTCTATGAAGAACATGTATTATATTTGCAATTGGGAGAAAAGCCAACCTATTTAAAAATAAGCTAATAAAATCTCCATGCTCTTTCAAGATTCAAAACTTCCAGTCATTACAGAGTCAGAGCCAGCTGTCTCCATGTCTGTTTACGTATGGAATTTTTAATTTCTACTTAGCTGTCCTAAATCTCTCTGAGGAAAAATGTGGTCAAGCAATTCCAAAAGAAAGGACTCTGAATGTAATTCTGCTTTCCGAGAACATGTTTTTGCAAAAAGCTTTCTAGATTGCTCTAAACTGAAAGTATGTTTTGTTCAAAGGCAGAAAATTTTTCCTAAACTTGAGGAACTTCACCCATTTGCACCATCAATCAGGCAGCTAGGAGGGTGAACACAGGTCCTGAGAGGCCACATCCTGGCCAGATGACAGTGGGGGAGCCCCTTCACCCCAACGCGAGGCTACAGGGACTCCCGGGGAAAATTGTATGTCAGATGCCAAGGTGGAGGCAGTGAGGAGCTGATTAATCATCACTCACTTTACTTTTCTTATTTATTTTTTAAAAGAAGACTTGCTCTAAAAATATTTGACAGTTTAGTCATCTCAGCCAAGAGGAGCCTTTGGCATCGCACTGGAGAAGCAATCTCGGCCTCAAGCCCTTAGATGAAGTGGCATTTAAGAGCTTTCCAGACAGGACAGGATAATTACAGAGAGGCCCTGGCATAGGCTGCAGTGACATTCAAGCCTGAAGTGGAAGCAACCTCTTATCTTTAACAAAGAGCTCTGATGATAGACACTGAAAGGAAAGTGCTGTGTCTGGGATGCTTTTTTTTTTTTTAACCCTGTAAGAAAAAAAAATGTCATTGTGTAAATAAAGAGCTACATGAAGGAGTAAGGAAATAAGAGTGGCCTTGCCCCACTCTTCAGGTCCAGGTGTCTGGATACAGAGTGATTCCAACATTGTTCTGGCAACTGCACAGCCTCAAGCAGAACATGGCTGAGCCCAGGGAGATTAGGGTCTCCTCTGCATGCTCAGGCTCCACCCACATCAGAGTTGGCCTGGTGGCATTTGCACAGTCACTTGGACTCTTTCTTTCCTGTTCAGTTCCTTCATCTTTGCTCCTGATCAACCAAAGGCAGTTCAGAACGCAACAGCTCTGCTTATTTAGAGGGCTTCCTTTCAGGGCACTGATATGCTGGCAGCTCTGGGAGAAGATAGCTAGAGAGAACTGGAATCTACTCACAGCACCACTGTCCTAGTAAAAAAAAAAAAACAAAACCAAAAACGAGTGAAGGGAGGGAAGAATTAGGGGAGGGAAAGGGGAGAGGACCTAAGTGTCCCTTAGCAGGGCTCTGAAGCTGAGGGACAGGCCTTCCCTGATGGCTCAGATGGTGAAGAATCTGCCTGCAATGCGAGAGATCTGGGTTCCATTTCTGGGTTGGGAAGATTCTCTGGAGGAGGGCATGGAAACCCACTCCAGTATTCTTGCCTGGAGATCCCCATTGACAGAGGAGCCTGGTGGGCTACAGTTCATGGGGTTGGACACCACTGAGTGACTAAACACAGCACGAAGCTGAGGGACAGTCTCAGGAAGCAATATCGGGCTGGGAGCATCTGCCTACTCCTGCAATTGATTATTTTTTAGGCAGCATAGTTTATTTTGCAGACAAAATTTTTTGAAGCTTGGTTTAAGACAGAGGATGATGGGGAGAATAGACAGCAGTTGCCCACTTTGCCACAGAAGCTCTTAGGCTCCTCATATATGTAGGGAGTGGGGAAGGGAGGGAGGAGCTTCTCTGCAGCAGGTCCTGACTTTAGGAAGAAAGGCTACCATTTCAGCTGTTCCCGAGGATACTCCCTGCACGTGATGTATCCCCACAGGAGGACACTGGCTAGACCCCCATCCACACCAGGGTTCCTTGACCAATCATCTAGGACAAAACAGTAACAGCCATGCTCTCCTGCACCCATTTTTGGAGAAGCAGCACAGGCTGCTGAAAAGTCACAGCCTGCTGACCAGGAGGCCCCAAGCTTATATTTAGAGGCCTGCAGTTTTATCCAATTTGCAGTCAGAGCAGCAGCTATGAGGGGTCCTTTAGACATGATGTTAAGAACATGGAAGTAGACAGCTATAACCCCACATCTGCATGGGATGCCAGTTTATTTTAGGAGACTCTAAATTCAGCATAAGATGCATTCAACAAAAAATTCTGGCCTCATCCAGCACAGTCCTCCTGGAATATTCTGAGATATAAAATAATGTACCAGGAGAACACAGGCCTTCCCTGTTCATCTGTTCAAGCATATATCACTAGTAACTTCTCATTTTTAAAATCCCCAATTGGATCTCTAGCAAGTCCATTGGAATTCTCTCAAAACACACTCGACAGAGCTCTCACCCCAGAGCCAGGCCAAGGTGGAGTGAGCCATCTGCTCCCATGCTGTCCCCTCTCCCTTGTTCCTGCAGGGGGCAGAAAGCTGGGAGGGGCAGCCAGGAGGGTGGGTGGTCATTTAAGGGCTCCCACTCCTCAGACCCCCTCTGAGTGGGCTCCTTGGGTGTGTTTCTGGGTTCCACTCTTTAGACTAAAGAATGCTCACAGGTTCTAATAAGTCATAAGAATCTGACCTGGAAGTGGGGCGAGGACTTGGACTAAACTGGCCAAATTGAGCTCACTGGTGCAGAGCCCTCCGCTCTCCCCTGCCTTCTTTCAACACCCAGGTTCTTGCAAGGGTGGGCCCAAGTCCAGAACTCCTATACAACTCGATCATGCGGCTTCACACTCCACCCTCCGACACACTCACGAGTTCTGTCTGCAAATACATCCAGCTCTTATGATAGGTGGGAGAGAAGGAGAGAGGGAAAGGAGGAAGGAGGAAAAGGAGGGAAAGGGAGAGAACAGAGAAGGAGGGAAGTCAACTAGTTGGTTCGTAGTTGGGTAGTGACTGCTAGTAGTGACTAGCACCCAGGTGCTGCTAGTGGTATAGAACCTGCCCACCAATGCAGGAGACATAAGAGATCTGGGTTCGATCCCTGGGTTGGGACGATCCCTGGAGGAGGGCATGGCAACCCACTCCAGTATTCTTGCCTGGAGAATCCCATGGGCAGAGGAGCCTGGCGGGCTGCAGTCCACAGGGTCACACAGAGTCAGACACGACTGAGCAACTGAGCATACACACGTGCACACAGTGACTGGCTAGTCAGTTAGTCGAGCTCTAACAGGGATCTTGCCTGTGGCCCCAGGGCAGCAGATGGCTGACAGCCTCTCAGTGAGCATGGAGTGAGGACAGGAGGACCACGTTCCTTGGCAGCATGTGAAGGGCACGGGTGCAGCAGTGTACACAGGGGGCGGGTTCTGGCCCAGAAGGCATGGCTTCTCAGTTCCTCCCAGACAGACTGCTGCAAACACAGGTGCCTCACCTCTCACTGGACACAGTTGGACCACATAGACACCTGGTGGCCTCGGGTGGGCTGGGAATGCTGAGCTGTGGGTGTCCCGGATGTCCGGATGTCCCGGAGAAGGTGGATGCCCCCAAAGCTAGCCTGAAGCTATAGGAGTGAGGCAGAACTGGTGCTCAAGAGCTTGGGTAGGGTGTCCCCTCAGTCCGGGCAGATGCTTAAGTCAGACAGGCTGCATCTGCCGCAGAGTGCACCCCTCAGCTCCTTTCATACATACTAAGCACCACTGGACACCTGGGAGAACTGAAGCACTGGTGGTGTGTGCTCCCCCTGCCCACATGGCAGGCAGATGTGTCCTGCTCTGAGCCCCCCAGACCTGTGTGAGCTGGTCTGTTCCTGGTGCCTAGGGCAGGGCCAGGCCCCCCACAGCCCTAACTGAGGTCACCGAGCGAGCCACTAAGGGCCGGAGGATGAGCTGTCAAGATCCCCCAAAGTGCAGATGAGGAAACACGCCCAACCCAAGCTCTGCCTGATGGGTTCTCTGTGTCAGTGGGATCCAGCCCAACCTGGCTTGCCCGTCACCCTCTTGTCTACAGAGAGCAGGCCCTGCATCCAAAGACAGCTGGCCTTCAGCTGACCAACTGGCCAGACACGGAAGGAAAAGCCACAAAATAAGCCTGCACAATATCACCTCTCGTGAACAGCCTATCTGGGGTTGAGGTGAGCTGCTGTCATTTGAATTGAGTCTGAGCACATGTGCGCACAGACCCCCCTCACCGACTCACTCTTTTTACATCAAGCTAATTCAAGCTGTGATGCTGCATCCCCCAGTCACCCTAGAAACCCACAATGACAGCTTAGACCTTCTCACTGTCCTGATTCATAGATGTAGACAGGGAACACACCATCAAAGAGCCAGGGACAGCCTGGGGTCACCAAGAACCTGGGAATAAGCACTTTACACTCTCTTTAAAGAAAAAAATCCCCTTATCCACATTTATCTGAAGGGCTGGTTTTCCTAATCTAGAAGAAAGTAAGTGAGAAAGAGAAAGAAATAATAAGACAACTCTGGAACCTAAAATGAAGGTTACTAAGTGACAGAAGCCAATCTGAAAAGGTAACATACTGTATGAGTCCAACAGTGTGACATTCTGGAAAAATTACTGGAGTTAGGACTTGCCGGGGTTTAAGGGAGGAGGGATGACTAGGTGGAGTACAAAGGATTTTTAGGGCAGTGAAACTACACTGTGCAATACTATAAAGGTGGATACCTGCTATTTGTCCAAGCCCACCGAACGTTCACACCTAGAGTGAACCCTAATGTAAAACGTGGACTCTGGGTGATCATGATGTGTTGAAGTAGGTTCATCAGTTGTAACAGACGCACCATCCTGGTGAGGGAGGCTGATAATGGGGGAGGTAGGGAGAAGCAGCTGGGAGTTATATGAGAAATCTCTGTACCTGCCCCTCAGTTTTGCTGTGAACCTAAAACTAAAATAACAAGTCTACTTAAAAAAAAAAAGACAATCCTGACATATGAAATCCCTGTTATCATGGCAACCTCATGCAGGGGTATTTCTAAAGCACCCAGTCTATTCCCTTCCCATCCATTTAAAAAGGGGGAAAAAAGAAAGAGTGGGGTGAGGGTGAGGGAAATTCAGAATTAAACCAGGTCCCATCACAGAACCCAACATTCTGCATTTGTTCAAAAAATACTCTGGACAATTTTGTTCAAGAGCCAGGGACCCCTCAGCAAAGCCAGCCCAGGCTGTCAGCCTAGACCCTGGTGCAGTCAAATGGAGGCAGACCCCTCCTCAAGTCACACAGCAGGAGCGCTCCAACCCAGCCCGACAACCCCGGAGAATACAGCACCCAAGGAGCCCAGGGAAGTGACACCCAGGACTTCAACACCACCCGAAACGAGAAAAACTCTCCCCTTTTCAGACATTGGTCTACTCACCGCCTTCCCTTGGCGAGGAAACCCATGAAACTCACAAACAAGCAGAGCCAGGGGGTACCCACAGGCCTGGGCAGCCCCATTGGCCACTCCTGCCTGGGACAGCTTGCTGCCTGAGACCCCAAGCAGGTCACCAAGGAGCAGGATGTCACCCCAGTCTCCCACGCTGGGGTGCCGTGGGCCTCCTCCTTCTGGGCACGCTGTGCTGTGGGCAGTTAGTCCAGGGTGAGGCTGGCAGGAACCCCACGAGCTCGGGGCTGGTGGTCTGGAGTGGCCCTGCCTCCCTGTTCCAGGCCTCAAGGGGCCCCAGTGGCACCCACGGCAGCCTCTTTTCTTCTCTGTCTAATCTCACAGCTGCAGGGAGACGCTGAGCCCTGACAAAGCCCGCCTGCTCCTCCAGAGCCAGCAGGAGGGGTGAGGGGAGTGCAGCCCGCAGCCCGCAGCCTGGGATGCCGACTGTCACCATGGTAACAGGAAGGGTGGGGGAGGGTGGGCGAGGAGCTGGTGGGACCTGTAGGGCCAGGGAGTCTCTACAACCATGGGCAAAGGAGGAGGCCCTGGCAGGCTGTGAGGGGCCTTGTTTCTTGTTCTGAATACCTCTGCCACCCACCTTCTCTCTTGCAGACTTTTTTAGAAGATTCTGTGGCAACAGGGCATTTAAAATGCTTCATCACCACAATGATGTAGTGTGCGGACATTTAACACATGCCTACAAGGAATACTCATCTGCTTAAAGAGTCCTTTGTTTGGAGACTATGGGTGTAGGGGGTGTGTGTGCCTCTCACATTCAGGCTTGCCTCCACACTCACATTTTACGCTCATACCTGCCTGCACCCCTCATTTGGAGAATGCTAACTGAAGCCTGGATCCTCAGGGTGTGTCAGCTCCCCTGAGCCCTGTCCGTGAATGTGACACAGACTTACTTGTTTGTTTCCAGCTGTGCACCTGTAAGGTGAGTAAGGTGAATACAGTCATCATGGAGTTTTCTGCCAAGATCACCAAGGAGATACATGCCTTGCTGAGGTCATTTCCTCTGTAAGTGATAAGCCTGGACTGAATGGTGTGTCATATACTTTTGAAAGTGCCAAAACCACAACTGGCCAGCACTGAGCAGACCTAGGGCACGGGTGTGAAGCAGAAAACTGCGAGGCCAGCCATCTTTCCTGGCCCAGTTCGCCAACACCTTGAGAAGTGGTGTCTCAGCTTCCCACCGGACCTGAGTGTCCTTCACTCCCCTGTCCAGGATCTCATTAACATCTTCATAATTCAATGTCTGCAGGCCTACAAATGCCCACTGAAGTCCCCTTGGTGAGGGGCCTGGGAGGACACAGTGGGTTTGAAACCTCAAAGTCTTCACTTTTCACTCTATGAATTTATCTATACATGTACACTTGTGGTAGCATCAAAACAACTTGCAAAGAGAATGTGCTAATATGTTCCTTAGGGCGTTCAGGAAGGAGGGGACATATGTATACCTGTGGCAGACTCATGATAATGTGTGGCAGAGGCCACAAATATCGTAGAGGAATTGTCCTCCAATAATTATATTTTGTGCTAAAGTTCTCAATATTGTACAATTATAATCTTTGACAATTATTAGTTACTCAAGAACAGTTATGTTTTATGTGTATTGTTCAATTGTCATCACCAATAGAATGATACTGAGAAAAAAAAAAAGAAAAGGTTTAGTTATTGATAATGAAAGTTTTTAGGTTGATTCATAATTCCTCATTGGAAGTTCAAGGAGAGGCAAAGAATAATTTTTTAGTATGTTGTAAATATTAGAATTTTAAAATTAAAATGTTACATCACTTTAATAAGGTAACTCATAGAGTATACTTACTACAGTGATTTGATATGTTGTTCAGTCGCTCAGTCACATCCAACTCTTTGCAACCCCATGGACTGCAGCACACCAGGTTTCCCTATCCTTCACCATCTCCTGAGCTTGCTCAAACTCTTGTCCATTGAGTCAGTGATGCCATCCAACAGTCTTGTCCTCTGTCATCCCTTTCTTCTCCTGCCTTCAATCTTTCCAAGCACCAGGGTCTTTTCTAATGAGCTGGCTCTTTGTATTAGGTGACCAAAGTATTGGAACTTCAGCTTCAGCATCAGTCCTTCCAATGAATGTATATTATGATTGACTTGTTTGTTCTCCTTGAAGTCCAAGGGACTCAGTGTACTGCTTTATCTTATCCAGAGAGATATACTTTAATCTAGATCAGAAAGTCAAGGAAAGACCCAGACATCATGACAATCCAGGGGAGATTCAGGAGAAATAACAAAAGAAGTGCGGGATCCCAAAAAGGGAAAAAGCATTAGTGAGAAGTTTGGCAAAATTTGGAAGAGTTCTGGTGACATGTTTTCATTATGAACTTAAATGATGACAAGTGCAATTTCAGCTTCAGCTACTGAAATTCAATCCTCTGAGAATATGATGTTTAAAACCTAGAACAACTCTTTCTTGGAAAAAACAGATTACAAATTTCAATTTTGAACACTTCCTTCACTTAGCCAAGAAGAGCATCTATGGACAAAGAATCCAACTTAGACCCTGCCCTGATGTCCCCAAGCTCCAGATTTCATCTGTACCTGCAGAGGGCCTGGGGACTTGAACCTGAGGGCTGCCAATTCCACCTGATTTCCAGCTGCCAGCCTTTTACCCCTGCAGCCCAGGGCAGCTCAACCCAGCACAGACCCCTGAGCATACCTTCCTTGTCCTGAAAATACAAAATGTGCCTGAAGTTATGGCACCAGAAAGAAAGGAAATGCTCAAACGAACAAAATAGATTGTCAACAGAAATCAGGACTTGACGTGAAGGAGCTCCTACTTGCCACAGCCGGAATAATTTGAGCAACAAAATAAATGACATTTAGATCTTTAATCCATCTTAATTTTATCTTTCTGGATAGTGTTAGGAGCTGCTCTAATTTCATTTTTTTGCACTTAGTTGTCCAGTTCTTCCAGCACAACTTATTGAAGAGACAATTTTTTTTCCCGTTGTGTATTCTTGCCTCCTTTGTCAAAGATAAGGCACCCATATGTGTGTGGGTTTATCTCCAGACTCTATCCTGTTCTATTGGTCTATACCTCTATTTTTGTGACAGTACCATACTGTCTTGATGACTGTAGCTTTGTAGTATTGAAATCAGGTGAGTTGATTCCTCCAGCTCCATCCTTCTTTCCCAAGATTGCTTTTGTGTTTCCATTTGAATTGTGAATTTTTTTGCTTCAATTCTGTGAAAAATGCCATTGGTAATTTGATAGGGATTGCATTGAATCTGTATATTGCTTTTGGTAGTATAGTCATTTTCACAATATTGATTCTTCCAACCCAGGAGCATGGAATATCCCTCAATCTGTTTATGTCATCTTTGATTTCTTTCATTAGTGTCTTATAGTTTTCTGCATATAGCTCTTTTGTCTCCTTCAGTTCAGTTCAGTCCAGTCACTCAGTCGTGTCCGACTCTTTGCAACCCCATGAATTGCAGCACGCCAGGCCTCCCTGTCCATCACCAACTCCTGGAGTTCACTCAAACTCACGTCCATCGAGTCGGTGATGCCATCCAGACATCTCATCCTCTGTCGTCCCCTTTTCCTCCTGCCCTCAATCCCTCCCAGCATCAGAGTCTTTTCCAATGAGTCAACTCTTCACATGAGGTGGCCAAAGTACTGGAGTTTCAGCTTTAGCATCATTCCTTCCAAAGAACACCCAGGGCTGATCTTTAGAATGGACTTGTCTCCTTAGGCAGGTTTATTCCTAGGTATTTTATTCTTTTAGTTGCAATGGTAAATAGAATTGATTTCTTTATTTCTCTGATTTCTCGTTGTCAGTATATAGGAATGCAAGTGATTTCTGTGTATTGATTTTGTATCCTGTGCCTATACTAAATTCACCGATTAGTTCTAGTGATTTTCTGATGGTATCTTTAGGGTTTTCTATGTACAGTATCATGTCATCTACAAATAGTGAGAGTTTTACTTCTTCCTTTCCAAGCTAGATTCCTTTTATTTCTTTCTCTTCTCTGATTACCATAGCTAGGACTTCCAGAACTATGTTGAATACAAATGGCAAGAGTGGACATCCTTGTCTTGTTCCTGATGTTAGAGGGAATGTTTTCAGTTTCTCACCATTGAGAATAATGTTTGCTGTGGGTTTGTTGCATATGGCCTTTATTATGTTAAGATAGGTTCCTTCTATGCCCATTTTTTTCTTTTAAATTAATTAATTTATTTTACTTGGAGGCTAATTACTTTACAATATTGTAGTAGTTTTTGCCATACATTGACATGAATCGGCCATGGGTGTACACGTGTTCCCCATCCTGAACCCCTCTCCCACCTCCCTCCCCATCGCATCCCTTAGGGTCATCCCATTGCACCAGCTCTGAGCACCCTGTCTCACGCATCAAACCTTAACTGGCGATCTGTTTCACATAAGATAATGTACATGTTTCAATGCTATTCTCTCAAATCATCCCACCCTTGCCTTTTCCCACAGAGTCCAAAAGACTGTTATTTACATCTGTGTCTCTTTTGCTGTCTCACACATAAGGTCATCATTACCATCTTTCTAAATTCCACATATATGCGTTAGTATACTGTATTGGTGTTTTTCTTTCTGGCTTACTTCACTCTGTATAATAGGCTCTAGTTTCATCCACCTCATTAGAACTGATTCAAATATATTATTTTTAATGGCTGAGTAATATTCCATTGTGTATATGTACCATAGTTTCTTATCCATTCATCTGCCGATGGACATCTAGGTTGCTTCCATGTCCTGGCTATTGTAGACAGTGCTGCAATGAACATTGGGGTACACATGTCTCTTTCAATTCTGGTTTCCTTGGTGTGTATGCCCAGCAGTGGGATTGCTGGGTCATATGGCAGTTCTATTTCCAGTTTTTTAAGGAATCTCCACACTGTTCTCCATAGTGGCTGTACTAGTTTGCATTCCCACCAACAGTGTAGGAGGATTCCCTTTTCTCCACACCCTCTCCAGCATTTATTGTTTGTAGACTTTTTGATAGCAGCCATTCTGACCAGCATGAGATGGTTATTATGGTTTCGATCTGCCTTTCTCTGATAATGAGTGATGTTGAGCATCTTTTCATGTGTTTGTTAGCCATCTGTATGTCTTCTTTGGAGAAACGTCTGTTTAGTTCTTTGGCCCATTTTTTGATTGGGTCATTTATTTTTCTGGAATTGAGCTGCAGGAGCTGGTTGTATATTTTTGAGATTAATTCTTTGTCAGTTGCTTCATTTGCTATTATTTTCTCCCATTCTGAAGGCTGTCTTTTCACCTTGCTTATATTTTCCCAGATAATCACGATGGTGTGATCACTGACCTAGAGCCAGACATCCTGGAATGTGAAGTCAAGTGGGCCTTAGAAAGCATCACTACGAACAAAGTTAGTGGAGGTGATAGAATTCCAGTTGAGCTATTCCAAATCCTGAAAGATGATGCTGTGAAAGTGCTGCACTCAATATGCCAGCAACTTTGGAAAACTCAGCAGTGGACACAGGACTGGAAAAGGTCAGTTTTCATTCCAATCCCAAAGAAAGGCAATGCCAAAGAATGCTCAAACTACCACACAATTGCACTCATCTCACACGCTAGTAAAGTAATGCTTAAAATTCTCCAAGCCAGGCTTCAGCAATATGTGAACCGTGAACTTCCTGATGTTCAAGCTGGTTTTAGAAAAGGCAGAGGAACCAGAGATCAAATTGCCAACATCTGCTGGATCATGGAAAAAGGAAGAGAGTTTCAGAAAAACATCTATTTCCACTTTAATGACTATGCCAAAGCCTTTGACTTGTGTGGATCACAATAAACTGTGGGAAATTCTGAAAGAGATGGGAATACCAGGCCACCTGATCTGCCTCTTGAGAAATTTATATGCAGGTCAGGAAGCAACAGTCAGAACTGGACATGGAACAACAGACTGGTTCCAAATAGGAAAAGGAGTTCATCAAGGCTATATATTGTCACCCTGCTTATTTAACTTATATGCAGAATACATCATGAGAAATGCTGGGCTGGAAGAAGCACAAGCTGGAATCAAGATTTCCAGGAGGAATATCAATAACCTCAGATATGTAGATGACACCACCCTTATGGCAGAAAGTGAAGAGGAACTCAAAAGCCTCTTGATGAAAGTGAAAGAGGAGAGTGAAAAAGTTGGCTTAAAGCTCAACATTCAGAAAACGAAGATCATGGCATCTGGTCCCACCACTTCATGGGAAATAGATGGGGAAACAGTGGAAACAGTGTCAGACTTTATTTTTCTGAGCTCCAAAATCACTACAGATGGTGACTGCAGCCATGAAATTAAAAGACGCTTACTCCTTGGAAGGAAAGCTATGACCAACCTAGACAGCATATTCAAAAGCAGAGACATTACTTTGCCAACAAAGGTCCGTCTAGTCAAGGCTATGGTTTTTCCTGTGGTCATGTATGGATGTGAGAGTTGGACTGTGAAGAAGGCTGAGCGCTGAAGAATTGATGCTTTTGAACTGTGGTGTTGGAGAAGACTCTTGGGAGTCCCTTGGACTGCAAGGAGATCCAACCAGTCCATTCTAAAGGAGATCAGCCCTGGGATTTCTTTGGAAGGAAAGATGCTAAAGCTGAAACTCCAGTACTTTGGCCACCTCATGCGAAGAGTTGACTCATTGGAAAAGACTCTGATGCTGGGAGGGATTGGGGGCAAGAGGAGAAGGGGACGACAGAGGATGAGACGGCTGGATGGCATCACTGACTCGATGGACGTGAGTCTGAGTGAACTCCGGGAGTTGGTGATGGACAGGGAGGCCTGGCGTGCTGCGATTCATGGGGTCACAAAGAGTCAGACACGACTGAGCAACTGATCTGATCTGATAGTTTTCTTCATTGTGAAAAAGCTTTTAAGTTTTATTAGGTCCCATTTGTTTATTTTTGCTTTTATTTCCATTATTTTGGAAGGTGGATCATAGAGGATCCTGCTGTGATTTATGTCAGAGAGCGTTATGCCTGTTTTCCTCTAGGAGTTTTATAGTTTCTGGTCTTACATTTAGATCTTTAATCCATTTTGAATTTATTTTTGTGTATGGTGTTATAAAGTTTTTGACTTTCATTCTTTTGCAAGTGGTTGATCAGTTTTCCCAGCACTACTTGTTGAAGAGATTGTCTTTTCTCCATTGCATATTCTTGCCTCCTTTGTCAAAGATAAGGTATCCATAGGTACATGGATCTATCTCTGGGCTTTCTATTTTGTTCCATTGATCTATATTTCTGTCTTTGTGCCAGTACCATACTGTCTTGATGACTGTTGCTTTGTAGTATAGTCTGAAGTCAGACAGGTTGATTCCTCCAGTTCCATTCTTCTTTCTCAAGATTGCCTTGGCTATTTGAGTTTTTTTTTTTGTATTTCCATACAAATTGTGAAATTATTTGTTCTAGTTCTCTGAAAAATACTGTGGGTAGCTTGATAGGGATTTATGCCCATTTTTTGAAGAATTTTTTTTTTATCACAAATGGATTCTAAATTTTGTTAAAAGCTTTTTCTGCATCTATTGAGATTATCATTTGGTTTTACTCTTTCAATTTGTTAATTTGGTGCATCACATTGATTGATTTGTGTATACTGAAGAATCCTTGCATCCCTGGGATAAACACGACTTGATCATGGTGTGGTGTTGAATTCTGTTTGCTAGAATTTTGTTAAGGATTTTTGCATATATGTTCATCAGTAATATTGGTCTGTAATTTTCTTTTTTTGCGATATCTTTGTCTAATTTTGGTATCAGGGTGATTGTACCCGCATAGAATGAGTTTGGAAGTGTTCCTTCCTCTGCAATCTTTGGGAAGAGTTTCAGAAGGATAGGCATTAGCTCTTCTCTAAATGTTTGATTGAATTCCCCTGTGAAGCCATCTGGCTCTGGGCTTTTGTTTTGGGGGAGATTTTTGGTCATATAAACTGTTCTCATTTCTTTTTTTTTCTGTTCAGCAGCAATGGTTTTCACTACTCTGTCTTCCAGCTCACCTCTTTGTTCCTCTGTATCATTTAATCTACTGTTAACTCTATCCATTGTATTTTTCACTTCTGTTATTGTACTCTTTATTTCCATTTGGTTGTTCTTCATATTTTCTGACTAGTTGTTTAAAACTTCTAACTTCTTGCTCTGTGTATCCATTCTCCTGAGTTCTTTGACCATCTTTGTGATCATTACCCTGAACTCTTTCTTGGGTAGACTGCCTATATCCACTTCACTTAGTTCTTCTTCTGAGATTTTTATCTTGCTGCTTTGTTTGGAACATATATCCTTGTCAGCTCATTTTTAATTCTATATATCTGGAAGGTTGGTTATGTTTCCCAACCTTGCAGAAGTAGCCTCTTGTAGGGGACATCCTATGTATCCCAGCAGTATGCTCACCTCATCACCAGAGCCATATGCTCTAGAGGTGTCCTTTATGTGGACTGCATGGGTCCTTTTGTTGCGGGCTGACTACTATGGGCAGTTTGGTAGGCTTGATTGGCCCTTGGTCTAGTTGGTTGCTAGGCCTTGCCTTGTGCAGAGGCTGCTGGCTGCTATTTTGCAGGGCTGGGTTACAGGCAGCAGTGTGTCACTGCTATAATTTGTCCATGATAACCAGGGACCTTTCTAAGATTTAGCTACTAAGGTTTGTAGTTATACAGTAATCAGTCTACTGGGAGCTGTATGTCACACAGTCTGAAGGCCTGGTAGGTAGTAGACTCCAAAAATTCCTTCCTCAGTGATATCTTCTGTAGTAGATATAATCTGAGAAATAGGAGTTACGATACTGGCACATCACTAGAATTTCACTGGGCTGTCAAGAATCAGTGCTATTCCTATGACTACAGTGTCTCCCATAGTGACGTCAACTACGTTTGCAGACTGCCGTGTGATCTTTTCATGTTCCTAGAGCAAACATATGAGTTTACCCTTCTGGATGTCTGGTGTAATTGTGCTCAAAGATACTACAATTCTCTTGTACTGAGATTATCTCAAGGCACCAGTGTAAAGTGGACTTTCCCTCATTGCATGATCTGTTTATTCATTCCTTTCAGCTCTCCCTGGTGGATCAGATGTTAAAGAATCTGACTGCAAGGCAGGAGACCTGGGTTTGATCCCTGAGTCAGGAAGATCCCCTGGAGAAGAAAATGGCAATCCATTCCAGTATTCTTGCCTGGAAAATTCCATGGACAGAGGAGCCTGGTGGGTTACAGTCCATGGGGTCTCAAGGAGTTGGACCTGGTTGAGTGATTGAGCACACACATATGCATGCCCTACATGAACATCCCCTTAATAGTCTGGTTTTCCATGGCCCTTCTGCCTGACTGGATGGTAAGTTATTGCCATTGTCCATGAGTCAGTAAAAATCGACATAGAAGGCCTCGTATCATTTGTTTTTTAATTATTTCATTACAGCGAGAGAACAGTATGCAACCCAGCCCACTGAGCTGACTTGTTCTTCAACTAGAGATTTTCCATCAGTCAATCATAGTACACTGACCTTCCAGCCAAGATGTTGTCTGTCTACCTAGGCACTGCCATTTGTAAATGAAATGACTCTTTCCTAGGAATGAATAAACAGATCATGCAATGAGGGAAAGTCAACTTTATACTGGTGCCTTGAGATAATCTCAGTGCAAGAGAATTGTAGTATCTTTGAGCAGGAAAGAGTCATTTAGTCAATAGAGAGCTGTGGATTCAGCAGATCCTCAAAGCTGCCTTACAGGAAAGAAGGCCATCTACACATGAATATGATGAGTACTTCCTTCCATTCCCCAATAGCATGTTCCTGGAAAAACTATTTCCGTATTACTATGGAAATCTTCTTGGCACTGACTTCCTTATATCAGAATGTGTCTCTGATTTAACCCAACATATTATGGGTATTTCAGGTTTCAAAATCATTTTATACCTTCACTCATAGGGTCAGTTTCGATCAATACTCAATCAAAAGCTAGTAATTGTGTCTCACACAGGATACACGGTACTACCATGGCTAGAAATTTTCCAGTCCAAAATCCCAGCGGTCACCACTGGGTGGCACTCATGGGCTTTTGCCATGAACTCCAGTCTGTGCAAATATTCATGGGCATGCAAGCCATTCTCCTTTTCCATGGGCCACATAGAGCTATTGTACAGAGAATTTGTAGGTGCCAGAACTCTAACTCCTAATATGTCATAAAAGAGTCTGGTCATCTCTTTGACTACCAGATATCCAATACTGTTTCAAATTAACAACCTGTATGGGCTCAGATTCAAAAAACTAAGATCATGGCATCCGGTCCCATCACTTCACGGCAGATAGATGGGGAAATAGTGGAAACAGTGGCTGACTTTATTTTTCTGGCCTCCAAAATCACTGCAGATGGTGATTGCAGCCATGAAATTAAAAGACGCTTACTCCTTGGAAGGAAAGTTATGACCAACCTAGACAGCATATTAAAAAGCAGAGACATTACTTTGCTGACAAAGGTCTGTCTAGTCAAGGCTATGGATTTTCCTGTGGTCATGTATGGATGTGAGAGTTTGACTATAAAGAAAGCTGGACTATAAAGAAAGCTGAGCCCCGAAGAATTGATGCTTTTGAATTGTGGTGTTAGAGAAGACTCTTGAGAGTCCCTTGGACTGCAAGGAGATCCAACCAGTACGTCCTAAAGGAGATCAATCCTGGGTGTTCATTGGAAGGACTGATGTTGAAGCTGAAACTCCAATACTTTGGCCACCTGATGCGAAGAGCTGACTCATTGGAAAAGACCCTGATGCTGGGAAAGATTGAGGGCAGGAGGAGAAGGGGACGACAGAGGATGAGATGGTTGGATGGCATCACCAACTCGATGGACGTGGTTTGGGTGGACTCCGGGAGTTGGTGATGGACAGGGAGGCCTGGCGTGCTGCAGTTCATGGGGTCGCAAAGAATCGGACACGACTGAATGACTGAACTGATGGGCTCAGATAGAATTGAGCCTTCTGTATTTCCCATTAACACAATTTTATGCCTTCTGCTTTACAATACTAGGTAGGAGAAATGACTTCTAGTCAGACATAATATCCATTGATTAATGCATTTAGGTAAAAGAGATGCATCCACTTCACATAAAATCTACTCAAACATTCCAATTGTCCTCCAAATTTTCATCTATCAAACATTTCTTCCTCTATCTTCCCAATCTAACTGTAATCCTCATCAGGACCTCACCACCAAGTTTTGGAATCACAGTGCATTGGGGTCCCAATGTCAGGATGTCCCAGAAAAGTTTCTTCTCAATGCCTGGCCAATTTGCCCCCATATTTCCAAATGACCTTAAGTCCCTGACTGGGGACTGGGCCAAAAGACACTGACTCCTTCATCAATACAAATTCAGAATAATTTTCTGGACCATCATTATCAGTGAGTCAAGATTAAATTTCTCAGTCATCTTTGCCTTCTGTTTTAATTCCTTCAAACCAGGATAAATAGCAGAGAAGGCGATGACACCCCACTCCAGTACTCTTGCCTGGAAAATCCCATGTACAGAGGAGCCTGGTGGGCTGCAGTCCATGGGGTCGCTCAGCGTCGGACATTACTGAGCGACTGCACTTTCACTTTTCACCTTCATGCATTGGGGAAGGAAATGGCAACCCACTCCAGTGTTCTTGCCTGGAGAATCCCAGGGACGGGGGAGCCTGGTGGGCTACCGTCTATGGGGTCGCACAGAGTCAGACACGACTGAAGCGACTTAGCAGCAGCAGCAGGATAAATAGAGCATATTTGTTTAAATCTCTTCAAAGTTGAGGGAGTAGCTGGGGTTCCCATTGGTCCAGCCAACCTCCATTAGTGCTGCATTAAGACTTTTATTTCAACTCCATCAATGTCCATTTTATTCATCCTATTTCTTAACTGTGTAAAGACTTCTATGTTTCTTGGAAAAGTCCCTTGACTATCCTCTTTGTCTTTCCCATTCCCTTGTGAATTATTCTAACTTTGTTAGTTTCTCTAAGACCCATAAGGGGAAGCTGATGGCATTATCCACATAATGGGACAACTCCATCACACACAATGAGGCAACTCTCCTTGATTTCAATAGTTTCTCAGTTTTGTCCCTCTGCCACCTGAACTACTTCTTGGTGACCAGAAGTCTCTTAGAGGTGCTTGTTATTTCATTTGTTGTTCCAACATAATTTTTCCCTTTGGTCATGTTACTAAGGCTACCCATAGTTCAGATGAGCTGAAATACAAGCTTGAAAAATGGCCTCAGGTTTCCCATTCAACGCTCTCCTTTATTTTCATTTTAGCTATTCATTCAGCAATAACCAAGGAATTATATACTTTTTTTTCTCATTATCTTTCATTTTCTTGTGTATTTATTAAACCAGTGTCTGAGGCATTGGGTGTACCAATTCCATTGGTGACTTTTACCTCTAGTAATTGATCACAGCGTAGCTACTGTTTCATACCATGGGTATCAGTTTCATCAACCCCATTTCTTCCTTATTCCTTTTCTCAAAAGAATGCTTTCACAGTGTTTTAGTAAGTCAGGATCACTAAAGCCCAAGTCCCAGTTCTGACACCCACTGTGTCTGGGATTCCCCAAGGTCACCTTCAGGTTTGATGATTTTCTAGATGGGCTTACAAGACCCAGAAAAGTTAATATATGGATTATTACATCAGATAGATACAGACTAAAATCAGCAGAAGAGATAGGTACATAGGTAGAGACCAGGAAAAACCAGGTGCAAGCTTCCAGTCATCCTCGCTCAGTGGAAGTGCACAGATAGCACTTAATTACCCCTGCAATAATGAGTAACAACATGTGTGAAGTGTTGCCAATCAGGCAAGCTCACCAGAGCCTCCTGTCCAGGAATTCTACTGAATGCCTGAGACATAAGCACAGAGCACTTTAGTCATCAGCCCCTCCAGAGATCTGACTGACCTAGCATAACCCAGAGCCCCAGGCAAACAAAAATAGGCATTCACTATAAACCACACTAAACGACAGAAATGGTATGGACCTAACAGAAGCAGAAAATATTAAGAAGAGATGGCAAGAATACACAGAAGAACTGTACAAAAAATATCTTCACGACCCAGATAATCACGATGGTGTGATCACCGACCTAGAGCCAGACATCCTGGAATGTGAAGTCAAGTGGGCCTTAGAAAGCATCACTACGAACAAAGCTAGTGGAGGTGATGGAATTCCAGTTGAGCTATTCCAAATCCTGAAAGATAATGCTGTGAAAGTGCTGCACTCAATATGCCAGCAAATTTGGAAAACTCAGCAGTGGCCACAGGACTGGAAAAGGTCAGTTTTCATTCCAATCCCAAAGAAAGGCAATGCCAAAGAATGCTCAAACTACCGCACAATTGCACTCATCTCACATCTGATCTGATAAACCACACTGTTAGTATAAACTGTCTAGCATGGCCCAAGACCCCAGGTAAACAAAGACATTCTTATCAGACAGGATAATGCAAGTGCTTAGAAGTTACATGCCAAGATCCAGTCAAAGACCACTCCTTTCTTTGGAACAAGCTACGTTTAAGCATCCCAAGACTTCTGAGTTAACCTCTAATAAAAGTCTTGAATTCTTTTGTTTAGCTTCCTACTACTTGTTATACTTTTTATCTGATAATTCTACTAGTTATATTATGAAAGCTATTGGTGCATATATATTAACATACCACACTACCTTCCAGAATTCCCTTCAGTTCAGTTCAGTCGCTCAGTCGTGTCCGACTCTTTGTGACCCCATGAATCGATGCATGCCAGGCCTCCCTGTCCATCACCAACTCCTAGAGTTCACTCAAACTCATGTCCATCGAGTCGGTGATGCCATCCAGCCATCTCATCCTCTGTCGTCCCCTTCTCCTCCTGCCCCCAATCCCTCCCAGCATCAGAGTCTTTTCCAATGAGTCAACTCTTCACATGAGGTGGCCAAAGTACTGGAGTTTCAGCTTTAGCATCGTTCCTTCCAAAGAAATCCCAGGGCTGATCTCCTTCAGAATGGACTGGTTGGATCTCCTTTTGGTCCCAGGGACTCTCAAGAGTCTTCTCCAACACCACAGTTCAAAAGCATCAATTCTTCGGTGCTCAGCTTTCTTCACAGTCCAACTCTCACATCCGTACATGACCACTGGAAAAAACCATAGTCTTGACTAAACGGACCTTTGTTGGCAAAGTAATGTTTCTGCTCTTCAATATGCTATTTAGGTTGGTCATAACTTTTCTTCCAAGGAGTAAGCGCCTTTTAATTTCATGGCTGCAGTCACCATTTGCAGTGATTTTGGAGCCCAGAAAAATAAAGTGTGACACTGTTTCCACTGTTTCCCCATCTATTTCCCATGAAGTGATGGGACCAGATGCCATAATCTTCGTTTTCTGAATGTTGAGCTTTAAGCCAACTTTTTCACTCTCCACTTTTACTTTCATCAAGAGGCATTTGAGTTCCTCTTCACTTTTTGCCATAAGGGTGGTGTCATCTGCCTATCTGAGGTTATTGAGATTTCTCCCGGCAATCTTGATTCCAGCTTGTGTTTCTTCCAGCCCAGAGTTTCTCATGTTTCTCATGATGTACTCCGCATATAAGTTAAATAAACAGGGTGACAATATACAGCCTTGACGTACTCCTTTTCCTATTTGGAACCAGTCTGTTGTTCCATGTCCAGTTCTAACTCTCGCTTCCTGACCTGCCTATAGGTTTCTCAAGAGGCAGGTCAGGTGCTCTGATATTCCCATCTCTTTCAGAATTTTCCACAGTTTATTGTGATCCACACAGTCAAAGGCTTTGTTTGGCATAGTCAATAAAGCAGAAATAGATGTTTTTCTGGAACTCTCTTGCTTTTTCCATGATCCAGCGGATGTTGGCAATTTGATCTCTGGTTCCTCTGTCTTTTCTAAAACCAGCTTGAACATCTGGAAGTTCATGGTTCACATATTGCTGAAGCCTGGCTTGGAGAATTTTGAGCATTACTTTACTAGCGTGTGAGATGAGTGCAATTGTGCGGTAGTTTGAGCATTCTTTGGCATTGCCTTTCTTTGGGATTGGAATGAAAACTGACCTTTTCCAGTCCTGTGGCCACTGTTGAATTTTCCAAATTTGCTGGCATATTGAGTGAAGCACTTTCACAGAATTCCCTTACTGATTGTTAAATCTGATTTTCATGGGTTTTCCAGGTACACAATTCTGTCATTTCCAAATGCTTATAGTCCAGTGTTCTGATTGTTGCCATAGCTTAAAGTAAACAATCAAGCATATATAGTTCCTGATATTTATGTTAAAGATTTTTATCATAAGATTATTTTCTAATCATTGATATTTTATCAGTTTCTAGAATGCCAGATATCATTTTCATTCTTTAAAAGCACAGGAAAACATCAAGACCAACACAGTTCATGGGTGTTCACTACCTATAGATCCTGTGTGAGCAACCCTTTGATGCTTTCAAGTTCAATCAGAGTCAGTAATATTGAATGTTTGATGGATAAAAACAAGTCTTTAGATAGGTTATCTTGAAAATAATAAAATCTAAATTACAGAAGAATATAAAATACACAGATGATTTGACCATGCCATCTGGATCCTTGTGTCCTTCTCCAATATTTTGGCTCACCCTCTTCCAGGAAACCAAATCATAGCCTTTGCTGCCTCTATTTCTCTGAGCCTTTACATCTAAATAATGCACATTATGCTGTATACTAGAAAAAGCAAAAGAATTCCAGAAAAACATTTACTTCTGCTTCACTGACCACACCAAAGCCTTTGACTGTGTGGATCACAAAAACACTGGAAAATTCTTAAAAGATAGGATTTCCAGACCACTTTACCTGCTTCCTGCAATACCTGTATACAGGTCAAAAAGCAACAATTAGACATGGAACAACAGACTGGTTCAAAATTAGGAAAGGAGTACGTCAAGGCTGTATATTATTACCCTGCTTATTTAACTTATATGCAGAGTACATCATGCACAATGCCGGACTAAATGAAGTAAAGCTGGAAGCAAGATTTCTGGGAGAAATATCAGTAACTTCAGACATGTAGATGACACCACTCTTAGGCAGAAAGCAAAGAGGAACTAAAGAGTTTCTTAACAAAGGTGAAAGAGGAGGGTAAAAAAGCTGGCTTAAAACTCAACATTCAAAAAACAAAGATCATGGCATCCGGTCCCATCACTTCATGGCAAATAGATGGGGAAACAATGGAAACAGTAAGAGACTTTATTTTCTTGGGCTCCAAAATCACAGCAGATGGTGACTGCAGCCATGAAATTAAAAGACACGTGACTGCAGCCATGAAATTAAAAGACACTCCTTGGAAGAAAAGCTATGACTAACATAGACAGTGTATTAAAAATCAGAGATATTTCTTTGCCGGCAAAGGTCTGTCTAGCCAAAGCTATGGTTTTTCCAATAGTCATGTATAGATATGAGAGTTGGACCATAAAGAAAGCTGAGCACTGAATAATTTTTTTTTTAAGTTCTACCATTTTACTGCTCCAACCCATCTCCCTCCACCCTCATGCATGCGTGCTCAGTCATGTAACCCTATGGACTACAACCCGTCAGGTTCCTCTGTCCATGGACTTTTCCAGGCAAGAATACTTGAGTGGGTTGCCATTTCCTTCTCCAAATTAATGCTTTGGAAATGTGGTGCTGGGGAAAACTCTTGAGAGACCCTTGGACTGCAAGGAGATCAAACCAGTCAATCCTAAAGGAAATCAATCCTGAACATACATTGGAAGGACTGATGCTGAAGCTGAAGCTACAATACTTTGGCTACCTGATGCGAAGAGCCAACTCATTAGAAAAGACCCTGATGCTGGGAAAGATTGAAGGCAGGAGAAGGGGATGACAGGTGGTGAGATGGTTGGATGGCCTCACCAACTCAATGGAGATGAATTTGAGCAAGCTCTGGGAGTTGGTGAAGGACAGGGAAGCCTGGTGTGCTGCAGTCCATGGGGTTGCAGAGTTGGACACAACTAAGCAACTGAAGAACAAAACTGTATCCTACATGCATTGCCAGAGCATCATTCTAAAACACACATCTGTTTATGCTCCAAATTCCCAATTTCTATGTAAAGCTTAACTCTTAGCACAATGCAGAAGAATTTTGAAACCTTATACTAGCTTTGTCCCAGCTTCTACCTATATCCAGTACCTACTCTTACCGGAAAAACCTATTCGATATTCCCCAGACATTTCATGCATGTTGCTATAACTAGATTGTGCCTTCTTCCATATTCATATATTGACACCCTAACCCCCAAAATGATGGTTTTAGAGATGGGGCCTGTGGGAAATAAGTAAATTTAGATGAGTTCATAAGTAGGACCCTCACAATGGAATTAGTGCCTTAAAAAAAGAGACACCAGAGCATTCTCTCTCTGCCATGTGAGGACACAGTGAAAAGGCAACCACCGGCAAAGCAGAAACAGAGGTCTCACCAGAGAGTAACCATGTTGTACTTTGATATTGGACTTCTAGCCTTCAGAACTGTAAAGAAATAAATTTCTGCTGTTTAAGCCACCTGGTATATGGTATTTTGTTATGCTGCTGCTGCTGCTAAGTCGCTTCAGTTGTGTCCGACTCTGTGCGACCCCATAGAGGGCAGCCCACCAGGCTCCCCCATCCCTGGGATTCTCCAGGCAAGAACACTGGAGTGGGTTGCCATTTCCTTCTCCAATGCATGAAAGTGAAAAGTGAAGGTGAAGTCACTCAGTCGTGTCTGACCCTCAGCGACCTCATGGACTGCAGCCCACCAGGCTCCTCTGCCCATGGGATTTTCCAGGCAGGAGTACTGGAGTGGGGTGCCATTGCCTTCTCCTTTGAGCAGATTACTGAGGCTGTAAAATCTAGATACCACTTTCGCATTATTATAATTACTCACACATATTTCCCCCCTATTTCTCCCATCCCCCCAACAAACAGATCTTAAAAATTTTAAAATAGTTGTTGCAACTGACATTCAGTCGTTAGTTAGCACATGATCAAATCTGTAAAAAGATTTAAGAATACAAAGAAACTTAGTTACAAGAGCCTAACAATTCTGAAACAGTTCCAATGAGTATATGTGTGGAGGGAGGAGAGGTTTCCCAACAACAAGCAAATCTCGGACATCAACTGGGTGACCTACAAATCAACCCACACAGTGTCAGGTAAATAGTACCTGGAGATAGCATCAGACTCCACAGTTTAGGAGCTCAGCCCCACAAGACTGCCCTCTAGTTAAGATGTCAATTACAAGTCCATGTTGTCACTTCTGACCATCTGGGTACAGACTGGAGGTTCCTATGACTCCCTCGTAAGGTTTGATTAATTTGCTGGAGTAGTTCACAGAACTCAAGAAACCTGCTTACTCACTGAATTACCAGCCTATTATGAAGGATATTAAAGGATATAAATCAATAGCCAAATAAAGAGATATATAAGGTGAAATCTTAAATAAGGGAGCTTCTGTCCCTGTGGAGTATGGGATCCAGCATGGTGGCATATGCAATCATTCTGGTTCCCCAAACTCAATTCTCCAAACCCCTTCCTTTTGGGTTTATATGAAATCTTCCTTATATAGGCATTATTGATTAAATTGTCGGCCACTGGCTTTTTTCTTTTCTTATAAATCACAATAGTGCACAGTTGAAACTGACCAGGACACATGTTTATATCCCCTGGCAGGAATTTTTGCTGTTTCTTCTGCTTACTTCTGCCTGGAGATCCCTATTCATTTTCAAGACCCAGGTCAAATGTTACCTCCACAATGTCGCTTTCCTAACTGTATTATTCCTCCCCCACATACATGATCTGCAACATAATTGTGGCCCAGTACAAATGAAAATGCAAGACGTCTTACTCAGCAAGCAGCAAAAAAGTGCTGTGAAAGGTACTCATACAGAAAGCGTTTTTCTTTCTTCTGCTTTCTCTCTCACTTTTATTTGCTACTTAAAGTAATTCTGAGGAAAGAAAAATTAAAATTTAAAATTATAGGGACTTTCCTGGTAATTCACTGGCTAGGACTCCATGTTCCCAATGCAGGGTGTCAGGTTCAATCCCTGGTCAGGGAACTAGTTCCCACATGCCACAACTAAAGATATCACATGCCTCAGCAAAGATCGAAGATCTCATGTGCCACAACTAAGACCTGGCATAGCCAAAAAATTAATAATTAAAAAAAATTTTAAATTATCATATGAATTTTACCATTTACCTTTATATTGCATGCTCAGTCACTTCAGTCATATCTGACTCTTTGCAATCCCATGGACTGTAGCCTGCCAGGCTCCCCTGTCCATGGGATTCTCCAGGCAAAAATACTGGAGTGGGCTACCATGCCTTCCTCCAGGGCATCTTCCTGACTCAGGGATTGAACCTGAATCTCTTGTGTCTCCTGCATTGGCAGGCAAATTCTTTACCACTAGCTCCATCTGGGAAAACCATGATGCCAATTTAAAATGCAAACATAAGAACATTCAGCTTATATGTAGAATCACTGAAATTGCACAATTCATTGCTCATACATGCATACAGATTTCATTCTTGGGCAGAGGAAATGCTGCACAAAGCTGGGTCAACTGCTTTTATTTCACTTCTTGATATACTCACTTTCTGTCAACACCTCCATCTTTCTAGTGAGTGAGGGAAAACTTTTAAAAAGCATCTGTGTGTTGCCGTGTCTTCCCCTTTCCTTCCATGCCATCATTTTTAGCCAAGTGGTTGGCCAATGTGGGGGAAGTAGCACAGATAAGAAAGCATAATTATAGGACTCCTGGGTCATTGGTGTTTTCCTGAAGACACTGTCTTCTGCATTTGAAGCAAGTTTTGTGTTTAAAGTAAGTTCTGCTTGAAGCGGCTCTCAGGCAGTCCCCAAAGCCCAGTTCACCTAGCTGTAGCCATCACATGCTTACATCATACCCTCCACTTGGCTCCTTTGGCTGTGCACCCAAGCCCTCTCCAGACTTGTTCTGTTTGGCAAGAGATGTGTCCCCTAAGTGGGCTCCTCTGTGGGTCTGGCCCTGTCCTTCCCTTCATGAGCCTGGCACTGTGCTAGGTATGGGCACACAGCAGTCAGCAAGATGATGAAGGTCCTGTTCTCACAGGGCCTGTGTTCTCTAGGGGCCAGCTGGAGGTCAATGAGAAGAGAGAGGAAAGAAAATCAATAAACAAGAAAGCACAGTAAGTGCAGTGCTACCTCTCTCTAAAGCATGCAGCGGGAGGGGAGAACGAGGCAGCAGCAAAGGGTCCTATGAAGCTGGGTCAAGAGGACAGAGAGAAGGAGCCATCAGAAGGGTTGGGATGAGCGTCCTGCTAGTCTTAGTGAGTGGCAACTGGTGAAGTGGGGCATTCAGAAGGAGAGGGCCCCTGCCTGGGCCAGGCAGGACCTCTATGTGAGGGTAAGACCCTGGAGCTCCTCTAAGAGCAGTGAGGACTCTGAGGGATGTGAGGCTGTAGGCTCTCCACCTGCTGTATTTGTGGTGGATCATGGTAGCTCCTGGTGGGGAAAGCATGGAGGGCCAGAGCAGGAGACCTTGATGGGGAGTTGGCTGAAGAGGTGGCAGTGGAGACTGAAGAAGGAGAAGGAATCCTGTGGTTAGCGCACTGTGCGTGCTACAACTACTTGAGGATTGCAGTAGGTCAGAGCCGTCAAGTATTTCTCTCTGCGTAGACTTTCTTTCTAACCTGGGCAGGTAGTTATTTATTCCTATTTTCAGTACTCTCTCAGATGCTTCTTCATGCAAAATAGGGGTTAACAAAGCACAGTCCAGGACCAGAGCCAGCCTGCCACCTGTTTTGGTTCTACCTGTGATGCAAAATGAGTCTTACATTTTAGAATGATTGAAAAAAATGAGGTTTTGTTTGAACAAAGCCACACCCACTCACGGACATGTTGTCTATGCCACTTTGTGCTAAAAGGACAAGTAGAGTAATTTGAGGTCCACAAATCCTGATTATTTACTAGCTGGCCCTTTACACAAAGTTTGTCCATACCGGTCCAAAACCCCGAGAGAAGGCGAATCTTTAGTTCTCACTTAGTAACAACCACAGGTGAACATAAAGAAAGAACACAGTGGCGCAGAGGACAACACGCACAAAGGCAAGCAGATGGGTATGAGGTCAGTGTCCACACACGCCAAGAGCCCGCTCTGCAAGAAAGGCTCCTGAGCAGAGGGCTGAGTGGGCCGTGTCTTGTCAGGGGCAAAAGAAGGCCCTGACCACAGATTGCAAATGGTAACCCATTTGCAATCTGAACTACAGGCTTAAAGTGGAAGCCAAGCCACAAAAACTTTCAGGAGGGCTATATGTCATTCCAGCAAGATGTGAGATCCTAAAGGGGCAGATGAAAGATGTGAAGTGGAAGCCATAAGAGGGATTCTCCAGGCAAGAATACTGGAGTGGGTTGCCATTTCCTTCTCCAGGGGGTCTTCCCAACCCAGGGATCAAACCCAGGTCTCCTGCATTGTGAGCAGATGCTTTAACCTCTGAGCCACCAGGGAAGCCCATAAGAGTTGGTAACTAACTGGATAAACGGAAAGAAAGTGTTGAGACAAAATTGACTCCAGTTTCAAAAATTTGAACTGGGCAAAAATAATGTACCAGAGAGAAGAAATAAATCTGGTTTGGTTACAGGGGAGATGTGAGATAACAGTGAGATGATTTAAAAAGTCCTTTAGGCAGACATGAACTAAAAGTGAAGACAAAGAGTCTAGATAAAATATTAGGCAGCCATCAATTCAGAAACAAATGCAGCCTCCAGGGCAAGAACTTGAAGCAAGGAAAGCCACAGAACAAGCTCTTGCTTCTGTTAGGGGGTTAGAGGGAAAAACCATGGGAGGAAAGAGAAGAAGCAGAGACCAGAGAATCTGGACATTACCACATCACAGAGGCAGAGACCCTCAAGAAAGGGCTAGATGGACTCTCTGTAGAGGGCAGAAGGCATCCCACAGGGAAGAATTCCTGTCAATACCTTGCAATAAGTGTGAGGAGCTGGACCAAAAAATATGGAGAAAGATAGTCATGACCAATAAGTCACATGGAGGAGAGTAAGGGGGAAATCACCAACATGAATGCATGTGTGTGAAAAGAATATTAAAGTTAAATAAGTGAAAAGTTAAAGTTGTGGTCTAATATCTCACAGCAGAGGAGAAAAACAAAACACGACAAGAGATTAGAGCCTTTGTTACTAAGAAAAAGATTAAAGTCATGCTATAACAAATTTTAGACTTTATAAGAAAATAACTGAAAGAGATGAAAGTTGAACACTAAATAATTAAGAATCCAATTTTACTATACCTAAGATGAATAAATAAAACATATACCAGGTTTATTACTTTTTTCCCTAAAGTTTTCAAATCAAACAGGGTAATCTTAAATTATATTCACCTATATGCAGAGTACATAATGCGAAATGCTGGGCTGGATGAAGCACAAGCTAGAATCAAGATTGCCAGGAGAATATCAGTTAACCTCAGATATGCAGATGCTGCTGCTGCTGCTGCTGCTAAGTTGCTTCAGTTGTGTCTGACTCTGTGCGACCCCATAAACGGAAGCCCACCAGGCTCCCCCGTCCCTGGGATTCTCCAGGCAAGAACACTGGAGTGGGTTGCCATTTCCTTCTCCAATGTAGGAAAGTGAAAAGTGAAAGTGAAGTCACTCAGTCGTGCCCGACTCGTAGCAACCCCATGGACCACAGCCCACCAGACTCCTCCATCCACGGGATATTCCAGGCAAGAGTACTGGAGTGGGGTGCCATTGTCTTTTCCGATATGACACCACACTAATGGCAGAAAGTGAAGAGGAACTAAAGAGCCTCTTGATGAAGGTGAAAGAGGAGAGTGAAAAAGCTGGCTTAAAACTCAGTGTCCAAAAAACTAAATCATGGCATGCTGTTCCATCACTTCATAGCAAATAGATGGAGAAAAAATGGAAACAGTGAGATTTTATCTCCTTGGGCTCTAAAATCACTGTGGACGGTGACTATAGACATGAAATTAAAAGATGCTTGCTCCTTGAAAGAAAAGCTATGACAAACCTAGACAGCATATTAAAAAGCAGAGACCGCCTTGCCGACAAAGGTCCGTATAGTCAAAGCTATGGTTTTTCCTGTAGTCAGGTATGGATGTGAGAGTTGGACTATAAAGAAGGTTGAACACTGAAGAACTGATGCTTTTGAACTGTGGTGCTCGATAAGACTCTTGAGAGTCCCTTGGACAGCAAGATCAAACCAATCAATCCTAAAGGAAACCAACCCTGAATATTCATTGGAAGGATTGATGCTGAAACTGAAGCTCCAATACTTTGGCTACCTGATGTGAAGAGCCAACTCATTGGAAAAGACTAATGCTGGAAAAGATTGAGGACAGAAGGAGAAACGGGTGACAGAGGATGAACTGGTTGGATGGCATAATCAACTCAATGGACATGAGTTTGTGCAAACTCCAGGAGACAATGAAGGACTGGGAAGCCTGGTGTGCTGCAGTCCCTGCGGTTGCAAAGAGACACACACAACCCAGCAACTGAACAACAACAACAAAGTGAAAGAATTTAGTGTTAAAGTTGGAAAAGAAATTAACAAGTGATGAGGGATAGGACAGAGGTCAAAGGCAAAGAGGGAACACTGATACTATATAGAAAGGTGGAGAGGGATCACTCACGTGGAAAACTATTTGCATAATGCTTACTTGCTCTCAACACTCATTCACTGAATGTGAACTACACACAGTGTACAAAGTAAATGAGATCTTGCTCTCCCTTCAAAAGATTTACTGACTAAAATATTGTATTTATAAAACAGAACCTATTTTCTTAGTGAATCTAAGAACTCTAATAACCTGATTTTTTTTTTCCATTTTCCCTTCTTTTTTATTTTTAAATTTTTATTTATTGGCTGTGCTGGGGTTTTGTTGCTGGGTGTGGGTTTTCTCTAGTTGTGGCAAGTGGAGGATACGCTCTCTTTGTGGCATGCAGGCTCTTCTTGCAGTAGCTTCTCTTGCTGCAGAGCACAGGCTCTAGGGCTTGTGGGCTTCAGTAGTTGTGGTGCATGGGCTCGGAAGTTGTGGCTCCCGGGTTCTAGAGTGCAGGGGCTCAGTAGTTGGAGTGCATGGGCTTAGATGCCCCAAGGTATGTGGGATCTTCCTGGACCAGGGATGGAACCCATATCCCCTGCATTGGCAGATGGATTCTTAACCACTGGACCACCAGGGAAGTCCTCCTTTTTCCCCTCTTGACACACATGTTCCTTACAAGAATGTCCCTTCCCCACACATAAGCAAGAGATTAGGATGGGATTGACAACCCTCAGCTCCAGGGGCGGATTCTGAAGGGCTTAAGCCAAGCAAGGTCTCATCTGTCTGGCAGAGTGAGTGGCAAAGTATTGAGTTTATGATTCAACCCTTTTTAATCATCCAATGGAGGTTTTTGTTGACTCTATAATAACAAATCTACCAACTGGAACTAAGCGGGGGGAAAAAGCAGAGTATAAAATCTAGATTCCTCAATGACTTTAACTCTTAGGGGTGTATTAAAAAAAAAAAAATCCTGCTTCATTATGTGTCAGAAAAAGCCTAAATTCCTAAAGTTCTTACATCTGAATTTGGGAGTCAGCACCCCCATGAGGGGCAGTCCTCCAGGTTTTACTTACAACACCTGGCCATTCGGATGGCATTTATAAGACTAGTCACACTACCAACTTAAAGACTATTTTTCTGTTAAGTTCTGTCAACAGGTCTTATTAAACAAAATATCCAGCATCTGAATTAAAGTTTGTTTTTGGCCCATGCTGTACATTATTATTTTTATCAATATTGAGCAAATGGAACATCTTGAGAGTTCCTTCGCAATTAGAAACTTTACTCTTTTCTCTACTACTCAAAATCTAGGCAGAAAAGATAGCTTGTAAAATGTAAGAACTAAGTTACTGGAAGAGAGAGACAGGGGAAAAGGAAGAGGGGAGGAGGAAGAGAAAGAACACCACCAACCATCCTAGAATGATCTGACCAGTCCTTTTCCTTTATTTTTGTTTCCTTATAATTTCTGTGGTCTTCAAAAGTGAGTCATACTTCAGCCATACATATTAAAACCCACACAAAAACACTACATTTTAGCTTGAAAGTAAACATGTGGTTTGGAGTTTTAAAGTAAAACAGAACCAAATCATATTTTCTCCCTTCGTGATCCACTTCAAAGCCAAATATGATGTGTTAGCTTCTGTATGAGATCAGGTCATAGGAAAACAATTTTAATTATCAGAATGTTAGAGAAATAGAAGTAAGTTAAATGTGTGCATTTCAGAAAGAAGGTGCACATTACCAGAGAATTCATTTATAATTCTTTTATGGAAGTGAAACATTAAAAATGGGATATACTAATCCATAGAAAGATTATTCAACCTATGAATACTCATAATTTATCTCCTATACTAAGGAATATCAAATCCTAATTGGATATTCTCCTCCTACTGTTTTTAGGCATTTATACAAAAATACTAAAGCTGTCAGATTTTTTAAATAGAAAATTATTATTTTTTAAAATTTTATTTTATTTTTAAACTTTACATAATTGTATTAGTTTTGCCAAATATCAAAATGAATCCACCACAGTTAGAAAATTATTTTTAAAGTGTGCTTAGCAGCTAATCTCTGAAAACACTTTTAAAAGTAGAAATTGAAAACTTTTGAAAAACAATATAGAAAATAAAGCTAAAATTAAGTGTTTAAAGATTTATTTCTGCTTCTAAGATGGAGTAACACAGAAACAGATGAAGTATACAAAACAATTATTTTCTAATATTAGCTCTCAGAGGTGAGGGACAGTGACCCCCGAGAGAGGAGAAGCAAATTAGCAGAGAGCTAAAACTGTCCGCAGCTCACCACCTGGAGAAATCATCCAGGGTGCAGTGGGAAGAGGTGATTGCAGGGGGAATAGGTGGGCCAGGTAAATTGAGGACAAGGAACTGAGTCTGAGGAGAACCAGGTTACTAGAGTTCACAGAGCAGGGTGCCGGAGAGGAGAGATCTACATGGAGAAAGAGCATTTCTGAAGGTCCCCTTAGAGTACTGAGTGAGTCTGGAGGTGCCACTCAAGGCTAGGGAAAGAACCACAAGTGAGAAGTGAGAGAAGAATCACCAGATCTTTGCAAGGCTGGGACTATTTCCTGCTCTACCAGTCAAGACAAAACACTGCAATACTCAGGCCATCAGATAGAGTACTCAGGAGGGTATTTCCTCAGTGGTATAGTGGAATCAGCCGTAGAACAAAGGTTACTCTGACTGTTACCAAATGCAAGTTCTTGTGTCTTACAGTGAGGCCAAACAAGCCACAACATGGGTGTTTAAAGCAGGGAAAACTTTATTGCAAGGCCAAGCAAGGAGAATGGGTGGCTAATGCTCAAAATCCCTGAACTCTCTGATGGTTTTCAGGAAGAAGTTTTACAGGCAAAATTTGGGGTGAGGGTTTCAGGGTGTGGGACTTTCTTCTGACTGGTTGGTGGTGAGGTAACAGGGCACTGTTCCAGGAATCTTGTGTTTAGCCTGAAGTTACCATGCTCAGTTTTCATTCCAATCCCAAAGAAAGGCAATGCCAAAGAATGTCCAAACTACTGCACAATTGCACTCATCTCACACGCTAGCAAACTAATGCTCAAAATTCTCCAAGCCAGGCTTCAGCAGTACGTGAACCGTGAACTTCCACATGTTTAAGTTGGATTTAGAAAAGGCAGAGGAACCAGAGATCAAATTGCCAATAGCCATTGGATCATTGAAAAAGCAAGAGAATTCCAGAAAAACATCTACTTCTGCTTTATTGATTACGCCAATGCCTTTGACTGTGTGGATCACAACAAACTGTGGAAAATTCTTCAAGAGATGGGAATACCAGACCACCTTACCTGCCTCCTGAAAAATCTGTATGCAGGTCAAGAAGAAACAGTTAGAAACAGACATGGAATAACAGACTGGTTCAAAATTTGGAATGGAACTTATGTATATTGTCACCCTGCTTAGTTAACTTATATGCAGAGTACATCATGAGAAACGCTGGGTTGGATGAAGCACAAACTGGAATCAACATTTCTAGGAGAAATATCAATAACTTCAGATATGCAGATGACACCACCCTTATGGCAGAAAGCAAAGAGGAACTGGAGAACCTCTTGATGAAAGTGAAAGAGGAGAGTGAAAAAGCTGGCTTAAAACTCAACATTCAAAACACTAAGATCATGGCATCTGGTCCCATCACTTCATGGCAAATAGATGGAGCAACAGTGGAAACAGTGGCTGACTTTACTTTTGGGGACTCCAAAATCACTGCAGATGGTGACTGCAGCCATGAAATTAAAAGATGCTTGTTCCTTGGAAGAAAAGTTATGACCAACCTAGGCAACATATTAAAAAGCAGAGACATTACTTTGCCAACAAAGATCCGTCTAGTCAAAGCTACGGTTTTTCCAGTAGTCATGTATGGATGTGAGAGTTGGACTATAAAGAAAGCTGAGCGCCAAAGAATTGATGCTTTTGAACTGTGGTGTTGGAGAAGACTCTTAAGAGTCCCTTGGACTGCAAGGATATCAAACTAGTCAGTCCTAAAGGAAATCAGTCCTAAATATTCACTGGAAGGTCTGATGCTGAAGCTGAAACTGCAGTACTTTGGTCACCTGATAGGAAGAATTGACTCATTGGAAAAGACCCTGATGCTGGGAAATATGGAAGGCAGGAGGAGAAGGGTATCACATAGGATGAAATGGTTGGATGGCATCACCAACTCTATGGACATGAATTTGAGCAAGCTCCGGGAGTTTTTGATGGACAGGGAAGCCTGGTGTGTTGCAGTCACAGTCTGACATCACTGAGCAACCGAACTGAACTACCATGCTCCACCTGGGTGGGGGCCTTAGTTCTTCTGAAGAACTCAAAAATATTATTATGTATATTCATTGTGAAGAATCAGAACCCTGCCCCAAGGCTACACTATTGATTCTTGACTGCTCCACCTTTCTTTCTGCATTACCTCCCTTGCCTGATTAGCTTTGAATTTATTTGAATCTGCTCTTAAGAATTCATGGGACAAAAGAAGGCTGAAGCCTTTTTTAATCAAATAAGAAATGGGGGACACAGAAGGTATTTGTACCAGGGAGAGTCCCACACGGTCTTGCTCCATTTCATGGTCCTACATAACACCTCTCAAAAGCAAGCCTTGAAAGATCTGTTTCCAAGTAATTTAGCTGTATGCCAAAACAATGTTCACTAATGTTCAGTTCAGTTCAGTCGCTCAGTTGTGTCTGACTCTTTGCGACCCCATGAACTTCAGCATGCCAGGCCTCCCTGTCCATCACTAACTCCTGGAGTTTACTCAAACTCATGTCCATTGAGTCGGTGATGCCATCCAACCATCTCATCCTCTGTCGTTCCCTTTTCCTCCTGCCTTCAATCTTTCCTAGCATGAGGGTCTTTTCAAATGAGTCAGTTCTTCGCATCAGGTGGCCAAAGTATTGGAGTTTCAGCTTTAACATCAGTCCTTCCAATGAATATTCAGGACTGATTTCCTTTAGGATGGACTGGTTGGATCTCCTTGCAGTACAAGGGACTCACTAATGTCCACAGAAATCCAAATTAGCCAGCACCCAAAAGGTAAAACTCAGAGTGTCTGGCAGGCAAAATGTTAGGAAAATCTGACCCATAATGAGAAGAAAAAAATCAACTAATAAAAATAAACCCAGAAATGATAGAGTCATTAGGATGATCAGATAAGGAAATTGGAATAATTATCACAGCTGTATCTCATGTTCACTGTTCAAGAAAGATTGCACAGGTTATTAGGGATAGGAAAATATGAAAAACACCAAAATCAAGCTATCTGAAATGTAAATACAATTTCTGAAATTAAAAATATTGGATAAGATTAATAGCAGATTAGACAATGAAGAAGAAAAGATGGGTCAACTTGAAGAAATAGCAACAAAAACTATCCAAAGTGAAACACAAAGAAAAAAGATTGAAAAAATTAATGAATCACCAGTGAGCTGTGGGACAAATTCAGTCAGACTAAAACACATGTAATTGGAATCCCTGTGGGAGAAAGAGAGAAGGGGAACATTATTGAAAAAATGACATCCCCCAATTCCCCAAATCCTGATTTAAAAAATCTAAACCAGTAGTGCTCAGCTGGGGATGATTCTGACCTTGAGGAAATATGGCAATGTCTGGAGTCATTTTGCTTGTCACAAGAGGAGAGTTATCCTGGAACCTAGTGGGTAGAATCCAGGAATACTGCTAAACGTCCTATATGCATACCCAGCCTCCACCAGACCCCACAGTCCTGAGACTGAGAAACTCAGCTCTAAACATGCAGGTCCAAGAACCCAATCAGCTCCAAGCACAAAGATAGAGAGAAAGAGAGAGAGAAGGAAAAAACAGCTCCAAGGCATGTTATAATTGGATTACTTTAATCTATGAAGGAGCAATGGCTGTGCTTTGCTGGAGCAGCCGTGAAGAGATACCCAACGCCCAAGGTAAGAGAAACCCAAGGAAGACCGTAGGTGTTGCAAGAGGGCATCAGAGGGCAGACACACTGAAACCATACTCACAGAAAACTAGTCAATCTAATCACACTAGGACCACAGCCTTGTCTAACTCAATGAAACTAAGCTAAGCCCGTAGGGCAACCCAAGATGGGCGGGTCATGGTGGAGAGATCTGACAGAATGTGGTCCATTGGAGAAGGGAATGGCAAACCACTTCAGTATTCTTGCCTTGAGAACCCCATGGACAGTATGAAAAGGCAAAATGATAGGACACTGAAAGAGAAACTCCCCAGGTCGGTAGGTGCCCAATATGCTACTGGAGATCAGTGGAGAAATAACTCCAGAAAGAATGAAGGGATGGAGCCAATTGTGACTGGTGATAGAAGCAAGGTCCGATGCTGTAAAGAGCAATATTGCATAGGAATCTGGAATGTCAGGTCCATGAATCAAGGCAAATTGGAAGTGGTCAAACAAGAGATGGCAAGAGTGAATGTCGACATTCTAGGAATCAGTGAACTCAAATGGACTGGAATGGGTGAATTTAACTCAGATGACCATTATATCTACTACTGCGGGCAGGAATCCCTCAGAAGAAATGGAGTAGCCATCGTGGTCAACAAAAGAGTCCGAAATGCAGCACTTGGATGCAATCTCAAAAACGACAGAATAATCTCTGTTCGTTTCCAAGGCAAACCATTCAATATCACAGTAATCCAAGTCTATGCCACAACCAGTAACGCTGAAGAAGCTGAAGTTGAACGGTTCTATGAAGACCTACAAGACTTTTTAGAACTAACACCCCAAAACGATGTCCTTTTCATTATAGGGGACTGGAATGCAAAAGTGGGAAGTCAAGAAACACCTGGAGTAACAGGCAAATTTGGCCTTGGAATACGGAATGAAGCAGGGCAAAGGCTAATAGAGTTTTGCCAAGAAAATGCACTGGTCATAACAAACACCCTCTTCCAACAACACAAAAGACTCTATACATGGACATCACCAGATGGTCAACACCGAAATCAGATTGATTATATTCTTTGCAGCCAAAGATGGAGAAGCTCTATACAGTCAGCCAAAACAAGACCAGAAGCCAACTGTGGCTCAGACCATGAACTCCTTATTGCCAAATTTAGACAATTGAATTGAAGAAAGTAGGGAAAACCACTAGACCATTCAGGTATGACCTAAATCAAATCCCTTATGATTATACAGTGGAAGTGAGAAATAGATTTAAGGGCCTAGATCTGATAGATAGAGTGCCTGATGAAATATGGAATGAGGTTTGTGACATTGTACAGGAGACAGGGATCAAGACCATTCCCATGGAAAAGAAATGCAAAAAAGCAAAATGGCTGTCTGGGGAGGCCTTACAAATAGCTGTGAAAAGAAGAGAAGCTAAAAGCAAAGGAGAAAAGGAAAGATACAAAGATCTGAATGCAGAGTTCCAAACAATAGCAAGAAGAGATAAGAAAGCCTTCTTCAGCAATCAATGCAAAGAAATAGAGGAAAACAACAGAATGGGAAAGACTAGAGATCTGTCAAAAAAAATCAGAGATACGAAAGGAACATTTCATACAAAGATGGGCTTGATAAAGAACAGAAATGGTATGGACCTAACAGAAGCAGAAGATATTAAGAAGAGATTGCAAGAATACACAGAAGAACTGTACAAAAAAGATCTTCATGACCCAGATAATCACGATGGTGTGAACACTGACCTAGAGCCAGACATCCTGGAATGTGAAGTCAAGTGGGCCTTAGAAAACATCACTACGAACAAACCTAGCAGAAGTGATAGAATTCCAGTTGAGCTATTCCAAATCCTGAAAGATGATGCTGTGAAAGTGCTGCACTCAAAATGCCAGCAAATTTGGAAAACTCAGCAGTGGCCACAGAACTGGAAAAGGTCAGTTTTCATTCCAATCCCAAAGAAAGGCAATGCCAAAGAACGCTCAAACTACCGCACAATTGCACTCATCTCACATGCTAGTAAAGTAATGCTCAAAATTCTCCAAGCCAGGCTTCAGCAATATGTGAACTGTGAACTTCCTGATGTTCAAGCTGGTTTTAGAAAAGGCAGAAGAACCAGAGCTCAAATTGCCAACATCCGCTGGATCATGGAAAAAGCAAGAGAGTTCCAGAAAAACATCTATTTCTGCTTTATTGACTATGCCAAACAAAGCCTTTGACTGTGTGGATCACAATAAACTGTGGAAAATTCTGAAAGAGATGGGAATACCAGACCACCTGACCTGACTCTTGAGAAATTTGTATGCAGGTCAGGAAGCAACAGTTAGAACTGGACATGGAACAACAGACTGGTTCCAAATAGGAAAAGGAGTTCATCAAGGCTGTATATTGTCACCCTGCTTATTTAACTTCTATGCAGAGTACATCATGAGAAACGCTGGACTGGAAGAAACACAAGCTGGAATCAAGATTGCTGGGAGAAATCTCAGTAACCTCAGATATGCAGATGACACCACCCTTATGGCAGAAAGTGAAGAGGAACTCAAAAGCCTCTTGATGAAAGTGAAAGAGGAGAGTGAAAAAGTTGGCTTAAAGCTCAACATTCAGAAAACGAAGATTATGGCATCTGGTCCCATCACTTCATGAGAAATAGATGGGGAAACAGTGGAAACAGTGTCAGACTTTATTTTTCTGAGCTCCAAAATCACTACAGATGGTGACTGCAGCCATGAAATTAAAAGATGCTTACTCCTTGGAAGGAAAGTTATGACCAACCTAGATAGCATATTCAAAAGCAGAGACATTACTTTGCCAACAAAGGTTCGTCTAGTCAAGGCTACGGTTTTTTGTGGTCATGTATGGATGTGAGAGTTGGACTGTGAAGAAGGCTGAGCACCAAAGAATTGATGCTTTTGAACTGTGGTGTTGGAGAAGACTCTTGAGAGTCCCTTGGACTGCAAGGAGATCCAACCAGTCCATTCTGAAGGAGATCAGCCCTGGGAGTTCTTTGGAAGGAATGATGCTAAAGCTGAAACTCCAGTACTTTGGCCACCTCATGCGAAGGGTTGACTCATTGGAAAAGACTCTGATGCTGGGAGGGATTGGGGGCAAGCGGAGAAGGGGACGACAGAGGATGAGATCGCTGGATGGCATCACCGACTCGATGAATGTTAGTTTGAGTGAACTCCGGGAGTTGGTGATAGACAGGGAGGCCTGGCGTGCTGCGATTCATGGAGTCGCAGAGTCCCACACGACTGAATGACTGATCTGATCTGAATCTATGATAAAGAGAAATCTTAAAATCTTAAAAGTAGCCAGAACTACTTAAAAGTAGTTCAGTTCAGTTGCTCAGTCCTGTCTCACTCTTTGTGACCAGGAACCGAGGAACATACACTCGCGTGACATCTATGGTGCCATGACTCGGGTTTAACCTGGCTGAAACAACCTCTACTTGGAAGAGGCCAAGCACAGCAGGAGCCCAACTCAGCAAAGCTCCCGCGCTAGAAGCGGAAGGCGAAGAAATCCAGCGCAGGTCAAGGCCCATCGTGCTGGAAACCAGGACAGCGAAAAACGAACTCAGCAGAAAGCTCAAGCGGCCCAGTCTCAGATTCCAGAAGACCTCCGGTTAAGGTAAGAGATCCTCGCTCCTATGGCTGGAGGGACCTTTACAATCTCTTGTTTCTTGTTTCCTTGAACCTCCCGCAAACAGGCGGGTGGCAGGGGCACAATTGAGGGACTCTGGAGAGGCTATTCCTCAGCATGTCCCAAAGGCGCTATCTGCTGAGCCCCAGTAGCTGTTACACAAGCCGAGGGAGGTTCTTCTGTCCTTTCTCTTCTTTTTGCCAAGGATCAGACCAATGAAACTGTGAGCACCGGTCAGATATTTAGCAAATTTTCCAGCGGGCTATGAAGGGGATTCCTTGGCACGTTTTCCCCACTGCTTTTTCCTCCTGTCCTTCAGCTCTCTCCCAAGACTCAAGCCCAGCCAAAACTAATGAAACTCAGGCTCTGATGTCTCATTGCAAAAATTCATTGAGAGACAAAGCGATAAGAGGTAGATTTGTTAGGATCCAGAGAGAAGCCACCCTTCAGGGTGTGAACCAGCCTGGCTAGGTTTTGTGAGGGGATGGGATTCATATGCTAATGAGTGAGGATCATCCCAGCCATTGGGGAACCACCCACTTCTCCCTCTTCTGAGGGAGCTGTCTTGCCACCTCTGGGTGTGTCTGTTGGCTTATAGATTGGGGATTAAGGTTTACTTGAAGTTGACTTGTCATCTTGGACCCAACTGATTTTAATTGGTTTATGTCATTCTTTCAAAGTTTGTGCTCTGCCCTCTTCCCTCCTGTTTCATGCTCTTTTCCTGAGCCCCATCCAGACACACAAGGTCTCTACAATCTTCTGGAGAGACAACCAGAAAATAGCTGGCCTTGGGAGGGAAATACTCTATAATATCCAACCCCTAATCCTACCCAATACTGATCACACTGGAGATCTTGGGGACGCCCAAACTCCAGTCCGGGGGGTCCCAGGAGGTCATCACGCCTTGACCTGCCTAGGGATTGGTCTTCGAAAGGTTGTCACGCCTCAACCTGTTTGGGGATCCTCTAGTCCCAGGGGTCCCAGGAGGTCGTCACGCCTCGACCTGCCCAGGGACCCAATCCTCGGGAGGCCGTCACGCCTCGACCTGCCTGAGGATTCGATCTCTAGGAGGCTGTCATGCCTCAGCCTGCCTGGGGATCTGCACCCTGACCCGGGGACACCTGGCTCTCAGGTTGCAACAGTACTAGGTAGGATGAACTTAGTCATATCTATTTCCGTCCAAGGTGGGCAAAACAAACCTCTTAACTCTACCCAGCACTGGTAACACTGGAAATCTCGGGGACGCCCAAACTCCAGTCCGGGGGGGTCCCAGGAGGTCATCACGCCTTGACCTGCCTAGGGATCGGTCTTCGAAAGGTTGTCACGCCTCAACCTGTTCGGGGATCCTCTAGTCCCAGGGGTCCCAGGAAGTTGTCATGCCTCGACCTGCCCAGGGACCCAATCCTTGGGAGGCCGTCACTCCTCGACCTGCCTGAGGATTCGATCTCTAGGAGGCTGTCATGCCTCAGCCTGCCTGGGGATCTGCACCCTGACCCGGGGACCCCTGGCTCTCAGGTTGCAATAGTTCTGGGTAGGATAAGCTTCAGAAAGACTCACCCCTAAGGAAGTCCACCCATGGAAACATAAAGAAGCCTATTACTTGTGGGACTGTGCCCAGTCTCAGCAATAACTCAGGAGCCCAATGAGAACCCCATTACCTTTCTGGAGAGGCTAAAAGAGGCACTCCAAAAGTTTACCAACCTGGACTTAGACTCTTACGAGGGACGGGTGATTTTAAAGGACAAATTCCTGTCCCAATGTGCATCAGATATCAGAATTAAGTTACAGCAGCTACAACAGCAGGACCCTGCTGCCTCTTTAGATGAGATGGTCCAGACAGCCACCAATACCTTTTATAACAGGGAACAGGAGAAGGAGGCCAAGGCTCAGGAGAAGGAGAGAAAGAAAGAGACAAGGCATGCCCAGATGCTGGCCGCCCTCCAGAGAAGCCCTATGGCAAACCCCGAGTCCTTGAGGGACAAGGCACGAGAGACAGATGCCTGATCTGTAGACAGGTGGGGCATTGGGCCAAAGAGTGTCCAAACCATGACAAGTCTCCTAGAACGGCTTGCCACAAATGCCATCAACTGGGACATTGGGCGGCACTCTGCCCTCGGGACCCAAGAGCCTCAAGGTCAAGCGCCAAGCCTACCCTCAGGATACGATGGTTCAAGAGGACTGAAGCGGCCCGCTCCAGCCAGCCCGCCTGTCACAGATAACCATCACGGGGCTGGAGCCAAGGGTGCAACTGGATGTGGCAGGTAGGTCTGAGAATTTCTTGGTTGACACAGGGGCTACCTACTCTGTCTTGATCTCCTACGCCAGAGCCTTCTCCTCCCAAACCTGTACCATTTTGGGTACTTCAGGAAAAGCAACTACTAAAAGATTCACCCGAGCACTTCTTTGTTGCTGGGATGGACAAATATTTTCCCACCAGTTTCTGGTGGTTCCTGAGTGTCCTACCCCCTTATTGGGAAGAGATATACTCATTAAACTGGGGACCACCCTTGTGATGGGAAGTTTTTCAGCCCCTAGAGCTCTACAGCTCCTGGTTACTACTGAAGAACCCATTATACCTTCAATAGAGAGGGACCAAAAACTATGGGAAGACAAAATTAACCCCCAGGTGTGGGACCAGGGGATTCCTGGACAAGCCCACCAAGCTGAACCAGTCATCATTGTCCTCCGAGATCCCACTCGGTTTCCTAACCGGAAACAATATCCACTCAAAAGAGAGGTTCAGGAGGGACTACAGCCTTTAATAAGTAAATTCCTTGCTTGTAGGCTATTGGTCCCTACCAGTTCGCCATGTAACACCCCAATCCTCTCAGTAAAGAAAAAAGATGGAACCTGGCGAATGGTTCAAGATCTCCGGATTATAATTGAAGCTGTAGTCCCCCTCCATCCCACAGTACCCAATCCCTATGTAATCTTGGGAGAAATCCCACCCAGTGCCAACTGGTTTACAGTCTTGGATCTCAAAGATGCATTTTTTTGCATACCACTGGCTAAAGAATCCCAATACCTTTTTGCCTTTGAGTGGGAGGCCCCAGGAGAAAAACACCAACAGATGACTTGGACAGTATTACCTCAGGGCTTCAGAGATAGCCCCTACCTGTTTGGACAGGCCCTTAGCCGGGATCTCCTAGATCTGGACCTGGGACCTAATGGGAAAATATTACAATACGTAGATGACCTACTAATCTGCTCTCCAGATGAGAAAAGTGCCCAACAACATGCAATTCAGGTTCTAAACTTCTTGGCAGAAAGGGGATATAAAGTCTCCCGTACTAAGGCACAGATGGTCGAGACAAAGGTCACTTACCTGGGAATTCAGATTACACATGGGTCCAGGAGGCTGTCCTCTGATCGGGTACAAGGAATCCTTCAGTTGCCCTCCCCCACGACTCAAAAACAATTGCGAGCTTTCCTGGGGCTAACTGGTTATTGTAGAATCTGGATACCCAATTATGGTCTAATTGCCCAGCCCTTATACGAAAGCTTAAAGGGAGGAGATGATTCAATCCCACTGATGTGGGGAACTCCTCAAAAGGAGGCAGAGGCTACACTAAAACAGGCCTTAACTCAGGCACCTGCCTTGAGGTTGCCAGACCCAGAAAAAGCATTCCAACTCTATGTCCATGAAAGAGAGGGAATAGGCTTGGGAGTGTTAACTCAAAGGTTGGGATCTGAGCCCCAGCCTGTAGCTTACTTATCCAAGAGGCTCGATCCAACTGCCCGAGTTTGGCCCTCCTGCCTTCGAAATCTTGCAGCTATTGCAATCATGATAGAAGATGCTTTAAAACTCTCCTTTGGGGGCAAACGATTTTAACCAGCCACCAAGTAAAACAACTCCTAAATGGGAGAGGCCATTTATGGATGTCTGATCAAAGAATCCTCAGATATCAAGTAATGCTGATGGAAAATCCAGGCCTCACTATATCCCCTTGTGAGGTTCTTAACCCAGCCACCCTCCTTCCTACCCCCGAGGGCTCTCTCCTCTTTCACTGTTGTCTAGAAACCTTGGACCACTGGACAAAACCCCGAGAGGGATTGTCAGAAGATCCTCTGACCAATCCTGAGGAAACCTGGTACACTGATGGAAGCAGCTTTGTCTTGGATGAAAAAAGAAGAGCCAGGTATGCAGTAATCTCCAATTTTGAGACCATAGAGGCTAAGCCTCTGCCACCAGGTACTTCAGCCCAATTAGCTGAGCTCATAGCCCTGACTCGAGCTTTAGAGCTGGGAAAAGGAAAAAGAATAGCCATTTACACTGACTCCAAGTATGCCTTTCTGGTGCTACATGCACATGTGGCTGTTTGGAAAGAAAGGGGCCACTTGACCACCCGAGGGTCCCCAATCAAATATGGTGATCAGATTCTTCGACTCTTGGAGGCAGTCCATCTGCCAACTGAGGTTTCAGTCTTCCACTGTAAAGGACACCAAAAAGGGAACATGGAAGTGGCACGAGGGAACCAAGCAGCTGATCAGGCAGCTAGGAGAGCAGCATTACAGAACCATGACCTAATCGGGGTTGCCACCTTAGTTCCACAGACTAATTTGCCAGAAACTCCTTCATATATTGAAGGTGAGACTCTTAAAGCTAAGAGCGAGGGCTTTCAAGAAGATCATATGGGGTGGTTCCAAAAGGAGGGACTCCTTTTTCTGCCTGGAAACCGCCAATGGAAGTTGGTTAACTCCTTACATGCCACTACTCATTTAGGAGAAAAGGCCCTCCAAAGATTACTAGAAAGCTCCTTCAGAGGAACAGGCCTCCAAACAACTATAAGACAGGTTGTCTCCTCTTGTCCCACTTGCCAATTAAACAACCCCCAAGGAGCTTGAAGACCCCAGCTGGCCCAGCCCGTCCAACGACGTGCAGCCTACCCAGGAGAGGACTTGCAGATGAACTTCACCCAGATACCAGTTTCTCTTAGGGTATAAATACCTACTAGTTATGATAGATACATTCACAGGATGGATTGAAGGCTTTCCCACCTGGACTGAGAAGGCTGAGGAGGTGGTAAAAAAACTGCTCCATGAAATCATTCCAAGATTTGGTCTGCCCAGGTCATTACAAAGTGACAATGGGACATCATTTACTTCTAAGGTCACCCAAGGGGTCTCAAAAGCATCGGGCATTACTTATTATCTCCATTGTGCCTGGAGGCCTCAATCTTCAGGAAAAGTAGAAAGAGCCAATCAATTCTTAAAATCAGCGATAAAAAAGATAACCCAGGAGACCTATACAGATACACCCAGATAGATGTCACACGACAACAAAGATATGGAGCATTTGGACATTAAAGCCCTCGGCGCATCACAGCTCTCGGGTCTTGGACAAACCGTGTTACAGCTCTTAGGCAAATCAGTGTTACAGCTCTATTTTATTTAGAAGATAGCAGGAGAGTGAGAGAGAGAGAGTGAGAGAAAGAGAGAGAGAGAGAGAGAAAAGAGCGCACACACGCGGGAGAGAGAGTCCGAGAGAAAGCGCTTTGGCTCCTCCTTTTATATGTTTTTTCCTCCACCTGGGCCTGCCCTATGCAAATTTGGCTTAGCCAGGAGTGCTGTTTGTTCTGCCTGAAGTTTTCACTCTGGTCCTCAGACCTTCCTTTGACCTTCCTTGTCTTTGAGCCACCGCCATTTTGGACTCCTTTTCCCTATTCTACCTACCTAACAGGTCCAAGATGGTGGACAAGTTGAATTCCACTAGACCTTGAGGCTCATTATATACTCATTGTGTCCACTTAAAAAATAATCACAACCTAAAAGCTGAGACATGTTTTATTTGGTGGGAATTTCTAGGACTTCAAGCCTGGGAGACAGCATCTCAAGTAACCCTGAGAGAACTGCTCTGAGGAGGTAGGGGTGGGGTGGGGTTGAGGAGAGGGGGAGTCAGGTTATTTAGAAGTTTGCAACAAAGGACAGGTAGTCTGAATGAGGAAAGTATTTTTGTGAATTAAAGAAAACCAGATATCTCAAGTTAAGGAATTTAGCACTTTTCTATGTGTGGGAAGATGCAAGAGTCTGGGCTCACCGGAATCTTTCCTTTCATGCGCATCTAAGCTATATTTTCAGGCTGTTTCTCAGTGCTTACTGTAGGGAGTACTGCAGTCTAATGGCTGCCAGATCACAGGTATTGTTCTCCTTCCTGAGTGCCCTCAGGGCTCAGAAGTTCACATTTGGAGGGCTGGACATCTTTCTTTACAGATATGGCAGGAAATACTCCTCTCCAAAGTCACTGCAGGTGGTGACTGCAGCCACGAAATTAAAAGACGCTTGCTCCTTGGTCTCCAAAATCACTGCAGATGGTGATTGCAGCCACGAAATTAAAAGACGCTTGCTCCTTGGAAGAAAAGTTATGAACAACCTAGACAGCATATTAAAAAGCAGAGATATTACCTTGCCAGCAAAGGTCTGTCTAGTCAAGGCTACGGTTTTGCCAGTGGTCATGTATGGATGTGAGAGTTGGACTGTGAAGAAGGCTGAGTGCCAAAGAATTGATGCTTTTGAACTGTGGTGTTGGAGAAGACTCTTGAGAGTCCCTTGGATTGCAAGGAGATCCAACCAGTCCATCCTAAAGGAGATCAGTCCTGAGTGTTCATTGGAAGGACTGATGTTGAAGCTGAAACTCCAATACTTAGGCCATGTGATGCGAAGAACTGACTCGTTTGAAAAGACCCTGATGCTGGGAAAAATTGAAGGCAGAAGAGGACGACAGAGGATGAGATGGTTGGATGGCATCACTGACTCAGTGGACATGAGTTTGAGTAAACTCTGGGAGTTGGTGATGGACAGGGAGGCCTGGCGTGCTGCAGTCCATGGGGTCGAAGAGTTGGACATGATTGAGCAACTGAACTGACTCCATCTCTCAACTGTAATACATCAGCAAGCTAAATAACACACACAAAGGCACCATGACAGTTCCAAGGCTGACAAGAAAGTTAAAAATAAGTGTCAAGGCCTGAAACCTGGAAATACCCTTTCCCCAAAATAGCTGGAATAGTCTTCCCCTTAGTTTATGAATTTACCCACCCTTAAAAAACTGACAACCCCCATACCCTGGTGCCACTCTTGCCTTCTGGGATGGCCCACACTCTGTCTCTGGAGTGTATTTCTCTCTAAATAAAACCACTTTTTATCTGTCACTTGATCTCTTACTGAATTCTTTCTGTGATAAGATGTCAGGAACCTGAACTTCATTAAGTCCTGTGTGTGATCTCAATTAAAAAACTATGGGTTCAAGTCCCAGTCTGAGTTCCACGATTTACTGACCCCATGGGGCTCCTGGGCACAGAACATTTTGAATCCTCCACTTCTTGTAGGGAATATACCTTCCTTCAGATTTGAACATCTGCTAACCAGGGAAAGGAGGAGATGCAGAGATGAGAGAGGAGCAGCCAAGAAACAAGTTTCGCCTTGAGCAGGTTCCTGGTTCTACCTCAGGGCAGATACACATGACAGTATGTTTGAGTTCTTTGCAGAATTAAAACCTCCAACAAGTAGAAGATGTTAGCACTCCAGAGGAGATCACCTGAGGCCAGATTAAAGAAACCAGAGAAGCTCAACAAGAGATTCATGCTAGTGCTTGGAGACGGAGCAGTCAGGAAGGCAGGAGGTCAAGGCAAGTTCTGGGTCTGTCATTTGCTTAGAGATTGACAAATCGTCAAAGGTGACACTGAGGCCTTTACCCTGAGCTTCGTTTCTCATTTGTAAGTGAAGTCGCTCAGTCATGTCCTACTCTTTGTGACCGCATGGACGGTAGCCTACCAGGCTCCACAATCCATGGGATTTTCCAGGCAAGAATACTGGAGTGGGTTGTCATTTCCTTCTCCAGGGGATCTTTCCAACCAAGGGATCGAATCTGGGTCTCCTGCATTGCAGACAGACGCTTTACCGTCTGAGCCACTAGGAGAGCAAAGTCCCACACTCTGGGGTGTTGGGAGCATTCAAAGAGATAATGGAGGTAAAGTATCTGGCAATGTTGGAGACCCAGTTGGAGCCCAACAAGCAGTGGCCCCACCTCTCTTATCTTTGCCAATCCCCTATTCCACCAGCCTGACCGGCCACTTCCTGTGCACTTTCTGGGTCTCCAGTTGGGTGTCACCTCTGCAGGGAATCTTCTCTTGATGCCTATCCCCCCGATATTGTTACATATAATGACTCTTCCAGGGATAGGCACTCTGTCCCCAGTACCTGTAAGAGTCTTTGCCTATCCCCTTCTACTGTCACCCTAAGCTTTGTTGTCAATGCCTGCACCAGATTCCCACCTTTTATTCTCTCCCTCCCTCAGCCCAGCCTCATATGAAGGTGTGGAGTTGGGTAGGGGTTTGGAGTTTAGACAGCTTGGGTCAAAGTGAAGTGAAAGTGAAGTCGCTCAGTCGTGTCCGACTCTTTGCGACCCCATGGACTGTAGCCTACCAGGCTCCTCCCTCCATGGGATTCTCCAGGCAAGAGTACTGGAGTGGGTTGCCATTTCCTTCTCCAGGGGATCTTCCCCACCCAGGGATTGAACCCTAGTGTCTCGCATTGCAGGCAGATGCTTTAACCTCTGAGCCACCAGTGTATCAGTCTTCCATCTTATGTTAATCTCACTCAAACAAGGCTTGTTCCTCCTCACTTCTCTTCCCAATCACCTCTCCCACTTAGACTGAATGGTGAGCACGGGCCTTAGGGCTTTTCAGGACTTGGGACTTGGTGCTAAAACCAGGACAGACTGGCTGTTTGGGCATCATACTGCTACTGTGGTTGAATGCCCTAAAAGTAATTTTTTAATTTCACAAGTAAAATTATGACATATTCTCCTCAGACAAATAAACCATTAAACCACTAAAAGGAATAAGGGCTCCTTAGAGAAATGGTTGATTCCAGGTCTGGGACACAGAGTATAAGATGATCCTGAAACAACTTTGCTATAATCAAAGAAAATTCTCAAAAACCATGACATGTTGAAAGGACACAGACTCAACTGAGCAGCTTCCACTGGCCAGATCTGCACATGTGAGCATCTAAGTGAATATGGAGAATAATGGATTATAACTCATTAAGTACAATGAGAATCCACAGATTCATATCACTAATGAATGAAATATCTTCTCTAAAGTACAAAGTTAAGTAAGTGGAACAGGAATGAGGGAAATAGAATAGTCTGGTTAATAATCTAATTTCTTTAGGCAAGAAATTTCAACGAAAACTAGTCAGCTAAAAGTTTGAGGAGCTCATTTAAGTCAATATCAAAAAACCAAACAATACAATTAAAAAATGGGCTGGAAACCTGAACAGACATTTTTCCAAGAAAGACATGTGGATGGCTAATAGGCACATGAAAAGATGCTCAACACTGTTAATTATTAGAGAAATACAAATCAAAACCATAATAAGCTATGATCTCACACCTGTAAGAATGGGCTTCCCAGGTGGCACTAGCGGTAAAGAACCCACCTGCCAATATAAGAGACATAAGAAATGTGGGTTTAGACCCCTGGGTTAGGAAGATCCCCTGGAGGCAACCCACTCCAGTATTCTTGCCTGGAGAATCCCATGGACAGAGAAGCCTGGCAGGCTATAGTCCACAGGGTTGCAAAGAGTCGCTATCATCAAGACTACAAACAACAAATGTTGGTGAGTATATACAGAAAAGGGAACTCTCGTAAAGTGTTGGTGAAAACATAAATTGGTGCAGCCACTGTGGAAACAGTATGGGGATTCTTCAAAAAACCAAAAAATAAAAAGAACTAGTATATGATCCATTAATTCCACTCCTGGTTTTATATCCGAAGAAAGTGAAAACACTAATTCAAAAAGATACAATTCCACCCCAATGTTCATGCTGCTGCTGCTGCTAAGTCGCTTCCGTGGTGTCCAACTCTGTGTGACCCCATAGATGGCAGCCCACTAGGCTCTTCTGTCCCTGGGATTCTCCGGGCAAGAATACTGGAGTAGGTTGCCATTTCCTCCTACAACGCGTGCTAAGTCGCTTCAGTTATGTCCGACTCTGTGACCCCATGGACAGCAGCCCACCAGGCTCCTCTGTCCACGGAATTCTCTAGGCAAGAGTACTAGAGTGGGTTGCCATTTCCTTCTCCACCCAATGTTCATAGCAGCATTATTTACAGTAGCCAAGATATGGAAACAGCCTAAATGTCTAACAACAGATAAATGGATAAAGACTATGTGGTATGAAATAGTACTGTCATTAAAAAAATTAAATTTTGCCACCTGCAACAACATGGATAGACCTATAAGATATTATGCTAAGTGAAATGACACAAAGAAAGACAAATACTGTATGTTATAACTTTTCTGTGGAAACTAAAAAATAAACTAGTGTATATAACAACAACAAAGAAAACACTCAGATAAAGAGAACAAACTAGTGGTTAGTAGCCGGGAGAAGGAAATGGGGAGGGGCAGGATAGGGGTAAGGGATCAAGAGATACAAACCACTATGTATAAAATAAAGCTACAATATATTGTAGAGCACAAGGAATATAGTCAATATTGTATAACTGTAAATGGAGTATAATTTTTTAAAATTGTTAATCACTATTTTGTACACCTGAAACATTATAAATCAAATCTACCGCAAGTGAGTGAAGTGAAGTCGCTCAGTCGTGTCCGACTCTTTGCGACCCCGTGGACTGTAGCCCTCCAGGCTCCTCCGTCCATGGGATTCTCCAGGCAAGAATACTGGAGTGGGTTGCCAAAAGTGTAAATTGTCTTCTCATAGGATAGTGATTACAAAGGAGTGCCCAGCAGCACCGGGGCGATGGGTTTACGAGCTTCCTGATAGAATTCTTTGAAAATTTAGCCCCATCTCGTGATATTCCAGCCGAAGTGCATTATCTACTCTAACCCTGGAGGATGCATCGGTGTATACATCTCTGGCTTGCACGCCTCAGAAAGGTCAAGGTCATGAAGACAAAGGAGCAGAGTAAAGACAGCTGACTGCCGTTTGAGTGACCCAGGACCAGGTCCTGGGCTGGAACCGTGCTACAAGCGCAGGGACGCTATGCTGGAGTTAGGCCGCGTCCGTGTCGACGGTCCTGAATTGGATCACTGTAGAGCGAATGCAGATGCCTAATTCTTAGGAAACACGCACGCGGCATTTCGTTTTTAGCTGGATGGAAGGCGCCTCTTCTGCTAGTGGTTTGACCATTTTTCCCACTGGATAAGGCCCGAACCAGCAGGTTACAATCCTCACCGCCACCTGGCCCGCGGTTCCCCCGACTCTCCGGGCGCTCCACCTCTGGTGGTTCATATCGGGGGCCCGCTCCACCCATTCCCCTGAGCAGCGCAGTGCGCACCCTCTCCAGCGACCCACCTAACCACCGACCCCCACCTCCCACGCCCCGGGACTGGCAGCGGAAAACGCTAGTTTCCGGCTCCGCGACGGCGGACGCGCCGGCCAATCACTGGCGGGGGCGGGAGGGCGTGGGGAACTACGGGCCTTGTAGTCAGCGCGGCGACTGGACCACGACCCCCACAATGCTCCGCGCGGCGGCGGCGGAGGCTACGGAATTGGAAGGGGCCGCCCGGAACGGAGCCCTGGCCAATCACAGGCGGGGGAAGACGGGCGCGGGGCAAGACCGGCCTTGTAGTTGCCGCAGGCGGGACTATGGCCCCCACAGTGCCCCGCGCGACCGCGAGCTCACTGCGGCTGCGCGGCGGCGGCGGCGGCGGCGGCGGCGGCGGCGGCGGCTGCGGCCGGGTTGCCGTCGGGCGGGGCGGCGCGGACAGGAGTCTGGTCTGAGCCTCCGACGGAGCGAGTGGTGCGACTCGGGCCGTGGCCACCATGTCCGCGCCGTCCGAGGAAGAAGAGTACGCGCGGCTCGTGATGGAGGCGCAGCCAGAGTGGCTGCGCGCGGAGGTGAAGCGGCTGTCGCACGAGCTGGCCGAGACCACGCGTGAGAAGATCCAGGCGGCCGAGTACGGGCTGGCAGTCCTCGAGGAGAAGCACCAACTCAAACTGCAGTTCGAAGAGCTTGAGGTGGACTACGAGGCCATCCGCGGCGAGATGGAGCAGCTCAAGGAGGTAAGGAACAAGGGTGGCTGGCGCCACGCCCTCCGTGTCCCCCGGCCGTTTCCGACTCCGGACCCGGATCCCTCATCCCTCCGAATTGACCTCCGCGCCGACCCCAGAATCGGCCCTTGACCCGAGCCAAGAAGGCGACCCCCGAGGCAGCCGCCGACCCAGGCCGAACTGACCCCTTAGCCCGAGTTAGGTCGACCACCAGCCGACTGCTGACTCCGCGCCGACCAGACCAGCACTGGAGCACCCGGGGTCAGTGTGGTTGGCCGTCCCGGAGGCGGCCCTGCAGTGGATGACGGGCCTTAGGTGCTGTGGGCGATTTGGGTTCTAGAAGCCCTGGCCTCCGCGTCAAGGGCTGCGGTGGAGCCTGGTGGTTAGCCTTTCTGCTCTTGATGGCAGGTCTCGGGCACGGTGGGGGTGGTGTCCTTTGCGGTGTTTGACTTTTTGAGTAGCGGGGATTTGGACGTGGGATGGATGCAGGTGGCCGGCTGGGAAACACCAGGCGTGTGTATCCATCATTTCTATGTATATCATCTCCTGTCTCTGGGCGCAGCTGCCTTCAGCGGTTTCAGCGTCTTTTGTGAGCGCCGGGACACCAGGAAAGGGTCAAGTTGGGGACTTGCCTTGCATGTGGCGATCACAGCTGGCCGGGGTATCTATCCCACAGGCCTTCCCCATGCTCTGCTCTCTGACCACCCCGCTGGTTACTTCTCTGGGATACAGTGTTCTGTCCACTTCCTGCCCTAGATGCCCATCCAGGCCCTTTCCCAAAGTTGAGGGACACGTCTGTGGATTTTTGTCACAGGTGAAGCCTTATCTCTCCTGTGATATTTTTACTCTGGGATGAACAGGTTGGACCACTGGGCTACCAAGAAATCTTGCAGTGGTAAAACTAGGCAGTCCTTCCCTGAAGTAGTTCTCTTAGAAGATTTTAAACACCAATTCCTATCTCAATCCTTCTTGACTTCCCAGCCTTGTTGTAGGGGTGGGGAGGGAGAAGTTGCTTTCTGGGTGGACACTCAGGTTTGGACCTAGGTCTTGCCCCTTACTGGTGATGGGGCTATGAGCATGCACCTTCTCCCACCACACCATCTCACCTAGAAAGGGTTCATCTGAGATACATTTAAAAAGGCTAGAGAAGGTGTCAGATATTTAGCCTGTCAGTGTCTGAGATAGTTTTCTCCTTCCCTACTTGATTCTTCCCTTGTCCAGGTGGGCTCTTGGCCCTTGGTCTCAGGATCCACCACATTTGCTGCTTCTCCAGCTGCCCACCTCCCAGCAGCCTGCTCCAGGTGGCCTCAGGCAGGTCCCTGGAGTGTTTTGAGCCTCCATGCCTCACTTGGGAGACCAGTCAGGTTCCCTTCTGATAGTAAAGGGAGTTAATGCATGAAGGTACTTAAATCTGTGCTTGGTGGAACAAGTGCCCTGTTAGTGTCTGTAGAAGACAGATAAGGGTGCCCAAGGAGGATAGTTCTGTAGCTCCTTCAACTTGAGGTCTTGTATATGTCAGCAGGTATTGGTACCTCCTCCAAGCCAGCCTTATCTGGCACTAAATCTACTAGAGGGGTGATATGTGATCCCTCTGGCAAAAGCCTTATCTTACTATATGGGGCAGGCAATGATGGAGGGAGGCTTAGGGGCCTTGAGAAAATGAAGTGGGAGCATCTTAGGTTCACCTTCTCTACACTTCAGAGGGGAGCCTGGCCTTCCCCCGCCCCTCCCCTCAGAGTCTATTCAGATGGAAGTCTGAGCAGAAGCTAGAGGAAGGGGCATCAGAGCCTCAGTAGATATTGCCAGAAAGCTCACATCCATTTACGCAAAGTCAGTCAGCCTCTCTAAATCTTTGTATTGTTATACTTCAAAGTATTAACTCTTATTTTAAAAAATAAAGATTTAGGGACTTCCTTGGTGGTACAGTGGCTAAGACTCCTCTCTCTCAATGCAGGGGGCATAGGTTCGATCCCTGATCAGGGAACTAGATCCCAAATGCTGCTTCAGAAAGACCCAGTGCAGCTAAATAAATAAAAATAATTTGAAAAAAAAAAAATTAAGATTTAAGGAGACAGTATCTATTGGATCTTTAAAAAATTTTTTTCTCCTGTAGAGAGATGAGCCATCTTCATTCTTTTTAAAGCTTTATTTCTTTAACTAAAGTGGGTTCGGTCACTAACAAGTCATGCCACAGAGGTACCTGTGTTCCTGTTCAGCGTTTGTAGATAGTATTGTCTTGAGGGAGGAAAGCCGACTGGCCTATCCCAGGTGACTGGGTTTGCGACCAGACCTGAAGAGTGTCCTGTGTAGGGCAGTGGTGCCGGCCCTGCAGCCTTTCTCGCTTGGTAAGTGTGTGTGTGTCTGTGTCCTGCTGACACCATGGTGTTAGGGAGGAGGGGTACTAATGGCCCATTTTGCTAGTGATTGAGCCTGGCCTACTGAGGGCCCCGTCTGTCCCAAGTTCTGCTGTGTCCCTTCCCCACCATGGTGAGGAAGAGAATCGGATAAATTTTGGTCAGCCATGTGGTGTTTCCTGTCCTTAGTGGCCATGGAACGTCTTGCTGTGTGTCCTCAGCTGCGGTTTGAGGAGGGCAGGGGTGCTGGGCTGACGGTTGCTGCCTGCAGGGCTCAGTTAGGCACCGGGAGTGGGTAGCTCTTTGGAATGTGAGGGTTTGGTTTGGAATGTGAGGGCCAGTGGTGGGAGTCCTAGTGCAGTCGCAGCCCCATCCTCATTCAGCTTCCAGAGAGAGCAGGAAGACAAGGTCTGGACGTCCTTGCTGGCTTCTGTGCTACCTCAGGATCTTGGCTGTGCAGTATACTTACATCCCAGGGAACCCAGGGGTGGAATTTGGTGAGCTGCAACCTGTCACAGGCTGGGACTGGTGCCTGGCACACAGTAAGTGCTTACTCAGTAAGCACACACAGTAAGTGTGTGCTGGCTGGTATCTTAAGCTTCTTCCTTCCCTCTACCTCACCCGACCCTGGATACCCTTCCTGCTGTCCCTCTCATTGTCTTATCTCTACTCCTTGCGGGATCTGGAGCAGCCCCACTGCGTCTCCTAGAGGGCAGCCTGAGCCGCTGGCCTGGCTCAGCCTGCACTGCTCCCCTGCTTCCTAATTGCCTTCATGGTCCTCACTATCCCTGCCTCTTCCCAGTCTTGGATCTTGGAAGTCCTGCCTGCCCTTCAAGGCCTGGATGCTTTTCAAAGCCTCCTCTGGACTTGTCTGAGCCCAGCTCCCAGGTGACCCACATGGGTATCCCTCTCATCCTATAGGCTCAGCAGCCGCATGAAGAACTGTGGCAGAGCTGGTGAGAGCAGCTGCTCTGTCCTCTTTGCTTCCTCCTTCCCATCTCTCTTTATCATAATTTTCTCTCTCAGAGGATGGGGAAACCAAGGTAGGGATGGGTGTGAGTGTCTGAGGAAGGTGCAGTAGCTCAGACCAAGTTGGAAGTGGTCCTTGGGCACCAGGTTCCTGTCCAGGTTTGTAGAAGTTCCAGCCATGAGCTGGCTCCAGAGGAGGGTGATGTGAGGGCTGTTGCCCAGGCTTCACCCCTATTGATGAGTGGCTCTAGCCTCCCTGTGCCCCACCAACTCCTGCAGTCCTCATTCTGACTTTTGGGGTCACTACCCTGTTAGGTCTGTTGTACTGCTGTGGAAACCAAGGCACGAAGAAGTTGGCTTTGACTCAAGACTGTGAGCCCAGGCAACCTGTCCCCAAGAGAGTGGACACCTGCGGAGGAGGGAAGGTAATGGGAATCCTCTGTGCAAGGCTCAACCTCCTCAAGTGTTTGTCTTGGGACAGGAAAAGTCCTGATTTGGGCCAGACTCTGTGAGGATCCCACTTATCTGTTACCACCCTTGAACTTGGAGCAGAGAGCCATTGGGGATTGGGAGGCTCTGGGAGTCCTATGGGCCTCTCAGGGCCAGCTGTGTGGTAGTCTGCTGTTAGCCTGAAGAAGCCTGACTTGGGATAGAAGTTAAGTTCCAGGAAGTCCTGGAGGTGCTGAGGTGGCCCTGCTCCCAGGGATCTGATAGTTGGGAGAGGCAGCTTCCAGCATCCAAAGGCAGTGACCACGTGGCCTATTGTGTCCACATTGCTGGGCACTCCCCACTTTCCTGCCTGTAGAGCTTGTATCTGGTGTGGCATCGTGAAGCAATCTTGAGGGCTCTTCTACTTTTGAAAACTCCTGAGACCCCCATGTCACCTGGCAGTCTGTTTTCCTTTAGGCCATGGTGGGTGAGCTGCTGTGTACTTCAGTGTTTTGGGGGCGTGGCTCTGGACAGGTGGGTGGACACACTTAGAAGGAGCTGCTTTTCCATGACTGGTGCAGGAGGGAGGCCAGGCCTGAGAGTGGCTGTGCCTGGGCAGGCGAGGAGGTGCTACCTGTGCTGTCAAGGGCTGTGGTTTCCACATTCTGGCTCCACGGGGCCAACGGGACCCTGCCTGGGCCCTCAGGAGCTATGTGGCCCCAGAGGAATGGCTCTGCCCTCAGGCCAGTGTGCCTGGGGCACTTAGGCAGGTAGTGGCTGAGGCTCCGTGTGTTTGAGCAGCTGCCTCAGAGAGAGCTGTGGCAAGGCAGACACAGACTCTCGCTGGGCCTTCCCGCTCAGGGAGCCCAACCCCTTCCTGTGAAGTGGGAGCTCAGTGTACCCTTGTCAGCCTGGGGCAGCCACTCCTCAGTCAGACCTGCTGCTCCACATGTGTGCACTGGATAAAGGGCCGGTACACACATTGAAGGTAAAGAAAGATTTGGTTTCTTAGTGAAGTGAAGTGGCTAGTGGGCAGAGGCTAGATGAGACCCTCCTGGGCCTCAGGCCCCATATTGTCTACTGTTTGGAGTGTGGCCCCTTGAGCTATTCTCCAGAGCCAGGAGTGCCCAGTGTGACCTTCTAGCTGCTGTCCTGGGCATCAAACCACCCAGGGAGGTGGGCTGACAGATGGGGCTGTAGGAGCAGGGTGGGTGTCAGGGACATGTGGCTGAACGGACAGTCCAGTGTCAGGTAGTCGATGGCATTAAGGAGGAGAAGACTGCTTTCTTCTCTAGAGATTCAGTTCAGTTCAGTTCAGTCGCTCAGTCATGTCCAACTCTTTGCGACCCCTTGAGTCACAGCACGCCAGGCCTCCCTGTCCATCACCAACTCCCGGAGTTCACTCAAAAAGTTATTCATTTACTTTTGCTGTTGTCCAGTCCCTCAGTTGTGACTGACTCTTTGTAACACCTTGGACTGTAGCATGCCAGGCTTCCCTGTTCTTTGCTGTCTCCTGGAGTTTGCTCAAACTCATGTCTATTAAGTTGGTGATGCCATCCAACCATCTCATCCTTGGTTTCCCCCTTCTCCTCCTGCCTTCAATTTTTCCCAGCATCAAGGTCTTTTCCAATGAGTTGGCTCTACCCATTAGGTGGCCAAAATACAGGAGCTTCAACTTCAGCATTCCCCCTTCCAATGAATATTCAGGGTTGATTTCCTTTAAGATTGACTGGTTTGATCTCCTTGTTGTCCATGGGACTCTCAAGAGTCTTCTCCAGCACCATAATTTGAAAGCATCAGTTCTTCAGTGCTCAGCCATCTTTATGGTCCAACTCTCACATCCGTACATGACTACTGGAAAAACCATAGCTTTGACTAGATGGACCTTTGTTGGCAAAGTGATGTCTCTGCTTTTTAATATGCTGTCTAGGTTTGGCATAGTTTTTCTTCTAAGGAGCAAGGGTCTTCTAATTTCATGGCTGCAGTCACTGTCTGCAGTGATTTTTGGAGCCCAAGAAAATAAAGTCTGTCACTGTTTCCATTGTTTCCCCATCTATTTGCCATGAAGTGATGGGACTAGATGCCATGGTCTTAGTTTTTTGAATGTTGAGTTTTAAGCCAGCTTTTTCACTTGAAAGCATCAGTTTCACATGATACATCCTCTTTCACTTTCATCAAGATCAAAAAGTGGAAATGAGCATGTCTCTGTAGAAAGTACGGAATGTGTATGGAGGACTACTGCGTATTTCTGCTTGCCAGCTTTTTCTTCCTTTATGTGTGTGTGAGATGCATATGGTATTCTAAAAACCAGAAAGTGCTTTGAGCATCTATAACAGTTGTTTTTAAGGAGAGACGGGGTTTGGGGTTACTCTCTGAGTTGCAGTAAAGTAGGTTTCATTCAACTGGATGAAGATAATGAAGATTTCCATGGGTTTGGAAGCTGCTGTGCACGTCCAGTCTACTGTGTCATGTGCAATAATGGTTGTGGTTTGAGTTTTATGGGTTTGCTTTTTGAAAGCAGTTCCCCTCCTAAAGGGTTTCCATCTTGAGGGGATGTTCTATGCACAACCAGAGCAGAGACATTGGCCTGCGTGTTTTCCTACCCACTTTGGTGCCTCCAGCTTTGGCAGCCTGCATTTTGTGTCTCACTTCTTCCGTAAGTACATTGATGTGTTGTGCTGAGAAGATAACTTTAAAAAAAAATAAAACATAGTCACAGATTAATTTTTACACCTCATAGGATTAACAGTGATTCCTTAATGTTGTCTTTTATCTGGTCAGCGTTTGGATTTCCCTGTTCAGTTCATAGTTGCTTTACAGACTTGTTGCATTGCATTATAAAATCCCTGTACTTTACCTATTCAACACTGCTCCACCCCCCAAAAAGAACCCATGGCAACCATTGATCCTTTACTTTTTCTGTAGTTTTTTTCCCTTTTCTAGAATGTCATATAATTGAAATCATACAGTATGTAACCTTTTCACATTGGCTTCTTTCACTTAGCGACATGCGTTTAAGATTGATCCATGTGTTTTCATGGCCTGATAGCTCTTTTTATTTAAAAAAATCACAGAATTGTTTAGATGTACCATAGTTTGTTTATCCATTCAAACTGGGCATCTTGGTTACTTCCAGTTGGGGGTGTTTCCTGTGACAAAGCTGTTATAAAGCATCCATGTGCACGTTTTGTGTGGACATAAATTATCAACTCTTTTAGGTAAACACCAAAGAGTATGCAACTTTTTGGATCATAGGCTAAGAGTACGTTTAATTTTGTAAGAAATCACCTTGCAAGTGCTGCACGAGTCTGTATTCCCGCCAGCAGTGAATGAGAGCTCCTGCTCCGTCTCCGTACCTGCATTCGGCGTTGCCAGTGTTTTGGCTTTTATCCACTAGACTAGGTGTGTGGGGGCATCTCATAGTTCTCATCTGCATTTCTCTGCTGACATATGATGTGGAACGTGTTTTCATGTGTTTGCTTGCTGTTTGTATATCTTCTTTGTTGAGTTGTCTGTTCCGATCTTTTGGTCATTTTAAAATGGAAATATTTGTTTTCTTATTATAGATTTTAAGAATTCTTTATTTTGGATACAAGTCCTACTTTTCAAATTTGTAACCTAGTGATTTGGCTTTTCATTCCCTTAACAGTGTCTTTCACAGAGCAGTTTTTAATTTTAGTGCCATTTTGCTTTCATATTAAGATTGTCATCACCAAGCCTAAGGTCACGTAGATCTTTTCCTATGTTTCTGTCTAGAGGTTGATAAATTTTGCCTTTTATATTTAGATCTTAGATCTCTGGTTCATTTCAGGTTGGTTTTTGTGAGAAGTATATAGTCTGTGTCCAGGATTCTTTTTGTTTTTGCACATGGATGTACAAGCTCCAACACCATTTGTTGATGAGACTGTACTTTCTTTATGAAGTTGCTTTTGCTCCTTTGTCAAAGATCAGCCTATTACGTGTGTGGGTCTACTCCTGGAAGTTCTGTTCTGTTCTGTTGATCTGTGCAATTATCCTTTTTCCAGTACTCTACTCTCTTGATTGTATGCTGCTGATTTTATTAGGTTTGTGTCCTTTTCATGTGTTAGTGGCGAATCTTCCCCTTAAGGCCTGTGTTTTTTGTTGTGTGACTCATCACAACTGAATGGTGTCTGCTGGCTTGGGTCTTCAGCCCTGCGTTGACAGGGTTGGTCCTGGTCATAATCAATCGATAGTCTTTTTTTTTTTTTTTTTTAATCTTGAGGAAAAGTAATAGAGTGCAAACTGTTAAAAACAAAAATCACTAGTACAGTTGGTTAGATTTTTGATAGAAGATGAGAAGTGAGACTTCTTTGTGTCTTTTTAAGATGGTCCATGGGAACTTCTGTTTGAGCAGCTCAGTTAGGGTTGTCTTTACCCCTGAGAATCCACCTGGAGAGTTGCTTAACCTGCTAGCCTTATGCGTTTGACTCAGGAGTTAGGGGAGAGGTGTGGACTCAGCCACTGCTCAGACCTGGGATTGAGTCCCACTTGGGCATTTAATAGCTGCTTGCCCCACAGGCAGAAGCTGGCTGCCAGGTTCCTCCAAAAGTGTAACAGACATGTTCCTTTCTGGGCTTCAGATGCCTTCTCTTTTATCTCAGGTCACCTGTGTAAGCCCCTTTCCAGCCTGCCAGGCCTCTAGCTCTGGCCCTTCCTGTGGTGCTAGGGCCAAACTCCACCCTCAAGATGCCAGCCTTTCCCCATGCCTGCTCCCCCTCTTCACCATCTTTAGGACAGGTTTTCGGGACCCATGATAGATTTACGGTTGGTGTGGGTGGTGCTCCACACGCCAGGCTGCCAAATCTACATCTCCCGCAGACTCTCACTGCCAAGCACACCTCTTTTCCCTCCTGTGCTCTCAGCATCAGTCTCAACTCCACTGTGGGATGCCCCTTTGTGCCCGTGTTGGTTGAAGTCTGGATCACATCTGTTTTCAGGACCGACAGAAGGCTGTGAGGCTTTGGAGAAGGGAGCGTGCCTGGGCCAAAGGCACCAGGCAGAGGGTCAGGGCTTGACATGGCACTTTCTTTGGTTGCGGTTTGCACAGTGGCTGCTGCAACCTGAAACAGTGTTGGTGCTGTTGTGATTGGGCTGAGAAATGGCCCCAGGTAATCTGCTGGATGGTGTCCGGATGAGTCACTTGTGTTAGGCAGTGGGCTTTCGTGCCTGAACTATGATGAAGTGAACTGTGTGTGCATGTATGTGCATGTGTTCACGTGTGTGTGTGTGTGTGTGACAGCACAGGAAGGATCTCTGCAGCCTCACTCTTTGGGTGACCTTGATATGTGGAGGGTGGAGGGGCAAGACTTGGGGAAAAGACACCCGGCTTCAGTATAGGGTCTCAGCTGCCCACTCTGAACCTCAGGTTCTCACCTCCTTTCATGAGCAGTCAGCATCCTCGGTTCCTCAGGCTGTGCCAGTCCTTAGTGGCATTGGCCCTCAGAGTATCCGAGGTTTACCCTGCAAGGGTGATTGTGATGGAATGCTGGACATGGGGGACACTTGGCCAAGACCTTTCGTCTTACCTTGCTGCAGCGACTAACAGGCCCGTCTACTTCCAGGGCAGATGTGAACATCGAATCATCGTTACAGCCATGCCCACGGTTCCATAGGCTCCACTCTCGTCCCCAGAGCTGCAGACCTCTGGGTTCTTGGCAGGAACACGACTTGAGTTACAGGGTCTCTGGCTACTTGCTGACTATGAGCCTTGTTGGATGTCCCTTCCTAAATGGCGCTAATAACATGAAGATGTGTTGAGATTAGAGATGAGGTAAGAAACCCCAGTTAACTCTTCTGGTGTTTCCAGCCCAGTATAGTCCTGGCTGTGCTGCCTGCTGAGTGTCTTCTGAGGCTTGGGACAGATGGCAGCTGGACAGCTCCCCCCAACTTCAGGCCATTCAATAGAGGTTTGTATCTGGCAGCCAGCTGCCGTGGAAGACAAGAGCTTGTCCCAGGACCCAGGATTGGCAGATGAACCAGGGTCTATAGGGATTGCCACCAGCTACAGGGCTCAGCTGGCCAGAAGCCTGTCTGCTGACATTGGGGCAATTAGGGTGTAATCTTCTCTAAATGACACCCAATTCTGGCTAAATCCCTCCTGCCCAGGAGTGGATTCTCAGTTTTCTAAAAGCAGCTTAGTGTTTGGACACTGCCCAGGGCAGCTGGGGTTTGTGGTTGGTGATGGGATGGATGTGGGCCGGTGGGACGGACGTGGGGAGTGGGGGTGTTCCCTATGTGGGCACCAATCCTTGAGTCCAGTTCTTCTGATCCCTACAGCCAGTGTGCAGATGCTCTGTTGAGAAACTGAGACCGGAAGTCACACAGTGGGAAGGGCAGGCCAGTGGAGAACAGCTGTCATACGTGTGCCCCTCCTAGACCTTTGGAGGGGATCTAGGACAAGGGTGGGCCTTGGCATGCTGGTCTGCTGGATGCTAATTGTCTGCCGGACAGGGTGTATACAGGTGTGCTGGCAGCATCTGTTCCGCTGCAGTTCTCAGGTGGGCCCCATCTCCAGGAGGCCCCGCCTCTCCTGCAGGGGGATTTGTGCAGCCTTCCCAGGAGCCTCCCTGCCTTCCTGCCCGATGAGGCTGTTGGGCCAGTTTGGAACCCAGCTCCACCCTCACGCCACCCCTTCTCCAGCATATCTTGCCTTTTCCAGGACACCCCAGATCTGGGAACTACTTTGCTGCAAAGAAGTAAAGTCGTTTTTGGAGTGAGAAGCCCTATGGTGCCACTCGGGGGAATCATCTGACTTAGCATAACCATGGTTTGCTCACCTGTGAGATGGGAGTGTTAAGTTTATACTTTGCATGGCTTTGTGAAGATCACATGAGATTCACACCCATCTCTGTCTCTTTTGGGTGGTAGCCAGGCCTTCCCAGGCTGCCTCCCAAAATGCTTAGGGGCCTGGGGCCATGCCTGCCACCACCTGTCTGTTCAGGAAACCTGTGAGCCAGGTAAGTGGGAGTGGGTCTGGGATAGGTCCTTCTTGGAGTGGAAGGTAAGAGCAGATAGGAAAAGCTGGCTGAGGAGGTGAGCTGAGGTCTCTCGGAGTGCACATGGGGTCCTTTTGTGCAGCTTTGCAGATCTGTGAAGGCCTGTTTAGGGAATGGGTCTGTTTCTGGTTTCTCAGCTGACTTGGTTCCAGTGGAGGCTCATGTGGAGCTGGTGTGGTGTATTGAATTTCCTGCATGCCAGGGTCACCTGGGAATGTTCAGAAATTCCAAAGCATTGGCCACACCCTGAAGGATCAAAACAGCTTCAGGGTAGGACATGGCATCAGAAGTTTTCATACTTCTGGAAGGATCCCAGTGGGAAGATGAATTTAAGAAACCCATCGTGTCACTGCAGCTTATGTTAGGGATCTGAACTTTCCCTGGTCACATGGGTGGACTATCATTCTGTACTTTTGTGGTTATAGAATTTAATTGCATCTCTCTACCTTGGTACACAGTCAGGGCCCAGGAATGCCCTTGGCTGTGTTCATGTGCTGGCGGGAAAGCCTGCCTCTTTGCTTCCCATGGCCAGGTGGTGGGCCACCAGCTGCCCTGGGCTGGTCCTGGACAGTATGCATAAGCCACAGGCAGACCCAGGGAGAGGGGTGAGCCTCAGAGCGATTCCTGCTGCCAAGTCACTGGGGATGTATATCCTGCTAGCTGGGGAGGGGAGATGGAGAGATGCCTGCAAGGCCTGTTTGCCAGCTCCCGCAGCACCAAGCCTCACCCAGCACCCCTACTACCTGTCCATTCACTGGACCTGCTGTCCCTGTCCACCCGTTGCTGATGTGGGCTTGTCACCCCTCTGCAGTGCCCCCACATCCTCCCTGTTCTCCAGTCAGTCCACATATATTTACTGAGCACCAGTCATTTGCCAGGCTTGGGCTTGCCCACTGACTCTAGGCCTGTACCCCACTGAGGAGGCAGAGACTCAGTTGCCAGGCATGGGGTGCCCTGTGTGCACCACTGCTTGCATTGCCACTTGCCACACCCATTTTCCCTGTGTGAGAAGCCACCTCACCCCCACCACCCTGGCCTGCACTAATGTATCCAGGGGGTTTGAACCCTGCCTTCCCCCAGCCCAGCTCTCTGCATCTGTGAACTGAAATGATAGAGCACCAGCCCTAGGGTGGCTTTCTGTAGGGAAAGTGGCAAGTCCAAGGGTAGCCCCAGCACTTTTATTTTCCTGCCTGTTCCCTACTATCCCCAGGACTGATTGCCCTGAGTTCATGCCCTGCCTCAATCCAGGCTCCCTTGACCGCTGGTGACACCCCAATCTGAAATATGGCTTGATGAGGACCGAGCAGAGATGTCACAGGCTCCGTCCAGCCTTCCAGAGGGTTCTGTCCTTGTGTGGGAGCTTGGCCATGTGTCCCCTCCACCGCTGGTTTCTTTTCCTGGAAGTTGCTCCTCCTGGCCAGTTAGGTCTTACCCACCTGTTGGAATTTGGCTGATTCACCGTGAGGTGATGCTGAGCTTCTTTTCTAGTGGCAGAAGGTATTGTTCAGGTCCACCTCTGACAGATGCTTCTGGAGCAACAAATTTGGCTGCTGTCCAGATGATTCTATCTACAATTAGTTCTCATTTTAAAATTGAGGCATAATTTACTTATTACAAGACACAGTTGTTTGCACTCCTGTGGCTGCCTTGCCTGAGGGTCATCCTCACATACCTTCCAGCTCACGTCATCCAGTACAGCCCTGCTGGCCTGCTGCTGCAGGTTCTGTTTTAGACTTACATGTTGATGGGCTACACCCAGGTGGCCTTTTTGTCTGGCTCCTGTGAGCCAGAGGAGGCATTGGAGCTGTGAGTGTTGGTGCTTGCTTTTCTCTCTGAGCAGTAGTGCCTGAGTCACCAGCACCTCCCCTTGGAGGATGCCAGAGTCACCTGTTCCAGGCTCTGTGTGGACCTGCATTCTCAGGTTCCTCAGTGATACCCATGAACAGAACTCATCTCCCTTTGTCCGGGACAGATACGCACAGATAGCCACCCTGGTCCTCTGGCTAAAAGGCCAGCTCCTCTGCAACCTCTGCCCCTTCTGCACTTCACCCTAATGCTTGAGGGTGGCCGGGCTCTGCCAGGAGGGAGATAATCTCCGTAAGTCATGTGAAGTAGGAGCAGGAACCAGCATAACCAGTCTCAGCCAGATCTGGGAATTAATAAGCACTGCCCCAGTAAGCTAAAACATTTCAGATTCTAGGCCTGAGACCACAGGAATGACTGACTGGCAGGCAGGTGGGTCTGCACCTGGGAAGGGACAGTTCTGGTTCCTGGTGTGATTCTTAGGTGTGGGCAACGGAACAACAGAGTTGTGGGTCCCATGCTGGTTCTGCCTTCCAACCTGTTACACTGCTTTCCTGCCTTCTGTGGCAGTTTCACCTGGGAAGTCATGTGGAGTTGCTTTTTCCCAGAGTTCAGTTTCTCACCTGGGAAGGAAGGTCCCTCCTGTGAGAGAAGCGAATGGGCTCTTGTTGGTGCAGACTGTGAAGTGCACAGGCCTCACGTTATTGTTAACCCTCCTGGGCCTCTCCCCAACTGTTTTGTCTCTTCCCTGGGCCCCCATCAAAGCTGGAAAGCAGGGCCCGAGAAAATGGGCTTTGGAGCCACTCTGTTTCTGAGTGCTCTGTGAGCCTCAGCATCTTTCTCCAGGACCTCTGTCCTGGATGTATCCTCATTGATTGCCATCTCTAGCCCTTTTTATGCCCCTCTCTCCTTACCCCATCCCTGGTCCAATCTGCACTTGGTAGCTGTTGTAACTTGTTTTTCTCCAGTTACCAACAAGGCTGTGTGCCTGTATGGGGTGAAAGGAAGCATATGGCCCACAGTGAGCCTGCAGTCCATTTTTTTGGTTCCATTTTCTGGCTGGACCTTACATTCTGATATCAGGTTTTTGCTGAAGTGCAGTTGTGGAAAGTTGCTCTCTCATTGTGTGTCTGATAACTTCTGTTTCATTCGGAAAGAGTAATTGATCTCCCTGGGTTATATTCAGATCTGGGGTACATTTGGTTTGGGTATTGTATGGGGCTTCCCAGGTGGCACAGTTGATAAGGAATCTGCCTGCCAATGCAGGTACCGTGGGTCCAGTCCCTGGGTCAGGAAGATCCCTTGGAGGAGGAAATGGAAACCCACTTCAATATTCTTGCCTGGAACATCCATGGCAGAGGAGCCTGGCAAGCTACAGTCCAGGGTCACAAAGAGTCAGACACACTGAGCAACTGAGCACCAGTTGTTAATCTTATAACTGTAATCAGGTGCAGTAAAACACAGACTTTTAAGTGCATGTACACACCATCCCTGGGCACATTTGCACCCTGCTTCTGGTAATTTCTCATCACCAAGAGTGGTGGTAGCTTAAGGTACTGAGCATCTCACCTCTAGCATTGTACATTTAGATAACATTTCAGATACTGCTTCATTTTCAATGGTTTGATTCTGTTGGGTTGGCCAAAAGATGCATTTGGGTTTTTCCATAAAGTGTTAAGGAACTGACCTTTTGGCCAACCCAGTAAATTCCGTTTATCACAGTTTTGATAATGGTCATACAGTACTATTTTAAAATTAAAATTAGTTTTATTAAAGTATAGAAACTACACGATCATCTTTATACAGCTCAATGTCCCCATGCAGCTCCATAGATGGAGCAAGGAGCATGTTGTCAGCATCCCAGGGACTGTTCTCTGATACTTGTCCAGAGGTAATTGTTCAGACTTTGCCCCATGAATTGATCATGCCTGTTTTCAACTTAGCATAGGCAGTCCCACAGACTTTGGGTTTTGTGTGTTCACTCTGAATTTTGTGTCTAGAGACACGGATTTGTGGATTGATAGCACTCATTGCTGATAGGGTTGCATGTGGACACACCATGCTTGCTTCCCCAGGTTTGGGCAGTTGGATTCTGAGCCTCCGCACATGCATGTAGGTAGACCCAGGGTGGGCACTGGTGTCCATGTTAAATTCCAGCCTTTCTGGTCCGTGTCCTAGTTGCCAGCCTGGTGCTGGCTTTCATTTCCCAGTGGACCTCTCCTGTGTTGACCCTCTTTTTGCAAGGAGCCTATTCAGGATCTTTACCAGTTTTTCTGTGGGGTGTCTGCTTCTTTCCTCCTTATGTGTCAGAGTTCGTGATGTGGTTTGGTTGTGGATCCTCCTGCCCTTCAGCAGTAGGTCCACCGCTGGTGTAATAGAAGAGCTGGCGTGAGAGGGTGGGGATGGCCCAGAGTTACAGCTGTGCCTCTACCAGGATAGATGAGGCCTTGACATGGCTTTGGCCTCTTGGACTCAGTTTCTTCCTTCATCAACTGGGAACCAGAATTCTCCTGAGAACTTTGAGCTAGGCAGTAAGTGAAATAATCGATTTAAGGAGAATTTTAAGAGTGGTAGCTATTGTTGCTAATACTAAATTATTTTAAATAGTAGGATACCTTATACCTACTATGATGGCTAAAATCGAAAGACCAGCAATAACAAGTATTGACAAGGATGTGGAGAAATCAAAACCCACACTTGAATGGAAAATGATATGCTGCTTTGGCAAATCATTTGGCAGTTTCTTGGTGTCAAACATAAAGTTATCATATACATACCACTGGTTCACTCCTACATACATACCCAGGGAATTGAAAATATGTGTCCACACAACTTGTACATACATGTTCATAGTAGTAGTATTCATGACAACCCAAAAGGGGGAACAACCCAAATGTCCATCAGCTGATGAATGCATAAACACATGTGGTCCATGCATACAATGGGATAGTATTTGGGAATAAAAAGAAGTGAAGTGCTGGTACACGCTATAACATGGATGAACCTTGGAAGCATTATGATCAGTGAGAGAAGCAAGTCACAGAAAATAAAATTGTATGGTTCCCTTTATATGAAATATCCTGAATAGACAAAGCCACAGAGATAGAAAGTACACTATTTAGGGTCTGGAGAAAGGGAGCTGGGGAATGAATACTAATGGGGAATGAAAGTGTGGGTTATGAAAGTGTGAAATTAGATGATGATAATGGTTGCTCAATCTTGTGACTCTATTGAAAACTACTGAATGGAATTGTACGTAAAATAGGCAAATGTTATGGCATGTAAATTATATCTTAAGGTTTTTTCAGTGGAAGCAAAGGGAAGAATCTCTTTGCTTGCTAAATCATCTGGATAAACTACACTATGCTCTCACGTAATCCCAGAGGATTTGGGGCAGTTTCCTTCAGCCTGATAGCTGTGCAGTCCCTAACATGTGAGCTACAAGTGACAGCTCAGGCACCTTACCCTCCTACTTGGGTTCAGCCCTTTTCAGTAGCTTATTTATCATTGTCTTTGAATAAATCTTGGGTTTCTGGTTAAATTAGTATTCAAGGTTAACGTCTTTAAGTGGTTGCAGTATCGCTCTGTTTTGTGTTTTTTGGCTACAAGCCATGTTAGGATCTTAGCTCCCTGACCAAGGATCAAACCTGCATCTCCTGCATTGAAAGGCTATGTCCTGACCACTGGACCGCCAGGTAAGTCCCCTGGATAAAATCATCAGTTCAGTTCAGTCCAGTCGCTCAGTCATATCTGACTCTTTGCGACCCCATGAATCGCAGCACGCCAGGCCTCCCTGTCCATCACCAACTCCCGGAGTTCACTCAGACTCAGTCCATCGAATCAGTGATGCCATCCAGCCATCTCATCCTCTGTCGTCCCCTTCTCCTCCTGCCCCCAGTCCCTCCCAGCATCAGAGTCTTTTCCAATGAGTCAGCTCTTTGCATGAGGTGGCCAAAGTACTGGAGTTTCAGCTTTAGCATCATTCCTTCCAAAGAAATCCCAGGGCTGATCTCCTTCAGAATGGACTAGTTGGATCTCCTTGCAGTCCAAGGGACTCTCAAGAGTCTTCTCCAACAGCACAGTTCAAAAGCATCAATTCTTCGGCGCTCAGCCTTCTTCACAGTCCAACTCTCACATCCATACATGACCACAGGAAAAACCATAGCCTTGACTAGACGGACCATAAAATCATCACCTACAGACAATATGGATATGTCAAGTTAAGGCAAGATAACCTTAACTTCTTACCACACTTCAGAGACTGGAAGAAAGAGAAGAAAGGATTAATTCCATATTGTCTGTAGGTGATAATTTTATACAGACAACATGGAATTAATCCTTTCTTCTCTTTCTTCCAGTCTCTGAAGTGTGGTAAGAAGTTAAGGTTATCTTGCCTTGTCCTTTTAAGTAGAGCGACTCCAGTGCTTGTCCATTTTTTAATAATGCATTCTGTTCTTTGTTAAGTTGGCTCTCATTTTAAATCTGTTTAGGTAGATTTACTGTAGCTGTAGGTGCTCTTTCTATGAAATTAAGAAAGAAAGTTACACAACCATTTTTCTAAGATTCATGTTGAGGAACAGGTTGAAAGCATCTTAGTGCAAATGACATTCTTGCATCCTTTCTTAACATTAGTTTGCAGCAGAAATGTTGATAGTTCACTTTCTGACATACTGTATTGTTTACTTACTATGCAGGTAGATGCCAAATCAATATTTTTAAGTTGTTTAAGTTAATGCCTTTGGTTTTGTGTTCCTGGGGCAAGTGAGTGCTTCTCCAGGTGAACTCTTGACTTTTGTGTGCTGAGATCTCACCCAGGTTTCTGCATGCATAGTCAGCCCAGGTGACCTGGGACACTCCCCCACCCCCGGCTCTTGAAGGAAGAATTTGTGAGTTACAAGGTGTCTGTTGAGCCACCCTTCCCTCCCCACATCCTGTCTTTTGCTGTGAGTGGACAGAGAAGTTCTGATTTCCAGCCTGATTTCCAGCCCTGCCACAGTGCAAAGTCCTGGCGGGTGGGGCAGCCGGTGGGGGCGGGGGAAGTTGTGGTGATGGTGGTGATGGTAAGGGACTGGCTTGCAGCTCCTTGGTTTAGGGGCTTGTGCTTTTGCATATGTATATAATCATCATCAGATTGAGAAAATAAACTAACTTAGTGGCTTTTTTTCTTTTGTTTGGGGTTTTTGTTATGTCACTTCCTCTTTGTGAGACTTTTGCCTCATCTCTTTGTTCAGTTGCTATTTTTATCATTAGTATGTATTTATAGTATAATCCCTCCCCCAACACAGTAATGCTTTGGCGGTGATCCCCAAGTTCTGATATGAAATGTTTTTACTTTTTGTTTACTTGGTTTTCTGTTGTTTTGTATACCCTCTCTGATACAGACAGTATTTAAGAGATCATATTCCATGTGTTTGGGTGCATACTGATATATATTTTTTTCTTAATACATGTATTTTATTGAAGTGTAGTTGACTTACAGTGTTTCAGATGCACTGCAAGGTGATTCAGTTATACATATATGTTATTTTGAAATTATTTTCCATTATAGATTATTAAAAGATATTGACTATTAGTTCCATGCGCTATACAGTAAACCTTTGTTGCTTGTTGGCATACCTATTTTTTTTAAATTAGGAATCTAGCATTCTATTCATACTAAGACAAGTAGAATCAAAATGTCATATGTTTTTTAGTTGGGCAAAAATTCATAAGTTTTCCAAAATACATATACATATTACTTATATATATGGATGCAAGAGTTTTTCTACTACATATGATAAAAGCTTGAGATAAAGCATTAAAAAAAAAGAAGAGATGGAGAAATTGGAAAACATAAGCTAAATGAAATAAGAGCACTGACTATGAAATAGAAAAAGTGAGAAACTAGATAAAAGTAAAAGAACCTCATATAGTCGAGTTGTTTTTAAACATGGCTGCTCATTAGAAACGTATCTGGAGCTCTGGAAGAAAAAAAGCAATATGTGGGCATTTGTGTTTTTCAAAAATTTTCAAGATAATTCTGATATGCATCTGGATTTTAAAAAGTGATTACAGGTTTTTCTGTTAAGTCCTAGTTTTGGTAATATAGAGTTGTTTTTTTTCTGTTGACCAGTCATGATTCAATGGTGTTAAGTAATAGTTACATAATCACAGTAGTAAAAGGTGTTTATCAGTTTTCACAATCAATCGCCAGACAAAAAATAAAAGATAATTACAATTGCAAGCCATAATGGGAGCATGATTAACAATATGACATAATTAAATACAGTTTGGCGGGGTCAAGCAGAGTGATGTGGTAACTGGAGCACATGCATTTTTCATCTGTTTTCATCTGCCCAGCCAGTCTGTGTTTTTTGGTTGGTGCTGTAAAATCTTTATCTCATGATAATATCATAGAGCTTGTTCAGTTCAGTTCAGTCGCTCAGTTGTGTCCAACTCTTTGCGACCCCATGAACCGCAGCATGCCAGGCCTCCCTGTCCATCACCAACTCCCGGAGTTTACCCAAACTCACGTCCATCGAGTCGGTGATGCCATCCAGCCATCTCATCCTCTGTCGTCCCCTTCTCCTCCTGCCCTCAATTCCTCCCAGCATCAGAGTCTTTTCCAATGAGTCAGCTCTTTGCATCAGGTGGCCAAAGTATTGGACTTGTTATCTGTATACAATTCACAGACTTGAGTCCCATTTTGAGGTTGATGAGTGAGGCTGATGTGGTTTCTTGGGGCTGACAGCCTCACAGAGGGAGCTAGCCATAGGGTAATGCCTACATGTGGCCCCGTCTCGCAGGTCTTCCCATCATGTCTTCTTTCCAGTCCTCAGAGTTGCCAGACGCCCTTTTAACTCAAGCAAGGGCTTAAGCCCCGTGCTTTGTATGTACTAGTTTTGGGGTAGAGAGGAAGCCATCAGCAGTCAATATCTGTTGAATATTGTCTGCGACAGCCTGCATTGAACTTGAGTTACTGGTTCCTCTTCCCTACCTAGCTCCCTGAATTAAGGTTTGGGAGAGAGGCCAGTTCCCAAGGCTGCTCTTCCCTTCCTCAGATCAGCAGACAATTAAAGCTTTCAACTGATTAGTAAGTGCTCTGTGGCTGAGGTGTGGCTGAGCCTGGGCTGACAGGTTCAGCAGGCCCAAGTGTGCCAGCAGATGGTGACCATGTGGAATGATGACTGGAGGGACTCCTCCTTCCCTGAGCACCAGCTGCTGGTGGCCCAGCTCTGCCCCAGGCTGGCACTCTGCCCCTTGGGGTACTCAGCACATACTGGCTCTGAGGAGCTGCTTCCCAGGGTGAGGTTCTGGTAGGGACACCACTTTGAACCAGAAAAGAAGTGAGGGATGTTTTAGGGGCCCCTGATTCTGGTTGGGGATAGAGAGGATGTAGTGCTGACAATCACTGGATACAGTAACCAAGACCATTGGTGAGCTGAGGGTAGGAGGTGATTCTGTCCATTCATGTGGTTCCTAAGGATGTCAGGGTTTGTAGTCCTAGCTGGGACAGAATTGGGTCCTGAGGGCCTGACAGTGTGGGCTCTCTTGGTACCAGCGGCACCCTCCCGAGGCCAGACACTCAGGAAGCATGCTCTTGAAAGGTCCTTGTGAAGCTACTGGTGGCACAGGAAGACATTGTGGGGTAGGCACATAATGATGGTCCCCAGTCCCTGATCCCAGGAAAAGGATTAGGCAGCAAGCCCAGCAGAGGGGCCAGGATGGGCAGCTGATAGGAGTTGGGAATTTCCGGGATGCCCCCACCCTGTTGCAGGCTGCTAGCCCTTCAGGAAGCTATGGGAACTGCTGTGGGAGGGTGGGGCTGGATCAGCCGAGGAATTCCAACAACAAGGAAGTTGAGAATCCCAAACCCCAGCTTCATTGTGAAAACTGCTTCCTGGAAGCACACCTAACATCCTGGGAATGCTCAATCTGGTTCTCCTGGCTTGGCATGTGTTGCATCTGCTACATCAAATTGTCACCTGAAAAACTGGTAACTCTTGGTGGATTTTGGGCCAAAAGACTCAGCCAAGCCAAAGAATGGGAAACGAAGGATTTGTCACTCCCAGTAAGTTAAGTAGAACACCATAGATCTTTCCCAAAACAGTGTTGTGGGACCCGTGCCCTTAGCCAGTCAGGTTGCTGCTGCTGCTGCTGCTAAGTTGCGTCAGTCGTGTCCGACTCTGTGCGACTCCATAGATGGCAGCCCACCAGGCTCCGCCGTCCCTGGGATTCTCCAGGCAAGAACACTGGAGTGGGTTGCCACTTCCTTCTCCAATGTGTGAAAGTGAAGTCGCTCATTTGTGTCCGACTCTTCGCGTCCCCACAGACTGCAGCCTACCAGCCTCCTCCGTCCATGGGATTTTCCAGGCAAGAGTACTGGAGTGGGTTGCCATTGCCTTCTCCAGCCAGGCAGGTTAGGGAGAGGCAGATGGAGCCTTTTGCCTGGAAAGTCCATGAACTCCCTATAGACACCAGACTCTCAGTCTGCGTTAGTTGCTGACCCTAGTGTAGGCCATGAAGGCTGCTAGCTGTGTGGACCTCACATCCATGGACTCGTGGCAGAGGCCCCAGCATCATGCTAGCCTGCTTCAGCTTTCCCGTTTAGCTCTGTTCCAAGACAGCTTTAGTAGCAGAACGAGACTTGGACCAAACATGGGCCACAGGGCTACATCGTGCTGACCTCCATTCTTCTCATCAGGTGGTCAGAGGAAGCCTGTTATCTGTAATTGTTACTTCTGCTTCTTTGTCCTGCGTCTATCTCTGAATCTGGGCCTTGTCAGGGTAGTGCGGGCCTGAGTATCTGGTGGAGACTTGGATCTGGTCCTGGATAGCATAGCATGGGGCCAGGGGTTGTTGGGTATCTCAGCGTGTTGACGCTAGTCAGAAGTGCTGGCTCTGGAGGCGTTGGTTCCTCTTGAGGCAGGAGGGGGGATACCTGTCCACTGGTGTGTCCCAGCCTCTAGTGGAAGCAAAGATTTGGCTTGTTGCTTGAATGTCCTCATGGGAGTCTCATCCCTGTCCCGACACCACCCTCATAAATGGTCCCCTAGTTGCCTCGCTCTCGGCACGACCCTAGTTGAAACTGCAGCTCAGGGGCCCTGCACCTGTTCTGTCCCCTTTGTGTCCTACTTTTTGGGTGCTTGTGTTCTGAACCATGCCGCCCTCAACATACTGAGGTGGGTGGCTGCACTGGGCAGCAAGAAGGGCTGACCCAGAGCCAGAGCTTTGCGACAGGAACTCATCCTGTCTTGTCTCTGAGGCCTCCTGCAGAGAGACTTCAGGCCTTGAGGACGGGAGGGTCAGGGTGACCCAGGTCTCATTTACCCAAGTGTACAGGTGCCCTGATCCCTGAGCTCTCACCGCTGTTCCCACTCCACAGAAGCTAGGTGGTCTGCCAGGTCACTTGGGGGAAGCCCCCAGACCTGACTCCCATCCCCACCCGGCTCCTCTGCTCCCCACTCTGAGTCTCCTAGCTGCCCCCTTCTCAGAAAGCGGCTCTTGATGCTTGCCTGAGAGCCTGGGACCTCCTGCCTGGCATGTGCTCACACTACTTCCTGAGCTGTGACCTCTCTTCCCACCAGGTTTGGCTTTGAAATCTGCCTCTGGAGGCCTCCAACTTCACTTCCTGGCCTGAAGCTTGCCCTGGGCACCCTTCCCATTTGGCACATGTAACCTCCCCCACTATGTTTGCTTCTGGCTCCAAGTGTCCACGTGAGTGCGGATGTACTTGAAGCAAGGCCAGGCATGACCTCACATCTGTATTCACTGGACCTTGGAAGATACACAGCAGTGGGGAGGGTGTGGTCTGCAATCCTGTGTCGAAACAGCGTTAGCCTGCTTACAGCTGGCGCAGCCCTGTGGGGACATCACAAAGGCACTGCCACTGCCACCTCAGAGCCCATACAGGCACCCTGTGATCCAGGAGGTCAGTGGTCAGGGAATATCGTGGGCAGGCCTGGGGTGGAGACCAAAACTGGGTCCCCAAGCTGCCCGGGAACTTGTGAGGCCCTCCAGAAAGCACCAGCCTGGGAGGTTTGTGGAGAGGCAAAGACAAGCATATCCACAGCTGGACACTGCAGTCAGGGGTACATTTAGCTGCTCTGAGGACCTCCTGGGTTGAGGGGGCAGGTTTTGAGATAGACTCAAGCCACATAGGATGTTATGGGGTGTGTAAGGATGCTTTGGTCAGAAGAAAGACAGGTGGGCTGAGTGACCAGGGGCGTAGATTGTCTCCACCTCTCCAGCCCTCAGCTTCCTGGCCTGTGAGCTGGGGCAGTGAGCACAAGGGTGAGGTCTCCAGGTTGAATGCTTCAGAAACATCCAAGTTGTTTTCTTAGCTTTATTGAAGTATAAGTGAAATACAATAAATTGAATATATTTAAAGTATTCAAGTTTTCCCTGGTGGCTCAGTGGTAAAGAAATTTGCCTGCTAATGCAAGAGACAGAGGTTCAGCCCCTGGTCCAGGAAGATCCGACGTACCACATAGCAACTAAGCCTGTGTACCACAACTCTTGAATCTGTGCTCTAGACAAGTTTTCATATGGGTGCATACTCATGAAGTAGACAGTGTAATTGAAATAATGACGGTATTCGTCATCCCCACATGTTTCCTCATCCCTATTTGTAATTTCTTTCCTCCTCATCTGCAGGCAACAACGATATATACATTTGTTTGCATTTTCTAGTTTTACATAAATGGAATCATACAACACATACTGTATTTTTGGTGTGAGAGGTGTCTGTGTTAATGTGTGTGTCAATAGCTGTCCCTTTTGGTTGTGGAGTGGTATTCCATTGTGCGGCTATACCACATTTTTAAAAAAATCTACTTTCCTATTGATGGTCATTGGGCTGTTTTGAGTTTGTTTTGTTTTGGTTGTTACAGATACATAGATTACTGTATGTATCTATACAAAGATACATACTTGGATTTCTCTTGGGTAAATACCTAAGAGTGGATGGCTGTGCCATAGGTCAGATATATGCTTAACTTTTTAAGAATCTGCCAGATTCTTTGCCAAGATGGTTGTACCATTTACATTCCCCATCAGCAGTGTAGGAGAACTCTAATTGCTTCCCACTCATCCAGCCTTGGTAGGTAGGATCAGACATTTTAATCTTCAGTATTCTAGTAGATATGTTGTGGTTAACTCATTTAATTATTATTTGCATTTCCCTTGAGATAAGTCCTGGGTGTTCATTGGAAGGACTGATGTTGAAGCTGAAACTCCAATACTTTGGCCACCTGATGCGAAGAGCTGACTCATTGGAAAAGACCCTGTGCTGGGAAAGATTGAGGGCAGGAGGAGAAGGGGACGACAGAGGATGAGATGGTTGGATGGCATCACCGACTCGATGGACATGAGTTTGGGTGAACTCCAGGAATTGGTGATGGACAGGGAGGCCTGGCGAGCTGCAGTTCATGGGGTTGCAAAGAGTCGGACATGACTGAGCGACTGAACTGAACTGTCACTTAATATGTTCAGCACCTTTTCATATGATTCTTTCTCATACGTGTATCTTCTCAGGTGATGTATTTGTTCAGTTCTTCTGCCCATTTTTTAAAATTAATTTTCATTGAAGTATAGTTGTTTGCCAATTTTTTTTGAAAGAAAAATCAGTTACATTTTTAAACATCAGAGTTTATTGTATAGTTTATTAAGTACTTTTGTCACAAGTGGCTTAAATAAATCTGATTAGTATTTGGGATGTAACATTTTTTAATGAGTAGAGGAATATAGGACTATTAGGACAAATCTCCCTGTCATGAGATTTGTGACCCACTCATTTATCAGCAGCCCCTCAGATATGCAGATGACACCACCCTTATGGCAGAAAGTGAAGAGGAACTAAAAAGCCTCTTGTTGAAAGAGGAGAGTGAAAAAGTTGGCTTAAAGCTCAACATTGAGAAAACGAAGATCATGGCATCTGGTCCCATCACTTCATGGCAAATAGATGGGGAAACAGTGGAAACAGTCAGACTTTATTTTTATGGGCTCCAAAATCACTGCAGATGGTGACTGCAGCCATGAGATTAAAGGACGCCTACTCCTTGGAAGGAAAGTTATGACCAGCCTAGACAGCATATTAAAAAGCAAAGACATTACTTTGCCAACAAAGGTCCATCTAGTCAAAGCTATGGTTTTTCCAATGGTCATGTATGGATGTGAGAGTTGGACTGTGAAGAAAGCTGGGCACCGAAGAATTGATGCTTTTGAACTGTGGTGTTGGAGAAGACTCTTGAGAGTCCCTTGGACTGCAAGGAGATCCAACCAGTCCATTCTAAAGGAGATCAGTCCTGGGTGTTCATTGGAAGGACTGATGCTGAAGATGAAACTCCATTACTTTGGCCACCTCATTCGAAGAGTTGACTCATTGGAAAAGACCCTGATTCTGGGAGGGATTGATGGCAGGAGGAGAAGGGGACGACAGAGGATGAGATGGTTGGATGGCATCACTGACTCGATGGGCATGAGTTTGAGTGAACTCCGGGAGTTGGTGATGGACAGGGAGGCCTGGCATGCTGCGATTCATGGGGTCACAAAAAGTCGGACATGACTGAGTGACTGAACTGAACTGAACTGAACATGGTATTCTTCTTTCATGTTAAGACAAGAAGAGGCATAAACTTTCTGTTGCCCAATTTTAATTGGATTATTTTTCTTACTGAGCTTATATTCCAGATCTTAGTCCTTAATAAAAAAGATGTGTGATTTGCAAACACTTTTTCCCAGTCTATCACGTCATTCTCTTACCTGTCTAACAGCATAAGCTTATAGTTTTGGAGTCCAGATTACCAGTTTCTCCTTCTGTAGGTCATGTCCAAAGTCACAGACATTTTCTTTTGTTTTCCCCTGGAAATCTTATACTTTTAATGTTTAAACCTATGATCTGTTTTAAATTAATTTTCCTATATGTTGTAAGGTATGGGTGGTAGTTCATTTTTTAATATAAGGATATTCATTTACTTCAGCACCATGTATTAAAAGATTATCCCTTATCCACCAAATTGCCTTTGTACCTTTGTCAAGTCAGTTGGCCGTACATAAGAGTCTATTTCTGGATTCTCTATTCTGTTCAGTACCGCTGTTTGTCTGTCTTTATGCTGGTAGTATGCCCGGTATTTTGGTCATCTGATGTGAACCACCGACTTCACTGGAAAAGTCCTTGATGCTGGGAAAGATTGAGGGCAGAAGGAGAAGAGGGCATTAGAGGATGAGATGGCAGGATGGCATCACCAATACAATGGACATGAACTTTGGCAAACTTCAGCAAATGTTGAGGGACAGGGAGGTCTGGCATGCTGCAGTCCATGAGGTCACAAAGAGTTGGACACGACTGGGTGACTGAACAGCAGCAATATTCTCTTAATTACTATAGCTTTATAATGTTGAAATCAGCTAGTTAGTCCTCCTGCTTTGTTTTTCTTTTTCAAAGTGATTATGATTGTTCTAGGTCCCTTAGCTTTCCATACAAATTTTAGAATGAGATGGTCAATTTCCACCAGAAAGAAATGCTGGAATTTTGATTGTCATCATGATGAATTAAAAGATCCATTTGTGGAGAATTGATATCTTAACAATATTGAGTCTTTTGGCCCATGAATAAATATATCTCTATTTTTTAATTTCTCTCAGCAGTATTCTGTGGCTTTTAATGTATAGGTCTTGTATATCTTTTGCCAGACTTAAGTATAAACATTTAATACAGTTGATGCTGTTGTAAGTAGTGTTTAAATTTTTTTCATTTTCCGATTGTTTAGTCCTAAACAAATACAGAAATAAGATTTGATTTTTATATAGTAATCTTGTGTCTTGCAGCCTAGCCGATCTCACTTATTAGTTCTAGTAACTTTGTAGATTTCTTTGGATTTTCTATACAGACTATTGTGTGATGTCTAAGTAAAGATGGTTTTACTTCTTCCTTTCCAGGCTAGATCCCTTTGATTTTTCTTGTTTCATGGCACTGTAGGCTGAGAACTTAAAAAGTGCAGTGTTGACCAGAGCAAGGTGACTGTTTTTCATCATTAAATAATGTTAGCTGACAGATGTTTAGAAGATGTCATCAGGTTGAGGGTGCTCCCTTCTGTTTGCTGAGACTGCTTACAGGGATGAATGTTGAATTTTGTCAGATTTTCCTGCAGCTTTTGAGATGATCCCATAGATTTTTTTTTTGTCTTAATATACTCAAGTACATTTATTTTTTTTCTTCTAATGATTGTCAATCAATATTACATTCTTTGGATAAGCCCCTCTGTATCATAATTCCTTACCCTTTTTATATATTGGTGGATTTTTATACTGTCTTTGGTTTAAAGCTGGTCTCATAAAGTCAAGTGGGAAGTTTTCCTTGCTTTTCAGTTTTCTGGATGAATCTGTGTATGTTGGATTTATGTCTTTCTTAAACGTTTGGTAGAATTCATCAGTGAAGCCCAGAATGTTCTCTCTGTGGTTTTAAACTACAAATTCACTTGCCTTAGTAGATTTGGGACTATTCAGGTTATCCATTTCTTCTTGAGTGGGCTTTGGTAATTTTTATCTTTCAAGGAATTTTTCCATTTCATCTGTCATATTTATTGGCATCAAACTATTCATGATATCCCTTATTCTTCTTAATACCTGTGGTGCTCCCTCCACCTACCCCTACCTCAGTTATTCTGGATATAAGTGTATCCATTTGATTAACGTTTTTTAAAGAACTTGCTTTTGATTTATCTATTTTTTTTTTTCTATTTCATTGATTTCTACTCTGATCCTTATTATTTCTGTTTTTTCCTTTGAATTTCATATGCTCCTTGTTTCTTGTTTCTGCTTTTACTTTTTTACTGAGGAGAAACATATAGAGCACAAATCATAAGCGTGAACTTTCACATGCTGAACACGCCTACATTATGAGCACCCAGATCAAGAATCGACACATCTTTAGCTCCAGAAGCCTCTTTCAAGGGCCCTCCCCCAACCCAAGGGACCACTGCCTCTTTACCAGCTGAGTTGTGTATATAAACGGAATCATACAGTATATCTCTTGTGTCTGACTTCTTTCACCCAATGTTGTATGAGATTCGTCTATGTTGTTTAAATAACAGCAATTTACTCATTTTCATTTCTGTGTAGTATTTGTAATGTGACTATATCATAATTTTTCCTTCTGTTGACAGAACTTGGGAACTTTCTGGCTTGAGTCTTTTTGTAAATGATGCTCCTATAAACATGCAGGGTCGTGGAACAGATGTGTGCTTAGTGTTAGTAGATAATAGTTTTCCTGAGTGGTTGTGCCAGTTACGCTCCCGCTACCAGAAGATCAGAGTTCATGAGGGTTTCAGGCAGGGTGTACACAATATGTGTTCCAGACACCATCGTGCTGTCCAGTGTTTGTTGAGCAGCCGAGTGAGTGAATACACAAGCACACAGCTGAAAGGAGAGGCAGTTCTCACTGGGGTTGGCTCAGCTCTAATCAGATACCATGTGGGCCCAAGACTAGCCAAATACAAGAAACAGCTCCTTCCTTAAGGAACACACAGCCTATAAGGAGGGTTTAAAACCATGCTCCAGTGGGGTTTATAGGGTCTGTGTTCAGTACAGAACTTGTGTCTGGGAGGTGAGAAACACGGTAGCCCTCAGGCAGGACTTGAAGGCCTTCATCCCTTGGCCTGTAGAATGCCCAGAGACCATTGGGCAAAGGCCTGGAGGAGTGTTGTCTAGAGAAAACTATGGCATGGTGAGCTGGGGTGAGCATGGGTTTCTTAACAGCTGTGTACATGGGGCTAAGCTCTTAGCCTTGTGAGCCTCAGTCTTCTTATCTCTTAAAAGGGCTTAGCCTCACAGGGCTTTTAGCTGCACCATGAGCTTTGTGCCCAATACCTGGTGTAATTTTTAAGATGGAAGCTGAGGTTATTGATTAGATTGGTAGTTTTTTTTTTAAAACATAGTCATTTAATGCTATAAATATTCTACTAAGTCCTTGCCATAATGGCATCCCGCCAATTCTCATACTCATTTCATTTTCATGTAGTTAAAAATACTTCGTTTCACTTTTGGTTTCTTCTTTGATGTGTTCGTTAGTTGCCAGACATTTAGGGATTTTCTAGAAATCTTTCCATTATTGATTTCTTTTTTAATTTCCTGTGGTCAAAACAAATCTTTGTATGGCCGGAATCCTTCTGGGGTGTGTTTCGTTTACCCAGAGTATGGTCTGTCTGGGTAAATGTTCCATGTGTCCTTGTAAAGAATGAATGTGCTGCTGCTGTTGGGCTGGAGATTCTAGACATGCCAGTTAGATCAGGCTAGTTAATTGTGCGGTTCATGTCTACTGTGTCCTTATTGATGTCCTGTCTCCTTGTCCTATGAAATATTGAGAGGAATAATGAGAGTTGGGTGTTGAACTCTCCCAACTATAATTTTGGATTTGTCTTATTTTTGTTTGTAGTTCTACCAGTTTTTTATTCATATATTTTGAAGCTCTGTTATTAAGTGCATAAATGTTTAGAATTGTAAGGTTCTCTTTGTGACTTAGACTAATTATTATGAAATGATCCTCTTTGTCTCTGATGATATTCTTTGCATTGAAAAATATATAAAAGATATATAAAATACCTACTTTATCTGATATTAATAGAGACATTCCAGCTTTCTTTTGAGGAGTGTTAGTGTGCTTTATCTTCTTCCATGCTTTAACTTAAAACAACTGTAACAGTTTATTAGTATAATTCAATGTACCGTACAATTCACTCAAAATGTACAATTCATTGACTTTTAGTGTATTCAGAGTTGTGCATCTGTCTCCTCAACTAATTTTAGAATATTTTCATTAGCCCCAAAAGATACCTCTTTAACTGTCACCCCCTCCAACCTCGCAACTCCACCCCCTGCCATGGGCAACCATTCGTATGCTTTCGATCTCTAGATTTGCCTGTTTTGGATATTTCATATGCATGGAAGCATACAATATGTGGCCCTTTGCGACTTGCTCTTTTCACATAGCAGAATATTTTCAAGGTTCATGTATGTTGTTCCATGTGTCAGTAATTCATTTCTTTTTATTACCAAATAATACTCCATTGTATGTGTAGACAGTTTTATTTATCCCTTCATCAGTTGGTGGCCATTTGGTTTTTTTCTGCTTATTGGCTATTATGAAGATTTGTGTACAAGTTTTTGTGTGAATGTATATTATCATTTTTCTCGAGTCTGTGCCTAGGAGTGAAATTGCAGAATCATATGGTGATTCTGTGTTTGACTCTCTGAGGATCTACCAGGCTGTTTTCCACAATACCATTTTATATTCCCACTAGCAGTGGGTTCAGTTTTTCCATACCTTCACCAGCACTTGTTATTTTCCTTTAAAAAAATTTTCGATTATACCCATCCTAGTGGGTGTGAGGCGCTATCTTCTTGTGATTTTGACTTTCATTTTCGTATCTGCTGATGGTGAGTGTCTTTTAATAAGCTGATTGGCCATTTTTAAAAATCTTTGGAGACATGTATTCAGGTCCATTGTCCATTTTTTAAATTGATTTGTTTATCTTTTTATTGTTGAGTTATAGGAGTTCTTTATATGTTCTGGATACTAGACGCTTACCAAATACAAAAATTTGAAAACATTTTCTACCATTGTGTAGGTTGTCTTTTCATGTGATAGTATGCTTTGATACACAGATTTAGAATTTTGATGAAGTACAGTTTATCTGTTTTTTTCTTATGTTACTTGTGCTTTTGGTGCTGCAAGGAAGATCCCGTTGGCAACAAGGTCATGAGGATTTACCCACATTTTCTTTTGAGAGTTGTAGTTTTAGGTCTTCCATTTAGATCTCTCATCTATTTTGAGTTAATTGTTATATATGATGTAAGAAAGGGATTCAACTTCATTCTTTTGCGTGTGGGTTTCTATCGGTTCTAGCACAATTTATTGAAAACCTCTTCCTTTTTTTCTTTTTTTGCCCCCCTAATTACTATTTGTTTGCTTAGCTGCACCAGGACTTAGTTGAGGCATGCAGAATCTTCAGTCTTTGTTGTGGCATGCAGGATCTTTAGTTGTGGCATGCAAACTGGTAGTTGGGATTGCCACCCAGGATGTGGCAGGTCCTGCCTAGACACGGATTTGTGCTTTGGTTTTTCCCTGGGACAAGGATGGAGGAAGTAGAGGACAGCAACAGAAATCAGAGAGAGAGAGCTGAGCTGACTTGATTTAAAAAGGAACCTATGTCTTCACAGAGCAAGTTGTCAGTGGCTGGGAGCAGATGAACAAGGCCCACTCTTGGGAGGGAGAGCAGTTACCCTGACCTGACCCTACCCTACTTTATTCAGATAGATAATCAAGTCGCTTTCTACATTTTTATCTTTTATATTACACATAGTCCTGCTCATATACATATGAGCTTTGCTTATATACATAGCTTTGTATGTTTTCCCAGTTGTTTTCTTAGACTGGATTTCTAGACTTCATATTAAATAATAAATTAATGAAAATGTTTGTATTTCTCTCAAGAAATAAAGGCATCATTTTCCTTGCTCTTTAGTAGCCCTCTCTCTTTTTTCCTTCTGTGAGCCAGGAGCCCTGTAAAGAGACAGGGTCTCCCCTTCAGAGGTCCGTATGGGGTGGCCAGTGAGGACCAGGGTAAAAAGACAGGGTCTCCCCCTCAGAGGTCTGCGTGGGGTGGCCAGTGAGGACCAGGGTAAAGAGACAGGGTCTCCCCCTCAGAGGTCCGCGTGGGGTGGCCAGTGAGGATGGGGTCCCTGGGGAGGATGCACACTAGAGGCCTATGTGGGCCGTGTCCTGGCTACTGTGATGACGCAGGGTGGGAGGGAAAGAGAAGCAAAGGTGCTCGCTTGGGGCTGTGACACCTGGATGAACAGGGCATGATGGTGCGTCCAAGCTGGCCGGGACCTGGGGCATGGACTTGGGCAGACCAGCACCAGTTCTGGTTGTACTTTGCTCATGGGGGCTACTCCCTGAGCCACTGCAAGATCCTTTGCTTTTAGAGCCCAAAGCCCTTGCTGGGTCTGGGGGTGGTGGGTCCTCTCCCCTCGGGTATTTTCAGCTCTGTGCCCAGGTCCTGGGCAGGTGGGCAGGGTCTCCCAATTAGGACACATGTGGGGATCAGTTGGCACAAGCTTCACTTGTACCGGGCTTGGGCTCTCACCTTCTCAGGCCTCCCCTGGTATAGGTGTCTTCCAGGATGAGTGAATCAGGATCAATCAAGGGAAGGGCACTGCCTGAACCTTGGTTTCCATATCTGGAGGAGAACCTCAGACCCACCCTAGTGCTGGGGGCTTCCCTGCTGGGACCCAGGACAGGGGTCTGTTTGCTGATGGGGGCCACGCTGGCAGAGACAGTGGCTGGGACCTCCTATCCCTGCCTTGTCCCAGTTCCTCCAGCCACTCCCACCATCCTATCCTACCAGGGCTCCTCATCAGCCCCACCCCCAGATTTTCTGTAACTTCATAGCCCTCATGTCGCACTTGGGTATCTTGCTTCTCCTGTGGGAAAAGTCCCCCCACTTTCCTCTGCATGTCTGGCCACAGGATTGCCTCCAGGCTCTCTCTCAAGAGCATCTCATCCTCTACAGGCATTTGGACAGGCCCACACGAACCATAAGAAGGTGGCTGCAGATGGCGAGAGCCGAGAGGAGAGTCTGATCCAGGAGTCAGCTTCCAAGGAGCAGTACTATGTACGCAAGGTGCTAGAGCTGCAGACAGAGCTGAAGCAGCTGCGCAACGTGCTTGCCAACACGCAGTCGGAGAATGAGCGTCTGGCCTCAGTGGCTCAGGAGCTGAAGGAGGTAACCAGTGAAACTGGGGCCGTTTGCTTGACTCTAGGTGGGTGGTGGGAAAACAAGTAAGTGCTCCCTGGCAGGGGGCGGGGGTCAGGGCCACCCACAGATTGTTTTACCCCAACTTCTTGTGGTCCATGGTGGTCCAGAAAGGTCTGGGGATGGCAGGGTCCCATCTCTGCACTTGGGGTGATGTGCGTCCTGGGTTCCTCATGTGAGCAGTGTAATTATAGTGTCTACCTCCCAGCTTGGGACAATAAAGTCAGAGGGAGGCCACTACAAACAGCTCTGAGGATCAGTTTGGCCCCTAACAGGGGCCTGGCCGTCAGAGGCCTGGGCAGATGGAGGGGAAGGGCAGCCAGTACCCTCTGAGAGAGGTGGGAGGCTGGGCCAGTGTTCCCAAGGTGGGGTGGGGCAGCAGCAGCAGGGGAGCAGCATGACCAGACGTCTACCTGAGCTGTAGTCCTGGCCGTGGCTTTAGGGTACCCTACTGTCAGAATCCCCAAATTCTCATCAGGAAGGGCCTTGTTAACCTCTGTTCTCCATAGGGGTGGGGAGGGGTTGACCAGAACAGCAGATGGTTCTGAGTGGTGGTCAGCTCTGAGGTCGACACCTCAGATGGGATGGTATATGGCAATCAGGGTTCCACAGGGGTGGGAGGGACACTGGCAAGGTTTGGGACAGAGCCCAGGAACTGGCAGCAGTGGGAAGTGGTCATCCATCCTGGTTTGGGATCAGAGGTCACCAAGACTTGTGGGCTGGGGAGGAACTTGGCTTGAATTCAGGAGAAGTGCACGATCTCATATCTTCACACAGGAGCTCTCTGGTTAGGGTGGGGAGAAGGGACTATCAGAGCTGTAGATTTGAGCACCTAAGGGGGAGGCTAGCCTCATGGCCAGCTACGAGCCCTTTTCTAAAAGAGTCAATGCAGATGCTCTCCCCAGCCCAGACTCATTCTGCAGCTTCCCTCTTCCTCAGAGGAGTGGCAGGGGACTTGCTGACTACTGGCTTTGGCGCCAGGAAATGAACTAAGCCAGTCCCACATGCTGCTATTGAAGAACCCGTCTGGTGGGGTCAGGTTTCCTGCCGTTCCTGTTAGTGCTTCTGGAGGAAGCCTTCGACTCCCCACCCCCATACATCCTCAGTACATTTTCTCCTGAGGCCCTGCCTGTGTGCCCCTGATCACTGTCAGGCAGGCACTATGGAGCCATGCCAGGTTCTTGGTTGGAGTGGAGGCTCTCCGTCACCGCCTACTCAGACTAGAGCCCTGGTCAGTGTCCCCACCATTGCTGGCTCTGCCTGTGCTCTGCTGCCATCCCTCTCCAGTTATTCTGCTCGTCTTGGTCCTGCCACTTCTGCCTGAGCTGCTGTGTGGAACCCCTCTGGGGCTATGCCCTGGAGGCCGGCTCCTACAGGAGGCCTGTACTGAGGCTGAGGAGCCTAGATCCTGAGAGCTCAACACTGAGCGCTGCCCCTGAGGAGCACCAGCCTGCACCTGTCTTGGAGTGATCCAGATAAGCAGGCTCTGCACAGTCTCCACAGGAAATGCCCCTTCCACACGCAGGCCTTTCCCTGCTGGTGCCTGCTCCTGCTGCTGTCCAGTTCAGTGACTGAGGGGCCAGCTGTGCTGTGCCCTCTGACCCACCCCCGTCCTTCCACCCTGTGATGTCTGGCTTAGGGGTTCATCCCATGCCCAGCTCTCCAGGAGGAACTTGAGGCCTCGGTCATGTGACACGTATGGCAAACATGCTCAGCGTGGGGGACAATTCAGCTACTCTGTGACTTGTCTTTTGGGTGACCCTGTGGGCATCCAGTTATTTCCTTCATCTCACAGGTTGGGAGATCAAGGTGAAGAAGGTTTGACTGCTCACCCAGGGTCACTGGGTCCTGACCTCTGCACTGTGTGTGAATGGACCCTGCCAGCTTCTGCCCTGGGACATGCCCTGAGGGCCCATTTTGCATATAGTGAAGCAGAGAGAGACCCAAGGATCAGATCCAGCTGACGGATGACAGAGTCAAGTCTTTTGCACATTCCTCAGATTTGCCTTGGGAAGGGGTTGAGAGGGGTGATGAGGGCTGCCTTGAGAAGCAGAACTGTGAGTTGAGGAGGGGGTGGGCATCATCAGCCCAGGGGGTGACCCCTTTAGGTAAAATTAGCATCCCAGTGGACCCTGGCCTTGCTCTCCTGGTGGACTCTGCATGTATCAGGCCCTTCACAGGCCTAAGAGTGAGTGGCAAAGATGTGCCAGGAGAAATCGTATCTGTTACCATCTCCTTTGTCCTGGCTAGGAGCCAGAAATACTTGTTTCTTGCTATGGTGGCATCTGGGCCCCTAGGAACGGCTGAAGGGAAGCCAGGGTTTTGGCCACAAGCTGAAGTGGTGGGTGCTAGATCCGGAGCAGCAGCCCCAGGCACCAGGGGGCTCTCCACTGTGGTGTGGACAGGCCTGTGCAGAAGGACACCTACGCTCCAGATCCAGGGGATTGAGTGGAGAATGTCACGTTGGCAGTCCAGAGTCAAGAGGAATGGCCCTGGGTTTGTAGAGAAAGCAGCAAGGGTAAGGGGTAAAGTCAGGGGTGAGCCCTGCAGCCGAGGAGGAGCTGGAGGGGGCACACAGATGAGTCCCGAGGGAATGGACTCCATAAGGAAATGGAAATTCCTCCCAGGGAGCAGAGCTGGATCCAGCTGGTTCAGATGCGGCATCCAGCAGCCCCCTAGGAGGTCAGATTGGTGAGGGAGGGCCTACAGGGGGTGCTAAGATGGTACCCCGCATACTATCTGGTTTATACCCTGTTGGACCAAGGCCTCCTGTGTCCCTGGTTGCTGTGCATCATCAAGGCTGCTCTTGTCAGGCTCACCTGAGAGAAGGTGCTTCTCTCAATCAAACCCCACAATGGCCAGTGGGAGCTTGTTTGAGCCCTTGGTAGTTGGGTGTGTGCCAGGCAAAGGTTCCCCTGAGGGCAGCGGCAGTGCCCTCACCTGCCACGCCAGCTTGTAGCCTGGGTGCACCTCGCCTTGCTGTCCAGAAGCTCTCCTGCAGACCTGTAAGGGCCCATACTTCCTTTGTCAGCTCCACTGCTATGACAGGAGGCTGTGTTCCAGTTCTGAGTTGAGAAGGTGGAATCTGCCCAGGCCGTGAGGGAAGCTGATCCGAGTTTCTTCACCGCAGCCTGGAGGGCTTTCTAGGTTTGTTAGTCCTGATGTGCAAACCTGTGGGGAGCTGGTGAAGTTTAGACTCTCCTCTTGGCTTCCACTCTGTTGTGTGGTCACGTGAAATCAAGCCGCACATGTTTGAGCACCTCCCCAAGCAGCGTGACTTAGCAGGGAAAGAGGGAGGAGTAGCAGAGAATTCTGGCAGAGGAGTGAGCGTGCGCCCACTAGTGTATTCACAGAGGGCGAGAAGGCAGCTGGAAGCACTGGGACAGGGGCTTGGACAGGGGCTTGGGCACGGCTAGGGGCTCATAGCCACAGCACGCCAAGAGCAGTGGGAGCCAGCGAGGGGATACAGTTCAGTGTTTAAGCAGGGGAAAAACAAGATGAGAGAGCAAAAGCTAATTGTTGTGGGAGCCTGTCCCATCTGACTGGAGGCAGGAAGACCAGTTAGGTAGACTGGTTAGCTGTGGCCAGCCTGTGTGACCTGCAGCAGGGTGGGTTGGTGCTGCGGATGGATGCACAGGGGCCACAGCTTCTCCTCCAGTTACCATCCCTTCCATTCTCAGAGGGGAGACAAGGCCCTGGGAAGTGAGCCAAGGTATGGTTACCCCTCGAGGGCATTCGCTTTCCTGAGCACCTCACATAGCGCCTCCATGTGGAGGCAAGGCTGAGTCACTGCTTCCTCAGCGCAGTCTCCCACACGGGCCCCTCAGCCCTACCCCTGCCTGAGCCAGTCTGAGCCATCTTCACTGCTGATTCCTTGCTGCTTCTCCAGGTGTGCTTCTGTCTGGGTGACAGCACACTTGCAGTACAGATGTTTGGTGGCTCCCCAGGGGCATACGTGCCAAGTGAGTGAAGTCACCTGTCTGGGACTGCCCCTTGGCAGCTTTCTGGTGGGGGCAACCACAGCACCCTGCCATGAGAGGTGGGTCACCTGGCACAGTGTTGACAGCGCTGGGGGCTCCTCTTCCACTTCACTTAGCTCTGTCGGGTGCTCTGGGCTCTCCTGTGTCTTCAGGGTTCATCTCCCATGCCCGACCCCAGCTTTCAGTGGGATAAGACCAAAACCTGTGTTCATTTCTTGTGACTGCTGTGACAGATTACCACAAACTGAGGGCTGAAGACAACAGAAAATCAAGGTGTCAGCAGGGATGGCTTCTTCTGGAGGCTGTGCAGGAGAGTCCTTCCTGTGCCTCTGCCAGCACCTGGCAGCCTCTGGGAGTCCTTGTGTTCTAGTCTTTGCCTCCGTCTTCCTGTGGCCTTCTCCCTGGGTGTCTCCAACTCTCCATCTTGGAAGGACACCAGCCCTTGGATTTGTGCCCACTCTAATCCCCTATTACCTCATCTTAACTTGGGTGTATCTGCAAAGGCCCTATTTCCAAGTCAGATCCCATTCACCCCTTCCAGGGCTTATCATTTCAGCATATCTTTTGAGGGAACACAGTTAAAACCCATAACATTCTACCCTCTGGCCTTCAGGATTTATATATTTTCCGTGTGAAATAGATTCGTCTCATTCCCAGAAGTCTTAGCCCATTCCAGCATCAACTCTTCAAATCCCTTATCACATCTCAAATTCACTAAATTAGGAAAGGCTGACACTTTGAGATGGTCCATCCTGGGGTGAAATTCCTCCCTGTGCAAATTATGTGCTTCCAGAATACAATGTTAGGATAGGCAAAGGAGAGTTACTCTTATTCCAGAAGGGAGAAGAGGAAAGAATAAAGGGGCTGCAGGTCCCAGAAAGTAAGAAGCCGCGCATTTCAGGGCCTGAGAACAGTCTTTGTTGGCCCCCTCCTCTGACTCCTGGAACCCAGGGAGCAGTGGGCCTGCTGGCCTCCCAGCCGGGTGGCTGAGTTGTAAGCCATACCCTTGGTGCTGTCTCCAGAAAAATGCTTTCTCATTTTTTTGCAATAAGGACAAGCTGAGCGTTTTCCACATCTTCAAGTTCTAGTTCTGTTTTGCTTACAATTATTTCTTCGGTTTCTGTCTCCTTTCCCACTTTGCTATAAGCAACAAGGAGAAACCAGGCTGTACTTCTAACCTTCTGCTTCAGAATCTCCCAGGCTGTTCATCCATCTTCCTCGCTTACTAATTCTGCTTTCCACACAGCACTGGAATACAGCTCAGCTGGGTTTTCTGCCACGTTACAGCAAGCCTTTCTGCCATTCCTCATTCCCTCCTAAGGCCTTAGAGGGAGCACCGCTAGCATTCACATCTCTCCTAGTGTTATTTCATGATAGTCCATGCATCCCCTGAGACAATGGACTGTTTCTCTATGACTCCTCTCTGACCCTCACCAGAGTCACCTGAAACAATTACTTTTTTTTACCAATAGTCTCAAGGCAGTCTGGCCTTTTCCTGTCCTGCTCTCTAAGCTCTTCCAGCCTGTGGCCATCCCCAGCTCCATGGCCACTTCCACATTTTTGGGTATTTGTTACAGTGGCATCTTTTTCCTGGTATTAAACCTAAATTGGTATATTTGGTTTTTGGGGCCACCATATTAGATTGCCACAAGCAACAAGATTTTATTCTCTTAAGTTTTCTGTATCTGAAATAAAAGTGCTGTCAGGACCATGTTCCACGTGGAACCTTTCCAGCTTCTGGGTGGCAGCAACCCGCAGACCCTTGTCTTGTGTTCACATTGCTCCAGGCTCTGCCTCTGCCATCACCTCCTCCTGTGCAGGCTCTGCAGGTCTGACAGGACTGGGGCATTACTCCCATGTCCACCCTGGCCTTCCTTGGGGCCGCAGGCCTTTCCTGGGGATTGGGCTGCGACCTGGCTAAATGTCTTGCCCATTCCTCTGGGGAACGATACAGACCAGCTTTGGAGCACTCCTGTGCAGGGTGGTGCTCCCTCCCTGTGCCTGAGCTCCAGCCGCACTATGATGGGGCTTCTGCAGTGTAGAGTGCTAACTTCTCTGCAGTCCAGATCCCCAGACCTGACCTCAGGATAGCACCCCTCCTTGCCTCATCAGGGCCTCCCTCAGCAGCAGCTGACACCAGCTGGCAATGTGTGTGCTGTACGTGGGCAACTTTAGGGAGCCTCAGTGAACAACACAAAGCCTAGAGCAGCACCCAGCACAGTCCGTACTCAGTATTGAAGGAAGGGGTCATGCCCCTAGGGTTGCCGGAGCGGTGCCAGTATGGAGACAGCGCCAGTGAAAGGGTTTTTGAGCCATGCAGAGAGACCACACATTGTCCAGGTTCATTTCTGTGAACGCCAAGAAAAGGCAGATTCACAGACTGAAAGCATATTGGTGGTTGCTGATTGGTGTGTGGTTTCTTTCTAGGGTAATGAAAATGTTCTAGAATAGGTAATGGTGCACAGCTATGAATAAACTATAACCTTGGAATTGTACACTGTCAGTGGGTGACCTTTATGGGACGTGAATCATATCTCAATAAAAAACAAAAATGGTTCTCCTGTGCAGGCAGACTGTGCTAGGGTGCAGCTCAGCAGAGGCTTCCGGTACAGCCTGGGCGCACAGGTTCTGGGGTGCAGATGGCTTCGACTAGGCAGTCAAGCTGGCCCGTGGTCTTGTCTCCCCCTCTGTCCTTTTTCTGTCTACTTTAGGACCACTTGTTTCATTGAGGAGAGCTGTTAAGTTTTAAGTAAAGTCCATTTACATTTTTCATTGACCAACAGCTCCCACTTGCTGCCCCTGTTTCACCATCTTAACTCCTATGTCTTCCCATACTGAGCGGGCAGTTTTTTTTTTTTTTAATTGGAGCATAATTGCTTTACAGTGCTGTGCTGGTCTCTGCTGTAGAAAAACATGAATCAGTCATAATTTTATATATATATCCCCTTCCTGGTGAGCCTCCCTCCCCATCCCACTCCTCTAGGTTGTCACAGAGCACCAGGCTGGGCTCCTTGTGATACACAGCACTTCCCCACCAGTTTCCTATTTACACATGATATTGTATGTATGTCAATGCTGCTTTCTCAGTTTGTCTTACCCTCTGTTTCCCCTGCTGAGTCCATGAGTCTGTTCTCTGTGTCTGTATCTCCATTTCTTCTCTGTAAATAGGTTCATCATTATTATTTTTCTAGATTCCTTGTATATGTATTAATATACAATATTTGTTTTTCTCTTTCTGACTGACTTCACTCTGTAACAGGTTCTAGGCTCATCAGCCTCTCTACAACTGACCCAAATGTGTTCCTTTTTATGGCCAAGTAATATTCCATTGCATGTATATGTTCCACATCTTTTCTGTTCGTTCATCCGTTGATGGACATCTAGGTTTCTTCCATGTCCTGGCTGTTATAAATAGTGCTGCAGTGATCACTGGGGTACATGTGTCTTTTTGAATTGTGTTTTTCTCAGAGTGTATGCCCAGTAGTGGGATTGCTGGGTCATAGGGTGGTTTTATTCCTGGTTAGTTAGGGAATCTCCACACTGTTCTCCATAGTGGCTGTATCAGTTTACATTCCCAACAGTGCAGTAGGGTTCCTTTTTCTCCACATCCTCTGTAGCATTTATTGTTTGTAGTTTTTCTGATGATGGCCATTCTAATTGGTATGAGGTGATATACATCATTATAATTGTCATTTGCATTTCTCTAATGATGAGCAGTGTTCAACTTCTTTTCATTATTGGCCATCAGCAGGGAGATCAAACCAGTCAATCTTAAAGGAAATCAATCCTGAATATTTTATTGGAAGGACTGATGCTGAAGCTGAAGCTCCAATACTTTGGCCACCTGATGCGAAGAGCCGACTTAATGGGAAAGACCCTGATGCTGGGAAAAAATGATGGAAAAAGAAGAAGAGGGGGCAGCAGAGGATGAGATGGTCAGATACCATCACTCTCAGGGATACTGTGAAGGATAGGGGAGCCTGGCGTGCTGCAGTTCATGGGATTGCAAGAAGTCGGACACAACTTGGCAACTGAACAACTTGGAGAATGTCTTTTTTGGAGAAATGTCTGTTTAGGTCTTCTGCCCATTTTTTTGATTGGGCTCTTTGTTTTTCGGTATTGAGCTATATGAGCTGCCTATATATTTTAGAGATTAATCCTTTGTCAGTTGCTTTTAAGTTTATTTAGGTTTTATCTGTTTACTTTTGTTTCTGTTTCTATTACTCTAGGAGGTGGGTCAAAGAGGATCTTGCTGTGATTTATGTCAAAGATTATACTGCCTATGTTTTCCTCTGAGAACTTTATAGTTTCTGGCCTTATATTTAAGTCTTTAATCCATTTTGAACTTATGTTTGTGTACGGTGTTAGGAAGTGTTCTCATTTTATTCTTTTACATGTAGCTGTCCAGTTTTCCCAGCACCACTTACTGAAGAGGCTGTCTTTTCTCCATTGTATAGTCTTGCCTCCTTTGTCAAGGATAAGGTGCCCATAAGTGCATGGGTTAATCTCTGGGCTTTCAATCTGTTCCATTGGCCTATATTTCTGTTTTCTATATATGGAAATATATTTCTATATTTCTGTCTTGATGATTGTAGGTTTGTAGTATAGTCTGAGGTCAGGAAGATTGATTCCTCCAGCTCCATTCTTCTTTCTCAAGATTGCTTTGGCTGTTTGGGGTCTTTTGTGTTTCCATACAAATTGTGAGTTTTTTTGTCCTAGTTCTGTGAAAAATACCATTGGTAGTTTGACAAGGACTGTATTGAATCTGTATATTGCGTTGGGTAGTATAGTCGTTTTCATAATATTGATTCTTCCAATCCAAGAACATACTGTTTCTCTCCTCTATTTGTGTGGTCTTTAATTTCTTTCCTCAGTGTCTTATCGTTTTCTGCATACAGGTCTTGTGTCTCTTTGATTAGCTCTAGTAATTTTCTGGTAGCATCCTTCGGATTTTCTGTGTGTGGTATCATGATCATGTCATGTCATCTGCAAACAGGGAGAGTTTTACTTCTTTTCCAATCTGGACTCCTTTTATTTCTTTTTCTTCTCTGATATCCAAAGCACAATTCTTATATATCAATCACTGAGTTAACGAGGACTCTCTAGAGAAGCAGATGGATAGGGGTATGTGTTTTGCAGGGTGCTGGGTCAGGGGGTGGGAGGCAGAGATTTATTGTAGGGAATTGGCTCACTCAGTTGTGGTGGCTGGCAGATCCAAAATCTGCAGGTTATGCCATCTGACTGGAGACCCAGGAAAGAGCTGATGTCGCAGCTACAGTCTGAAGGCTATCTTTTTTTTTTTTTTTAAAGGCCTTCGACTGACTGGATCCACATTTTTACTCAGTGGATCTGTGAGTTTAAATGTTAATCTCATCTGAAAATATACCTGAATGGTGACACCTAGACTGGTGTTTGACCAAATATCTGGAGGCCAGGGCCTAGATAAGCTGACACTAAAATTAATTGTAACAATCAGTTGGGTGGTAAGTAAGGGAAATGGCCAGAGTCAAGGTGTATGTAGAATTTTGTTAGGAAGCAAGTAAGTATGTTTCCTTAGGTTACCGCTCACACTGTGTTATTTTGTTTATTTTTGCCTCTCAGGAGTTTTGCTTTCCTGACAAGCCTTGCATTTCACCAATCAGTAATTTCAGTTCAGTTCAGTCGCAGAGTCGTGTCTGACTCTTTGCAACCCCATGGACTGCAGCACACAAGCCTTCCCTGTCTATCACCACTTCCCGGAGTTTACTCAAACTCATGTCCATAAACTCGTGTCCATTGAGTCGGTGATGCCATCCAACCATCTCATCCTCTGTTGTCCCCTTCTTCTCCTGCCTTCAATCTTTCCCAGCATCAGGGTCTTTTCAAGTGAGTCAGTTCTTCGCATCAGGTGGCCAAAGTGTTGGAGTTTCAGCTTCAACATCAATCCTTCCCATATATATTCAGGACTGATTTCCTTTAGGATGGACTGGTTGGATCTCCTTGCAGTCCAAGGGACTCTTAAGAGTCTTCTCCAACACCACAGTTCAAAAGCATCAATTCTTCAGGCTCTGCTTTCTTTATAGTCGAACTCTCACGTCCGTACATGACTACTGGAAAAACCATAGCCTTGACTAGACGGACCTTTGTTGGCAAAGTAATGTCTGTGGTTTTTAATTGCTGTCTAGGTTGGTCATAACTTTTCTCCCAAGGAGTAAGTATCTTTTAATTTCATGGCTGCAGTCACCATTTGCAGTGATTTTGGAGCCCCCCCCCCCCCGCCCCCCAAAAAAAATCTGACACTGTTTTCACTGTTTCCCCATCTATTTGCCATGAAGTGATGGGACCAGATGCTGTGATCTTAGTTTTCTGAGTGTTGAGCTTTAAGCCAACTTTTTCACTCTCCTCTTTCACTTTCATCAAGAAGCTCTTTAGTTCTTTGCTTTCTGCCATAAAGGTGGTGTCATCTGCATATCTGAAGTTATTGATCTTTCTCTTGGCAATCTTGATTCCAGCTTGTGTTTCCTCCTGCCCAGCATTTCTCATGATGTACTCTGCATGTAAATTAAATAAGCAGGGTGACAGTATTCAGCCTTGACGTACTCCTTTTCCTGTTTGGAACCAGTCTGTTGTTCCATGTCCAGTTCTAACTTGCTTCCTGACCTGCATATAGATTTCTCAAGAGGCAGGTCAGGTGGTCTGGTATTCCCATCACTTTCAGAATTTTCCACAGTTTGTGATGATCCACACAGTCAAAGGCTTTGGCATAGTCAATAAAGCAAAAATAGGTGTTTTTCTGGAACTCTCTTGCTTTTTCAATGATCCAGCAGAGGTTGGCAATTTGATCTCTGGTTCTTTTGCCTTTTCTAAATCCAGCTTGAACATCTGGAAGTTCACAGTTCACGTACTGTTGAAGCTTGGCTTGGAGAATTTTGAGCATTGTCTTACTAGTGTGTGAGATGAGTGCAGTTGTGTGGTAGTTTGAGCATTCTTTCGCATTACCTTTCTTTGGGATTGGAATGAAACTGACCTTTTCCAGTCCTGTGGCCACTGCTGAGTTTTCCAAATGTGCTGGCATATTGAGTGCAGCACTTTCACAGCATCATCTTTCAGGATTTGAAATAGCTTAACTGGAATTCCATCACCTCTACTAGCTTTGTTTGTAGTGATACTTCCTAAGGCCCACTTGACTTCACATTCCAGGATGTCTGGCTCTAAGTGAGTGATTATACATTCGTGATTATTTGAGTCATGAAGATCTTTTTTGTATAGTCCTTCTGTGTACTCTTGCCACCTCTTAATATCTTGTGCTTCTGTTAGGTCCATACCTAACATACCATTTCTGTCCTTTAGAGGGTATCTTTGCATGAAATGTTCCCTTGGTATCTCTAATTTTCTTGAAGAGATCTCTAGTCTTTCCCATTCTATTGTTTTCCTCTGTTTCTTTGCACTAATTACTGAGGAAGGTTTTCTTACCTCTCCTTGCTATTCTTTGGAACTCTGCATTCAAATGGATATACCTTTCCTTTTCTCCTTTGCTTTTCGCTTCTCTTCTTTTCACTGCTATTTGTAAGGCCTCCTCAGACATCAGCGCTGCACAGCCGCTGCTCTGCCTGCGCCCCATGTCATCTGTTGGGTACCTCCTTGGCTCACTTAATGAGGGGACTGCATTGGTCCATTTGCTGGAGATTTGGGTAGTAAGCATTTGTCAGGAGTACTTGATATATGTGATAACTCGTTCCCCTTTTTGTTGTGTTCTTCTTTTCTTATTGGTCCTATTTCACTTCGTCAATCCAACATTGCTTTTCCATGTGTACCTATGTGGAATCATAGAATCTTGTCTGCAAAGTGTATGCATCAGTGGGATCACAAGAAACCTCAGCACCAGCAGAGATGCTGCTGTGTTGGGAGAGGACAGAGTGAGCTCTGGGGCCCAGTGGGTGATGGTGCTTCTAGCCAAGGGGGTGGGCATTAGATCTTTGCAGGTGTGTAGGGGAGGCTGCGTAGAATGTTGGGACAGAGAATGTGAGGAGAGATGGAGAGTTTGCCTCAGAGACAATTCTGCCTCCAGGGGCACCAACCTTGGGCTGCAGCTAATCCTACAATGTATACAATGACTCCAGAATGTTGGCCAAGGAACCCAGGTCCTGGTCCTTGGCACAGAGTAGTAGCTGGTTGAGAATCCCCCACGGTCTTGATTGCACAATTCATGCCAGGTCTGCACTTGCCCGTCTCCGTGCATGTTTGAATCCCCTAGACAACTTGGAGGCAGGGACTTTTTTAATAGAATTATTGAGATAATTCATATCCCTTACAAATCACCCATTTGAAAATATGCTGTTAGTGGATTTTAGTATATTTACAGATTCATGCATCATCCCAAATCAATTTTAGAATATTTCATCACTCCAAGAAGCAACCCCATTAACAGTCACTCTCCTTCCCATCTTCCCCTTGTCCCCGCCCCAGCAACCACTGACCTGCTTTTTCAGTCTCTCTGGGTTTGCTTATTCTCAATATTTCATATAAGTGAAGTCATAAGGTAAGTGAACACCAACACCTCTTTTTTACTCATGTTGTTTTCAAGGTCCATTTGTGTTACAGCATGTGTAGTAACGTCCAGTTGTATAAATATACCGTATATTGTTTATCTCTTCAGTTGGTGGGCATTTGGGTTGTTTCTGCCTTTGCTGTTATGAATAGTGTCTGAACATTCACTCACAAGGTTTTGTGTGGACATGTGTTTTCCTTTCTTTGGAGTGCCTGCTGAGGCCCACTGCTGGGTCAGCTTTAACCCTGTGCTGAACTGTTGAGTATCTGCAGACTGTTTCCACAGCACTGCACCAGTGCATGCTGCCAGGAGCATGTGACAGAGGAACTACTTTAGACCCCATTTTACATATGAAGAAACCAGGGGTCAGAGCTGCTGAGACTCTCTGCTGTTCACCCCCATACCACACAGCTCACGGCCCCAGCTCGTTGTTAGGTGGCTACATTGGACACCACGGCAAGCCTGGGATTCCAAGTCCTGGCTGTGTGGCTACCATGGTGGGCCTGGCTGCACTGAGCTCCTTCTGCCTTTGGAGTGGTGAGACCAACTAGAGCAGGCTTCTCATATCCACCTTCTTCCTGGCAGATCAATCAGAATGTAGAGATTCAACGTGGCCGCCTGCGGGATGACATCAAGGAGTACAAGTTCCGGGAGGCACGCCTGCTGCAGGACTACTCGGAGTTGGAGGAGGAAAATATCAGCCTGCAGAAGCAGGTGTCTGTGCTGAGGCAGAATCAGGCAAGTATCTGGGCTGCACAGATGGGACGGGTAGATTAGCTCTGGGCCACAGCCTGGCCTAACCCTCACTTTGCTGTCTCCATGGTCAGAAGACATTCCCTCCCTCCTTCCGCACTCAGGCTGAGGGTTATATGCCACTGTAGTTCGAGGGTGTGGCAGCAGGGCCCAGCCCCTTCAAGACCAGAAAAACAAAGCCTCCGGCTGTATTGTTGGCTGGCAATTGTCAGCCAGCAAAAATTGGAGGAAAATGGAGGTGATGAAGATGTGAAACCAAGAGATCCCAGAGGCTGGGTGTCTGGCTCCCTCTCATTTCAGGTGCCAACAGGAGACCAGAGATGTCCGTATGCCCTCTGGAACCCTAGAGCTATCAGTGTACCCACTCCTCCCACTGTATCATGTTTTCTAGACTCCTTTGAACCCCATATGGTCCTGGACTTTGGGGTGAAGCCTAGTGACCCTTGAGCAGTATGGAGATGTCCAGGCTGTCATATGATGTTCTCAAGTAACATAAAAATGGGTGGGACGAGTAGGAACACTTCCACCTGGGACAGGTCAGGGACAGGAGGTCTCCTCTCCCCACCTGTGACAGGATGGGGACAGAAGGGTCACCTCCACCTGTGAGAGGACAAGAGGGTCACTTCTGCCTGGGACAAGACACCCAGGCCCTTCAAGGCCTGCCCTTGTCACCTAACTGTCCAAGAACCCCAGCTTCACAGGTTGGGGACTAGGGGGACCTTTATCCCAGAAATCCCCAAACTGGGGACCCGGGTATTTAAATCCAGCATAAGGAAGTGTGGGCCCATATGTTTACGCTGGTAGTAGAACTTCTGACCCTTGGAGCCAGAGGAAGTGGGTCTCCTCCCAGGAACACAGGCACCAGAGCTCCTCCTCTGGCCGCTCGGCAGACTCTGTGACGCTGTGCTCATCTGTGGGTCAAGCATCCTGAGGAGTGGGAAACCAGACCATGAGTGGCACATGGAGTCTGGCCTCTCCCTGGGGTTCCCCTACTCTAGTCCTCAGCCCACAGAGACCCTAATCGACCTGCCTCTGAGTGGTTTACTCCTCGTTTCTTGCACAAATATTGCAGAATAATACCAGTTTGTTTTTAAGTTGCTCATAGGCCCTGACTACCTGCACCAGGCATTGGTTTCTGTCAGTTCTCTCCTTGTCCGCCTGCACATACTGTCCTGGCATGCACAGCTTTGGACTCCACCCCCCTACTTGTACCCGAGCCTTTCTCAGTCAGGGTGGTGTGTGCAGTGAAGGCACATCCCACTCCAGTGAGAGCTTTCGTTCCTTCATTTTGAAATGTGATTAGAAGTGGTGGTCACATTGCACATCTAGATACATATTTTTTGTATCTTAAAAGATTTAATCAACTCTTAGTGATAATGAAGTTTTGTAGGATTTGAAGTCAATATATACTTGGTAGCATTTTAAGTCACCTAACAAATTGGCAGTGTGGGTGTGTTCTGAATTCCAGAGGGCACCTCTGGTGCTGAGCAAGTTGCATGCTTTTGCACTGCTCATGTGTGCACACGTGTCCGAGGCGCGGGCTCAGCATTTCCTGTGTGCACCTCATGCCTGCAACCCTCTGAGTATCCATGTTCTCCCAGTTGTTCAGTCACTACGATGGTGCTTCTTCCCCATCCCATGGGGATAGAAGAGTGTCGACTTCTCTTTTACAGGTGGAGTTTGAGGGCCTCAAACATGAGATCAAGCGTTTGGAGGAGGAAACTGAATACCTCAACAGCCAGCTGGAGGACGCCATTCGGCTCAAGGAGATCTCGGAGCGGCAGCTGGAGGAGGCTCTGGAGACGCTGAAGACAGAGCGGGAGCAGAAGAACAGCCTGCGCAAGGAGCTGTCGCACTACATGAGCATCAATGACTCCCTCTATACCAGCCACCTGCACGTCTCCTTGGACGGCCTCAAGCTTGGTGATGACGCCGAGGCCCTGGCCAATGGCTTCGAGCACGGTGGCCTGGGCAAGGTGCCACTGGACAACAAGACCTCCACGCCCACCAAGGACGGTCTCACCCCACCCCCTCCCAGCCTCGTTTCTGACCTGCTCAGTGAGCTCAACATTTCTGAGATCCAGAAGCTTAAGCAGCAGCTAATGCAGGTGAGCAGGTGGATGGTGCTGGGACCCCACCCCGTTGGGTTTGTGCCACAGCCCTGGGCCTTGGGCCCGTGTGCGCCATCCCCACCTCCACTGCTGTCCTCGATGGTGTTGGCCAGACCTGCTGTTCACCACGACAGTGCTTGCCTGACACTTTGTGAATTTTTTAAATGCTATGCAGTCCTTTACTTACATTTCTTTTACGTAGGTAATTCTGTATTGTTACCTAAGTGGAACTGCAGCATTATAGGAGGAAGGTGCCCAGAGAAATAGTTTTCTGGTTATGAGTTTGGGCACCACCAGAAGTTTAACATCTCTCTGAGGTCTCCACATATGGTTTCCCATGCTGTGTCCGTTAGACACGTCAGGGTTTCCTGCCCCAACAGAACAGAACCCCAGGGTCTGCATCACAGCCTCTTGGTTTGCTGCATGTCTCTAAGGAAGGACTCACTTGGCCCCACAAACAGCTGGGCAGGGGGAGGAGCCATCATGGCCCCACACATGACACCTTGACCCATATTTATCAGAGAGAGCTCAGCAGGGTGATGAATGTGGCATGGACAGGGTCTTCACTGGGACTGACCAGGGGTTCTCTGAGGGCAGAGACTCCTGTGGGCTGTTAATGGTCCCTTTCTCTGCCTTTGCAGGTGGAACGGGAGAAGGTGGGCTTGCTGGCAACACTGCAGGACACACAGAAGCAGCTGGAGCAGGCACGAGGGGCCCTGTCTGAGCAGCACGCGGAGGTGAGCCGCCTCACGGAGAACCTGAGTGCTCTGCGGCGCCTGCAGGCCAGCAAGGAGCGGCGGACCGCGCTGGACAGCGAGAAGGAGCGGGATAGCCACGAAGACGGTGACTACTACGAGGTGGACATCAACGGGCCCGAGATCTTGGCCTGCAAGTACCGTGTGGCCGTGGCAGAGGCGGGCGACCTCCGGGAGCAGCTGAAGGCCCTGCGCAGTGCACATGAGGCCAGCGAGGCCCAGCACGCCGAGGAGAAGGGCCGGCACGAGGCCGAGAGCCAGGCGCTCACTGAGAAGGTCTCCCTGTTGGAGAAAGCCAGCTGCCAGGACCGTGAGCTCCTGGCACGGCTGCAGACAGAGCTGAAGAAGGTGAGCGATGTTGCCGGCGAGACACAAGGCAGCTTGAGCGTGGCCCAGGATGAGCTGGTGACCTTCAGCGAGGAACTGGCCAATCTCTACCACCACGTGTGCATGTGCAACAATGAGACACCCACGCGTGTGGTGCTAGACTACTACCGTGAGGGCCAGGCTGGCACTGGCAGCTGCAGCCCGGAGACCCGTGAGCGCCGCTCACCTGTCCTGCCCAAGGGCCCACCACCCGCAGAGGGTAGGGCCAGGGACAGCAGCCCCTCGCCTGGCTCCTCTCTGCCCTCACCCCTGAGTGATCCACGCCGAGAGCCCATGAACATCTACAATCTGATTGCCATCATCCGTGATCAGATCAGGCACCTGCAGGCAGCCGTGGACCGCACCACGGAGCTGTCCCGGCAGCGCCTAGCCTCACAGGAGCTGGGCCCAGCTGCAGACAAGGACCGGGAGGCACTCATGGAGGAGATCCTGAAGCTGAAGTCACTGCTCAGCACCAAGCGGGAGCAGATCACCACACTGCGCATGGTGCTCAAGGCCAATAAGCAGGTGTGCATGGCGCTTGGGTCCAGCAGGGGGTGGGTAGGTGGGTGGGGGCTTTCTCAGCCTCCCTGGCTTCCCACCTTGTCCTGTCCCAGCTCGAAGAAAAAATGAGAGAAAACCTCACCTCAGTGCTGTGGGGAGGGGCTGGGTCTCAGGGGCCCAGGGCTGGCTGGGGCCTTGATCTGTGGTGCTCACCAAGGCAGCGGACTCCTCCTGATGCCTCGTCTGCCTGTCTTTTACAACTCTGACCCCTGCAGACGGCAGAGGTGGCCCTTGCCAACCTAAAGAGCAAGTATGAGAACGAGAAGGCAATGGTGACTGAGACCATGATGAAGCTGCGCAATGAGCTCAAGACCCTCAAGGAGGACGCGGCCACCTTCTCCTCCCTGCGGGCTATGTTTGCCACCAGGTAATGCTTACTGCTGTCGCTGCTCAGCAGCCCGGGGACCTGGCCCTGTGGGAAATTTCCATTTCTGCTATTTGTGAAAACCCAGGGGCCCAAGTTTTGTCTCCACTTTGTGTAAAATGAGGAAGTTGGAAGCAAAAGGCCATGAGGGTGGGTCCTTAGTGGCCAGGCTGGAGGCTTGAGCTTCGAAGGAGAAGCAGGCAAGTGGGCAAGCCACTGATAACAAATGAGGAGCTTGCTTTCCAGAACTTGGTGGAAAGTTCGTATATTTTAGAAGAAAGGTTCCCCTCCCAGCAGTGGTGAGGCCACAGTGCTCCCACTCTGACCCTACCAGGTGGAGTTTGTTGGGGGTGATGGCAGCATCTTTGTTTAGGCCAGTCCTTTGGCCGGGAACCCTGGGCCAGTGCGGAGCTGGAGGCTGCTTTGGGGCCTGGTTCTGGGTGTCTCCCTATTCAGAGAGGCTTGGTGCCATCTGCTGGCCACAGTCAGTCAAGCACCAGGGGAGTGTTCTCTGGATAGGCCTGGTGTGTCCTCAGGGCTGGGAGGCTGAGACTCCTGGTTAAATAGGTTGGAACTGAGCTCAGGGTCTGCTTCGCCTTGTGTCAAGGTGCTGGGCACTCCCTGCATTTCAGCGATATGGGAGGAGAGGGACAAAGCTCCCTCCTTCTGGGCAGTGTTTGGGAAAGATTTCAGTTAGTCCCTTAGCACATGGTATGTTGACCTTTGCTCCCTTATCTTGTATTATTTAAAAGTGTGACTTCTCAGATGGAGCCAAGATGGCAAACCTCTGGGCAAAGGTTGAAACTTGCTGATGGTCCTTGGCCTTGGTGGATGGGGGTGTAGGGTGGGTGGGTGGGTGTGCCCACCACCACCTTTACCCCAGCCACACTCCCTCAGGGGCAGACCCAGAGTGGGCATTTCTCTCCCAGATCCTTACCCAGGTAGAGGGCCCCTGTCAGTTGGCAGATGCTAAAATGGGGCTGTTTGTGGCGCCCACGTGTGCTTTTCCTAGGCCCTGTTGGCTGTTTGTCCCAGACTACTAAGCACCTGCTGTGTGCCTGGGCTGTTCCAAGAACAAACAGATTCCTGTCCTCGGGTTTATCCCCACATCCTGAGAGCCAAGTGACATCACACCCCTAACTTGCTCCCCTGGGCCAGCTGGAGGTCTTCAAGGGCACCATCCACTGCCTGCTTTAGTGAAAACTGGCTTTAGAGAGTCCCTCTCAGAGAAAACCAAACCTCAGAAAGGCACATCCTCTTCGTTTGTGGCTCAGTAAGCTGATGAATCCTATCGCAGTCCCCTCACCTGGAGCTCGGCTTCCCAGGTTGGTGCAAGTGGTAAAGAACCCGCCTGCCAGTGCAGGAGACTTAAGAGATTCTAGTTCGATCCCTGGGTTGGAAAGATCCCCCTGGAGGAGGGCATGGCAACCCACTCCTGTGTCCTTACCTGGAGAATCCCCTGGACAGAGGAGCCTGATGGGCTGTAGTCCGTAGGGTCGCACAGAGTTGGACACAACTGAAACTACTTAGCACGCGAGCACCTGGAGCTCTCAGCATGGGGACCATGGTCACGTGCTCTGCTGGCTCTCCCAGGTCCTTCAGCCACGCTCTGCCTCTCGCCTTCCCACAGATGTGACGAGTACATCACACAGTTGGATGAGATGCAACGGCAGCTGGCAGCTGCCGAGGACGAGAAGAAGACGCTCAACTCACTGCTGCGCATGGCCATCCAGCAGAAGCTGGCACTGACCCAGCGGCTGGAGCTGCTCGAGCTGGACCACGAGCAGACCCGGAGGGGCCGCGCCAAGGCCACCTCCAAGGCCAAGCCTGGCCCCCCGAGTGTAAGTCACACCTGCGCCTGTGCTAGTGACAGGGCTGAGGGTGCTGGGCTTGCTGCCCAGGTGCTCTGTGGCGAGAAGTATAACATTTACTGCGATTAGGGCCGCAAGGTCACACGCTGCAGCTAACCTGCCGCACGTCACCTGTCGCTTCACCTCAACTAACCTGGCAGCAGCGGGACTGTGGTGCTAGGCTGGTCTTAACTGTGACTAATGCACAGAGGGAAGAATTTAGCAGAGGCAGCCTGCCACTCCACCTGGACGCTGCAAGCTTTGCGTCTGTTTCTCATCCCTCGGGACCACCCTTCACAGCAGCTGCTTTCTTGTTTGGGTGGTCAAGGTGGGGTTGGAGCCACACGTCCTTGCAAAAATGTGGCTTTCCAGGGCCCAGTTGCTGTTGGCTCCCAGTGGGAGGGGCAGAACTTGCATTGAAACTTGCATGTTCCCTGCATGTGTCTAATGCAGTTATACTGCCCCAGCACCCAGAAACCAGTGTTAAAGGTTCCAGCCTGAGTCCCAGGTGCAGCCTTGGAGGACACTCTGCACTTGGCAAGTTATGAAGTTTGTGCAGCATCTCGTTGCAGTTTATATTTGGGACAGAATTACAGAATTCCTTCCCCTAAACACAGAGGAAGAGCAGCCCCACATTCTCCAGCCCAGGGACCAGTCGTGCCCAAGAGGCACAGGCATGCCTAGCCACATCCCAGACCAGAGCTCAGCAGTCTCAGCTTCTCTGTCTGAGATTTGTATGCTTGTCTGGTGGCCTGCAAGGTGACAAATTGGTGGGCCAAAGGCTTGGGTTTTTTCCAAAAAGAAAAGCTTCCCAAGTGCCTGGCTAGACTTCTGTCCTCACAGGAAGCCCATCTTTTTGAACTTAACGGTGTCCCCAGCTTTCAAGTGGATTTATTCACCCTCTGCCCATTATCAGGCCTTCCTCCCACAGGGCTTCAGACTCCAAGAAACAGGGCTATGGAAACCCCTAAGCTGAGTCTGAGTCACCAGCAGACCAGGCTGAACAGTGGGTCTCGGTCCCACAGCTATAGCTGAAGCCCTGCCTGGTGTGGGAAAGGAGCTTTGTGTGGAGACAGGGCAAGTTTCAGGATTCACAGTAGGAGGAATATGGTTCATGATCGTCAGTGCAGTTGCAGGGGTGGTAACAGACCAGAAGGGCAGTCATAGGACTTCCCCCATTCTCAGGAGCTGCATCCACACCAGAGCTTTGGCAGCTGGACTTCTCTCAGTGTTTCTCTCCCTGTCATCCATGGGCCCACCAGCCGTGAGGCTGCAGACCTTGAATAGCTCCTTGCTTCTCTCTCTGTGGCCAGGAGGGGGAGTTTGCATTTCCCCTGCACACTTCTGTCTGCCCCATTCCACTCTTTCCCTTAGTTCCCGAGCATGTCTCAGTTCCCACCAGATGCCAGTATGGGTTTTACAAACTGCCGGATTGAAGATACGCAGGATAGACCACACCTGTCCCTTCTGTGTGCCTGTCTTTAGCTCCAGGCTGCTTTGCAGAAGGGATGTCAGGTCTTGATGCCCCTCCCACTTGAGAAGATGTCAGGCCATCTCCCCTCTGCAAGCTGGACTCCCAGGGGCATGACTGCCTGCTGGCCTCGCATACTGCTTCTGCCTTCTAGCCGAACCTGGCACACAGCTTCTCCATACTTGTAAAGGGTTTTCATGAGGCACTCGGAGCCAGCGGCCCCCCTAACACATGCAGGTCTTCTCTGCTGCCAACTAACACACCCATGCCCTCACAGCTCGGTGAGAGCTTAGTTGTCTGACAGGTGACCAGTTCTAACGCTGTCTTGTTTTCTCCCATTTTCAGCTGTAGAGTAGCTGCTGGGAGGACTCGGCCGCCGGCCCTGTCACACTGCACCCCCCTCCCTTCCTCTCCCATGGTCCACGCAGAGGAAGGAAGGGCAGCCTAAAAGTCCACTTAGAAACGTTTTTGGATATGCCACTGCAATTCTTTTCAAAATAGCATTCCCCAAGTTTTTAATGGCAGAGGAAATAAAAGCTTTAATGTTGAGAATACCGCCAGCTGCTGCTTGGAAAGGCCTTTGTACAGGCGCTGAAGAACCTGCTTGGACAGCGACCACCAGGCTTGCTTAGGAACCCTCTAGAAACACTCACCACTGGGGTCTCCCTATTACAGATACTCCTTTTTTACCCAATCAATCTGTGCACTTTTGATATTTTGATATTATATTTGCTTCCTTAATCCCTGGCATAGAGATGGTCTCAGATGCCGTAGTCTGTCTCGTGGTCCTGTAGCTCCCACAGTGTGTTGGTCTGATATCAGCACATGGCACAGACGTGTCCTCCTAGCGCGTAGCTCTAGACTGTTTAGGTGAAGGCTTCAACCCGGTAAGGAGCCCGGCTGAATGTATCCACACTGTGGTTCAGCAGCCTTTTAGATTATACGGCATTGTGGTTCATGTTGGAAATTACAGATTTTAAATGCCATGTTCATTAAGAAATCCAGGGTATTCCGATTCTGGGGTTTTTCATATTGTATTATTATTATTCTTAGGAATAGTTCAGTGTAACAAGAAGAAAACTTGACCTTTGCTCTGGTTAAACAGTAAAAGGCACTTGAAAACAAAAAGATAAATTATTGAATGAGTAGTATTACCTACAAATTCCAGAATTTTCTGGGTTTTAGGACATTGTGAAGCATGACTGATTAACAGAATTTTATACAACTGTACCAGTGAAATTCCAAATTGGAATTGTTTTGTTACTCTGGTTGTTGTGCCAAATTGTGGTACACTTAGAAAATCCTACAGTCTTCGATTTTTAGGGTGTTCTATTTCAACGCCTTTTTGTTAGTAATCATTGCCAGTAGTGCCTTCATCAGTTGAGGGAGGTGGCCCAGCGTAGTCTATTCTCTAAAACAGACAGTAAAGAGCTATTTGGAAATGTTGAAGGCTGGTATGGACCAGTTGGTGTGAATAGGCACACACCTTTGAACCTAAATCTGGGCATCTTCATTGAGGGAAAGAAAACAGCAATTGTGCAAAATTCTGTTAGTCAGTGATTCTTTACTGTGCAGATCCTTGCAAATTCAGGGGCTGAAAAAATGAAAGTGAATATAAACCTTGAGTGTGCTTTGGGAACCAAATGGACTTTACGGGACAAGCTAAGCAAGTATGTGAACAACACGCCACGTTTGTGAAGAGTGGGGTGGGTGGCAGGGGAGCTGGCACTGTCGGCCCCGTGCACTGGGGTGAGGGGTAGCCATAGTATTCTTTGCAAATGTGAGAAGAGACATTATATATTCTCTTGCTTGGTGTAACTAATCACTGTTAATTTCAGGAAACAGAAGTCACTGAAGCTCCTTAGCAAACCAGATCTTTGTCCTGTCCTGATTTGCTAAGTGAGGTTGTGCAAATGGTCAAATTGGTACTCGAGGAGGAGGAATGAGAAAAAGTGTCCTCTCTTCTCCAAAATACAGGACAAATTATAATAATATAAGTAGCAAGAAAGAAAGAATTCTGTTTCCTGGAATAAGCATTTTTATTCCTAGTTGTAGGGACCCCTGTTTTTACCTTCTCTTACAGTGTTGATTCATAAGAAATAATGTTACATTTACAAAAACTTCATCTGTATGGGGTATTTATTTGCAATGATGTCTGAGTACTGTATTTTTCTGTGCATTACCTTAGTGTCAGAATGTTGTCTTTATTTTAAGATCATATGCATGTTCTCCTGCCAAGGATCTTTTACACAGACCCAAACAAACAAAAATGCCTTCAGATTTTGAGAAAATGAGGCACTACATGGAAAAGGAATAGGAAGGGGAAATCAGTCACCAGCTGGGACACAGACATATGACACAAGTGTCTGTAAAGCCAGTGCATATAGGAACAGTGGGCCTGGGTAAGGGGTCATTTTGGTAGGACCAATAAATAAAAAATAATAAAAAGACAAAGCACAAGACTTGTTCTTTGTGGCTGCTCTGACCCCCTGCTCCAGATGACTGTGGATGCAGCAATGCACTGTAATTCTAGCACCTAAAACAAGAAAACTAGGCAGTCAGTAACCCTGGTGGTGGGAACTGGAGGCACCCTATCTCAGGAGACCTATCTCAGGAGGCGTGGGAGGGAGGGAAGTCATGGCTTGCCTCCTGTGATGGGCATCATGTGTTGTGAGTACCCAGCAGTGTGGCAGTGAGAGCACATTGCCTTTGTACTGTCCTGATCAGGAAGCAAAGAGATTTACATGACAAGGGGGTCCTCTGCCGTCCAAATTCCTGGTCTTTGTACCCCAGGAATGAATGGGTACAGGCAACAGGAGTTACTTGTTTGTCAACACAAAACCATGTTCATCTGCAGGAATGTGCTCAAGGTCCTCTGAGCCTGTCCCAGCGATTGCTTGTGACCGTGAGTGTAGGGTACACATCATGTCTGAGGACACAGAAAGTCTTAGGACACTTTGCCACCTCTCCTTCTGACAGTCTTAGTCAGACCTAAGTGATTTCACCCAAACTTCAGGGCTTCCCTCTGGGAAGCTGTCTGAAGTCAGGGTCCTGCTGCCCTGCATCTCCACATGACCCCACCCTCCACCTGAATTCTCCCTTGGCCTCATGGTCACTGAGAGACCCCTCCCTTTGACAGTCCCCATCCATCCTACTTGGGTAGTGTGAACCCATGTTCAGTTTGAAACTTTCTTTCAAAAGAGACTTGTTTTTCTAACTCAGTAGCTGGAAGAAATCTTCTTTCCCTCCTGGACTGTCATCCCAACAGGCCTCTGGAAGAGGTTGGGAAGAAAGCCTGCAGCAGATCTGGAGGAGGGGGTATTGAGCAGAGCAAGCCCTTTCACGTGGCAGTCGTGCTCGTTGGGGTGTTTCATTTGCACAAGTGCAGATGTTGAGGTCTTCCCTACCCCTCAGTGTGCTTCGGGTCCTTGCACATGTGCTTCTTCATTTCACAGGTGGAGTGGCAGCCTCCTGAGTGGGTGGGGTCCCGCGGAGCCTGTGGGAGAGGGCAGTTGGAGCTCAAAGGCTTTCCATTTGGTTGTGCTTTCCACGAGGGAATGTCCCTGTTGCCACCACCTCCTCCAGCTCCCTACATTGGTTTTCACCCTCACACCCAGCATGTTACCAGAGCTATAAACAACAGCACCAGCTTTGAGATCTTGCCTCCTACCTTTGGGAGCCTCCTGGGAAAACAGATGCCTACATTCTGACATCACTTGGTGTGAAGTTTTGACAGGGACCGGATGCCATCAGGTCTGCCTCTGTGCTTACCCTTCAGTTGTGTTCAAACAGCAGAGCAGGAAGAGCTGAAGAGCTGTGTGTTACCATTTTGTGGGAAAGTAAACTGGCTCTTGTGAGTTCACCTCAGTCATCCATGAACTGGATCCTTTATAAGCTCAGGTCCCTGGAGTGGAGCCCCCGCCTTCCCTGAAACGTATACAGAGTTCCTCCTTCTAGGGGAAAGGCAATGCCATGGTACCTTATCCACAGAAAAGGCTCCCTGCATGGACTCTGTGAGCACACCACCTCATGGGCCTCTGTGAGAACAGTAGGAATCACTGATCACACACACACACGCACACGCACCCACACACACCGGGATTCCATTTGTTCATCTCACTCTTAAGGAATCAAGTTTGTTTCATTTACCCTAAAGTGTTTGTGAAGTACAGTATACATACATAAGAGTGAAGCAAGTGTCCACTGGCTGCATATTTCCAAAATGGACACTGTGCAGCTACCATCCAGATGAGAAACAAATGCAGGCAGGCAGTCTCCCGAAGTCCTCTTTCTGTGCCCACTCCCAGGGATAACTTACTGAGTCTGTCAGTGCAGGTCACTTGTGCCTTTTTCTGTACTTTACATAAATGAAATTGAAAGCATTAGTTGCTCAGTTGTGTTTGACTCTTTCCTACCCCATGGACTGTATCCCGCCAGGCTCCTCAGTCCATGGAACTCTCCATTTGAGAATACTAGAGTGGGTAGCGATTCTCTTCTCCGGGGGATCTTCCTGACCCAGGGATTGAGCCTGGGTCTCCTGCATTGCAGGCAGATTCTTTACCATCTGAGCCACCAGGGAAGCCCACTTTATATAAATGGAAGCATACAATAGAGACCCAGACCTATCATACACTTGCTTACCAAACTGCATTGATTTCTCCCACCGTCATCAAAGATATAAAATCAGTTGAATGTAAAATAATGGGAAAAGGGTCTTCCCTGGTTGTCCAGTGGCTAAGAATTTGCCTTGCAACCCAGGGGACATGGGTTCAACCCCTGATTGGAGAACTAAGATCCCACATGCTGAGGGGCAGTTGTGTGTGTGTGCTGCAACTACTGAGCACACACATCAGCTAGAGAGAAGCTTGCGTGCCACTGTGAAGATCCTGCATGTCACATTAAGACCTGACACAGCCAAATTAGATAAATACTTGTTTATTTAAAATAATGGGAAAATACATTCCATGCAAACAGTAGCCGTAAAAGAACAGGAGTGACTTTACCAATATCAGACCAAATAGACTAATTAAGACAACAGGAGACAAAGAAGAACATGTAATGATCAAAGAGTCAACTTAAGACTTCTTTGTGGCACACATTCTTATGGGCCAGCATTACCCTGATAGTAAAGCCGAACAAGGACACTATAAAAGGAAATTATAAGCCAATACCCCTAGATGAAGATAGATGCAAAAATTCTTAACAGAATGCTAGCAAACCAAATTCAAGAGTGCATTAAAAGTTCATCAGGTTCAACTGGGATTTATCCCTGGGAAGTAAGAACCGTTCAACTTAATAATCAGTAAATGTGGAATACCACATTAACAGGATGAAGGGAAAGGACACACGATCATCTCAACTGAGGCAGAAAAACCTCTTCACAAAATTCAACATCCTTTCACAATAAAAACAGCCAAGCTGGAACACAAGGGAACCACCTCATCGTAATAAAAAGCCGTATGAAATCCACAGCGAATATCACACGCAGTGGTGTAAGACTTGAAAGCTTTCCCTCTAAGAGCAGGAACGAGGCAAGGAAGCCTGCTTTCACCACTTCTATGCAACAGAATTGGAAGTTCCAGCAGAAGAAAAGTCATCCAAATTGGAAAGGATAAAGTAAAATTTTCTCTGCAGATGATCTCGTGTAAAAAAACTGAAAATTTTCACAGAAAATACTGTTATAATTAATTCAGCAAAATAGAAGGATACAAAGTCATTACACAAAAATCAGTTTTGTTTCCATACACTAACAATGAATAATATGAAAAGGAAATTGAGAAAGAAATCCCATTTACAGTAGCATCAAAAATAATAAATATTGGACTTCCTGGTGGTCCAGTGGTTAAGAATCTGCCTGGTAATGCAGGAGACACAGGTTCCATCCCTGGTCTTGGGAGATTACACATGCCCTGGGGGGCAACTAAGCCTGTGAGCCACAATTTCTGAGCCCTTGCTCTGGAGCCTGAGTGCCACAAATACTGAGCCCATGTGCTGCAAGTACTGAAGCCCACACACCCTAGAGCCCATGCTCTGCAACAAGAAACCACCACAGTGAGAAGCCCACACACCATATCTAGGGAGTAGACCTCACTTGTGACAACTAGAGATCAACGTGAAGCCATGAAGCCCCCATACACCCCCAAAACAGCAAAATTACAAAAATAAATACCCACAAATCAACTTACCCAAGGAAGTGAAAGACCTGTACACTAAAAACTATAAATCACCGATGAAAGAAATTGAAGAAGGCACAAATAGTGGAAAGAAAATCCTGTGTTATGTTTGCAATAATTATTCTTAAAGTATCCATACTACTCATACCAGACTATAGGTTCAGTGAAGTCTCTTATTAAAGTTCCAGTCCATTTTCCACACACATACACATGCACACACACACATACACACGTGCACACACAAAATCTGAAATTCGTATTGAATCACAATAAACCCTGTATACCCAGAGTATTTTTGAGAAAGAAAAAGCTGGAGGACTAACACTTCCTGATTTCAAACTAGGTTACAAAGATACAATGACATGGTACTAGGACTTCTCTGGTGATCTAGTGGTTAAGACTGCACACTTTCACTGTTAGGGATGCGGGTTTGATCCCTGGTTGGAGAACTAAGACCCATGTGCTGTGCAGCATGGCAAAAGAAGAAACAAAAAACCAATATGCTTCTGTCATAAGAACAGACACTGATCAATGGAACTGTGTTTCATTAGAAAATCCACAGTATCAAAAAGATATGACACTGAAAGATGAATTCCCTAGCTTGGTAAGTGCCCGATATGATCCTGAAGAAGAGTGGACAAATAGCTCCAGAAAGAATGAAGAGGCTGAGCAAAAGTGAAAAAAAAAAAAAAAAAAATGCCCAGCTGTGGATGTGACTGGTGATGGAAGTAAAGTCCGATGCTGTAAATAACAGAACCTGGAATGTTAGGTCCATGAATCAAGGTAAATTGGAAGTGGTCAAACAGGAGATGGCCAGAGTGAACATTGACATTTTAGGAATCAGGGAACTAAAATGGACTGGAATGGGTGAATTTAATTCAGATGACCATTATATCTACTGCTGTAGGCAAGAATCCCTTAGAAGAAATGGAATAGCCCTCACAGTCAACAGAAGAGTCTGAAATGCAGTACTTGGGTGCAGTCTCAAAAATGACAGATTGATCTCTGTTTGTTTCCAAGGCAAACCATTCAGTATCACAGTCATCCAAGTCTATGCCCAACCGCTAATGCAGAATAAGCTGAGGTTGAACGGTTCTATGAGGACCTGCAAGACTTACAACTAACACCAAGAAAAGATGTCCTTTTTATCGTAGAGAACTGGAATGCAGAAGGAGGAAGTCAAGAAACACCTGGAGTAACAGGCAAGTTAAGCCTTGGAGCATGAAATGAAGCAGGGCAAAGGCTAACAGAGTTTTGTCAAGAGAATGCACCAGTCATAGCAAACACCCTCTTCCAACAACACAAGAGAAGACTCTACACACGGACATCACCAGATGGTCAGCACTGAAATCAGATTGATTATATTCTTTGCAGCCAAAGATGGAGAAGCTGCATACAGTCAGCAAAAACAAGACCAGGGGCTGACTGTGGCTCAGATCATGAACTCCTTATTGCCAAATTCAGACTGAAAGTGAAGAAAGTAGGGAAAACCTCTAGACCATTCAGGTATGACCTAAGTCAAATCCCTTATGACTCTACAGTGGAAGTGATAAATACATTCAGGGGATTAAATTTGATAGACTGCCTGAAGAACTATGGACAGAGATTTGTAACATTGTCCAGGATGTGGTCAAAGCCATCTCCAAGAAAAAGAAATGCAAAATAGCAAAATGCTTGTCTGAGGAGGCCTTACAAATAGATGAGCAAAGAAGAGAATCAAAGGCAAAGGAGAAAAGGAAGGATATATCCATCTGAATACAGAGTTCCAAAGAATAGCAAGGAGAAATACAAAAGCCTTCCTAAGTTCCTCAGTGATCAATGCAAAGAAATAGAGGAAAACAATAGAATGGGAAAGACTAGAGATCTCTTCAAGAAAGTTAGAGATACCAAGGGAACATTTCATGGAAAGATGGGCACAATAAAGGACAGAAATGGCATTGACCTAACAGAAGCAGAAGATATTAAGAAAAGGTGGCAAGAACACAGAAGAACTATACAAAAAAGATCTTAATGACCCAGATAAGCATGATGTGATCACTCACCTAGACCAGACGTCCTGGAATCCGAGGTCATGTGGGCCTTAGGAAACAGCACTACAAATAAAGCTAGTGGAGGTGATGGAATTCCAGCTCAGCTATTTCAAGTCCTAAAAGATGATGCTGTTAAAGTGTTGCACTCAGTATGCCAGCAAATTTGGAAAACTCAACAGTGGATTGATACTTTTGAAAGAATTGATGCTTTCAAAATGTGGTGTTGGAGAAGACTCTTGAGAGTCCCTTGGACTGCAAGGAGATCAAACCAGTTAGTGGTAAAGGAAATTAGTGCTGAATATTTGTTGGAAGGTCTGATGCTGAAGCTGAAGCTCGAATACTTTGGCCACCTGATGCGAAGAGCCAACTTATTAGAAAAGAACCTGACGCTGGGAAACATTGAAGGCAGGATGAGAAGAGGGCGACAGAGGATGAGATGGTTGGATCGCATCACCGACTCGGTGGACTTCAGTTTGAGCAACTCTGGAAGTTGGTGATGGACAGGGAAGCCTGGTGTGCTGCAATCCATGGGGTCACAAAGAGTTGGACATGACTGAGGGACTGAATTGAATTTCATATGCTAATGAGTGGGAGGTTTGGTTTATTCCATCCATTTTGAGGAAGGGTTGGAGATTTCCAGGAATTGAGGCACTGCCCACTCCTTGGTCTTTTGACAGTGTCTTGGAACTATCATGGCCCCTCTGTGTGTGTCATTTAGCTTGCTGATTGAGGATCAAGGTCTAGTTGGCTTGTCTGCCATCTTGGACCCATTTGATTCTAATTGGTTTATGTTGTGTCCTTGGGCTATGTCATTCTTTCAAAAGTTGTGCCCTGCTCCTTTGCCTCCTGTTATACATGGGGTCGAAAAAAGTTGGACACGACTGAGTGACTTTCACTTCACCTCGTGCTTGCTAGTGCAAGGTTGCTTCAGTCATGTCCGGCTTTTTGTGACCCATGGACTATAGCCCGCCAGGCTCCTCTGTCTACAGGATTCTCCAGGCACGGATACTGGAGTGGGTTGATATGCCCTCCTCCAGGGAATCTTCCTCTCACTTCACTTCGACTCTAGCAACTGATTCAGTGCAGAAGCAGATGTGAGACTATGGCTATCCTCTAGGGAGCCAGACTTGAAAGAGATTTGCAACAAAATTGTAAAACAGTTGCCACTCTTCTTTGTATTTTGGGGAAATATCACTTTTTAAAAAGGTAATGTTCCTTGATCCTTATGGCATAGCCTTACCTGACTATGCAACCTCTCCCTACTAACCAGGGGAGGGGCGGCACAGTTCTTGAGGCACTAGCCTACTGTGTTCCCCCTTTCCCTGGCAAAGTAATAAAGCCACACTTTCTCCTCCATGAAAAATAAATAAAAAGGTACTGTTTATTGCTTTAAAATGAAAATAATTTTTAGAGCTTTGTTTTATGATAAACATATTATATAAATTTGTAATATGGTAAACAGTGGTGCTGGAGAAGACTCCTGAGAGTCCCTTGGACAGCATAGAGATCAAACCAGTCAATGTTAAGGGAAATCGACCCTGAATATTCACTGGAAGGACTGATGCTGAAGCTCCAGTATTTTGGTCACCTGATGTGAACAGCCGACTCATTGGAAAAGTCCCTGATGCTGAGAAAGATTGAGGGCAGAAGGAGAAGAGGGTGTCAGAAGATGTAATGGCTGGATGGCATCACTGATGCAACGGACATGAACTTGGGCAAACTTTAGGAGATGGTGACGGACAGGGAGGCCTGACGTGCTGCAGTCCATGGGGTCCCAAAGAGTCGGACACAATTGGGCAACTGAACAACAAAACATGACTTGTGGGACTTAGTTCCCTGACCAGGAATTATACTTCAGCCCTTGGCAGTGAGAGTGTAGAGTCCTAACTACTGCACCACACCAGGGAATTCTTGTCAATCATTTTTTTAGAGTTTAAAATGGTCTTGAGAGTAAGAATTTGAGACTCACTTATCTAATTTAATCCTCATAGCACCTCTATGAGATCATGTCAACAGGGAATAAACTGAGGCCTGGAGAGGGAAGAGATGTGGCTTTTGTTTCACTGCCATTAAGTGGCAAGGGCAGAATTCAAACCTCCTCCTTAAAGTGTATACCTCAAGGTTCAGTGAAACCTACTCCTCCTGTAGGCAAATGGGGTAGGGGGTCCCCAAAGAAAGAAAACCAAGCATGGCTTTCTTGACATAGAAGCCATTTTTGGCATAAGCCATTTCTTTATCTAAGCCTGACCACAACTCTTACCCTTGAACAGGTCTCAGTAATAATAATCTTAAGGTAATGTCATCAGGCATGAAAAGTAATAGGAAAGATACTTTATCAGTATGAAAGACTCTCAGTTCTGTTTCAGTGGTGAAGATTATTCTGAAGTGCCAGGTAAGTTGGGACCAAAGGGATGATAGGAGTCATCCAGGCCTGCATTTCATATGATGTACTCTGCATAAGTTAAATAAGCAGGGTGATAATATACAGCCTTGACATCACTTTCCTGACAGAGGTCCATATAGTCAAAGCTATGGTTTTTCCAGTAATCATGTATTGACATGAGAGTTGAACCATAAAGAAGACTGAATGCTGAAGGATTGATGGTTTCGAACCGTGGTGCTGGAGAAGACTCTCGAGAGTCCTTTGGACAGCAAGGATATCAAACCAGTCAATCCTAAAGGAAGTCAATCCTGAATATTCACCAGAAGGACTGATGCTGGAGCTCCAATGTTTTTGTCACCTCATGCAAAGACTCATTGGAAAAGAACTTGATGCTGGGAAAGATTGAGGGCAAGAGGAGAAGGGGGCAACAGAGGATGAGATGGTTGGATGGCACCACTGACTCAATGGACATGAGTTTGAATGAACCCTGGGAGATAATGAAGGAGAGGGAAGCCTGGCATACTGCTGTTCACGGGGTCACAAAGAGTAGGACACGACTTAGTGACTGGATAACAAGGGATGATGTAGACCTTTTCTGCCTCTCATGAGTTCATCCAGCGGAAGTTTGCACTCTGACTGCCCAAAGCTCCTTTATGTTTAAAACTTCCTCAGTTGTCCGATTTGGGGTGACACTGGTTTGGGAAAGATCCCCGTGGATCTCCTTACTTGTTGAAAGTAATAAATCCTTCCTTCTCCCACTTTTTGGCTTGACACCACCAAAAGGCAAACCCAGGTTTTCAGGTAACTCTTTGGCAAGAGCGCCATTTAGGAGTCCACTTGCCTCTTTAAACCACGTATCCTTATTTGTAAGGTGTGGACCACAATGTTTCTACTTCCTGGGACTACTGCATCAGATATTAACAATCCGATGAGTGAGAAATTTATCCCATTCTACAGAAAAGAACGCTGAGGCTCATGATCCAGTGGTCTCCAGCTTTAGAGACCACCCACCCCAGGCCCACCTGGACCGCCCCATCCCCAGCTCCTACCCCTGCTGGCACCCCCTTGGCTGCTAGCCCGCCAGTATAACTCCACCCACAACCCGCCTGGACTCCAGTTCACCAGCTTGTCACTTCGGGACGCCCGCAAGCCGCCGGCTCCTCCCGCTTGCCTCACTTCCGGGCCCAGGCCGGAAACCTTCAGATTCTTAAGATCGCGCTCCGGAAGTGAGTCACTGTGCCAGTACTTAAGATGGCCGCCATCCCACCTGCTTCAGTGGACGATAGATAAGAAGCCGGCGTGAACCCAGAAGTTGCCCGGCTAGGCAGTGGTAGCTTCGGGGGCGTAGCTTCCGGTGGCCCGCGCCTGCGAGTCCCGGCGCTGAATCTAGTGGAGGTGGCAGGTGACAGGCGCTGCTGCCCGGTCGGCGGCGGCTGGTGCCCAGGCAAACCAGCGGCCTCCAGCTCGCGGCCCCGCAAGGCTCCACGGCCGCACCGTGTGATGGACGAAGGGAAGATGGACGAGAATGAATGGCGGTACCACGGTGAAGGCAACAAGAGCCTAGTGGTGGCCCATGCGCAGGTGAGCGGTGGCCTGTCGGCGAGGTTCAGGGCCCTCACCCTACTCCCAGGGGGTTACGCGTCCCCCAAGAGCCCCTTCAGCTCAGGTTGGTTCTGCATCCCCTCAGCACCGACTACCCCCGATCGGTTCCCCAGCAGCCCTTCTCCTGATCGGTTGCGCGTTCCTCGAGTGTCACTGCCTCTCGGATAGATAAGTTTCGCCTCCCCCCAGCATCACTACCCTGTCGGGTCGGTTCTGCCTCCGCTTTGTGTCACCGCCTTCCCCCGTATCAGTTCCGCGTCTCCCCAGCGCTCTCCTCCTCCCCCTAGGTTGGTGCCGTGTCTCCCCAGCATTCCCCTCCATCCAGATCGGTTCCCTGTTCCTCCAGTGTTATCTCCTCCCCCTGGGTCTGTTTCGTGTCCTCCCAACGCCCCCCATCCTAGTCTCACACGGGACCGGCCCCGATTGCCCAGCCGCGGTGAGGACGCCCGGTGTAATCTTAGGCAAGACAGAGGTTACGGGCAAACTCCGGAGGAAGAAGCAACGTGCTTGGAGTGCTTGAACTCCCCAAGCACCGAGGGAGTTACGCCTCTGAAATGCAGGGAATTGCTGTTCTCCTACTGCTGTTGTTAATATCAGTGGAGCATTATCTACAGGTTCTTCTCCAGAATCTTTTAGAATTTAAAGAATTTCCCTTTTTATTCAGTAAGGATGAGAGATTCAGAGAATGCAGTAAGGACTCTCAGTGAGTTGAATCCAGGAAGAGAAGCTTGTGGGTTTGTGTAAAGGCCCCGGATCTCTGACATCTTGCTGTCTGATTCAACCAGGCAGGAATGTGATGGGCTGGGGGAGGAACCAATAGGTGTCATTGAGGGCTTAAGAGGATGGGAGTTGCATTTACACAGAGCTGGGCGGAATCCCGGTTCTACCACTGCCTGGCTTAGGTTCAGTTTCTGCATTTGCCCAGTGGAACTGGTAACAGAATCTCTTTGCAGAATTGCTAGAAAGATGAGCTGGAGAAGTTATGCAAGTGATAACTCTCATCCCCACTTGGCTCAGGGTTTAGGAGCTCTGACCCAGCCCAACAGCTCCTACAGGGTGATTGGCGCAGGAGCTGAGTGATGTCCTGCTCTGTTGTTCCTGAGCTGGGTGCCCTGGGGCAGCTGTAGGATAAGCTGCAGTCACCGAGGTGGCCCCTGTGTTCTGCGTTTTGTTACCCATTAGCACTGTTGGGAAACTGAAGAAGTGAGTCTGCAGGCTTTGCTCAAGATCTTTAGGATAATTAATAATTGACAAGGCTTAACCTGAAGCCGCTCTTCTCTGTCAGTCTGCTGGGCCTCATTGTGTTTCAGGGTTGTGCAAAGCCCCGGATAGTCCAGCATGAGTCCCTTTTGTTTGAATATTGTGTGACCCCCTGCATCCTTTCACAATTCAAATACTCATATTCCTGTTCCTCAGTAAGACTACATGGTATATCTTCATTTTATGTAAAGCTAATTAAGACTTCTTTTAGCTAATGAACTGAGTTTCAAAAATAGCATCAGATGAAGGAGCAATTTCCAGACTCAAAGTAAAAGGACACCGGGCCTTGGGCACTCAGATACCTTCTCCACTGTCCCTGACAAGCATGTGTCCGCTCTCTACGGCAGCTGCCCCTTCCCTTGTTGCCCAGCTTCGGTTGTTAAGGTCATGTTTCTTATTCCTTTAGATGGAGTCATCAGGCTACTCTGTTACCTGTTCTCTTCATTCTTTAATTTAAATCTAAATCTTTGTTACTGTGCTCATTCCTGCTTGGTGGTTGTTATCATTTGAAGATTATGATCACAAGTGGTCTTGTAAAAAAACGTTCCCACCAAGTGAACACACTGAATAAAGGGAGAATTATGCCCCTTGTGTACTGAGAAGCCTTTAGGCTTTGCTTGGGCCTTGAGGACCAGGAAGGAAGAGGGAGCCCTGGAAGGCAGCTTTCAGGGTCCACTGTGCCCAAGGAGAGGGTGTGTGTGTGAGTGGGATAGAAGAAGGTGAATGAGTGAGAACATGTATTCCTGCTCCCATGGATGGACTCTCCAGACCCACCTCATTCATTCTGAAGTAGAGTGTGACCCTTACCAGGCTTCATTCAGACTGGGAGATGGTCACTTCCTCAGAGAGGGCATCATCAACTTTCAGAATTGAAAGTTCCTTAAAAAGTGATGAGGCAGTCAATCCTAAAGGAGATTAGTCCTGGGTGTTCATTGGAAGGACTGATGCTGAAGCTGAAGCTCCAATACTTTGGCCACTTGGATGGCATCACCGACTCAATGGACATGAGTTTGAGTAAGCTCCGTGACTTGGTGATGGACAGGGAAGCCTGGTGTTCTGTGGTCCATGGGGTCACAAAGAGTCAGACACGACTGAGCGAATGAACTGAACTAAAAAGTGATGAGTCCATCCCCTGTCCCTTCCAGTGTCAAAGCCTGACATACCTTCAGCCAGCCAGTCCTAAGGTCTGGCATTCTGTAGTGAAGGAACATAGGATGAGACACAGTCAGTCTTCCAGCCTGGTGGCTTGGGAGGCTTCTGAGAGCACAGGACTTGCAGAAAATGGGACTTGGATATGGAGGAGTTAAGTGCAGGCCCAAGGAGGGCTGTAGTGTGAGGATGTGTTCAGGGTTGGGCAGTAAGAGATGACTGAATGGTAGGCCAGTTCTTGACAGGTTGCTGTCAACTTTCCCATGGCCCAGTGCTCAGCATCCTTGGGACCGGCTGTGCAATTTAACCTTTTCCCAGGCACTGGCCCTTGGCCCTGCCACCAGCCCTCTGCAGTGCTCAAAGGCTATGGCCAACTTGGCTCTGTATGCTAGTGCCTGGGGTTCCCGGCAGTGACCCTGCGGGGGGTCTGGGGCAAGAGCATTTCCGTTGTGGGCACATACTTTCGTTTTCTACTGCAGCCTGAGGTGCTGTCACTCATTCTAGAGAGCACATGGTACCTCTGCTCATGCTGAGTCATGGTCTTGAAGCCCAGGGCAGCCCTCAAGTGCGCTGCTGCCACGTTGGATTTCTCTCCTGGTGGTGTTGCTTTTACATCTGCAGTGACCCTGCTTCACCTTGGTCTTGTTGGTTTCGGCCTGGTGGCCTGTCCTGTGAAGGTCACTGTAAGACTGGTTTGTCACCTGATCTCTTAAGTGCCTTCAGTGGGGGAAGTCACCCAGGGCAGGCCAGGCAGAGGTTCCTCCCCAGGTACTGAGCTGCCCCCCAGCTCCCCTCACCTCTGGGATGCAGGGGAATTAGGGGCCAACTCCCTTTATCACACTAAGCTGTTGTGATGTTTTTCTCCTTATTGACAGAGGTAACATGAAAGACTTGGCAACTGAGATCTTTTAGCAAAAGTTTGTTCCTGATCTGTCAGGGTTTATATCGTTTCTAAGATTCTGATAGGGCTTCAGATTGTTTCTGCAATTGTTTTGATGCCCTGGGATATTTGTGTGGGCCCTGGAGATGTGGGGTTCAACCAGTCAGGGGCTGTGTGTTTCTCTTTTGTGTTTTAGGATTTCTGATTTGTAGATCATACTTCTTAATGGAGATATTGGAAGCAAGTAAGAGTTGTTCTTTCTTTTTTTTTAAAGACATATTCCCAAATCCTGGGCTTACTTTTCTCCTGAATCTAGTAGAAAGTTAGATATTTTTTTTTTTTGAAAGTTAGATATTTTACTGCTCTGTTGCCTATAGTATTTTTTTAAACAAGTAACTTATTCTGTATTTGAGGTTTTTAATGGTATTCACACAGGTTGATAAAGCTGATGAGATTACGTCTCATTGAAGAACTCTGCATTTAGCCCTGTCTTTATTCCTGGGATCACCTGCAGTTGAATGGTTAGGATTTGGTTCTTCCAAGACATTCTCTCTTTGGTGGTTTTCAATCCTGGCCTTGGTGAGTGCTGAGCTCTGCCTTCCTGGCATTTGGAGGTCTGCCAGTCTAGGCCTGGTATCCTAAGGTGGCGTGGTCACTCCCCCCACCCTGATGATAACCTTCTTCCTCCTCAGTCAGAACTCAGTCAGGACAGCAGCTGCCCCTTTGACCAGGAAGGTAAGCAAAGTTTCTCCATGCTGCAGAAGGATGAGACCACAGCACTGGGTCACCCACCCCTTGGTTTGTTTGGACGCCTGCTCTGTGGCCACCATGTGGCCTTGGAGGGCCTGGGACTTCAAAGCCTCCCCTGGGACTTGGGTGCTTCTCTGTCACCCTCACTGTCCTTTGCATGCACTTGTGGTTTGTCTTTACAAAACATTCTGCTTCTCTTCTTGCTGTTGGATTTTCCATCCCTTAGAAACCTTCTGAGCACCTCTTCTGCCGCAGTCCCTGGGTGTCCTGCCTGTAAATGCCGACTGGGCTTCCACCTCCATTCTCCTGTCTCCCACCTCATAACTCGTGTCTGTGTCTGCTTCAGGCCTGTGGCAGCTGTGGTCCATACAGACACATGAAACTTGGGAAGGAAAGTGCCCTTCCTAGTCCAGGCGCCTGCTGTCCCCACTTCCTGTCTGGCCTCCCTTCAGAGTCTTGGGCTCCTGCCTGTGGAATGTCTCACCTCACCCTCCATCTGTTCTGCCTGAAGCTGTCAGCCACACACTGTCCCACCCTTGTCCCTCTTATCTTTCTTTTGGAACTGTGGTGTGCTTCTGGCTGTTTAGTGGGCACAAGTGGCCTGGCCTGATATGCTGTCCTAGGTATTCTGCTGGAAGATCCGGACAGTGGCTGGTGGGGTGTCTGTGAGTGGTGGCCTCACCAAGAAGCAGAGCTGAGCCACTTTGGGGTGCTTGGGGCAGCACCCTGAGGCTCTATTCTTCTGTTGCTGTGTTTATCTATCTCCTTTTCCCTTGAAAGTTACCTGATCTCTGCTTCCCTGGGGTTTTCTTGGGGTGCTGTCCTGGGTAATATCCTCACTCTGGAGGAAGACTTGACTTAAGCTTGTCCTCCAGCAGCGAGGCTTCAGCAGCTCATCACGTCATACCTTACCTTTGCCGAGAGGTCCTGGAGTCTTAATTCCACCCACGAATTTCCTCCTTTGGGCTTCACATGGGTAGGTGACCCTCTTACTATATTGTTTTTGTATTCTTTTATTTCTATTTAATGCCAATCATTAGTTCCTCTCACCATCCCAGAAAATACAGAATATTAGAAGGAAGAAAGTAAAAACCATCCAGCATTTCCCTACTAGTAAAAATAATTTTTGTTAACATTTGATGCACTTCCTTCTATAACACGTTTTTATTGAATACTTAAGAATGGTATCTGTCTGCTTTTGTTTCCTGCCTTTTCTCTCAACTCTGCTGCTGCTGCTGCTAAGTCACTTCAGTCGTGTCTGACTCTGTGCAACCCCATAGACAGCAGCCCACCAGGCTCCCCCGTCCCTGGGATTCTCCAGGCAAGAACACTGGAGTGGGTTGCCATTTCCTTCTCCAATGCATGAAAGTGAAAAGTGAAAGTGAAGTTGCTCAGTCGTGTCCGACTCCTATCGACCCCATGGAGTATAGCCTACCAGGGTCCTCTGTCCATGGGATTTTCCAGGCAAGAGTACTGGAGTGGGATGCCATTGCCTTTTCCACTCTCAACTCTACAGCATAAATGTGTAGATACTTTTTCACACACACACACACACACACAAGGCTGCAGAGCACTGGGCAGCCAGAGTTCCTGTGCTGTCAGACATTCACATGGTTGTGCTTTTAGAGCTGTTATGAGCCAGGCCTTGCTGATGTCTTGATATTCAGATGACTTGGATGGGTTTTCAGGGGGGATCAAAGAGCACGTCCTAGGTCCTGGCACATAACATGCCAGTCCTCCCCCACCACGGCCTTGGACCCTCACTGAATGCTTTCTACTCTTTTTAAATTTATTTGTTTTTGGTTGCACTGGGTCTTTGTTGCTGCGTGTGGGCTTTCTCTAGTTGTAAGGAGTAAGGCCTACTCTTCCTTGAAGGACGCAGGCTCTGGGGCCCGCAGGCTGCAGTCGTTGGCAGCACGCAGGCTCAGTAGTGGCGGCTCCCGGGTTCTAGAGAAAGTTCTAGAGCACAGGCTCCATAGTTGTGGCGCATGGACTTATTTGCCCCTTTGCACGTGGGATCTTCCCCGAGCAGGGATCAAACCTGTTTCCCCTGCACTGGCAGGACCACCTGGCAAGTCCATCTCCTGCTTTTATAAGTAGAGTGTTATATACATTTTGAGACTGTTTAATGTACGTGTGTGTGTCTTTATATGTGTCATTTCTCCATTCACTGACTTTTTCAGTCTTGTTGAAATCTTTGGTTTTCATCTAGTGTTTCAAGGCGCAAGAGAGCACACCACACTTTTCTATCCTAAAGGACAGAAGAGGTGTGGGCCCCACTAAGATTCCCTGTCCTACTTTGGAACAGGGAAGAGCTGCCTCTGCCCCGGACCATGCAGAAACTCTTCTTAAGCCCCTCTTCTTAGTCTCATTCCTTTCTCTTCATGTTCTTAACATTTATCCTAGACACTATGAAGGAGATATACTTTAAACATCTAGTTTCAGATGTTTGAAAGGAAAGGAGTTGTTTGCTTCACAACTGGTTAGAAGTTTGTGAGCTGGCAGGGCCCTGGTGCTTACCAGATTAGGTGTTAATTTGGGCTCCTTCATGGGAATCTCCCTGTGGGCGGTTGCATCAGTCTTGCTACACACCATGGGTGGCCCTTGAACTAACTATGTCTTTATGCCAACCAGGGCTGGTAAGGTTGATTTCTCATCTTTTCGCTTCTGTCTGCTTGAATGGGTGTCACCTGGTCCCATGGCTGGCCTTGGGGCATGTCACAGGGCCACCAACTCAGCCCAGTCAGACCCTCACAGGGGGCAGTTAGTGCTTGCTGTCCAAAACAGATGTGCCCACTGAGTGCTTGCATTTGTGGAGACTGACCTTCAAGGCTGACACTGCAGCTCCTGTGGGGCAGTTTCTGGTGACAGTTTTAAATGCTAAACAGGTCAGTAGAGAAAGCAGTTTTCCTTGAAGCAGACACAACATGACACTCAGAATTTCTTAGTAGGTCTTGAGAAATAGTGGAGTCCAGGTAAAAAGTGAGTGACTTTTAGGGGCCCAAGTTTCTGGGAAGTTGCCTAGAATTAGGGTTTCTGCATTATCAACTTTTGTTTTTCCTTGAATTTTGATGGAATCCTTGGCCAGTCGATTCCCATGATTGAATACTAACGTCTACCTGGATTTGGGAGGGGTTAGAGATGGCTGGATGGCATCACTGACTCAATGGACATGAGTTTGAGCAAGCTCCAGGAGTCGGTGATGGACAGGGAAGCCTGGTGTGCTGCAGTCCATGGGTTTGCAGAGTTGGACACAACTGAGCGACTGAACTGAGGGGCGGGTACATGCCCTTGACCTTAGCTTCCCCAAGTCTGGGGTTGGGGCTCAGGGAGGTGATGGTTGTCTGGAGTTTTGAGAGGAGTATGTGTCATCAGAGTGGGATAGGAAGTGTCGGGGGGCCGTGGGCTGGGGAAATGGATCTGATCTCTATGGGCCTTGCTTGCTCTCGGCCATGTTTTGAGTGCTAAACCTGTACTTTCTGAGTCTCTTCAATCACCAGCCCCTCCTGCCCCACCTGGACCCCAGTGCTCTAGACAGTACCCAGACTGCTGCACCTCCCCTCCTCCTGGCCACTGCTTTACAGGCTAGGTTCCCATCCAAGCCCTTCTGCCTGGAACTCTCTGTCTCCATGGGAATGGTTTCTGAAGTTGTCCAAATGGAATGAATCTCCCCCATTACCAAGACTCCATAACACATCCAGGTTATTTCCTTGAAGAATGGCTGTTTTCAAAGGCTGTACTTGTTTAAAAGGTTATTTTTTTTACATTTTTGACATGTATGTTAGCATTGTAAAAAATTTTTGAAACGTATGTTATATTTTTTGTATGTATTTTTTTGAAATGTATGTTATATTAACACTGTAAAAAGTTGGAAAACCCAGAACTTGAAAAAATTAAGTTCCCCAGTTGTTGCTACCTGGACACACGGTTATCTGTTCTGAAGTTTTCTCACAGTTCATACAAACTCAGCATGCACATACTTTATTTTAAACAAGGGATAACATCATATATGGGTACACAGCTTGATTATGACAAAGTACATGGACCTGTATTCTCATGACCAGCTCCTTCTAGAACCTTTCTCAGGGACCATCCCAGGTGCCAGAGATCTGAGTCTTACCTGTTTTTGAGCTTTACATAAATAGCACTGTACCCATACATCATTCTCGATTACACACACACATATATATGTACATATTTATAAAAATAGGTTCACTCTGAAAGCCCCATCCTGTAATCTTTTTCACTTATCAGTGATGATGGCTATGCCTCTGTGTCTGAAACATGGATCTTCCATATTTTCTGGTAAATGACTACCTGGTATTCCATGGTCTGGAACACGTTCCTCTGTATTTAACCATCCTACTGTTGTTGACATTTAGGTTGTTTACATTTTATGTGGAATTGTAAACAGTCCTTTTACATGCAGTGGCTGAAATCTTCTGTGCATCTTTTTTCCTTAAGATAAATCACCGGGAGCCGCCTGACTAGGTCAGAGAGCAGAGGTTTTCCTGGTTGCTCTGTGTCCTCAGACATGTGGCCCAGTAATGGCCCTTACCTCCTCCCCGGGGCACTGGGTGTCCCAGGCACTGCTGAGGACAGCTTTTTCTGCACAGCCATCTACCCTCATCCCCAGGCTTTGTGTGGGTACTAATCGGACTCTGTTTTATTTTCCAATAGCGTTGTGTGGTGCTTCGTTTTCTGAAGTTTCCTCCTAATAGGAAGAAGGTAAGATCAGTGGATTTGCCACCCCATCGTTAAAATAATTATTTAAGAAAACTTTGATTTTTTTTCTGATGCAAAAAAGTATTAATGCTAATTTTAGAAATTTGAATATGATATAAGCATTCAGTGCTGAAAGCGATGTGCCCATCATTCCTGCAGGACCCAGTGCTTTGGCCTGCTGGGTCATCATGGTCAGTCCCTGGGTAGTGAGTCAGGAGCCTACCAGACTAGTTCAGAGACCTCTGCTTATGACTGGGAAACCCAAAGGCCTTCACTTTGCCATGGCGATTTCCTTACACCCTGCTGCCTCAGTTTCCCTATCTGTGGAAGTCTAGCTATGAAAATGAAGTCTGTAATGCTGTGGTAGACAATCAGTGTTACAAGTCACAGCTGGCAGTTCAGATGGAGCGCTGGGTTTCTGTTCTCTGAGTCAGCCAAGCAGAGTACTGTGGGCACCCTTAGAAAACCACTGTTCTGCTGCATGCCTGCTGACCCCCGAGTTGCAGTGTCTATCTACCTTGAGGTGTGATGTTGCCGTGGTGTTTATCTAAGTGGTCACAGAGGTCAATATGCAGGAGCCCTGTGGGAGCCTTTCGTCTTTGATGTTCAGTGGGGAGGGCGTGATATGAGCATAGACTCTATCTTAAAAGGGCAGAAAAGGCTGGAGTTGCAGGTCACACTCACACAGTGGGGCAGGGCCGTCGTGCTGGGTGGTGAGTGGAAATTGGGCTCAAGATCAGGGTGTTGGAGACATGAGTCACCACCTCACCTCATTTGAATTATGGTGAAACAGCCAGAAAAGATGGTGAGGTGGATGGCTTATGGGTGCCAACGGTGGCTGATTGTGCAAATGAAAGGCACCCTTGTGGGTTAGTTTCATAGAATGAGAAGAGGGGACCAGGGGAGAAAGCTGAGGACCGTCGTCACGGTGGGACTGGCTGCAGTGAGGTCTGGGGCCGGTGTGGTCGGTGCAGAGAAAGATGGCTCAGGATGCGGGGGAGGTGCGGCTGCTGAAGAGACTCCTGCGGGGAGGTTCTGTTTCTGTGGAATCCAGGTGGAAACGAGAAACATTTCAGAGGCTGCCTGTAGTCCTCTCCCCTGCCCCCGTCCCCCACTCGGGGTCTGTGGAGCCCAGCCTTGGTGAAGGGTCAGACTTCTCTGGATGCCTCTGTTTTCAGTTCTTCCCGTTTACATTTATTGAGGTAATGTCTCTCAAGGCAACAGTGTGCTGTTTTGCTGTTGTTGTTATATAAATGGCTCTATGTGATGCCAGCTGCATTATTTGTGGGGAATTGTGTCTTATTCTGTCAATAAGAAGACCTTTTTGTCAGAAGCCTATGGCCACAGCTCTGCAGAAGCACTGCCTGTGTTCTGGAGTTTTTTTGCCAGGCTTCATCCTAACGCAGCAGTGCCTTGGGATGCAGGCTGTGGTCTGCCTATGTTCTGGTGCCTGCGGAGCAGCTCAGACCAAGACCTTCTCAGAGCCTGAGCCGTGTGTCAGGCACCTCTCAGCCCGCTGTTGAAGAAGACAGCCCTCTCGCTCCTGAGTGAGACCTGTGATCAACCCTTTGTCCTTCTTGCCTTGGGTGAGAGTGAGGGATACAAGATTGATTTTCTGTCTCACCTAAATCTCACAGCTTATCAACTCTTTAAGAACCTCTGGGGTAAAAGTGTTTTATTTCTACATTTAGAGGCTGAAGAATAAAATCTAAATATCTAGTAATTTTTGGATGGGAAAGATTTTTAAAGTCAAATTTCTCAGAAGGTGTGCACGGGCCACAGGTGGAATCCCCCTGTGTTCCTGGTGTGAGGAAGGCAGGGCCACAGATATGGTTCTTAAACTTACAGCTTCGGAATCACATGGGCCCTGAGTAGAATGCAGAGGTGGCCCAGGGGCCCCTGGGGACGGAAACTCCCCTGAGTGTGGTAGTCCCCGCGGCGGGGCCTACCTTCCTCCGGGTCCAGGGCCACTGGTGGTTTCCGTGGCCACGCACCTGGCGGCCCTGTATGTGACAGGGGCTCGTGGTGGTACCAGAGTCTGCCTTCTGGGAGCTCCCGGGCACTGAGGCCTCCTTGTCCTTCTCTTTACAGACCTCGGAAGAAATATTTCAGCACCTGCAGAACATAGTGGACTTTGGCAAAAATGTCATGAAAGAGTTTTTGGGTGAGAACTATGTTCATTGTGGGGTAAGTGATGTTTTTTAAATGTAGTCTAAATTCATGAGCACATTCTGTATCAAAATACCAACTTCTCAATTATAGTTTGAAAGTTTGTGCTTCACAATAACCCCTAATGTTAGTTACAGAGTTTCCAAGTGCTTTTCTCATTTTTGCCCCATGAGGTAGCAGAGCAGATCCTGTTATTCTCATTTGCTAGCTGAGAAGCATGGGATTCCGAGACACTTTGTCAGACCTTAACTTGCTGGGACCCCTGGGACTCCACCATGCCACCCTCAGGGGGGCATTCAAATTGGTGAGAGCTCTTGATGAGGTCCAGGCAGCAGCCTGGATCTTTGATAGGCACCTTCGAGCAAGGTAGGGAGAAAAGGGCCCCCGTACTGGGAGGTGTGACCTGGTCTCGTGGGAGACCCCAGCTGAAGCTCACGTGGGGTGGTGGCTTCCACCTGCCTGCAGGTGGTCTCTGTTGCTGGCTTCTGGTCTCAGTTACGGAGAGCAGTACTTGTTACAGGCAAGGTCTGCTGTTTGGATGCTCATGGAGCGGGCAGCATAAGAAGCCTCAATGGAGTGGCCCTGTGATCCTGGCAACCCTCAGAGTAGATGGCCATGGTCCACGTCTGGGACAGTCATTCCTACGCCTTGGCTTTGATCACCGCTGCGCCTCTGCTTCTGCTGGCCTTACTCCTTGTCTTAGATCAGAACCCTGAACAGATGATCAGATTTGTCATTTTGAACAGAGGGAATAGTACTGCCTGTTTTGCAAGTTCTGTACCTTGTGTGCATCTTGAGAAAAATGATGCCAAGAAGGATTGCCTGGCAAAACAGAATTTTAAGTGGCTCTGACAGCAAAATGTCCTCCTTTGACAGCTTAGGATGTACTATGGGTGGCGCCTCTCTGGGTTCCTTAGGGCTGTGGTCTTATCTGAAGACTGGGGCTAAGGATCCTCTTCCAGGGTGGCCCAGAACCACAGAGCTTGCAGTGTGGTGCTGGCTGTTGACCTGCTGACTGGGGCTCAGCAGCTCCCCATGTGGACTCTCTGCAGGGCTCTGAGCATCCTTGTGACTCGGTCCTGACTCTTCCAGTGCGCAGTCTGACAGATGACCTGTCAAGAAGTTGTGTCTGTCACTTCCACAGCATCCTGGGGTCTTTGCAGATCAATTCTAGGCAGTGTGGGACTACACAGAGGCAAAGGCCGCTGAGGCCATCCTGGGGGCCAGCACCACCCCTCCCCAGCTGTCCTGTTAGATTGTGGACACCTGAAACCCACCTCCTGTGAGAGCCTGAGTGACTGAGTGCTGGCTGCCTCCTCCTCCTCGGCCTGGACGGTGTCTGAGAGAACGCAGCTGTGCCGACTGTCAGTGTCCTTCCTGGGGCGAGAGCATGCTCGTCTGGCCAAGTGGGAGTGTTGCTCTGTCTCCCTCAGGGACTCTAGACTTTTCTTCCAGGAGGGGCCAATGGTGAAGAAGGGTGGTGAGGAGCTTGCGGTTCCAGCCAGTGGCAGCCTGGCAGGTGGGAATAACACTGGGCTGTCCCTTCAGGCCTAGGGCATGCTCTAACTCCGAGTTTGATTCTGTTTGTCCACAGTGGACAAGGCTCTGGGCCTGTGAGGTGGATTCACAAGGTCACATCTTGGGAGTATTCACCCTGTTGACATACCTCCTTTGCATGAAGACACTGCCAGAGTGAAACACAACCTGCTTTTCCTCCAGGTGGCTGTAGTAGTGAGAGGACTGCCACTCGGGCCCAGCACCTCTGGTCCTAATAAGACCATATTCAGGCAAAGTCCGCATTTGTAAACGATATGGTTTTCTCCTTCTGATGACATGAGCTAGCTTAGAGAGGGGCCCTGTTGAGAGCGTTTCCCTCTTCTGTGTCCTGAGACGAGAAATGACAAGCCCAGTGGTGAGAGCAAGGCTCAGACAGAGAGACAGACACACCCCTTGTGCCATGCTGCCTCCAACCCTGCCTGGCTGGTTTGGGGACTGATCTGGGCCTGTCTTCATGTGAGTTGGAGGTTAGGTGGGAAAGGGCGTGATGGAGGTGTGGCATGTAAATGGACAGGATCCCAGCATCCTCTTTCTAGGCCAGTCTCTTCCATCCCCTTGGGATTCTTTAGAAGTCAGAATTCTGCCACCCTGGAAATATAGGGAAGATGGTGAGCAATGTGGATTAAATAGAAACTCTTAGTTTGGGAGATTGCAAAGAAACAGCAAAGCAGAAAGAAGTTGCTTTTCTGTTTCTTGCCCCAGTGCACCAAATATTGGCTGTCCTGTAGCTGATGGGGGCACAGGATGTCCACCTGGGGATTTATTTTTTTAAAGATGATTTATTTTATTAGGCTGTGCTGGGATCCAGTTGTAGCACGTGGGATCTCCGATCCCGCATGGCATGCGGGATCCTTAGCTGCACCTTGCAGGATCTTTGCAGTTGTGGCATATGGGATCTAGTTTCCTGACCAGGGCTCAAACCCTGGTCCCCTGCATGTGGGAGTGCGGAGTCTTAGCCACTGGGCCATGAGGGAAATCCCTTACCCAGAGATTAATATTTGATCAGACCCCGTTCCTTGAGCTGCTTCTCAGATGGGAATGTGAGAAGCCCCAGGTTGCCCGAGGAGACAGCTGGTGAGGAAGTTTTTGCAGGCAGAGGGCTGTCTCAGGCCCCTGCTCTGCCATCCACAGACCTCTGGAGAATGAGGATGAGGTCGCCTTGAGAACACAGGAGCTGCCTGAGGAGTATTCTCTGGAGACTGATTGTGGGTGACATTGGGCATGCTGCTAGCCACTGCCATTGTGGACACCAGCCATCCTGAGGAGGGCCTGTTCCTGTTAGTGCACAGAGACGTTAGTGGTGAAGAATCCACCAATCAGCGCAGGAGACACAGGAGATGTAGGTTTGATCCTTGGGTCGGGAGGATCCCCTGGAGAAGGAAATGGCAGCCCACTCCAGTATTTCTTGCCTGGAAAATTCCATGGACAGAGGAGCCTGGTGGGCTACAGTCCATGGGGTCCCAAAGAGTTGGACATAATCTGGACATGTCCTTAAAATAACAGAGCAGCTTTTATTCCCAAAACTCACATACTGAGTGTTTTTTAATGTGGTAAAATATACAGAACATAAAGCTTACCATTTTAAGCATTTTAAAGTCTGCAGTTCTGTGGCATTAAGTACGTTTACCTTGTTGTGTAACACACACTGAGTATTTCTTATTTGTTCTTACAGGAAGTTGTTCAGCTGCCTTTAGATTTTGTGAAACAGCTTTGTTTAAAGATACAGTGTGAAAGACCAGGTAAGGGTTTCTAACTTACAAAATTTATAATATTCCGTTTGAAAAGTGTTTGATGTTAGGCAGATACAGTTTTTAGCAACTTTTTTGCCAGGGACTTCATTATCAGGGGTAGAAATCCTAGGAGTTTGTGAATACAATTCTGGGTGTCAAATATGCAGATCACTGCAGGGAATATATGACCAAGAACTAATTCATAAAAATAATGCTTTTGAGGGGCAAAAGGTAGCTGAAGGAGTTGGAGGAGAGTTAGGGAAGGGAAGGTGGGCTCTAGGGTGGTCTGGAGGAGTCCAAAAGAAAACCAGAGCAGACCTGAGCTGTGGAGGGTGGGCCAGGCCCTAGAGGAGGGCAGTCCTGAGTTCCTTCTTTCAGAAGCCAGCACCACCCAACCTGCTTATCCTCTTGAGGTAAGCTGGGAGACTTGAGTTTTTGTACCTCCCACCACACCTCACTTACTTCCCTGAACTCCAGGAGTTGGTGATGGACAGGGAGGCCTGGCGTGCTGTGGTTCATGGGGTCATAAAGAGTCGGACACGACTGAGCGACTGAACTGGAGCTGGATCACCATACATAGCTTCCCCCATCACCACACGTGATTTCTACCCAGCAGTAGAAATGTACCGCCCCATCCGTCTCCCCGCCACCCCCCCCCCACCACCCCTGCAATATATACTTGCTCCTCCTCACCTCCCAGACTTTCCCCCTTCACCTTCTGTACCTTTCCCCACTGGCCATACTTCCCTATCACCAATAATATGTTCCCCCATCAAACCAATTACCACACATAGCAGCCCCCATCACCTCCAGTACCTTCCCCCATCACCTCACATACCCCCCATCATCTCACAGACCACCCCGATCACCTTCCCCAATCACCTCACATACCTCCTGCATCACCTCTCATACCTTCCCCCAATTACCTATCTTCCCCCATCACCTCACATATCTTCCCCCATTAGCTCCCATACTCTCTCATCATCTCTCATACCTTCCCCCATCACTTCCCATCCCCTCCCCTCATCATTTCCCATACCCTCTCCCCATCATATCACATACCCCCAAACTCCTCATACCTCCCCGCATCACCTCCCATGCCTCCCCTATCACTTCCCATACCTTCCCTCATCACCTCACATACCCCCATCACCTCCCATACCTTCAGCCATCACCTTGTATACCTCCCACCATCATCTCCCATATACTCTCCCCATCACCTCACATACCCACCCTATCACCTCCTATACCTTCCTCCGTTGTCTCACATACCTCCCCCATCTCCTCACATACCTTCCTCTGTTGTCTCACATACCTCCCCCATCTCCTCACATACCCCCCATCACCTCCCATACCTTCCTCCGTTGTCTCACATACCTCCCCCATCTCCTCACATACCTTCCTCCATTATCTCACATACCTCCCCCATCTCCTCACGTACCCCTCATCACCTCCCATACCTTCCTCCGTTGTCTCACATACCTCCCCCATCACCTCACATACCTTCCTCTGTTGTCTCACATACCTCCCCCATCTCCTCACATACCCCCATCACCTCCCATACCTTCCTCCGTTGTCTCACATACCTCCCCCATCTCCTCACATACCTTCCTCCATTATCTCACATACCTCCCCCATCTCCTCACGTACCCCTCATCACCTCCCATACCTTCCTCCGTTGTCTCACATACCTCCCCCATCACCTCACATACCTTCCTCTGTTGTCTCACATACCTCCCCCATCTCCTCACATACCCCCATCACCTCCCATACCTTCCTCCGTTGTCTCACATACCTCCCCCATCTCCTCACATACCTTCCTCCATTATCTCACATACCTCCCCCATCTCCTCACATACCCCCATCACCTCCCATACCTTCCTCCGTTGTCTCACATACCTCCCCCATCTCCTCACATACCTTCCTCCATTATCTCACATACCTCCCCCATCTCCTCACATACCCCCATCACCTCCCATACCTTCCTCCGTTGTCTCACATACCTCCCCCATCTCCTCACATACCTTCCTCCATTATCTCACATACCTCCCCCATCTCCTCACATACCCCCATCACCTCCCATACCTTCCTCCGTTGTCTCACATACCTCCCCCATCTCCTCACATACCCCCATCACCTCCCAAACCTTCCCCTATTACCTTACGTGTTCTCTGTCTATTATCTCCCATACCCTCTCCCCATCACCTCACATACTTCCCATCTCCTCACATACATCCCCTATCACCTCATATATTTTCCCCCATCCCCTCACATACTCTCCCCCATCACCTCCTATACCTTCCCTTATCACCTCAAATATCCTCCCCCCACCTCCCCACACCCCCCCATCACCTCTCATACTCTCCCCATCACATCCCCACACCCCCCATCACCTCCCCACATCCCCCATCACCTCCCATACGCTCCCCATCACCTCCCATCCTTTCCCCTATCACCTCCCATCCTCTCCTACCATCCTACCATCTCCACACCCTCTCCCTATCACCTCACATACCCCCATCTCCTCACATACCCCCCATCACCTCACATATCTTCCCTCATTACCTCAGATGCCCTCCGTCCCATCACCTCATATATCACCCCTATCACCTCTCATAACGCGCCCCTCCCCCCCCCCCCCCCCCCCGCCACCCCGCCATCACCTCACATAACTTCTCCCCCATCAGCTCAGGTATTTTCCCTCCATACCTTAGGTACTTTCCCTATACTTATTTGTCACAGTAATGACACTAACCATGTTAAAGCTTTTCCTTTCACAGTCAGAGACAGAGATATAAAATTTATGTTGTTAAGGAGTGAAATGTCTCCTCCTAAATCACGGCCAGGCAGTCAGAGTGTGTAGTAAGCCAATATGAAATTTTTTTCTGTATTTGATTAAGAAAATGGAAGAAAACAGGATACTGTGCCCTGGAGCCCCTGGTTTGGGGAGCAATGAGGAGCAGGGCTTCATGGGTGGAAACAGGTAATGAAGGGGAAGGAGGCAGCAGCCTTGTTCAAAACCTGGACTGTGTCTTGGCTCTGTTTTCCTCATCTAGACAGACTGAGGCCCGCTGTGATTCTGCCTCCTAGTTACTAGTGCCATGCGGCATCATTAGTTTTATAATCAGCAGTTATACTACTTAACAGTGATAAGACTGTCCCCTGTGGTAACAGTGACTCACACTCAGCCTTGTTGTGTGGAAGGAGGAATCTAGAGGCCATATCTTATGTGACTGTCTGCAGTATAACTTCTAGTAGTCAGTGCTGAGGAAACATTAGTGTTTGAATATTCTGAAGGAAGCTTTAAAAGGAAGGTAGTGGCTGTTGCCGCCTTCTCTGGACTCCTGGGTTAAGGGAGTCAACAGAATTGGGGGGCAGTTTCCAAGATCACTCTCACTTTTGATGGCAGCTGCATATTTGAGGGTCCCCAGGACCAACCTCAGATCTGATAATTTGCTAGGAGGACACACAGAACTCATTGTTATTCTCATGGTTATGGCTTAGGGACACAGATTAAAACCAGCTGAGAGAAGAGGGGTCAAGGTTTTTGCTGGGGCTTGGTCATGTAGACTGGAGAAGGCAATGACACCTCACTCTAGTACTGTTGCCTGGAAAATCCCATGGACGGAGGAGCCTGGTAGGCCACAGTCCATGGGGTCGTGAAGAGTTGGACACGACTGAGCGACTTCACTTTCACTTTTCACTTTCATGCATTGGAGAAGGAAATGGCAACCACTCCAGTGTTCTTGCCTGGAGAATCCCAGGGCCTGGGGAGCCTGGTGGGCTGCCGTCTATGGGATCGCACAGAGTCGGACACGACTGAAGCGACTTAGCAGCAGCAGCAGCAGGGCATGTAGACACAGCTGGCCACCTGTGTGGCTGCCCTCAACCTCCAGCCCCTCCAGAGGTGGAGCTGGTACTACAAGGTCCAAACTCCTACCAGGAATCACAGTGTTATCCTTGTGTGACTCTAGGTCCTTACAGAGACTCCTCAGGCAGGATAACCCAAGCTTTAGAGGTGACCTCCCCAAAGCAGAGGCTGAGTTGGTCCTGCCCCCAGCAGGAGCCCAGGCTGCCATGGAGTTGTCTTGCTGCTCTCGCTGACCCTCAGTTATCTTCCTCTCTCTGTTCTCCAGAATCTCGCTGTGACAAGGACCTGGACACGCTCAGTGGCTATGCCCTGTGCCTCCCCAACCTAGCCAGACTGCAGACCTACCAGTTTGCAGAGCGCCGGCCGATTCTGTGTGTGGAGATCAAGGTGCATATTTGTTAAAGGGAAATGGTATTGGGGAAAAAGGAGAAATTGTAAATCCATGGGTCATCTGCCTGGAGTGCACTTTCCCCACCTTGAGGTAGGGGCTACAAAGGATGTTGCTTGTCTAGTGGAGGTCAGTGATTACTGGAGAAGGGTCACTCCCCTGCTTCAACTCTGTGACTCCCTGTCCAGCATGGCCACCTGAGTCTCCCTCAGGAAGCCTCCCAGGTATCTCGTTGTTTCCTTTCTCCAAACCTCTGGTGGTGACTTCTGGGTCATGCTATTGGCCCTGAGCATTCACACTCCGGATGTTCAGTGTAGACGATGTTCTGCCTCTCTAAACAGAGGCTAATGTCTCAGGTGTCACAAATGATTTGGTGCCCTGACACAGAACTCTGGATTTTAAAAGATAACCAGAATTTCAGACATTCTGGGATCCTAGGAACCATGAGATGAGCACCATTGTGTTCACTCAGTCTTATCAGAGAGACCGTGGGTTCTGCTTCTTGGAGCTGAGAGTGTGGGACAGATCTGCACTCCTGGTCTTTCCAGTCTTGTTCTATAATGAAAACACAGGGTTATTCTATTGCAGTTTGTCAAGTGAGCAACTCAGGCCTCGTTGTTCTTCTCCAGTGAGAGTTCTGGGTGGATTCTCCAGGGGCAAAGAGAGATTTATACGATACAGTGAGGGCGGCATCAATTCCCACTTGAGACTGAAGATAAAAGCAACTTTTGGGAATGTTTGTAGCTAATACTTCCTGATTCTCCTGGGAATTGCACTTCATCATCCTGTAGTTATATGTCTGCCTGAAGGTATATGTTTTCTCCCTAAGCGTTTTTTCTTCCTTATCTGTTTTGCAGCCCAAATGCGGGTTTATTCCCTCCTCCAGTGATGTTACACACGAGCTGAAGCACAGGGTGTGTCGTTACTGCATGCACCAGCACCTCAAGGTAGGAGCTGGCCTCCGGGCGCTCACTGCACAGAGCCTGGGGTGAATGGCTGGGTCATCTAGAGTTTTCAGAGGAGTAAAATAAAATGGAGATACTGTTTACCTTTTATTTCAAAAGTAGTTCATCTTTTTCTTCTTAATTGAGATAGTTATACATATCCTAAGGTTTACCCTTTTAAAGTGTATAATCCAGCAGATTTTAGTCTATTCGTAAGATTGTACAACCATCACCACTATGGAATTCCAGAACATTTCATCACCTCAAAAAGAAGTCCTGTGCCCATTAGCAGTCACCCATTGTCCTGCCAACCCTTGGCAACTACCGAATCTGTGGATCTGCTTATTCTGGACATTTCATGCAAGCGGAGTCACACAAATTATGGCTTTGTGTGACTGTCTTCTTTTAGTTAACATAATACTTTTGAGGTTAATACATGCTGTGGCATTTATCAGCACCGCATTCTTTTTATGACTGAATAATAATCCTCCATTGTATGGGAACATCTTGTTTACCCATTCATCTATTGATGGACATACGGCTTTTTCATTTTGGCTACTGTGAATAATGTTGCTGTAAACGTATGTGTACATGTACATGTTTGAGTCACTTTTTTTCAGTTTTCTTGGGTATATTCCTAGGAGTGGAATTGCTGGATCTTGGGGGAAATTATGTTTAAAGTTTTGAGGAAATGGCAGACTGTTTTGCATAGCTATAGCACAATTCTGTATTCCCCCCAGCAGTGAACGGATGTGAGAGCGGATAATAAAGAAAGACCATAAATGCAAATTTTGGGAGATAGTGAAGGACAGGGAAGCCTGGCATGCTGTAGCTCATAGGGCTGCAAAGAATTGGACATAACTTAGCAACTGAACAACAGCAGCCACAAATGCATGAGGGCTCCGGTTTCTCCACATCCTGGCTTCACCAGCACTAATTCTTACCCCTGTTTGTGATTGTAGTCATCCTAATGGATACAAAGTAGTATCTCAAGTGATTTTCATTTGCATTTCTCCAAAGGTTAGTGATGTTGAACATCTGTTCGTTTGCTTATTGGCCATTTGTATGTCTTCTTTGGAGAGCTGTCTCTTCAAATTCCTCACCCATTTTTGAAATGAGTTGTGATTTTTTTAGTTGTTTTAGGGGTTCTTTGTATATTTTAGATATTAATCTCTTTATCAGATATGTGATTTGCAAATCTTTTCTCCCATTCTGTTAGTTGCCTTTTTGCTCTGTTGACAGTGTTGCACAGAAGTTTTACATTTTGATAAAGTCTGATTTGTCTTTTTTCACTCTTGTTGCCTATGCCTTTGCTTTCATATTCAAGAAATTGTTACCTAAACTAAGGGCATATGCTTTTCTGATATGTTTTCTTCTACGAGTTTTATAGTTTTAGCTCTTATGTTTTGGTCTTTGATCTGTTTTGAGTTAGTTTTTATATTTGGTGTTAGATAAGGGTCCAGCTTCATTCTTTTACATGTGATATCCAGTTTTTCCAGCACCACTTGTGAAAAGACTGTCATTTCTCCATTGATTGGTGTTGGTGGATTTATTGGCCTTATACGTGAGGTCTCAATTCTGACCTTTCTATCGGTCTGTCCTTATGCCACTCTTGTTGAAATCAGGAAGTATTAGTCTTCTAGCTTTGTTTTTCTTTTTCAAGATTGTTTTGGCTATTTGAAGCTCCTTTACAATTACGTATGATTTTGAGAGTTGGATTTTTTGTAACTGCAAACAATTGCAGTCGGAATTTTGTTGGAATTTTGACAGAAATTACAGGAAGTTATAGATCACTTTGGATAGTGTATAAGTGTTAGTCACTCAGTTGTGTCCAACTCTTTACAACCCCGTGGACTGTGTAGCCTGCCAGGAACCTCTGTCCGTGGAGTTCTCCAGGCAAGAATACTGGACTGGGTGGCCATTCCCTTCTCCAGGGGATCTTCCCAACCCAGGGATCGAACCTGTGCCTCCTGCATTGCAGGCAGATTCTTACCATCTAAGCCACCAGGGAAGCCTTGCCATCCTGTCTTTCTACTCATTTAGGTTTTCTTTAATTTCTTTCAGCAACATTTTTTAGTTTTCAGTGTACCAGTCTTTTGCCACTTTGGTTAAATTTATATCTAGGTATTTTATTCTTTTGGAATATTGTAAATGTTATAAATAGAACTGCTTCCTTAATTTCCTTTTTGGTTTATTTATTGCTGGAATATAGAAACACAACTAATATGTGTGTTGTACCCTACAACTTTGCTGCATTTATTTATTAGCTCTGGTAGCTTTCTTTGTATATTCTTTGGAATCTTCTATGTACAGAATTGTGTCATCTGTAAATAGAGTTTTATTTCTTCCTTTCCAATATAGATGTCTTTAAGCTTCATGATTTCCAAGAAACCAGCTGAGACTTTGACAGGGAATCATTGTGCTGCACATTTGTGTGGGAAGTGCTGCCCCCTCAACAGTATTAGTACTCTGTGAATGCAGGGTTTTTTCATTTATTTAGATCTTTAATTTCTTTCAGAAATGTTATAAAGTTTTCAGCATATAGGTTTTATATTTCCTTTGTTGAACTTATCCTTAGTGCTTTGTTCTTGGAGATGCCATCGTAAGTAGAGGCTTTCCTGGTGGCTCAGATGGTAGAGAAGCAGCCTGCAATGCAGGAGACCTGGGTTTGATCCCTGGGTCAGGAAGATCCCCTGGAGAAGTAAATGGCAACCCAGTCCAGTATTCTTACCTGGAGAATCCCATGGGCAGAGGAGCCTGACGGACGATAGTCCATGGGGTCGCAAAGAGTTGGACACGACTGAGCGACTAAGCACTGTAAATAGAATTTTTAAAAACGTCATTTTCAAGTTGTTTATTGCATAGAAATGCAATGACTTTTTTGAAATAAATATAGGTATTTAATTGTGATGAAATATACATGACATAAAACTTCCTATTTTAACCATTAAGTGCACAGTTAAGAGGTGTGAAGTGCGTTTACATTGTGGTACAACTATCATTACTGTCCATTTCCAGAATGTTTTTTGTTTTGTAAAACCAAAACTCTACATCCATGAAATAACACATTTCTTCCTTTCTCAGGCCCCTGGCACCCACCATTGTAGTTTCTATCTCTGTGAATTTGACTACTGTAGGTACTTCATATATGTGGAATCATACAGTATTTGTCCTTTTGTGACTGACTTATTTCACCCATAATGTCCTCAAGATTCATCCATACTGTAGCTTGTATCAGAAGTTTCTTCCTTCTCAAGGCTGCATAGTGTCCATTGAACGTGTATAATATATTTGGTTTATCCCATTCATCCGTCGATGGTCCCTGGGCTGCTCCCATCTCTTGCCTGTTGTGAATAATACTTCCGTGAACGTGGTTGTACAAGTATTTCTTTGAGACTCTGCTCCCAGTTTTTTTGGGTATACACCCAGAAGCAGTAGTGCTGACCCATATGGTAATTCTGGGTTTAACTATAAGTACAGTATTATATAGAAGTAGTAAGAGTGGCTATCCTTATCTTGTTCCTGGTCTTGAGGGGTAAAGCTTTTGGTTTTTCACTGTAGAATGTAATGTTCTCACTGTAAGTTTGTCAAATTTTTTTTTATTTTTAGAGTTTTGTTTTTTAAATCGTGAAAGAATGTTAGATTTTGTCACATGCTTGTCTTGCATCTGTTGAGATGATCATGAGGTATTTTCCTCTTTCTATTAATATGGTGTTGATTGATTTTCATATGTTGAACCACCCTTGTGTTTGACAGATAAATGCCACTTGATGAAGGTGTGTAATCTGTAGTATGCTACTTATTTTGGTTTGTTAGTTTTTGTTGAGGATTTTTTCTTGAGGGATATTTGTAGTTTCTAGTGATGTTTTTGTCTAGTTTTGGTACCAGGATGATAATTGGCTTGATAGAATGAATTCGGAAGATTTTCCATCTTTTACTCTTCATTTTTTGGAAGAGTTTGAGTATTGGTGTTGATTTTTCTTCAAACATTTAGTGGAATTCAGTAGCAAAGCCATCTGGTCCTGGGATTTTCTTGTTGAAAGGTTTTTGATTACTGATTCAGTCTTTTGTTATGTCTGTTTACATTCTCTATTTCTTCTTGAGTCAGTTTTGGTAGCTGTATGTTTCTAAAGAATTTGTTCATTTCACATAATTTGTTGGCATGTAATTGTTCACAGCATTTCTCTAAACTTATTTTTATTCCTGCAAGATTGATAGTAATGTATTTTCTTTCATTCTTAGTCATTTGAGTCCTGTCTTTTTTTTTTTCTTGCCATAAGCAATTACTCTGCTAGTTGATTTTGTTCACTTAAATAACGCTTGAAGATTGCTTGCTGTGTGTCTGTCAAGGCTCTTTGTTATGTGTTTGGATAACGCATGTATAGATGCACATACCCTTCTTTTCTTTTTAAAGCAAGTTATTTCATATGCATTGTTCTGCCACTTGCTTTTCTCTTTGAATAAATATTTGTGATTTTGCCTCTGTCTGTTAGTGGCCGCATATTATTTACTGATTCTTTCATTCAACATGTGGCTTGCTGTGTCCTAGTCCATAAGAGCAGATGTGCTTTGATTTATTTAGTTGTTTCTAGGTCTTGCTGTGTTTCACAGGTTGTTTCACATGTCGCAGTGAACATCCTTGACCCAGTGATTCCTCATAGATTTGCCAAATCAGGGGGCATCCATCTTTAAAATTGTGATGGAAACCAGCAAGTTGCCTTTCAAAGGTTGTGCCAATTTGTCTTCTCACCGACAACATGAAATTGCTAGTTGGGTGCAACCTACCTTTCCTGGATATTATAATTGTAAAGATTTGTTCATCTGATTACCAAAATTCAGCCATGACATCTTATAAAGGTGCTGGCTGCATTTCTCTGCTCATGTGGAGGGGCTGGCAGCTACGTGAGGCTCTCAGAGGAGGGCCGAGGTTTCTTGGAGTCAGAGTCAAGCTCCCTGTGCCAGCTCCCTGCACCTGGAGGTGGTGTCCCCTGCTGGGCCCTTCAGCTGCCTTGGTGATCTCACAGTCCCTCGAGCTCTTCTGTGTGTTAGAGTTAGCCCAGTGTGCCTCCCCAGTCCCATCACTGACACCCTGTGGTGATTTCTTAACAGGTAGCAACTGGGAAGTGGAAGCAGATAAGTAAATACTGCCCTCTCGATCTCTACTCAGGGTAAGAGAATACTTCTCCTTTGTCCCTAGTGCTGCCTCCCTTGGTGGTGGTGGTGGGGTGTGTGGCATTCTCTGTAGTGGGGGGTGGAGGGTGCATTCTGTGAGGTAGGGGCTACTTGCCTGCAGAAAGCAGGGCCCTGGGCAGGGCTCAGGTTTCTTGCCTGGGGTCAGCATTGCCTCAATAGGTTCCTGCAGATTACCAGTGGCTGGGGAGTTGTTGCCAGAGGAAGGGGCAGAGAGAAGGGTAGGGATTAGGGGCGGTAATGGGGGTGCCTCTCTGAAGAGGGCTGGGGAGAATACAGCTCCTTAATCTGCAAAGCTTGGAGATCTCAAGTGGCAACTCTTGGGCATGTCCCCTGAGCCACAGGCAGGTAAATGCAAAGTCTGCTCTAATTGTCAATAATACTTTCTCTTTTTAGAAATAAACAGAGAATGTACTTTGCTTTGAAAAGCTTGTTACAGGAGGCACAGAACAACTTAAAGATCTTTAAGGTAAAAGTTGCTTCTATTTTATGGCTTTTGGGTGGGTCCAGTGGGTGTCTGAACTGAGCTGGATGAAGCCCTGGTGCTATGGTCCCTAACAGGGCTCTGTGACCCGCAGACAAGGGCATCTGCACAGAGGCTGCCTCAGTATGATCCCTTGGGTCTTTTTTCCAAGCCTTATTTCATGAGCGCGTGCCATCCTGGGACTCCTGGGGTGTGTAATGGTAACTCCTTGCCCACTGGGTGGCCTCAGACTCAAGGCACAGACCCTGACTCTGGTTCTTGGGTAAAGATGGCCCTGACCGCGTCTCAGGTGTCCTCTGTGGTTGAGATGGGAGTAGGACCTGGGGCAGGGCAACCTAAAGGGTGGCCACACCTGTGCCTTTCCTCCCGGTTAACTTAGGGAACTTACAGTTAGGGGATCTCCTTGTCAGTTAGTGAGTTCTCAGAGTCCTGCAGCTCTGATTGTCCTGCATCCTGATTGTGTAGGGGAAGGGTTCTGCATGCAGCATACTCACCATCTGGCACTGGCACCTTCTGCTTCCTCATGACCACCTGCTTCTGGCACCCTGACTGGACTTGCTCAGGCCCTGTGGTCCCTACCTCCTGCTGTCAGGCATACATGGAGGAGATGCTGAGGGGCAGAGGAGTGGGGAGAAGGGGTGCAGGAAGAGGGGGCAGGGCTGGCCCAGATCTGGGGAAGAGTTTGTATTGGAAATATGTCCCCTGGGGTCCCCCTTGTCATCTCCTTTTCTGCTTACCACTGACTGCTCCCAGTCCTGGTTATGTTCTTACTAGGTGTGGCATATAAGCAAGAGCTCGTGACAGGCTCCAGGTTTACAGGCGGTGGATCTGTGTGGCGTAGCAGGGCTGCTGGGTCTGGACGGCCTGGTGCCCTCTGCATCCTGCTCCGTGTGGATAGTGCTGCTCTGCATACTGGATGCCCCTCAGAATCCCCTCAGAGCAGACAGTGCTGCTCTGCATACTGGGTGCCCCTCAGAAGTGAGCTTGGGGAATGTGGGCGTGAAGCCTATTCTTGACTCACTTCTCCCCGTATGGTTCAGAAACCTGGTCAGTTGAATCAGCTTTACCTTGTCTCCTGCCTTGCCAAATCAAGAAAAAGAGACATAGTTTAAAATCAGTTTTTGTTTTTAACTCTTATAAAGACTTTAGGAATTTTATATTTAAATGCCAAAGATAAGTTCCCTCTCTTCTGGGGATTTATTTGGAACCTATAGTAAGGCTGGCATTTTGTCTCAAGTGGACCCTTTTCTGACTGCCCTCACGTAGGCTGGCCTATTAGGCCAGCATAAGCTGAGTGGTGAGTCTGACTTGGCCCCTGGATCAGTTGACCTGGGACCTGGGACTGAGAACCCTGGCTATCTGCTGCTTCTGTTGAACTCAGCTAAGGGGAAAATCCAGAGATTGAGATAATAGTTTCAAAAGAGATGGATTAAAATAAGTGACATGGAATGGCTTTTTAAAATAACACCAGGAGCAATGCAGTACATTTTGCAAGTGCTGGCAAGCTCTCTCTCGTGAAGTTCCAGGTGTGGGGAGGTCTCCTGGATCGTGATCCATGCTGCCACTATGTTCTCTGCCGTTGGTGCCTTCTCCTTGTCTGTCTGAATGTTGTTCACAGACTCCAAGCCTGTGGCTCTGTCCACCCTAATACTGGACACCTGTGAGATGTGGTGGGGGCCATGTGGGACTGTCACAGAGACTGGGATGACAGTGCTCTGCACGTGTCACATGAGGTTTTTAGCAACTGTATGTGTATATGTAAGATGCCTGTCTGCCTGGATTCCAGACACTGGGGAGAGAAGGCCTTCTACTGTCCAGAGTCACTCAGCTGCTCATGGGCCTGGAGGAGAGAGCTTCATGGTGGGCCAAGGCTGCCCCTGCACTGGACGGCAGGCTGAGCCCTGGCCCTACCTTCTGGCCACAGCCCATGTTGAGTGGTTTTGGCTCCATACTTCGTCTTGGCCTGCTTTCCTCCCAGAAGCTCCTCCTTTTCCTTTGCCTGGCACACCCACCCTCCCTCTGTAAGGCCCGTCTCAAGGGGCAGCATCTCTTGTTGGTTTCTCCTGGTCCTTTGGTCAGCAGCGGCCTCAGCTGTGTTCCCATCTCTCTGGGCACCCGCATCTGCGCCCTCTGACGGTGCTGACAGGGGACTCCTAGGGAGGCATCATGCTGCTGAATCCCCGTCCACGCTTCTTAGTGGACTGAATTGACCCCCATCTGCAACCTGGGGGCAGAGCTGGGATCGTCCTCGTGGTATCATCTACTGCACAACAGCCACTGATCCTCTCGGTTTCTGTGGCCAGAAGGAGCAGCATAGCTGGTTCTGGCTCAGGGCCTCTCAAGGCTGCATCTCATCTGAGGGCTCAGCTGTGGGGCCAGAGGCTCTGCTGCTCGGATGGTGCCCCCACAGCCATAGGCAGGAGACCCAACAGCTCCATGGCAGCTCAGTGTGGCTGCTGTGATCTGAGAAGAGAATCATTAGGACGGAATCCACAGCATCTTAATCTTGCCAGGGGTATGCTGTTGGCTGTACTTGTATTCTGTCAGTCACACAGACTAAACCTCCACTGTTTGGAGAGAGAACTACGGGGTGTGAGTATCAAGGGATGAAGGCCACTGGGGACCTACTGGAGGGTGCTGACCACACTCTCACAGACTAGAAAATGTCTGTCCCCTGGGATTGGCTGCTGATCAAGCTTTTTCCTGGACATTGCAGACCCCTGTAAAAAGTCATGGGGTTGCACCTACTGAGCATCCCTTTCTGTAGCCCTGGGATCATTGGTGCCATGAGGAGTTTCTTTGCTGGACTTTGTTTTAAAAGGCAGGATTGGCCTCCAAAATGAAGACTTCCGTATTAGTGATGCTGATGGCCTTAACCACCCTGGCTGGAGCCTGGCTTAGTCTTTCACAGAGGACAGAAGGCTCTGGGATGCTGGCTGCCAATGTACGCCCACAGTGGTTGAGCAGTTTGTCTGCTCAGGGCCAGACTGATACTCTGTGTCCCTCAGTAGCACAGTGTCACTTGGCCTCTTCAGTAACAGGCTAGGGTCTTTTCAGTAACAGGCTAGGATCTTTGGGAGTTGTGCTTTGGGCTGAGTTTGTTTGAGGTTGCCTGCATACCACGTGTTCCTGTCTGAGGGTTTGAATTTCAGGTCTGGGGCCTTTCTGGTCTTTGGTTTTTGAGAACTTTTCTTCTTTTTCATGTTCCAGTGGGATTTTCCACTTGGTCAGTTAATGTGGTACATGAGGGTGGGTAGAGACCCTAAATGGGGGCACGTGTAAAATGTCAAGTGCCTTTGCCTATCTAGTGGGTGGGGACGGAGGTGTTTTTCTATCAACCTGTTGGAGTTGATGTTTCCCTGTCTCTTTCCCTTCCTGAAGAATGGTGAGCTGATTTATGGCTGCAAAGATGCCCGCAGCCCCATGGCTGACTGGAGTGAGCTCGCACACCACCTGAAGCCATTCTTCTTCCCATCCAATGGCCTGGCCAGTGGACCCCACTGCACAAGGGCTGTGATCCGGGAGCTGGTGCGTGTCATCACACGGGTGCTACTGAGTGGCTCGGACAAGGGCCGGGCAGGTGCCCTCAGGTCGGGGCCTGGGCTGCGGGGCCCACCCGTCTGTGAAGCCAGCCCTTTCAGCAGGAGCCTGCGCTGCCAAGGTAGGCCTGGTGGGCGGGCTGGGCGCAAGGGAAGCAGAGCTTGTGGCATGGCCTGCAAGGGTCCTGCCTGGCCTCACGGAGCTTCTGTGGGAGCAGCCTTGGTCCCGTCAGGGCTCCCCAAAGCTGGGCCTCCCTATCATCTCAGCCCCAGGTGGGGACATTACCGTTCTCATCTCCTGTCTGGGTTTATAAATTGCAGCATACATTGGAGCTATAAGATTCTCTCTAAATGTCGTCCGACATGTCTGACATCCTCTGTGGTTTCTCTACATTGTTCCATCTCATTGCAGCCCTGGAGGTGGGTTTTCCTTGGCCTTTCTTTTAGATGGAGAGAGCTGAGGCCCAGAATATTGGACTCCCACAGTGCAAGGCCCTTTAGGGTGGGTGGGTGGCCTCAGTGGGTGGCAGTTTGCAGATAGGTTATGAACACAGATGTATGAGACCTGTGACTCTGGGTGTCTCCTACTCTAGGCCCCATTCCTTACAGACTTGCCATGGGCTGGCTTTGACTTAGTGGGCACCCAAACTTCAAGGTGACTTTGTGACTGTTTTGGGTTTTGCCATGAATGTTCACGGCTCCTCATTTGCCACCTTTGTCATCTGCTGGCAGGCTCGCCAACATGCTCAAGTATGTAGCATGTGGAGCCGTAACCAGGATCTTATTTTGAGGGGCTGACTAGGAGGATTCAGATTATTCAGTTTTTGTGCTGCCAGTCCCTGTAGTCTCTTGGAGCCTCTGAGGATGCTGTGGGGGTGTGACACAGGGAGACGGCAGCTTTGCTCCTGCATGGATTTTAGGTGCGGTGGTTTTCCCATGCAGCTACCTGGGCACAAGTCACCCTTCTTTTGTCCCCCATGCAATGGCACAGATGAATTTTGCGGGTATTTTTCTTGTTGCAAAAGTGATGCCTACTCATTTCAGACAATTTTTGTAAACTCATGCCCGTGTTTGGGTACTTAACTGCTTGTAAGTAGACAGAACTTGTTTGGAAGGACACACAGGTGGACACTGGTCAGAGACCCCTGTGGACTTTTCTTCCAGACCTTCCCTGCATACGTACACAGACACAAGTCTGACCCATGGGATGTACAATGTATTCTACATGCTATTTTTTTAACTTATTTTTTGACCATAAAGTAGATACTCTACTATATGAATAACCTGTAATTGTAACAAATCCCTTTTAGCTGGACCTGTGCATTTTCACTCTGTCTTGGATGACTGAGCATGTTTTGCCAGAAGTGGGAGGTCAGAGTGTCAGAACTGGACATGGCCACAGGTGCTCCTTGTGGCTTGGACTCAATGATGTTTGTTCATTCATCAGACATGACTGTTTGCTCAAAGGATGGGATACGTGAGCTAGGACTCTGTCTCCCAGCCCTTAAGGCCCCTGAGAACCCTTGAGTGTGGAATGGACCTCATTTCTGCACTGTCCCCGCCCCGGTGGCTCCCTGCTCAGTGTGGTCACACCTCTTCACACAGGCTGTTCCCTGGGCTCTGCACATGCTGTCTTGCAGATGTGAGGACGTTACTGTGGTCCTTTTACATTTTGTGCTTAGTCTTCTGTAGACTGAGGGTTCTCTCTCTAGACTGGGCTGGTGTGATGGAGACTGAAGGATGTTGAGAGGAGGGGGATGCGCACAGTGAGCTGTGGGGCCTGCCTCTCCTTTGTGTCTAACCCGGAACGTGCACTTGTCCAGCCCCAGCAGCTCCGTGAGGCAGGGTGCGGCCTGTGCCCGCCACCTTCTTCAGCCCTTGACAGTAAACTTCTCGTTTTCCCCTGATGTTCTTGGTAGGAAAAAACACCCCGGAGCGCTCAGGGTTACCGAAGGGCTGTCTTCTGTACAAAACCCTCCAGGTGCAGATGTTGGACCTGCTGGACATCGAAGGCCTCTACCCTCTGTACCGGCGGGTTGAGCGGTACCTGGAGGAGTTTCCTGAGGAGAGGTGAGGCATAGACCCAGTGCTCCCCTGCCCTTTCTGGGCCTGTATGGGGCCCCGAGCAGCCCTGAGGGCAAGATGGGGATGAGGGTAGCAGGTTGACCCAGTGGGAGGACTGCATAGGCCTCCCAGGAGGATGACTCACCCCATCTACCCCCTCCCTGCCCCCAGCTGCAGGGCCAGCCTGGAGATTCAGTGCCATGTGAAGGAGGACCAAGGTCCTGTCAGATCAGAGATCGCTTTCCCATTTCTAGAAAGGAGAGTATGTCCTGACAACCCTGTTAGTCAGTTCCATGTTCTGAGTTGGAGCTGAGCCTGCAGGGGGCAGTGCTGCTCCACAGCCGGTGAGCCGCTTTCACTCAGCCCAGCTGGGCTTTGGCCTTCAGGCGCTTCCTTGTCCATTTCCTGACCGTCTTGATGTGGGTTGCAAGGATCCGCACCTGTGGCATGTGGTGGGGGCTGCAGCTGTCGCCTGGCCTGGCTTCCTCTCTATCACCCCTTCACTAGAATCTCTGACCTCGACACCATTTGTCATAAACAGGAGACATTCAGGCTCTCCTGGTTTCTGGTCTTGCAAGCTGTGTTTAAAACTTTCACGCTTCATAACAGTTTAGCATTAGGAAGAGATGAATCCACTAATGTTCTTTAAAAACAGATGTATGATTCTTAAACTGCAAAGAGTTTAACAGATGATTTCCAGGCAGCTTTGCTATCCTGTTTTTTTGTGCTTTGTTCTTCAGAAAAACATTGCAAATAGATGGGCCTTATGATGAAGCATTTTACCAGAGGCTGCTCGATCTTTCCACTGAGGATGATGGTACAGTGGCTTTTGCATTGACAAAGGTGGGTAGACTCTTCCAGAAACACACTATGTGCTCCTTAGGCTCTTAATACTAACTCAGAATACTAACTCAGAATTTTCATAAGAAGTGTTTCCCAGTACCAACTCCTGATGGTTAAAGCAGAATAATTATGGATTAAACCCAGATGTTCAAGCTGGTTTTAGAAAAGGCAGAGGAACCAGAGATCAAATTGCCAACATCCGCTGGATCATGGCAAAAGCAAGAGAGCTCCAGAAAAACATCTATTTCTGCTTTATTGACTATGCCAAAGCCTTTGACTGTGTGGATCACAATAAACTGTGGAAAATTCTGAAAGAGATGGGAATACCAGACCACCTGACCTGCCTCTTGAGAAACCTATATGCAGGTCAGGAAGCAACAGTTAGAACTGGACATGGAACAACAGACTGTTTCCAAATAGGAAAAGGAGTATGTCAAGGCTGTATATTGTCACCCTGCTTATTTAACTTATATGCAGAGTACATCATGAGAAACACTGGGCTGGAAGAAGCACAAGCTGGAATCAAGATTGCCAGGAGAAATATCAATAACCTCAGATAGGCAGATGACACCACCCTTATGGCAGAAAGTGAAGAGGAACTAAAGAGCCTCTTGATGAAAGTGAAAGAGGAGAGTGAAAATGTTGGCTTAAAGCTCAACATTCAGAAAACGAAGATCATGGCATCTGGTCCCATCACTTCATGGCATATAGATGGGGAAACAGTGGAAACAGTGTCAGACTTTATTTTTTTGGACTTAAAAATCACTGCAGATGGTGATTGCAGCCATGAAATTAAAAGACGCTTACTCCTTGGAAGGAAAGTTATGACCAACCTAGATAGCATATTCAAAAGCAGAGACATTACTTTGCCAACAAAGGTTCGTCTAGTCAAGGCTATGGTTTTTCCAGTGGTCATGTATGGATGTGAGAGTTGGACTGTGAAGAAGGCTGAATGCCGAATAATTGATGCTTTTGAACTGTGGTGTTGGAGAAGACTCTTGAGAGTCCCTTGGACTGCAAGGAGATCCAACCAGTCCATCCTGAAGGAGATCAGTCCTGGGTGTTCATTGGAAGGACTGATGCTGAGGCTGAAACTCCAATACTTTGGCCACGTCATGCGAAGAGTTGACTCATTGGAAAAGACCCTGATGCTGGGAGGGATTGGGGGCAGGAGGAGAAGGGGACAACAGAGGATGAGATGGCTGGATGGCATCACCGACTCGATGGACATGAGTTTGGGTGAACTCCGGGAGTTGGTGATGGACAGGGAGGCCTGGCGTGCTGTGATTCATAGGGTAGCAAAGAGTCGGACATGACTGAGCGACTGAACTGAGCTGAATGAAAAGGAACAGATTTGAGTTGTAGTGAGGTGGATGAACCTACAGCCTGTTATACAGAGTGAAGTAAGTCAGAAAGAGAAGAACAAATATTATGTTAATGCAGTATGTGAAATCTAGAAAAATGGTACTGATGAACCTATCTGCAGGAAAAGAATGAAGACGCAAATAAAGAGAATGGGCCTGTGGACAGGGCGGGGGGTGGGGAACGTGGAACAAATTGAGAAGGTAGCAGGGAGGGGAGGGCCCAGCGCGGCCTGGAGCCAGTTTACATATATACACTACCATGTGTAAAACAGATAGCTAGTGGGAAGCTACTTTATAATACAGGGAGCCCAGCCTGGCGCTCTGTGACAGCTCAGAGGGGTGGGATGTGGGGAGGGCAGGGAGGCTCCCCAGAGAGGGGAGATACATAATTACGACTGATTTGCATTGTTGTACAGCAGAAACCAGTGCGACACTGTAAAGCAATTTTTCTCCAATTAAAAAAATTTTTTTAAATGTGGCTAAAGTTTCCCCCAGATAGACTGGGTCAGTGATGACATGTTACTTTAGCTTCTAGGGAGGAGCTCCCTTTATTCAGTTGGCTCCAGGCCACCCTGAGCCCAGTCCTCTCTCCACCCTCCCTTTGCTGGGTCTCTGCTTCCTCCTTAGCAGCCATAGAGCAGACACGTGCCGACCATCTCTCCTATAGCCCTCAGGGGGGATTCTGGGCCCAGACCCCCGCCTGTGGTTGTGTGTGGCTGGCTTCCTTCCTTCCTCTACCTCAGGCCAAGCGGCACCCTGGGAGAGTCTCTTAGGGAAGAGGCCTTGATCCTATTCTTTCTGATTCTGTGAAATCAGGGCATTCAGGGCCTCCATGAGCTTGGATAGGAAAAAAACTTACATGTTTGTTTTCATAATCTCTGAGTTTAGTGTTTCCTTCCATTAAGAATGTGGCAGCAACCACTGTAGCGTCAACAGGACCCCCACCTTCCCATTAAGAGGAATCTGACCTTTTGATTTCACACTGTAGTTGCTATAGATATCTCATGGTATCTTTATGTTTGTCACTCCTGAGAATGTTTTTCTGAGAAGGATCCATAAGTTTCACTAGGCTGTCAGAGGTTTTGCTAGATGCTGAAATGGTTAAGGAACACTGTTCTAGTGGGAGCGAAGTGATGAAAAGACAGGAATAAAACAGCATGCCCTCTGCCTCCTCTCGGCGGCTGCCTTGGAGCCCTTGATTAAGCTGTCCTGGTCCTGACAATGTGTCTGTGGTTCTTTCTTGTTAAGAGTCCTCATTCCTGTCTCTGGCCAAGGCTGAGTGTACCCTCCTCTGTGGCCATTCAGTTTTTGAGGAGGTCCCCTCCAAAGCTAAGAGCCCAGAGGGAATTAACTGAGGTGTCTGGGGGTGGAATTGTTCTCATGGTGGGGAGAAATCCAAAAGGAAGCCTCTATCAGAATAAAGCGATGGACTGCCCTACATTGTCTGCAAATTGGGTATATTGATTTAGGAATAAATATCAGTATTCCTTTTATCGAGAGAAGAAGCATAGACGTTTACTTCCTTTTTTACACATTTCTGTATTTTTCAAAATTGTAATAAGGATGGATTACTTTTTAACTTTATTGCAATTTCTTGCTTCATATGTAAATGGAATCTTCTAAGAGGTTCAAGCGATCATTACACAACTCTCAGAATGACTAAACTAAGCACACTGAGACAACGCTGAATGCTGGTGCCGAGAACCTAGATTTGCAGAGCTAATCATGCACGTGCCCTATGACCCAGCACCTGTGTTCCTGGGCATTTGTTGCAGAGAAGGGAAGACTTAGGCTCACCCAAAACCCTATACAGAAGTGTTCGCAGCAGCCTGGTTTGTAATTGTTGTAACTGTAATTGTTGGAAACGGGCACAACTCAAGTGCCTGTCAGCAGGTGACCTACTATAGGTTACACAAGCTGGAACTGTTGAGCAAAGTGGATACACACAACAGCCTGAGTGAATCTCCAGAGAAATGTGCTGAGTGACAAAAGCCAATCTCAAAAGATCACACACAGTGATTCTGTTTATATGACATTCTTGAAATGACAAAGATGAATGAATGGTTGCTGTGGGATGAGGAGGAGATGGAAGGAAGGGGCTGTGGTTATAAAAGGTCAACAAGTGGAATCTTGTGATGATGCAGCTGCTCTGTATTTTAACTGTGGTGGCAGATGATGCATGAACCTACGTGTGTGATGAGATTCGTCCACATACACAACACAGCCACAGAGGAGGGTACACTCAGCCCCGGCTGGAGACAGGAGCGAGGACTCTTAACAAGAGAGAACCACAGACACATTGTCAGGACTGGGACAGCTGTACCAAGGGGTCCAGGGCAGACTGGAATAAAATCATGGAGCGTATTAATGTCACTATCCTGGCTGTGATATTGTACTGTATGGTTTTGTAAGATGTCACCATTGAGGGAGACTGGGTAAAGTGTATTCGGAACCCAGGATTATCTCAAACAAATAATTTAATGAAAAGGATTCAAGTAGTGAGTATAATTCATAAAATGTTATTTCTGCCCAAGAAATATATATCCACTGTTATCTTTTCAGAACTTCACAGTAACACATATACAAGCACTAACTCACTAACTCATCCTATTTGAGGAGTTATTCACGTTAATGTGTCACTGGCTTGCCTTTAAACTAACGTGTCTTGACATCTCTCTGTGTTGGAATATAAGGGTCTATCTTTTTGTTGTTGTTTTAGGGATTTAGGTTCTGTTAGTTGGAATCTGAAGAGGGTGTATGTGAAGCTGAAGCTGGAGAACAGGTTGAGAACATTCCTAGGCCACAGATGATTAAAAAGTTCTTTCACAAATATGGTTTATCTAATTGAGCTTTGTGCCTCTGATGAAATGAGAGAGGAGAGAATATTGTATTTATTTCAAAGCTCAGGAAGCTGCAGCTGAGAGTAATTCTTGCTTTCTGACTGTTGTTTAGTATTCCATTGTAGGTGTCAGCAAACTTTTTCTATAAAGAGCCAGACAGTAAATGCTTTAGGCTTTGTAGGCCATCTGGTCTCTGTTGTATCTACTCAGCACTGCCATTATAGCTCAGAAGCAGCCAGAGACAAATATAAGGGAGCATGGCTGTGCTCCAGTAAAACTTTATTTATAAAAACAGGTGGTGGGCTGGATTTGGCCCTTGGCCCATATTTTGCTGACTTCTGTTCACTTTTGTTTGTTAGTTTTAATCCTTTTTTCCTGTTGGTTTAGAAGTTAGACATTCTGATATTACATTTTTCTGGTTACTTGTCCAATTCGACCATGCATATTTAAAGACTAAAATTAATAATTTAACTCCTACTCCCACATCACTCCCTGACACACAAACATAAGGAATTGGGTTACTTTAATTCCATTTTTGTTCCCAACTTATATGCGTTTTTGCCAGGTATTCCATTTCTCATGTTCTTTTTTTTTTTTTTAATTAAAAAAAAATCACAACTTACAGTACTATTTTATACAGATATTTGTTTAGATCTGTCACGTTCCTATATCTTTGCTCAATATTCTGATTTCTCCGCTCTTTCCTTTTTCTCTAAAAGTTTTATTGTGATATAATTTACATACCATACAATTTACCCACTTAAAGTATTCAATTTAATGGTCTTTAATATGTTCACAGATGTGTAAGCAGTATCATAGTCAGTTTTAGAATTCTGTACCCTTTAGCCAATATCTTATCTCCTCACCCCACTAAGCAACTACTGATCTACTTTTAAGAAAGCCTTCCTCAGTGATCAATGCAAAGACATAGAGGAAAACAATAGAATGGGAAAGACTAGAGATCTCTTCAAGAAAATTAGAGATACCAAGGGAACATTTCATGCAAAGATGGGCTCAATAAAGGACAGAAATGGTAGGGACCTAATAGAAGCAGAAGATATTAAAAAGAGATGGCAAGAATACACAGAAGAACTGTACAAAAAAGATCTTCACGACCAAGATAATCATGATGGTGTGATCACTCACCTAGAGCCAGACATCCTGGAATGTGAAGTCAAGTGGGCCTTAGGAAGCTTCACTACAAACAAAGCTAGTAGAGGTGATGGAATTCCAGTTGAGCTATTTCAAATCCTAAATGATGATGCTGCACTCAATATGTCAGCAAATTTGGAAAACTCAACAATGGCCACAGGACTGGAAAAGGTCAGTTTTCATTCCAATCCCAAAGAAAGGCAATGCCAAAGAATGCTCCAACTACCACACAATTGCACTCATCTCACACGCTAGTAAAGTAATGCTCAAAATTCTCCAAGCCAGGCTTCAGCAGTATGTGAACCGTGAACTTCTAGATGTTCAAGTTGGTTTTAGAAAAGGCAGAGGAACCAGAGATCAAATTGCCAACATCCGTTGGATCATCAAAAAAACAAGACAGTTTCAGAAAATCATCTATTTCTGCTTTATTGACTATGCCAAAGCCTTTAACTGTGTTCAGTTCAGTTCAATTCGGTCGCTCAGTTGTGTCTGACTCTTTGTGACCCCATGGACCGCAGCACGCCAGGCCTCCCTGTCCATCACCAACTCCCAGAGTCCACCCAAACACATGTCCATCGAGTCGATGATGCCATCCAACCATCTCATCCTCTGTCGTCCCCTTCTCCTCCTGCCCTCAATCTTTCCCAGCATCAGGGTCTTTTCCAATGCGTCAGCTCTTTGCATCAGGTGGCCAAAGTACTGGAGTTTCAGCTTCAACATCAGTCCTTCCAATGAACACCCAGGACTGATCTCCCTTAGGATGGACTGGTTGGATCTCCTTGCAGTCCAAGGGACTCTCAAGAGTCTTCTCCAACACCACAGTTCAAAAGCATCAATTCTTTGGTGCTCAGCTTTCTTCATAGTCCAACTCTCACATCCATACATGACCACTGGAAAAACCATAGCCTTGACTAGATGAACCTTTGTTGGCAAATGTCTCTGCTTTTCAATATGCTGCGTAGGTTGGTCATAACTTTCCTTCTAAGGAGTAAGTGTCTTTTAATTTCATGGCTGCAATCACCATCTGCAGTGATTTTGGAGCCCCAAAAATAAAGTCTGACACTGTTTCCCCATCTATATGCCATGAAGTGATGGGACCAGGTGGCATGATCTTAGTTTTCTGAATGTTGAGCTTTAAGCCAACTTTTTCACTCTCTTTCACTTTCATCAAGAGGCTCTTTAGTTCTTCTTCACTTTCTGCCATAAGGGTGGTGTCATCTGCATATCAGAGGTTATTGATATTCCTCCAGCAATCTTGATTCCAGCTTGTGCTTCTTCCAGCCCAGCGTTTCTCATGATGTACTCTGCATATAAGTTAAATAAGCAGGGTGACAATACACAGCCTTGACGTACTCCTTTTCCTATTTGGAACCAGTCTGTTGTTCCATGTCCAGTTCTAACTGTTGCTTCCTGACCTGCATATAGGTTTTTCAAGAGGCATCTCTTTCAGAATTTTTCACAGTTTATTGTGATCCACACAGTCAAAGGCTTTGGCATAGTCAATAAAGCAGAAATAGATGTTTTTCTGGAACTCTCTTGCTTTTTCCATGATCCAGCGGATACTGGCAATTTGATCTCTGGTTCCTCTGCCTTTTCTAAAACCAGCTTGAACATCTGGAATTTCACAGTTCACGTATTGCTGAAGCCTGGCTTGCAGAATTTTGAGCATTACTTTAGTAGCGTGAGAGATGAGTGCAATTGTGTGGTAGTTTGAGCATTCTTTGGCATTGCCTTTCTTTGGGATTGGAATGAAAACTGACCTTTTCCAGTCCTGTGGCCATTGTTGAGTTTTCCAAATTTGCTGGCATATTGCATGCAGCACTTTCACAGCATCATCCTTCAAGATTTGAAATAGCTCAACTGGAATTCCATTACCTTCACTAGCTTTGTTCCTACTGATGCTTTCTAAGGCCCACTTGACTTCACATTCCAGGATGTCTGGCTCTAGGTGAGTGATCACACCATCATGATTATCTGGGTGGTGAAGATCTTTTTTGTACAGTTTTTCTGTGTATTCTTGCCACCTCTTCTTAATATCTTCTGCTTCTGTTGTTGTGGCAGGTATCAGTTCTTCATTTCTTTCTGTGACTGAACAGTATTTAATTCTATAGAGCTACTACATTTTGTTTGATGAGCATTTAGATTGTTTTCACTTTTTGGCTATTATGAATAATGTTGCTATAAATATGTGTGTATAAATTTTTGTGTGGGCATATTTTTACTTTTCTTGGGCATATACTTAAGAGTGCAGTTGCTGGGTCAAGTGGTAACTTATGTTTAACTTTTTAGGAACTGCCAGACCTTTTTTCAAAATGGCTGTACCATTTTACATCCCCACCAGCAGTATACAGGGTTCCAGCTCCTTTCTGTCTTTGACAACACTTGTTACCTGCCCTTTTGTTTTTAGCCACCCTGATGGGTATGAAATGGTATCTCATTGTGGTTTAGATTTGCATTTCCCTGCTGCTGCTGCTAAGTTGCTTCAGTCGTGTCTGACTCTGTGTGACCCCATAGACGGCAGCCCACCAGGCTCCCCCGTCCCTGGGATTCTCCAGGCAAGAACACTGGAGTGGGTTGCCATTTTCTTCTCCAGTGCATGAAAGTGAAAAGTGAAGGGAAGTCGCTCAGTTGTGTTCGACTCTTCGCGACCCCATGGACTGCAGCCTACCAGGCTCCTCCATCCATGGGATTTTCCAGGCAAGAGTACTGGAGTAGGGTGCCATTGCCTGCATTTCCCTGAAGACTAAGCATTTTTTCTTGTGCTTATTGCCCATTTGTATTTTTCTTTGGGGAAATCTCTATTCAGATCCTTTGCTTACTTTTTAATTGTGTTGTTTCATTGTCGAGTTGTAAGAATTCTGTCCATTGTGGATAGTAGGCCCTTATTAGATATATGATTTGCAAATATATGAAGTTTCTGTCAGAGTCCTTTTCAGTTTTTTGATCATGTTCCTTGTTACAAAATATCTGCAATTTAAACATTTTGTTTATTTGACATACAATATTATGTTAGTTTCAAGTATACTGCATAGTGAGCTTCCCAGGTAGCTCCGAGGTAAAGAATCCACCTGCCAATCCAGGAGATGTAGGAGATGGGGGTTTGATCCCTGGGTCAGGAAGATCTCCTGGAGTAGGAAATGAGAAAGTTTTTAACTTTGATGAAGTCCAGTTTATCTGTTTTTTGTTGTTGTTGTTCATGCTTTTGATGTCATATTTAAGAATTCATTGCTAAATCAAAAGTCATGATTATTTTCCTGTTTCTTCAAAGAGTTTTAGCTCTTAAATTTTGTTCTTAGATCCATTTTGAGTTAATTTTATATATGATTTGTGGTAGGGATCCACTTTCATTCTTGGTATGTGGATATTCGGTTATCTCAGCACCATTTGTTGAGAGACTATTTTTTTTTACCCCTAAATGTATGGGTTTATTTCTTGATATTCATTTGTGTGCCAATGATATATATATCTATATATCTATACTTATGCTTGTACATCTCTTGATTACCGTTGCTTTTTAATAAGTTTTGAAATTGCTCTTTTCCAATATTGTTTTGGCTATTTGGAGCCCCTTGTAATTCCATTGTGAATTTTAGAATCAGCTTGCCAAGTTCTACAAAGAAACCAGCTGTGACTGTGATAGGGATTGTGGTGAGTCTGCACTTTGCTTGCATAGTATGTATGGCCATCTTCACAACAGTAAGTCTTCCAGTTTGTTCACATGGGATGCTGTTCCATTTATTTAGATCTTTGTTTTTATTTCAACAATCTTTTCAGAGATACATTCTGTACTTTATTTATTCCTGAATGTTGTGTTTTTGATGCTGTTGTAAATGAAGTTGTTTGTTTTTTTATATTGATTTTGTAGCTTACAACCTTGCCAAGTTTATTAGGTTTTAAATGAGTTGTTTTTAGTGAATTCCTTAGGATTGTCTCTATAGAAGATCATTTAGTGATAGTTTTTCTACTTTCTTTCCAATTTGGTGGCCTTCTACGTCTTTTTCCTGCATAATAGCACTTGGCTAGAACTTGTAGTGCAGTGTTAAATGTAAGAACAGACATCCCTGTCTGATTTGTTACTGGTTTCTGGGATAGTGTTCAGTCTTTCATCATTATGTATAATGTTAACTTTGGGCTTTTTGTATATTGATCAGGTTGGAGAAGTTCCCTTCTTAATTTGTTGAATGATTTTATCATGAAAGGACGTTGTATTTTGTCAAACGTTTTTTCTGCATCAGTTGATATTTATTATGATATTATCGTGTGGTTTTTGTTTTTTATTCTATAGATATGACATATTCATTTTTGGATATTAAAACCAACCTTGCATTCCTGGGATAAACCCCACTTGGTCATGGCATATAAGTCTTGGGTATTGCTGGGTTCAATTTGCTATTATTTTGTTGAGGCTTTTTGTGTTTGTACTCATAAGAGGTATGGATCTGTAATTCTGGCCTTGTCGAATGAATTGGGAAGTATTTTTTCAGCCTGTTTTTTTCTGGGGGTTGGGGGGGATTTGAGAAGGATTGATGGTAATTCTTTATTTGATGGAATTCACTAGTGAAGCCATCTGGGTCTGGGCTTTTGTTTGTTGGTAATGTTTTGATACCCAGTTGAGTCTCTTTACTACTTATAGGTATAATTTTGCTATCTATTTCTTGAGGCAGTTTTGTTATTTCATATCTTTTAAGGAATTTTTCCATTTTATCTAAGTTGTCTAATTTATTGGCATATAGTTTACAGTTTTCCTCTTCTTGAAGTATATCCTTTAGAAGTTACATTAGTGAATATCTTTTGGTAAATTATCTTTGTATCTGTTTATCTGGATATACAGTATTTGTATTTTATCATAGTTTTAAAAAGTAATTTTTTTCTGGGTTTAAAGAAAGGCTTGATTGTTTTTCTCTTAGCATTTAATCATTTTATGCAATATTACCTGACTGTGGATGTTGCTGCTAAGATGTTTTCTGTTTGTCTAACTGCCTTTTCTCAAAGGTGATTTTTTTCCTCTATAGTTGCTTTTAAAGTCTATTTATTTAATTTGACATTTTAATGCAGTGTGATTCAGTGTGGTGTACTTTTAATTTATTTTGCTTGGTTTGTGTTGTGCTTTCTGTATTTGTGGATATGTCTTTTATTAGTTCTGGGAAATTCTCAGCCATTTTCTCATCAGATATTCTCTCTTCTCCATTATCCTGTTCTTTTCTTCTTAGACTCTATAATTAGATATATAGCAGACCTCATTTTATCATTTTCTTTAGTTCTGCCTTCCAGTTCAGTGATTTTGTCTTCATCTTTGTCTAATCTGTTAATTTATTGATCATTGAGTTTTCCATTTCAGTAGGTATACTTTTAATTTCTCAGAGTTCTGTTTGGTTGATTTTCACATCTGCTTGGTATTTTTCATAGTTCCTTGTTGCTTGCCCATTTTTAAACTCCATCTTTTATTTCTTTAATGAATAGATATTTTATATTCTGTATCTTAAAAGATACAATAAAACCTTGGAGGTTAAAAAAATAATAATCTCTTGTTATTTTGGCCAGCTCATCCATGCTGCTTGGGTTTTTAAAGTTGTATGATCATGAGCTCATGTTTGTTTGACCTTAATCTATGAGAATCCTGGGGACCTAAATAGGGAATGCTTTTCTCCAGAGAAAATACGGATCTTTGGCTTAAGGGGGAAGTCTCGGGTTTAGATGCTGTACTCTAGGGCTTATTCCTAGAAACCATACCTACACTGACGTTGCCTACAGGGCAGCTCAGCCTTCTCTATTGCTCTTTGCTCAAACCTCTAGTTTCAATTCTTTTGGGACTGACAGTGAGAAGAGGGGATTGGGTTGGGGATTTCCCTTACCTTCTGCAAGCCTAGCAGTGCATTAACAGTGTTAATAGGGATACCATTGTTTTGTCGGAGGGACCTTGGAAGTTCTCTATACTCCCAAAAGTGTTGTTCTTGTTAGTGTGGTCATATAACTAATTGTAATTTGTTTGAGTGTTATCTTTAATTTGTTACTATTAAAAATAACGTTTACATTTTGTTACTTTAACCCTTGTGCACTTACTCATAATCTGCCAGTGAGATTTTTAGAAGTTAAAATGCTAGATTTATTTTTGTTAGATCCTGTCATATTGTCCTCCTGAAAAAGACTTTGCCAATTTATGTTCCTTCCTGTAATAGTCGAGGGCCCTGTTTTCCACATGCCCTCAAAAATAATTTATATTTTTAGTATTTAAAATTTTAATTTTCTAAGCTTTTTATTCATTAACCACTTGTATTGTGGAATACAGCAACATATAAAAGTGCACAGCAAAAGATGTACAGCTCAATTATTTGTCATAAAGAAAACTCTTGGAGAACTACCAGTTAGGTTTGAATATGAAATACTGGCAGCTAATTAGAATCCCTGTTGGTTTCCTGTAAGTTATTACTCTTGCATTTTTCCCTCAAGTTAACTATTGTATTGGCTTCCATACCTATATTTTAGTTTATGTGTTTGAACTTTATAATTACAGAATCAAGTATATCTCTTTTTTTTAAAGTTCTGTATGACATGTATGAAATTTACTAATATTATTGCATGCATTTCCATATTTTCATTGTTTCATAGTGATGTATTTAAATGGATATGCTACAGTTCACCCGTTCTATGGTTGACAGATATTTGAGTTGCTCCCAGTTTGACTGTTACAAATAAAGGTTTCGCAAAACAGTCTTGCACAGATCTCTTAGTGAACATGCACATACATTTCTCTTGGGTATATTCCTAGGAGTGCAATTTCTGGGCCAGAGATGTGAGCATATTCAGCTTTAGCAGATACTGTGAAACAGTTTATATTCCCTACAACTGGCTAAGGTAGTTTGACAGGCTAGGGTAGTTCCTGTGGCCCCACACCCTCTCTGCCACTTGTTTGTGGGTCTTTTTAATTTTAGTCATTCTGGTGAGTGGGTAATAGTGGTTTATTGGGCAATGAGATTAAGCACCTTTTCATATGTTTATTGGTCTATTTCCTTTTCCACGAGGCACGCATTTAAGTCTCTTCCCAGTTTTTTTTTTTTTTTTTTTTGGTAGGGTTGTCTTTTTCTTATTGGTTTGAAGGAATTCTTTATGTGTTCTGGAAAGAAGTCAAGAAGTCCACTGTCAGATATATGTGTTACAGATATCTTCTTCCACTAGCCATTTTACTCTCTTAATGAAGTTTGTCCCTTTCAGAAGGGAAGGTCATAAGTTTAAGATTAATTTACATCTTTTTCTTTCTTTAGTAGTCTTTCTCTGTGTTTTATCTACCTTAAGGTCCTCCAGATATTTGAGAAACCTTATTGTTTTGCCTTTCGCATTTGGTAGATACTTTTGCAGTTGATTTTTGGTGTGGCATGAGGTAAGGTTTTATTTTCATATGACATTGTCCTAGAGTCTTAGGAATTGTCCTGATCACTATAGAGTCATAATTAATCTTTGATACCCAATAGGGTAAATTCTTATATACTTTCTTCAAGAATGTCTTTCCTTTAATTAATGACTTGGCTCTTCTTGACCGTTTGCTTATCTATATAAATTTTAGAATCAACTTGTTCAAAAAAGAAACACTTCCCACAGATATAGAGAACAAATGAGTAGTTACCTGTGGGGAGAGAGATGAGGGACAGGCAAAGTAGGGGTGGGGATTAAGAGGTACAGACTACTATGTATAAAATAAATAAGCTACAAGGATATATTGTACAACACAGGTTATATAGCTGATAATTAATAATAGCTATAAAATAGCTATAAATGGGGTATAATTTTTTTTAATTTAATTGGAGGATAATTACTTTACAGTATTTTGATGGTTTTTGCCATACATCAACATGAGTTGGCCATAGGCATACTATCTTCCCTAGTGACTGTGTCAATTTACATTCCCACCTACAGTTCAAGAGGGTTCCCTTTTCTCCACACCCTCTCCAACATTTATGCTTTGCAGACTTTCTGATGGTGGCCATTCTGACCAGTGTGAGATGATACCTCATGGTAGTTTTGATTTGCATTTCTCTAATAATGAGTGATGTTAAGCATCTTTTCCTGTGTTTATTAGCCATTTGTGTCTTTTTTGGAGAAATGTCTGTTTAGGTCTTCTGCCCACTTTTTCGTTGTTTCTTTTTCTGGTATTGAGCTGCATGAGCTGCTTGTATATTTGGAAGATTAATTATTTTTCAGTTGTTTGTGACTCATTATGTTGTATACCTGAAACTTACATCAGCTTACATTGTACATCAACTGTACCTCAAAAAAAAAAAAGAGTCAACTTGTTCAGTTCTACAAGGGAAAGCAACAACAAACCTGTTGGGATTTTGATTGATTTGGCACTAAAATGATGAAAAGAGTAGATACAAGATTGAGTCCCCAACATGGGCATTTTCTTTTTATTAGGTATTATTTAAAATCTGATAAAAACATTTTATAGTTTTTTTTAGAGAGATCATATATTTTACTAGATATATTTCTAGATATTTGATGGTTTTAGATATAGATTGTATCTTATTGTTTCACTTTAAGTGTTTATTGTGGATATATAGAAATGCAATTGATTTTTCTACCTTGATGTGTTTTTTATCTGTCAGGCTTGTTGAAGCCACTAATTCTAACTATATATATAAAATATTGTTTGTGAATTGGATTTTTTTCCTCTTTCTGATATGTATACGTTTTACTTATTTGTTTTGCCTAACTAATTTCTGATAGTGGAAATTCTAGTTTTGTTCCCAATCTTAAAGAGAAAGCATTTACCATTAAATTATTTACTGTAGGCTTTTTTGATGTTTGGTTTATTTTTATTTTTTTAATAATTTTATTTATTTATTTTACTTTTGGCTGTGCTGTGTCTTTGTTGCTGCACACACGGCTTTCTCTAGTTGCAGCGAGCAGGGGTTACTTTTTGTTGAAATGCATGGGTTTCTCACTGTGGTGGCTTTGCTTGTTGCTGAGCATGGGCTCCAGGGTGCATGGGCTTCAGTAGCTGCAGCACTGTAGTAGTTTTGGTTGCCAGGCCCTGGAGCACAGGCTCAGTAGTTGTGGCGCACGGGCTTAATTGCCCTGCACCATGTCAGATCTGCCTGGATCAGGGATCATACCTATGTCTCCTGCATTGGCATGAAGATTCTTTATCACTGAAACACCAGGGAAGCCCTGGTTTACTTGAAAATAAATAACCTTTATCAAATTGACGAAGTTCCCTTCTATTCCTGATTTGTTAGGAGATTTTTTTAGGAGTGGGTGTTGAGTTATTCCATGCTTTTCTATTCCTATTGAGAAGACCATGTGACTTTTCTATTTTCTGTTAATGTGGTTACAGGTATACCTCAGAGATATTGTGGGTTTGGTTCCAGACCACTACAATAAAGCAAATATCTTAATAAAGTGAGTTATGTGAATTTTTTGGCTTTCTAGTGCATATTAAAGTTATGTTTACACTATATTATACTCTATTAAGTATACAATAGCATTATGTCTAAAGAATGTAGCTAATTAAAAGATACATTATTGCTAAAAAATGTTGACCATTACCTAAGCCTATAGCAGGTAATCTTTTTGTTGGTGGAGGGCCTTGCCTCTGTGTTCATGGCTAATGACTGATCAGGGTAGTGGTTGCTGGAGGTTGGGGTAGCTGTGGCAATTTCTTAAGATAACAATGAACTTTGATGCATTGGTTGATTCTTTCTTTGATGAATGATTTATCTGAAGCATGAAATCTCTTTGAGAGTACTTTACCACAGTAGAACTTCTTTCAAAACTTGGAGTCAGTCCTCTCAAACTCTGCCACTGCTTTACCAACTAAATTTATGTCATAGTCTAAATATTCTCTTGTTTCAGCAATCTTCACTGCATCTTTACTTGTAGATTCCATCTCAAGAAAACAGTTTCTTTTTGCTCATCCATAAGAAACAAATCCTTATCCAGTAAAATTTTATCATAAAAATAAAATTTTTATGATGTGCAATGCAGTCACATCTTGAGGCTTCATTTCTAATTCTAGATCTCTTGCTGTTTCTACCACATCGACAGTTACTTCTTCCACTGAAGTCTTGAACTCTCAAAGACATCCATGAGGGCTGGAATCAGCTTCTTCTAAACTGTTATTGTTGATCTTTTCACTTTGTCTCATTAATCATGAATGTTCTTAATGGTATCTAGAATGGGGAATCCTTTCCAGAAGGTTTTCAGTTGACTGCCCAGATCCATCAGAAGAATTCACTATCTGTAGCAGCTACAGCCTAACAAAATGTAACTGGTAAGACTTAAAAGCTGAGATCACTCCTTGATTCATGGGCTATGGAATGGATGTTGTATTCAGTTCAGTTCAGTCGCTTAGTCGTGTCCGACTCTTTGTGACCCCACGAATCGCAGCACGCCAGGCCTCCTTGTCCATCACCAACTCCCAGAGTTCACCCAAACTCTTCTGCATCGAGTTGGTGATGCCATCCAGCCATCTCATCCTCTGTCGTCCCCTTCTCCTCCTGCCCCCAATCCCTCCCAGCATCAGGGTCTTTTCCAATGAGTCAACTCTTTGCATGAGGTGGCCAAAGTATTGGAATTTCAGCTTCAGCATCAGTCCTTCCAATGAACACCCAGGACTGGTCTCCTTTAGGATGGACTGGTTGGATCTCCTTGCAGTCCAAGGGACTCTCAAGAGTCTTCTCCAACACCATAGTTCAAAAGCATCAGTTATTTGGCGCTCAGCTTTCTTCACAGTCCAACTCTCACATCCATACCATGGATGTGGAAAAACCATAACCTTGACTAGACTGACCTTTGTTAGCAAAGTAATAATATCTCTGCTTTTGAATATGCTATCTAGGTTGGTCATAACTTTCCTTCCAAGGAGTAAGCATCTTTTAATTTCATGGCTGCAATCACCATATGCAGTGATTTTGGAGCCCCAAAAAGCCTCCTGATGAAAGTGAAAGAGGAGAGTGAAAAAGTTGGTTTAAAGCTCAACGTTCAGAAAACTAAGATCATGGCATCTGGTCCCATCACTTCATGAGAAATAGATGGGGAAACAGTGGATGTTTTGTTAGCTGGCATGAAAACATTGTAATCTCATTGTACATCTCCCATCAGAGCTCTTGGATGTCAATGAGCAGTAATATTTTGAAAGGAATCTTTTTTTTCTAAGCAGTAGTCCCCAACAGTGGGCTTAAAATATTTAGTACACTATGTTGTAAACAGATGTGCTGTCATCCAGGCTTTGTTGTTCCATTTATAGAGCAAAGGCAGAGTAGATGGAGCATAATTATCAAGGGCCCTAGGAATTTTGGAATGGTAAATGAACGCTGCTGCTGCTGCTGCTAAGTTGTTTCAGTCGTGTCCGACTCCGTGCGACCCCATAGATGAGCCCATCAGGCTCCCTCTTCCCTGGGATTCTCCAGGCAAGAACACTGGAGTAGGTTGCCATTTCCTTCTCCAGTACATGAAAGTGAAAAGTGAAAGTGAAGTTGCTCAGTCGTATCCGACTCTTAGCGACCCCAGAGATGGCAGCCCACCAGGCTCCTCCATCCATGGGATTTTCCAGGCAAGAGTACTGGAGTGGGGTGCCATTGCCTTCTCCGAACACTGGCTTCAATTTAAAGTCACCAGTGGCATTAGCACCTAACAAAAGTCAACCTGTCCTTTGAAGCCAGACATGGACTTCTTTCTAGCTATTAAAGTCCTAGATGGTATTTTCTTCTGATACGTCTGTTTCATCCACAATGAAAATCTGTTGTTTAGTGTAGCTTAACTTTCATGGATTATCTTAGCTATATCTTTTGGATAACTAGCTGCAGCTTCTACATCAGCCCTTATTGACTCATCTTTCACTTTTATGTTATGGAGATGGCTTCTTTCCTTAAACCTCATGAACTAATCTCTGGTAGCTTCAAATTTTTCTCGCAGCTTCCTTACCTCTCTCATCCTTAATAGAACTGAAGAGAGTTATGACCTTGCTCTGGCTTAGACGTTGGTTTAAGGAAATGTTTAATTGGTTTGGGCTTCCCAGGTGGCACTAGTGGTAAAGATCCTGCCTACCAATGCAGGAGACATAAGAGATGCAGGTTCGACCTCTGGGTTGGGAAGATCCCCTAGAGACGGAAATGGCAACCTGCTTCAGTATTCTTGTCTGGAGAACTCCATGGACAGAGGAGCCTAGCAGGGTACAGTCATGGCAGGGTTCTCAAAGAGTTGGACATGACTGAGCGACCAATGCTTTCATGTTCTGTGATTGGTTTGATCTTCTATCTAGACCACTAAAACTTTATATCAGCAATAAGTTGTTTTGTTAGCATTTGTGTGTTCACTGGAGCAATACTTTTAATTTCCTTCAAGAACATTTCCTGTGCTTTCACAACTTGGCTGTTTGTTGCAAGAGGCCTAGTTTTTGGTCTATCACAGCTTTCAACATGCCTTCCTTACTAAGCTTGTTTATTTCCAGGCTTTGATTTAAAAGTAAGAGACCTGTGACTCTTCCTATCACTTGAACACTTAGAGGCCATTTGTAGGGCTATTAATTGGCCTGATTTGGCCTAAGGGAATGGGGAGCCTGAGGAAGAAAGAGAAATAGGGGAATGGCCAGTCAGTATTTGCAGTCAGAACACACATTTGTTGATTGTCATTTTATGTCATTCCAGTTCCTGGTGCTCTAAAACAATTATAATAATAACATCAAAGGTCACTGATTACAGATCATTATAACAAATATAATATAATGAAATTTTAAATAGTGTGAGAATTACCAAAGTGTAACAGAGACATGAAATGAAGAAATGCTATTGGCAAATGGTGCCAGTGGACTTGTGTGATGCAGGGTTGCCACAAACCAATTTGTGAAAAAACACATCCGTGCCCTGTGTCCTGCCCCTCTGGCTTGCTCCACTGGCTCCCAGCTCCTCCTGGCTCTTTCCCTGCTCCCTCTGACTACAGCTCTGGTGCGGCGCCAGTGGCAGAGATCAAGCCCTGAGCCTTTGAAGTGGTAGCACTGACTCCAAGATCCTAGGCTACCAGAGAACTAACCCTGGGGAGTATCACAAAGGAAACCACTTGAATACAAGACCCAGCATCACCCACCACCAGTAGCACCCTGTGCAGGATGCCTCATCTAAACAACAAACTAAACAAAAATACAAACCTAGTCATCAGCAGACAGGATTACCACCTCACTCAGCCTTCATCAGAGGAAAAACAAACAAATAAACAAAAACTCAGCACAAATCTCACCCTATACAAAGCTTACAACAAACCACTGGACCAACCTTAGAAGGGCAGAAACCAAAAGGAAGAAAGAATTCAACCCTGAAGCCTGAGAAAAGGAGACCTCAAACACAGTAAGTTAAAAAAAAAAAATGAAAAGGCAGAGAAATACTACACAAATGAAGAAACAAACTAGAAACACAGAAGAGGAATAAATGAAGAGGAAATAGACAAACTACCTGAAAAAGAATTCAGAATAATGATAGTAAAGATGACTGAAAACCTTGAAAACAAAATGGAGAAAATGCAAGAATCAATTAACAAAGAATAAACTTACAAATTATGAATTTGTATTATGAATTAAAGAATAAACATACAAACAACACAAGTACTGAAATTAAAAGTACTCTGAGTGAGTGAGTGAAGTCGCTCAGTCATGTCTGACTCTTTGTGACCCCATGGACTATAGCCTACCAGGCTCTTCTGTCCATGGGATTTTCCAGGCAGTAGTACTGGAGTGGATTGCCATTTCCTTCTCCATTGGATCTTCCCAACCCAGAGATTGAGCCCAGGTGTCCCACATTGAAGACAGACGCTTTACCATCTGAGCCACCAGGGAAGTAATCAGTAGCAGAATATCTGAAGCAGAAGAATGAATCAGTGAGCTGGAGGATAAAATGGTGGAAATAACTTCTGAAGAGCAGAATAAAGTAAAAAAGAATGAAAAGAAGTGAGGATAGTCTCAGAGACCTCTGGGACAATATCAAACGCACCAACATTCAAATTATAGGGGTCCCAGAAGAAGAAAAGAAAAAGAAAGGCTATGAGAAAATTTTTGGAGATTATAGTTGAAAATTTCCCCAACATGGAAAAGGAAGAGTCAATCAAGTCCAAGAGGCCCAAAGAGTCCCATTCTGGATAAATTGATGGAGGAACATATCATAAGACACATACTAATCAAACTAACAAAGACTAAATACAAAGAAAGAATATTAAAAGCAGCAAGGGACAAGCGACAAGTAACATACAAGGGAAACCCCATAGTCTCCAGTTCTCTGAAGTTCTCAATTTTATTTATTTGAGCCGAGCAGCATGTGTGTGTGTGGTACCTCTGATACCTGGAGTCCATGATACCAGATACCTCTTTCTACCATTGTGGGTTTTGGGGGGGTTCATTTGTGTGTGTGTGTGTGTGTGTGTTTTGCTGGTTTTCTCTCATGGCATCATCTTTTGTGCCTGGGTAGTTTTGCCTGTGTGTCAGAAACTGTATTTGTATAATTAGTTTAGAGATAATCTGAGGCCTAGGATGTTATCTTCTTCTAGAGAGAATTTTAGGTTTGCTTCTGTCAGGGACCTGGGAAGCATTAGCAGGCTGGGGCCATCTTAATCCAGCTTTGGTGACTGTTCTCTTTGAAGCAGAGTTGCAGTTCCTGGTAAGGCCTGTTGACTTCTGGCTCACCCTGTCTAAAGCTGCAACATTTGGATACTAACCCAGAGCAGGGATTCATCATGGTTCCTGTCCATGGCCCTGAAGGTTAAAGTGTCTCTTGGCTGGCCTTCCAGAATTGTCATTCACTCCCTAGGCAGAAAAGGTCTTTGTCCTCCCCATGGTTAAGCAGTTCTCACTGGTCTTGTGACCTCTGACTTCAAGCAGGTGTTTTTGATATTTTGTTTAGCTTTTTCTACTTCAGCAGTTGGGTTGGCCCTGATTATACTCCAGCATTGCTTGAAGTGAAAGTCTAGACCTTTCATATATATATATAAATAAAAGACACTTTTGTGATGAAAGCAAAAATTTTCACAGTTATAATTTGCATTTCCTTGATTAGTAGTACATTTGAACATCTTATCTATGTATTGGCTATTTTTTATCTTGTCAATTTCTTTGGTCCATATCTTTTTTGATTAGTTTTCTTTTTACATATTGATCTAGCATTTCATATATTTTTAAAAAATTTTATTGAAGTATTGATTTATATAGTGTTAATTTCTGCTATACAGCAAAGTGATTCAGTTATAAATGTATATAGGTTCTTTTTCATATTCTTTCCATTATGGCTTATTAAGGATATTGAATATAGTTCTCTGTGATATACATTGTTGTTTATCCATTCTCTAAAAATAGTTTGCATCTGCTAATCCCAAACTGTCAGTCCATCCTTCCCCTAACCCCCACTCCTTTAGCAACAGCAAGTCTCTTCAGTATGTCTGTGAATCTGTTTTTTATAGATAAATTTTTGTCATATTTTAGACTCCATGTGTTAAGTAATAAACCATATGGTATTTGTCTCCTTCTGATCTACTTGACTTAGTATGATAATCTCTAGTTGGATCCATGTTGCTGCAAATGGAATTATTTCATTCATTCTTTTTTATGACTGAGTAGTATTCCACTGTATATATGTACCACATCTTTATCCATTCATCTGTCAATGGACTTTCAGGTTGTTTCCATGTCTTAGGTATTGTGAATAGTAGCACTTTATATATATATTTTAAATGTATCTTGGCTGTGTAGGGTCTTAGTTGCAGCACAGATGTCTTCATCATGGTTCATGGGCTCTCTACTTGTGATAGGCAGGTTCCAGAGGGTACAGGCTCAGTAGCTGACCCTCAGCATGTGGGCTCTTAGTTCCCCGACCAGGGATCAAACCTCCTGCATTGGACAGTGGATTCTTAACCACTGAACCACTAGGGAGATCTTGTATATATTCTTGATGTTGATTATTATATGCTGCAGATATTTTCTCCTATTCAAGTTTCTATATTTGGATTATAACTATATCAAAAAAAGCTTTTTATTTTTAGGTATTCAGATGTCTTTGTCTTTCATGGCTTTTATGTTTTAAGTCTTGCAGATTAGGATGTAATATTTTATATTTTGTTTTTAATATTTATCTCTGTAATTGTTTTAGACTGGATTTTTGTGTGTGTATATATTGTAAAATACTTGATTTCTTAGCTAAATGAGTATTAGGAGAAGAGCTTCTTTTTCCTCCTACTGTAAAGATTTTTGCAGGCCACACTTGGGGCCACACTTGTGTAACCCACACTTGGGGTTCTCCCCTCTTTCCCACACATTCCTGCCTTGTGGAATGAAGCTTGAATGTTGTCTCAGGGCAGTCCTCTTGATGTGTTTCATTGAAGGAAATGACTGAAAGGGAGACAAGAAGTTATGATCTGCCATCACACAGATGTTGAGGCTAGTGATAATGTGTAGGGCCCACTTTTTTGTAACTAGTTTATTTCTGTAAAAGTGAGAGCTGTGCAGTCTAAAAACTTCAAATGAGACTTTCCTGGTGGCGCAGTGGATAAGAATCCTCCTGCTAATGCAGAGAGCATGGGTTCGATCCTTGGTCCAGGAAGATTCCACCTGCCACGGAGCAACTAAACCCATGATCTAGCGCCCGAGACTTCCAACTACTGAGCCTACGTGCCAGTTTCTAAAGCCTGCATGCTCTAGGACTCACAAGCCACAACTAATGAGCCCCTGTGCTGCAACTACTGAAGTCTGCACTGCAACTAGAGAGTAGCCTCTGCTGTTTGCAACTAGAGAAAGCCCACGTGCAGCAACAAAGGCCCAGGGAGATACTCGCTGCTGTCAGTGTGGCTACTGCTTCTTCTTACAAGGTGGACTGATTTCTTGCTGAAGTCCTAGGTCTCTGGAATCAGGGTCCATACACTGCCTACAGTGAGAGGTCAGAGGGCGGGAATGGCCTCTAAGGAGCCCTTTGGGCCTGGGTCTTCCTAACCCACCCCTGATCTGGGACCAGTTCCCGGACCTCTCCAGTTGGGAAAGGTATGTGTGGGGGTGCCGTGGAACTGACTTCTCCTTCCCTGCAGGTTCAGCAGTACCGGGTTGCCATGACTGCAAAGGACTGCTCCATCATGATTGCACTCTCTCCTTGTCTGCAGGATGCAAGGTGAGGCACCTTCCGCTATGTCACATGTCCTTGGTCTAGTAAGATTCTGTGGCTTGGCAAGAGAGAGGCCCTTGAAGGATCATGTCTATAAACAAAGGCCAATTTCCAAGGCCTACTTAATACAATGGGGATTATTAACTCTTGCTCTTTAGAAGATTGTAACAAGTCAAAAAGACATTTTTGAGAATAATTTTAAAAGCTTGTTCTATTAAATTCAAGATTACTACTGTTTTCTAAGAAAATATCTCAAGGACTTTAGAAGCAGTTTAGATGTTGTGGTGCAAATACTTTTCTGTCAAAGAAAACCCCAAGTTTCCATCATGGCTCAGAGGCCCAAGAAGCTGTAGGTTACTCTAGGCCTTATTTTCCTTCCTTTTTCCAGGTCCTGATGTGCCAACCTTTATAGTCATTTCAAAGCCTTTAAAACAACATTCCATTGTTCTGTTTCCTCTTTGCAGCATCTCTCCCAGGGCATCATTATCCAATCCTATCTCTGCCTAGGAATTCAGGATGAACCTGATTAAATTCTCTCATTGATAGCATTAATCTTCAGGGTGCCAAACCCCACACACGGTTTTGTGGAATGTTCCATAATCTTCTGATGGGTGTTCCTGGGTCGAGGTGACCTTGTAACTGGCTGCCAGCCACTCGGTTTTTTGATGCTTTTGAACTAAACATTCCTAAGAGTCCTGCTTCTTGGCAGGCATAGGATTGTCCACTTTCTGATAGGAAACACGGAGGGACATTTATAGGGCATAACTGAAATATTTTTTAAAAGAGTTGTTTAAAAAAAAAAAGTTGTTTAGTTGAAATCTCTCATTATCCCCTAAGAAAATGCTCCCAGTGCTTAGCAGGAATCCATTTGGATTAAGCTAGTGTTGTTAGGTGAGAGAAAAGCACACAAATGTTACTATCTATCACCCTTCCTGAAGGAAGGATATAGTCAGGATACAGAAATGTGATGGGGTGGGGGCCAGAAGTCCTGACACCCTTGACCACAGCTGGTCAACAGAAATTGACATGTTTGGAGAGGAGTGAGGATGTTTGTCCAGAAACTTCTGAACCATGTGGGTACCTGTGTCATCCACAGGGTAGAGAAGCATTTTAGTTATCAGAAGACTCAGATCTGGGCTCACTGGGAGCTTGAGGCTGACCAGTAGGCTCCTCAGGAGTGGCCTGCACCATGCTGTCACCAGACTCTGTGTGATGGATTCCTTTCTTGATCCACGTCATCTTGTCAGGTGTTGGTTCTGATGTGATGTGTGGTTTCCTATAAAATGTGCAGCCCTGGTGAGGGCCAGAGATGTTCACTGTCCTAGCCCAGGTGCATGAAGCTTGGGTTTCAGGCCCTGAGAGTGAGACTCAGAAGCAAGACCTTAATTTGTATACATGTTCTCTGCTGTTCAGAGGGAGTAGCTAAGACCCCAGCAACTGAGCCAGGGATTCATTTTTCTTATAAACAGTATTTCTGAGCAGGAATTGAATGAGAGTCTAGGCCTTAATTAGGTTATTAGATAGGAATGTTTTTATCTGCCTTCCCTCTCCCAGGCAGGACCTTTAGAAATTGGTATTTTATTTATTTGTTTTTAATAATGTCTAAATCTAGAATAGTATGCATGGAGAAACCAGAACTCCTTAATACTTCTCTCTCGGGCTAAACCAAGCTTGTATAATGTATTTAACCAATCATCTGGATGCACACTGAGAGCACTTTGAGAGCTAAGTGGTATATACAGAAATGTTAGTACAAAACTCAGAACTAGCCTGCAAGTGTTTTGGTTGTTGCTGTTGTTCTAAGTCATGTCTGACTCTTGGTGACCCTATGGACTGCAGCATGCCAGGCTTCCTGGTCCTTCACTATCTCCTGGAATTTGCTCAAATTCATGTCCATTGAGTTGGTGATGCTATTCAGCCATCTCATCCTGTTGTCCCCTTCTCCTTCTGCCCTCAATCTTTTCCAGCATCAGGGTTTTTTCCCAGTGAGTCAGCTCTTCGCATCAAGGGTTTTAAGTACAAGTAATTGTTTATATTTTGTTATAAGCATACAACTATTCCAATATTTAGAAAAACCACAAAGCCAAACCCTAAGAAACAAAGTAGAAAACATTACAGACACAATTTGAGAATAAAACATGAAACCAGACCTCTCTTTCCTAATGTGAAAAAGCATAGAGGAGCAAGAGTTTCTCACCAGACATGGGAAAAGATACGTAAAGAGAAGTCTGTTCTTAACATTTTATGCATTTGGCTGTTGTATGGCTAGATCTACTTTCTTTTTCTTAGGTTTTGTAATACTTGGCTCATGATAAGTAACATTTTTAGCGTTTGTTTATACTACTGGGATATGGGGAATATCAGTTGCATAGTCTACTTAATTGCTTTTCCATCTTTCTGCACTTTAACCCTTTCTTATCTGGTGTGCTGGTAGGTATCACAGTAGGTGCCTCTCTTGCAGAAGCTTCAAGCATGAGGCATACAGATGGCACAGATAGAGATGGAATGCATATAGATGCACAGAACGGGTGCTCTTTGTGAGCTGAGTTGAAAGGATTCGGGAGGTTTGTGTATTCTGAAATTGCTCTTTTGCTTCCAGCTCCGATCAAAGGCCTGTTGTCCCTTCATCGAGATCTAGGTTTGCCTTCTCTGTGTCTGTGCTGGACCTGGACCTCAAGCCCTACGAGAGCATTCCTCATCAGTATAAACTGGATAGCAAGATAGTCAACTACTATTTAAAGACCGTACATGCCAAAGATGCCACCGTGATGTCGACAAGGTTCAAGGAAAGCGAAGATTGCACGTTAGTTCTCCATAAGGTCTAACCTTTTTTCTTGTAGTGGCTTTGAAACTTGAACACAGAATGTGAAGGTTGAATGATAGAGCTATTTTCTGTTGTGTAGGGTGACTTCTGGCTGTGAATGTTTTTGCTTTTCAAGCCCTGTTCAGGTGGGACTGCCTCTAGGAGACATGGAATGCCCTATTAGAGACAGCTTCCAGGACAAGGAATGTTGGACATGAGCCCAGCAGTGTGCTGTGTCCCTGGAGGCCCCCCTGGGCAGTTCTCCCTTTCCACCCAGGGTTCACATCTAATCTCTAAAAAGCCTTATAAGACCCCAGGTTTGGATCTCCTACCACCAGAATCCTAACATAGAAAACTTGAATTGTCACATACACCTTACAGTTGGACTTTGAAGAAAACACAGATACTACTGGAACGTTCCCAGCTGAGTTACCTGGTCACTCTTCCAACACAAGCCGTGTGTCAGCGCAGGTTTAGTAGTTCCCTGCTGTGGAGAGCACTGAGTTGCTGATGTGGACGTCAGTTCTGAGCAGCGGACTCACAGTCCGTGTGGAGGTGCTGGACCCACTGCTCTGCTCAGGGTCAGCAGGGAGCGTGGGACTCAGGGCAGGGGTAGACACCACTCATGCGAGCACTGACTTTCTATTTTGTGTTGAATGATTTTATCTTTAACTTTAGGGGAAACAAGGTATCCTTTCCCACCTGAAATTGCTGCTGTGGAAGCTGAAAGCAGAGCTGTAACTCTGAGCTGCTATGCCCAGGGTGGGTGTCGTGGGGTGCCTGTGCGTCTGCCAGTTCTGTGTTCTGACATTTTTGGATGTTTGGGAAACCTCAGCTACTTCTGCCAGGGCCAGCATCCTGATTCGGGTTTCACTAAGATGTGTGGTGTTGGTGGCCTTGAGTAATTCTGGACCACCTCCCCATCGGGGCTGCCCACAGCCCTGCTTCTGCATGACGAGCGACGCCTGGCTGGCACCAAGAGGGTTCTTGTTGGGGTCACAAAAGCGTGCCCAGCTGCTATGAAAACTGTTGGGAATCTTGGCTTCAGTTTTTTATTCTATGGTAGGTTGTATAGATTATTTATATCATCATTTTGAGGGACTAATGAAGGCTTATTGTAATATAATAGTGAAACCATGAGATTGTATGAAAATACTATACAAAAAATGAGAATATTTTGCTGATTATAATTTTTGTGGGGAATTTTGTGATAAATTGAGAATTATGCTTATTTGAATCAAGCCAGCTCTTCTAGAATTTATTCTTCAGTCCTGTCCTACCATTTACTTCTTACTTCTTCACTCAGAGGTTCAAAAAGATACTCAAATAACACATGCCTCTCATTCATGTGGGATGCTGGGTACAGGGCTTTGGAGATTCCACACATAGGGGTGTGCATGGAGCCCTGTTCTCATGGTCAAGTTGCAGGCTCCAGAGTGTATGGAAGTAGGTAGCTGCCAGAGTTGTTTTGGCCTGAGGTTGTTCCTTGTTGCTGGCCTGGGGTGAGGATGGTCTTGCCCAGCACCAGGGTATGCAGGGGATCCTGAATCTCTTGTGTGTGGAGCTCTGAAACCCCAGCCCCTCAAGGAGGTAGGCTGGGCAGCCTCCTGTTGCCTATTCTGACTGGAGTGAACAGTCTGAAAACAATCACCCTCTATTTGAGGGAAAAAAATTAAAGATGAGTATGTCTTGCTAGAGGGTCTTGACTCAACCCTTTGCACTTCTCACACTCCACCTCAGCCCCTTCCCTGAGGCTTTCATTTGATGGAAACAGTGTTTTCACCCATTCTACTTTAAACTGGCGACTCAGGTCAGTGCAGCACTTAGGACTCTGGGGGACTTTAATGAAGACACTGTTTCTTCTGTGCAGAGGGGCCGGGGGGCTAAGGCCCTGTGTGAAGGGACAATGCCGTGTTTGCTGTCTTACTGCATTTGTTAATGTTAACCACTCTACTTTTTTGTGAAAGACCATGAAGAGTGAATGTCGGAGGACTTGCTGCTGAGAGGTGCTGTGAAAGCCTCCAGTGCTGCTTCTAGAGCCAGGAGGTGAGGAGGGTGGTGTGGCTCCCCTGGGGTGTCTGAGGAATGTAAAAGAATGAGGCTGCACTGGTAAGCCCTCCAGGAGTCCTTCAGTGGTGGATGGTAGGAGGAGGGCCAGCCTTTGAGATGGTGCCGCCTCTGCCCTTAGATTCATACCAAGGTAGGGGCATGGTGGCTCCCCATATCCCAGGATGGATAGCCACTTATGTACTTTCTCGGATGTTGAGTTTACTTTTAAAAATACACTATATGTGTCACTTGTTTGGTATTTTGAATTTAAATAACTGTATTTATTTTTCATGTCCTGACAACTTATATATAATGTGCCATAATTGCATAAACATGTTCTAAAGGTAAGGTTTCTAAGTGGAAAAGAGCAAATGTTTATATTCAATAAAATCACACACCTCCAGGTGCAGCATCTTACTCCTACGTGTAGTTGTTCACTGTTTGGGAATTAGCTGCTTTCCTCTGTGCAAAATGATTTAATCAGGCTTTCTAGAGTGGCTTCAATGCCCAGCACGCCCAGTAGGGTTCGGAAGCTGAGAGGAGCAGTTTCTATGACTCTGTTCTTGTCCAGTTCCAGGGCTGTAAAGAAAATAAATCGGGTAAGACACTTCACCAAGACACTTCCCTCATTCTCAACTGGCTGCACTGAAGAGAAGCCAGGACAACTGAATCACCTTGACCCAGGCCCCTCCCCGGTTGCTGAGGCAGAGACATCAGGCCCTCACAGCCTGGGGGGGCCTTACAGGGGCAACCCCACTTCCATGTGCTTTTTGAGGGATTATGGACAAAAAAATATTTTGAAAACCTATTTTAAAAGTACATGAGTGAGATTTTTTACTTTTGATTCTTGCCATATAAAACCAGATGAAATGAGCAGGTGTTTGTGTTGAACACAGTGAGAAATCACCAGAACATCCTTACCTCGCAACGGCACTTTGGTGAGAAGATCCAGCTTTGGCAAAACCTTCCCTTCTTCATCTATTTGTATCCTCCAAACAATGACTAGTTCAAATCTGAAAGAGGTAAGATCATTGCTGAGTGCTTTAAAAACCAGACTAAACTGTATGCAGCATTTGACTCTCTCTAGAGGAGAGGATGCCTACATGGGCAGGAATGCTGCTGTCTTCCCAGTCACCCTTGGAGTTGCTGCCCTTCCCCAAGGCTGTGTTCAGACTCCCTTGATCTTAAAGACCCACAAGTGAACAGGGAGTATGGCCAGTTAAACATGAGAAGATATTCAGCATCATTAACATACAGGAAAATGACCACAGGGAGTTACTGTTTTGTGCCCACTACATGTTAATGTGACCGTACAAGTGAAGTACAGGATATCCAGCAACGAGAACTTAAAAGATTACTGGTGGGAAATACGAATTGATAAACTACTTTAAAAGGAATTTGGCAGTGATAGCTGAATCTGCCCTATGACCCAGGAATTTCATTTCTAAGTATATGCTTAAGAGAAGCCTGTGTACTCGTGTGCCCAAGGACATAAACAGGAATGTTAGAAATAGTGGAAGATAATGATAACCCAAAGGCCCAAGACTTGAAGAATGCAGAAATACATATATTCACCTAATGGAGTGTAAGCAGTGAAAATGAATTAGCTACAGCTATAGGCACCACCACAGGTGAATTTTGGAAATAATGTTGAATAACAAGGCATGTTCCAGAGGCTTACATAACCACACCATTTTAAGGCTTGGAACGAAACATCTGTAGGCGCAGGTCACAGAAGCACATCCTGCCCACATGCACATAAAGGTACCCACAGTGGGCGGAAGGGGACCTGGGTGACTTCTCCCCTCACTCAGTACTTGCAGACTCCCCACCTTTCTTGAAATAAGTCGATGAAAATAGAACTCCACCCCTCTGGCCTCCCCTCCTTGGCTTCCCCTCCCTAAGGACTCCAGCAGTGAGACCAGCACCTGCTGGACTTTTCCTCATAGATCCCATTTGTGTTTACAGTTCCCACGTTCCCCTCCTCCCTCACCCAGCAAGCTCCCCCTGGTGCTCTCCTGCCATCGCTGCTATCTGTTATAACTCCACAGACACATCTCAAGATGTCAGTTAGGTGGTTTACATTTGTTTTCTACTATTTATAATCGTTTTTAACAGGAAAGAACTGTCTGGGTTGGGGAGGGACTTGGTGGGGCCTGTGCACTTACCCAGGTTGACTGGGGTTCCTAATGCCCATGCAGCTGGAGGAGGCCCCCTCTGAGAGCTGCACAGCTTCTGGGTACTTTTCCTGTGGGGAGAAGAAACAGAGAAATCTGTGGGGTGTGTCTTGCATTCCCTGAAAATCTTAATTATCAGGCGTGCCACTTTCTCATCTAGGCATCATGGCATCCTGGCCGTGGCCATCCGCTCGTGGCTTCTGTGCTCATCAGCCCTGCCTGTTCTAGATCTCTACTGCCACACAGCCTCCTGGATTCCACACTGACAACCACCCAGTGTTAACAAGTTACATGACTGCATTCTGATTTTCCTGGCTTGTCTACCCAGGGCCCTGCAGCATTTGGCCAACATACTTCCTCTGTCTTGTCTCGTGACCTGGACAGCTTGCGGAGGCTGGCCACACATGCTGGCCAGCTGCCTCGTGAAGGTGATGCTGATCCTGATGACTGAAGTGAGGTGCTACATGCCAGGTTTCTTATTGTAAAGCAAATATTTTTCTTCAGAGCTTTAACATTTGGCCCAAAAGCCTTTCAAACTGAGGTCCGTGGGCTTGCCGCTCCAACAGTGGGTACTTCCACCCTACCTTCACACTTGCTGCTGAATGGCCTTGGCCCGCAAACTGGTAACTGCATGCAGACAGCTCCTGCACAGCCAGCGTGGGGCTACCTGAGCTCTCCTAGTGACCTACGGGTCTCACCAGGCATGGTGTCTGGGAATTCTGGGTAATAGGTTTTCAGAAAGCATGCTCTGCTAGAGCTCAGCTTCATGATGAGATCATGTACTGTTTTAGAGTTGAAAGTATTCTCTCTTAAACGAAAATGAAGTAGAATTTCACAAATTTCTAGGGGTTGGCTCCCCCCGACCCCATGTAATAGTTTTGGAACTGTCTGCTTCTTTCTGTTATTTGTAGTGGGCCCTGGGAACCTCCAGTATTAGACTTGACTTGTAGGTCATTAGAACAACAAAGCTTTGCAGGAATCCAAACAGAATGTTTATAACAGAGTAATGAGTGGCTCTGTCTTCAGTTCTTGGAAAACTTTTTTGTTTGTTCTTATAAGAACAGATTGTGGGGTTGGGGTGATATGACAGAGACTTAAAGTAGGCTCCACAGTGAGATTTCAAGTTCCACAAGGGACAGCTTTTGAAAGACATATTTTCTTTCCCTCTTCTTACAGCTCTTGCTATAGAAACAGACACCTGGGCTGATGCTGAAATCAGATGTAAGCCCTGCCACGTCCCAAATCCAAACCTACACCCTGCCCTGAGGGCCACCCTAAGCCTCATGGAAGGACAGTGAGGTGCAGCTTCATCTGAGAAATGCTTGGTCTAGCAGCCAATCAGACAGCCCCCCTCCCCCTGCAAGACAAGGGACAAGACTGGAACTGTTGTGGGCAGAACCTATGGGCTTCAGAGGATGGGGCCTTCCTGAGGCCACAGGTACTTGAAGGGCTGAACAAAATAAGCTCCCTCAAATGAGGTCTTGTGGGGACAAAGTTGTGTCACAACTTTTAAAGGACCAGCCCACATATCAGTGAGCTTGTTGCCAGCGTGTGAGGCCAGTGCTCCCAGACCCGTGTGTGAAAGATGCTGATGGAGCAAGAACACATCCAAACACCAAGCCATTCTGACCAAAGGCTGGGGTGGGCCTGGTTTAAACTTACAGATGATTTCTAATTTCAGAGAAACAGTTTTTATGAGAAAATGTATACCTAAAATTTTTAAATGGAAAGTGCTGGCTGGTTTTTAAACCTCAGGCTCTTCTAAATTAATAACAACTGTATGAGGAATGTAAAGGAGAACATGTGACTGTGGCAGTATAACTTCCAGGCTGAGCTAAAAGCACGTGGCCTGGGCCAGTTCCAGCGTGAGGTCCAAGGGCTTGGTCTGCCTCCAAGCAGACCTCAGCCTCTCTAGGCCTTCTTCTCATGAGCAAAAGGAGGGTTTAGATTAAAAGCTTTCACTAAAAAAAAAAAAATAAATAAAATGTACTCCTTTTAGTTTTTAAAATAAAAACCAAAAGTAGAAATGCTGACATTAGGAAGAGATCGGGCATTTCTGGAGAGCTCAGAGGGACTTGTGTGGAAAGTTTCCTTTTATACAAGTTAATAATATTGCCCCATTTATCCAGCTTCATTCACTTGCCTGGTGACCTCAAATATTCAAAGCTGACAGGAAGAAAGCAACTAAAGGCTGAAGAGGAGCCCAGAGACACAACATAAACAGCAAAGTCTGGATACCATTGCTGATAGTTAGAAATACAAAGCGTGGGTCTCATCGACAGAGTGTACGCATACAGGTGGCCTGGAGGGAGAAGACAGAGAAGTTGGAAAAAGTGATACAACTAAATGCAAAGTGGGTCTGAGGTCACGGCCAAATATCAGTACATTTCAAAAGCAATTAAAAGTTCTACATATTACTGTATTTGACATTCAGAAAAGACAACAGAATCCCCAAGAAAGGATTAAGATGATGAACTCAGATAAGGCAGCCATCTGGCCAGTGTGTTTTAGAATATTTAACATGAAAAAATAGCTGCACACACACACAAAAAGGTTGACAGGAAAGTTATCAGCCTGACTTGGAAATCACCTGAGACACTTCACGTTCCGCCACTAGTAAAACTAAGGTCCGGGCCTGGAACCTAAAGGGAGCAAATGGGAGCCTTGTGCTTCACAGTGTTGTTGGGAAGGCTGGAACAGGCTGCGTTGTGCTGATCCTGTACGTACACTGCGCCTGTCAGTCTTTCACAGGAAGTTTGTCCTAAGTGGTGATTCAGAAATGGATGTTTAGAACTTTCCTGGTGGTCCAGTGGTGAAAGACTCCATACTCCTGATGCGGGGGCATGAGTTCAGTCCCTGGCCGAATTAAGATCCTGCATGATACCAGGCTCCTCTGTCCATGGAATTTTCCAGGCAAGACTACTGGAGTGGGTTGCCATTTCTTTCTCCAGGGGATCTTCCCAACCTAGGGATCAAACCCAGGTCTCTGCAGGCAGAGGCTTTACCATCTGAGCCACCAGGGAAGCCGCATGATACACAGTGCAGCCAAAAAAAAGGGGTGGGGGTTGTGTGTGTGTTTATTTAGCTGCTTGCCATGTGTCTGGAGTCTGCAGTCAAGAACTCTCCTGGTGTTTATGATAGAAAAAATGATAGCCTTGAGAAGGCTGGGAATTTGTTATTCATCCCAGTTTTGTACCTGAGACCCACTTTACTGTTGGAATGGCTGCTGGATGCTGGTCCAAAAGGAAGAGAATTTTAAACAGAACTTTAGAGAAAACCAACCATGTATTACGGATCAGTCATACTATCCTAGTTTACTCCCCCCTGCCACTTAAATAAATGGAAACCTTGAATCTTGAGCTTAAATGTATCCTTGAGTGTTCACAGATATCTAGAGCAAGTGGTAGTCATGATACCCCTCATCCCTGGACACTCAGTGGCATTTCCCCAAACAGGGCCATCTTCCTGCTTTACCAAAACATAACATTCCAACCAGAAATTTTCAGATGTTCCCAGCTCCCTCCTGTGACCATCACACTCTCCCCGCCCCAACTGCCCCAGGCAGTTTTGGCAGTTTGGAAAATGAGGCCTCTTGGGCCTCAGTCCACGTCTGATGTCTCCTCATGATGCCACATTGGGAGTGCTCCAGAAATGCTGCTGTGCTTCTGGGGTGACCCAAAAGCCACCCTTTCCCCCCTGTTATTGGAATTTTCCAAGGGGACATCATGAGACCAGGCCACTGTCTGGCTCCTCAGACATCCACTCATCAGCCTGGGCCTGCTGGTGCCTCAAAGCTGAGTCAACCACACAAGGGGTGCCAAAGGGTGACTGTCTCCATCATTCCTTCCACACTGGCAAGTAGATTTTCACCAGAAAAACGAGCTTTTACTTCTCCCTTATTTATTTTCTATCAGCACTGACTCACAAATCACTGATTTATTCAACGTATATCAGTGTTTCTTTAGGAAGCTGATGGTATTTAGAAACCAAGACCTAGGCTCATTGCTCCTGGGGCTTTGGTGGCTTCCAGGCTCTCTCAGGGGTAAGAACTTGGTAAGACAGGTTGGTGTGACACATGCACGAGCATGCACATACCATAGCCCTTTGGGAATCCTTCTGCACACGCATATTAACAAACAAGCAGGTGATGACCTCAATACCTCTATCCACACCCCAGAATTTTCTAGCCTTCCTTCTGCAGCTATAAAATCACTCTACTCCTAGGAAGGAAGAGAGCTTACATAAATAATCCCCTTATACCTTCCCTGTTTAGAATGGAAAGGGGAAATTTAGGCAAGCAAAATCAATCAAATATATAGCCAAGAAACATACACCCTGCAATAACTCTGAAGGCAAGTGTACCCGTAAAAGATCTACTCCATTAAGAGTACTAGACAATAAACATCACTTCAGGTGGGGATACAAGTCCAAGAAGTAGTTCTTAAGATTTTTAAGATTGTCATTTTCATTCTAACTAACTGGGTAGCAACTGTACTTTTGTATGTAGTCTGTTCCCTTCTAGACTAATAATTAAAAAGCAAGGCAAGTTGGTTTCTTTTACAGTAGTCAGAAATGATAATTAAGAAGCTGAACACACACACACACACACACACACACACACACACGTGTAATAATCAGCACTAGAAACTCTTTAAATTTCACAACTTTCTCTTCATACAGTTTTTAACATGTAATTGTGCCAGCAAAATAATGAAATGCAGGCAGATGATGAAAGTAATATTCAGCTATTCACTGGTAATTTTATTGTTACTAATAAAACTCTCACTATTTTATATATCTCAAAGTAATGTGCAAAGCATTGAAACTGATCATAATTTAAACTTACTATGGTCTGGGCACTTCCCTAGTGGTCCAGTGGCTAAGACTCTGTGATCCCAATGAAGGGGGCTTGGGTTCAATCCCCGGTCAGGGAACTAGATCCCACATGCTGCAACTAAAGACTGCACATGCCACAGCTAAGAGCCAGCACAGCCAAATAAAAGAGACTTTTTTAAAAGCTAAAAAAAAGAGAAGTTACTATGGTCTAATTTGAATTTTTTCATAGATTCACAGACATTTTGCGCTTTTAAGGTGTTTTCTCTTTCAAAAGACACATTACACATCCACACTGGCACATACGATTTAACAGCCAAAGCCTCTGACTGTGTGGATCACGATCAATTGTGGGAAATTCTGAAGGAGATGGGAACACCAGACCACCTGACCTGCCTCCTGAGAAATCTGTATGCAGGTCAGGAAGCAACAGTTAAAACTGGACATGGAACAACAGACTGGTTCCAAATAGGAAAAGGAGTATGTCAAGGCTGTATATTGTCACCCTGCTTATTTAACATATGCAGAGTATATCATGAGAAATGCTGGGCTGGAAGAAGCACAAGCTGGAATCAAGATTGCCGGGAGAAATATCAATAACCTCAGATATGCAGATGACACCACCCTTATGGCAGAAAGTGAAGAAGAACTAAAGAGCCTCTTGATGAAAGTGAAAGACAAGAGTGAAAAAGTTGGCTTAAAACTCAACATTCAGAAAACGAAGATCATGCCACCTGGTCCCATCACTTCATGGCATATAGATGGGGAAACAGTGTCAGACTTTATTTTTGGGGCTCCAAAATCACTGCAGATGGTGATTGCAGCCAAGAAATTAAAAGACGCTTACTCCTTGGAAGGAAAGTTATGACCAACCTTGATGGCATATTAAAAAGCAGAGACATTACTTTGCCAACAAAGTTCCGTCGAGTCAAGGCTATGGTTTTTCCAGTGGTCATGCATGGATGTGAGAGTTGGACTATAAAGAAAGCTGAGAGCCGAAGAACTGATGCTTTTGAACTGTGGTGTTGGAGAAGACGCTTTAGTGTCCCTTGGACTGCAAAGAGATCTAATGAGTCCATCCTAAAGGAGATTAGTCCTGGGTGTTCACTGGAAGGACTGATGCTGAAGCCGAAACTCCAATAATTTGGCCCCCTGATATGAAAAGCTAGCTCACTGGAGAAGTCCCTGATGCTGGGAAAGATTGAGGGCAGGAGGAGAAGGGGACGACAGAGCATGAGATGGCTGGATGGCATCACCGACTCAATGGATGTGGGTTTGGGTGGACTCCGGCAGTTGGTGATGGACAGGGAGGCCTGGTGTGCTGTGGTTCATGGGGTTGCAAAGAGTCAAACATGACTGAGCGACTGAACTGAACTAACAGTTATAGGCCCCATGTCCTTAATATGCATTAGCTCATTCAAAGATGACAGCAGTCATATGAAGCCATTGGTATAATGCCCATTTAAATGAAACTGAGGCTTAAAAAAATTAAGATACTTGCTCAAGATTGCACAACTAGTAAACAGATTCAAAACTAAGGCAATCAGATTCCAAAACCTGAGCTAATAAATAATACTACCATTTCACATTTCCAAATTCAACTATAGTTGTAATACAGAGGCCAAGTGTGATTACAATCAACTTGTAACATAATTCATGCTGGCAACTGATTTTGAAGGTACAAACAAAACCATTTTGATTGGGAAACACAATAGCCCCTAAAGGTTTGTTCACATATTCCATATGGTATAAGACTTACTAGGTCCCTAATGGTAACAGGCTCCTGATCTAGTGCAAGCAACTTGCTGTGCGTATATTTTTTGGCTGCCCTATGTGGCTTGCTAGGTCTCATTCCTGGACCACGGATTGAACCCAGGCCATGGCAGTGAAAGCCCAGAATCCTATCCACTAGGCTACCAAGGAACTCCCCTGTGCCTCTTTTTTATTAGAGGTTCTTAGTTTTCTCTCCAGAGGAGTGAGGTTGCATTGCAGAGTCCAGGCCCCTTTTAGTAGTGCCAAGCTTTTTCACACAGGCCTTCTGTCAGGGCGAGGATGGACTGCCTCTCATATAGACTTTCTACTAATTCTTCTACCCACAGTCCCTCTTTCAGAGGTTCCAGAGAACAAATCGGTTGATTTGTTCCTTCCTCCAAGGAAGATAGCTTTCCCAGTGTCCTGCGTGCTGAGAGTCAGGCACAGCTGGAAAGCTTTGGCTTGGAGGTCATTTGTCAGTGGCAATGGCCCCTGAGGCCCTGCCCCCAGGGACGGTTCCCATACTCCCAGGGAAAGTCAAAGCAACCTCCAAACGACTGTTCCGGCATGTTCCCTTCAGGGGTTAGGTCTCAGCTTTGTCTGGGCCTCATCAAACTATAATTATCTGCTTCCTGAATGTACTGCTGCCTTCCTCTGGCCTATCCTTCATTTTTGTGTATTATGTCTTTTAAAACTCTCTCTACTGTCATTTCTGAAGAATTTTAGCAGAGTGGCTGATGAAGGTAGTATGTTTCAATGGTCCACTTTGGAGACCTTTTACATTTATATTTTCAATTTTCCCTCATACTTGCTGAATAGTTTGGGTATAGAATTTAAGGTTTAAATAGTATTTAAATTATTTTATATATAAAGCTAATGATATATGTCCAAACTTGTATTCTCGAGTCCTATGTTAAAATGCTTTCAAGGCTGGAGCACTGGGATGACCCAGAGGGATGGGAATGGGGAAGGAGATGGGAGGGGGTTTCAGGATGGGGAACACATAAACCCATGGCTGATTCATATCAACGTATGGCAAAACCCACTACAATATTGTAAAGTAATTAGCCTCCAATTAAAAAAAAATTAATAAAATAAAATGCTTTCAGTTTTTCAAAATGGAAAGAAAATAAATAAATAATTAAGTCAACTCATGTCCTTAGAAATAGAGGAAATCCCCACCCTGTGACAAAATAAAAGGGCATAAATAATGTTTGTAACTAAAATTTTATTTTATTTTTTTAAAGGCATAATTAATCCATTTTTATTGTGAAATGTAAGTAAAAAGATCTTAGTTCTTTTTAAATATAAGTCAAAAGTAAAAAATTCATTTTGCTGCTGCTGCTGCTAAGTCGCTTCAGTTGTGTCTGACTCTGTGCGACCCCATAGACGGCAGCCCACCAGGCTCCCCCGTCCCTGGGATTCTCCAGGCAAGAACACTGGAGTGGGTTGCCATTTCCTTCTCCAATGTATGAAAGTGAAAAGTGAAAGTGAAGTCGCTCAGTCATGTCCGACTCTTCGGGACCCCATGGACTGCAGCCCACCAGGCTCCTCCATCCATGGGATTTTCCATGCAAGAGTACTGGAGAGGGGTGCCATCGCCTTCTTCATGTAGCTAAAATTTTAAATGGTTCAAATCTTGTACTATATCAAGTCCTGATAGCTTTATTGTCATAAAACAAAATGAATATTAGGCAAGAGAATTAAAATGTGAGAGAGGAAACAAGTCTTGGTGAAATAATCCAAAGGACAATAATAATATATTGTATTTGCACAATAGTTCTAACTTTGCCAGATTTTTACATATTTATTCACATGATACCTTTATGAATCAGGGATATAAAATTATGCACACTTTAAAAATAAGGGAAAAAAGGCTCATAGATTTGCAAGGCTGCTGCAATGACCCTGAGCCCAATGTAAAGAAGCCAAGCTGAGCTGACTTCCTAACTCCAATGCCTTTCTTGAAGCAAACTCAGGTGACCCATGGTCCAGCTCAGATAAACTCACCCTGAAACCAATAAGGCTTATGCTTCAGGGACCAACACCTCCCTCCACGTACATGGGCTCCTTTCAAGCCCCTCTACTGAATTCAAAACAAGCTTTTTAGAACAGTTTTAGGTTGACAGAAAAATTGGAAGGATAGTACAGAGTTCCTATATTATTAACATTTAATATTGGTGTGGTATATTTATTACAATCAATGCACCAATATTGAGATACCACTTTTATAACTGAAGTCTATATTTTATTTAGCTATCTTAGTTTTTACTTAATGTCCATTTTCTGTTTCAGAATTCCCACTCAGGATCCCACATGACATTTTTGTGAGAGGTAGGAAAATTCACCTAGATCCTTACTCTATATACACCTTCTTATGTTCTGCCATGGGTTTAAGTATTATTCTAATAAGGGGCTCCAATTTTTTTTTTTACCTAGACTCTTAAGAGAAAATGCACAGTTGTTCTTTGGGTCTTAGAGTAACACATCTGGCAGTGCCCTTAGAACCAGGCCGGAAGAAGGGGTCAGCTGATCCTGGGCTTGACTTGAGACTCAAAACAGGTAATAAGAGAGGAGCAAACATGAAAACGCTTTCACATATGCATCTGTCTACAGATCATCCATGAGCTGGCAAAATGCATCTTATAATGATTCAAATTTTTAGCATGGACTAGCTCTTGAATTGATTGAGGGCAGAGGATTTTCTTTGCTGCCTTGTCCTGAAACTGCTTTATTTTCCTAGAGAAATTCTTAAGTAAAAGTATTTCAAATTCATCCTCTCACACACAATGAGACCTACACACATGATGAACTTGGATTGATAATTCATCACTCAAAATGATTTGCAGCGTGGCTGTTGTGTGGAACTATTGTGGACTGTCAGACCTGTTTTTCTTTGCCTGGCAAGCGTTCTTATTACCCTTACTCTGGCAACAGACCTGTCCCTTTCATAGGATTGGCTCAGGTCATCATAGACTGTTAGCTCCTCACGAACAGCATATAATGTACCCTGGGCCAAATGACAGATGCTGGGAGGACAAAACCTTTTCCAGCAGGAGCTGTTCAGGCTGTGGGAGGCCTGTGTGTTGCCCTGATAGACAACCAGCAGAGAATCGTGCAGAAATGAGGGCCTCACAACAGGAGGGAAAATCCTCTATCTTGATGTGATCCCCACATGCAGGCTACCCTTTCTTTAATTGTCTGAACTACTCCAGCTCTTTGCTACAACTGGAGTGACTAACTTTGCTTTTTGTTAAGCCAATGTGAATTTACATTTCTGTCTGTGTTGAAAGAGCTCCAATAAAAACACTGGGTACTTTGTTAAATGCTGGGTATGTCCTGGAACAAAATAACACTGAGCATCAGGAAAGTAAAAATAAAAACTACAAATGGAATACCACAACATACACACCTGAATGGCTACAAACAGCTGACAAAACCAGTGTTGAAACTGATATGAGCAACTGTTACCCTCACACCCTGCTGGTGAGAGTGTAAATGAGCACCGTTATTTTGACAACACCTCCAAAAGCTGAACATACATGTACCCTAAGATTCAGCAATTCTACTCAACATAAACATGTACCAGTATCACCAAAAGACATGAGCACACAGCAGCACTGTTTACAACTGCCAGGACCTGGAAAGGGCCAGGGACAGAGCCCTGGGTGAACGCTTTGTGGCTCATCCATGTGACAGAAGGCTCAAGGGCTGTGAAATGAATGGTCACCAGTTACACTCCACATGGATGGATCTCAGGGACGGTGAATGCAGTGACAAGCACCAACCCGTCTTGTAGCACCTGTGGTAGGTGGGTGGGCCCTGGGGGCTGCTCCTGCTCTGCTTCCTCTTCCAGTGAATGGTTCTGTAATTTTGTGAAAAATCATCCAACTGTGCATTTATGACGTGTGTGTCCTTTCCTGTATCTATATATTTCAACAAAAAATTAAAATACAAAAGACAGCACCCCTCAGCCCATGAAGTATACAACCTAGTGAAGACAGACCATAAGCAAGTAAACACAGAAATGCTTCCCCTCTGCCTCTGCCATCCAGGGTGGAGAAAGCTTTGTTCTTTTTCTCATCTGGAAGCCCAGTAGCCATCTCAATTACTTTGCTATCTTTTTTGGGTCTTCTCCAGGTCTATCATATCTGTCCTGAAGAGCCAAACCTAACTGCATGAAATATGTACAGATATTCTAGGATTTGGGACAAAGAACATAAAATCTATTTTCTTTTACCTGATCATCCTGAATTAAGGCTAACAATCTGCAAGCCTTTCTTGATGCTGAGGTATCTGAAATACTGTTTTGAGAAGTAGTAATATGCCTTTTTTGGGGTCACTACTGATAGCCAAAGGCACATTTTTTTCTGGCCATGCTGCATTGCAATGTGGGATCTTATTCCCTGACCAGAGACAAGTTCACACCCTTTGCAGTGGAAGCATGGAGTCCTAACCACTGGACTGCCAGGGAAGTCCCCAAGGGCCCATCTTTTGATAGGTATTTTCTGGATTTCTTTTTCCTTGAAGGTCTTATCTTATGCACAATAAATTTTTATTATTTTTTTGTGTCCTCTAACTAATGTTTTCACTGCATTCCCATTCTCTTGGTATTTCAATATGTGGAAAGGCTTAAAGTTGTCCGAAAATATGGAGATTTTACTGTTGACTTCTTCTTGGCTCATTTTATAACTGTTCAATTGCTTAACACTTCTCTATTATGAAAATATGGTCCACGTGACTTTGTTAAACTGGAATTAGTTGAACCACATTTGAGATAAGTGGGCCAAAAGCTGCAGCTTAAAATTTTTTTGTTACATGAAAATTTTACTTGTAAAAACGTTTGCTTGAATGCTTGTAAACATCTTTTTCGTTCTGGCTGCACTGGGTCTTTGTTGCTGTGCGTGGGCTTTCTCCAGCTGCAGCACGCGGGGCTACTCTCTAGTCGTGGTGCCCAGGCCTCTCGTGGCAGTGGCTTCTCTTGTAGAGCACAGGCTCTAGAGCATGGCTCAGGAGTTGCGGTGCATGGGCTTAGTTGCCCCACGGCACATGGAATCTTCTTGGACCAGGGATAGAACCTGTGTCCCCTGTACTGGCAGGTAGAGTCTCAACTACTGGACCACCAGGGAAGTCCTGAATGTTTGTAAACTTTCTACTTATCTTTCCTAATCTCCTTATATTAAAGTTCAGCCAATTTGTACATTTAAATAATACTTGAAGAAACATACTAATTTCCAGAGGCTGAGGCTGACCAAAGAAATGGAAAAGGCCTGTACAAACTTATCTTTATTTGGGAACAGAAAGACATCTTGATGAAGGGCCGGAGGGGAACTCAGGCCCCAGGACCCCAGAGGCTTGCCCAACAACAGTCCAAGGTGGATTACGTGGCCCAGCAACAAGAGAAAATGGAAACAGAGGATGTGAGCCAACAAAGTCGAGCTTTTTTTTTTTTAAAGACAAGACAGTCGAAGGAGATTCCATTTTCCTAAAGGTCATACTTCAGCCTCATATGAATATAAATTCCATCCTGTTTTAAATATCAAAAGCTGTAAGCACAGTATTTATACATTTGCAACAGAAAGAGGGTCCTTTATTTATAAGTGCCAAAAGCACTGAATACTAACCAGATGTGGTTTACTGCCTCTTACAAAGCAAGAAAACATACAGAGAAGAGCCAACAGTTGGAGTTTAAAAAAAAATCTTAAAACAAGTATAAAACAGTTAAAACAATTTGTCCTACTAACAGAACTGAGTAGCTGAAAGCCCTTTGCTGAAGCATGCCTCCACTGAAATACTACTAGTGAACTTAAGCGGGGCCCTCCTGTTTCTTCCAAGAGCACTAGCAAATAGCTGGGCTTTTCTCCCACACGTTTCTACATGAAAGTGATAATAATGTTCTGGTAAGATGCTCCTAAATGACTGGCCTGCAGACCCTGATTTATGCAAACATGATTATGGTTGTCTGAAATCATTTAACTACTTACAAGAGGAAGGTGATTATTACCTCATGCTTTCCCTAAGTAACCAATCTTTAAGTTCTTGAGGCAAAAATATAATCAGTCTTTTCTTTTGGGTGGGTACTGGGGGTGGGGTGGCGGGGTGGGCAGTGATGGTAATACTGTCTGGTTTGTGTTTATCAGAAAAATACACTATTTAAAACACATTAAAAATATTGTAATCAAAGACTGGATAAAGACTATAAAAGACTGAATGAATAAAGAGGAAATGTGAATATATTATTTTCTATTTAAATTACAACTAGACTTTGTAAGATAGTTTAAAAAGGCATTCAACAACAATGTGAACTATGATAAATAGCTTGAATGTAATACTTTAGTGTAAAAAATAGATTTGCAGGATGCTTAATTTGAAATCTACCTTAAAAGCATACAGAACCACTTCAGATCCACTAGGATATCTATAATAAAAAAGACAGACAATAAAAAGACAAATGTTGGTGAGAATGTGACAAATGCAAACCTCAGACGTTGTTGGTGAGATGTAAAATGGTATAGCCACTTAAGAGTTTGGCTGTTTCCCTCCCCCACCCCTCCCACACACACACACTGCCTGGCGTGCTGCGATTCATGGGGTCACAAAGAGTTGGACACGACTGAGCGACTGAACTGAACTGAACCGAATTGATAAATTCTGAGATGATACGTTCATGTATGAAGTTTTAATTGTCCCTTTAAACCTAGTCCCTATTTTTACACAGGATCCTGTCATTCAAATTTTTCTGCACTGGGACAAACTCCTGAGGATGTCTGACAAAACAACATTCTTTTTTTAAAATACAGCATCTATTTCATTCTCTCTTTCTGGTACTCTTATTGGATTACATTAAACCACCTAATTCTATGCTTAACTGAACTCATTTATTTTCCATCTAATTATCTTTCTAGAAGTTCTTTGTCTGACTTCTTCAAATACATCTTCTAATTTTCTTTTTACTAATATTTAACCTGTTGTTTCATTTATCCACTGGTTTCTAAATTTTAAAATTTCTAATGACATTGAAAAAATGTATAGATGTAAATTTGTTTCTTTTTCCAATAGGTTTTTGTAAAAAAAAAAAAATTGCTCTGGGGCTTGCCTGGTGACACAGTGGATAGGAATCTGCCTGCCAATGCAAGGATCACCTGGTCCAGGAAGATACCACGTGACGTGGAGCAACTAAGCCCATGTGCCATAACTTCTGAGCCCAAGCCTGCACTCTAGGGCCTGAGAACCACAATTACTGAACCTGGGTATGACAACTACTGACAGCCCTCCAAGAGCCTGTGCTCCGCAACAAGAAAAGCCACTGCAATAGAAGCCTGCACACCACAGCCAAGAGTAGCTCCCGCTCACCATAACTAGAGAAAGCCCGCATGCAGCAACAAAGACCCAGTGCAACCAAACGTAATAAATAAATTTTAAGAAACTGTCCCTTATTTTTAAATTAGGTTTATATTTCAGGTACTTCTTTGATATCTTTAACCTTGTACCTTGTTGTTTTTGTCTAGATTGTTTTATAATTCTCACTTATAGAAGTTTGTTTTATGCAATTAATGCATAATTTTTAAAATGTATACTTGCTTCATCTACAAGCTTCCCTGGTGGCTCAGATGGTAAAGAATCTGCCTGCAAAGCAGGAGACCTGGCTTTGATCCCTGGGTTGGGAAGATACCCTGGAGAATGGAATGGCTACCCATTCCAGTATTCTTGCCTGGAGAATTCCATCGACAGAGGAGCTTGGCAGGCTACAGTCCATGGGGTTGCAAAGAGTCAGATGTGACTGAGTGACTAACACTGTTTCATCTGGGGTCATATTTTTCTGTGACAGTTCTGTGAAATTGTGTGAGAATTTCCCTCTCTAGCAGTTTCAAGGTGGCTTTTCCCAGAGCCTGGAGAAGTCCCTGTATTTACAATTTATATTCCTTTCCAGAGTTGGGCTTCTACCTAAACCACACAGGCAGTATAAACTGAGATCCAGTATATATCTATGCCAGGGATCTGGAGACGTGAGTTTCTCCACCTAAGTTCCCTGCAGTTTCTTTGGCCTGGCTGGCAGTTTTCCTCTTCCTCTGTCAACTAACAGAAATCTTTGAGGCCCCAGGCTCTGGGAGGAGGGTTCACCCTAGCATCTGATACAGTCCAGGCTGTCTTCCAGACCCAGGGCCCAAATCTGTGTTCTACCCAGCACTAGCTCCTGTTCTTGCTTTGATTTGTCTCCTTATTTATGGCTCTTGGGACATTTCTACTTCTTTCTTTTGAGCTTGACTATAGTACTTAAGACATGTTATACTTAATCCAGGATTTCTGAACAATTAAAATGGTGTGAAAGGGTACACATGGTCATCTTAGCCTGCCATATTTACTTTCTTTTTCTTTTTGGCTGAGCTATGAGGCATGCAGGATCTTAGTTCTCCAACCAGAAATGAACCTGTGCCGCCTGCAGTGGAATTGTGTAATCTTAACCACCAGGTTAGTTCCTGACATATTTAAGTCTCCACTTGCTTTCTTTTTGGTGAGAAATATCACATTTTCATTTCTCTTTAATTATACAAATAATTAACACATGCATCTGCACTATGAAAATCAAATGGTTAAAGGAACTTTCTTGGTGGTCCAGTGGTTAAGAATCTGCCCACCGTAGCAGGAGATATGGGTTTGATCCCTGATCCAGGAAGGTCCCCCATGCCGTGGTGCAACTAAGCCCATGTGCTACAACTACTGAAATCTGCTCGCCTACAGTCTCTGTTTCACAACAAGAGAAAAATCATCACACTGAGAAGCTGGAGCACCCCAACAAAGAGTAGCACCTATTCGCCACAACTAGAGAAAGTCTGTGCAGCAACAAAGACCCAGTGCAGCCATAAAGAAAGAAATATTAAATGGTAAAAGCTAAGTTAAAGTCTTCTTTGACATAACCCCAATTCTAGTCTGCACTCCTCTGTCCCCAGGTATCTTGCAGATCTCTTCCCATATTACAGATCTCTACAGACCCACAGAATATAGGAAATTACATCTCAATGAAAAATACCTCAATAGAGAAAATTTAGTGAATAAAATCATATTACACCATATTGTTTTCTCATTTCTTTTCTTCAGTCAACAATGTGTATTGAAGAGCTTTCTCAGTGAAGATAGAGTTTCTATCTGGGGTCGCTGTGTAGTATTCCATTGTGTATTTAATTGCTGTGTAGTATTTAATCACTGTGTAGTATTCCATTGTGAATAATTTTCAAGGGTGTGTCAGCCCATGAGGGAAAATTTCCTCAAAGGAAAGGAATGCTTTTAGCAGAAGGAAGGGAAGATATTGGGCACCAAACAACTGATGTTCACCCTCTACCACCACGTTCTACCAGTCACTCATTGCTACATAATATAAGTATGGTGTTAGGACCATTCCACAGAATACGATGGACACCCCCACAAAACTTCAGGTCGGATGTTGACACTGATGGCTCCATTCATTGCAAGAGGGTATGTATCAAGGCATACAGTAGGCTTAACAAACATCTGTTGAATTCATTGAAGGCACATGACTTACAAGTAAAAAAGCCAAAGGAAACAAAAGTAATGTAGTGAAACTGAGAATTATAGGAGAATGATTGAAAAACAAAGCTTTAAATAAGGAAGTAAATACAGAGAAGTTCTTAGATAGATGTTTTAGTATAAAATCTGGAAAACTTCAGGAAAGACACTTGGTCCAAGACAGAAGCAACTACTGTAATTCCTGGCACATAAGTGCCTGGTGAATAAACAATATGAGTAGTTGGTTAAAACAAACAGAAACCAAAAAATAAAATGCTGAGCACCTAACTCTGTGCCAAAAGTATATGAAACACATACTTAGGCAAGACCCTCATCTGATTTTGAGAGGCAAAGAGGAATTGGAACAAAGCAGATGCATGCTGGGAGTCACTGCTAGCAGCTTGTTTAGAAGGAACTGGCATCCAGTTGTGTGTTACAGTCATGAAATTGGCCAAGATGGTACTGGGGAGGGGCAATGCAGTGCTGAGAAAGAGTCTCTGAGAAAATATGAGGAAGCAAGATTAATTACAGTGGTTTGATTTAGTCTTTTATTCCTATTTGACATGGAGCATAATGCTTGCATAGGTCTTGTGATGGTTCAAGAAACTGCAGTAAGATGGATGGAGTTGGAAGGCTTTACACTAAGTGAAAGAAATCAGACAGAGAAAGACAAATACTATATAATATCACTTACATGAGGAATCTAAAAAATAATAACAGACTACTGAATATAACAAAAAAGAAGCAGATCACAGAAGCAGAGAACAAATGAGGGGTCACCAGTGAGGGTGGGGGAAGGGGGTAATACAGGGGTGGGGAGGAAGTACAAACTTTTGGATGTAAGTAAGATTGGCCCAAGGATATACTGCACAACATGGGGAATACAACCAATATTTTGTAGTAACTATAAATGGAAAGTAACCTTTAAAAATTGTATTAAATAAACTGAACTAAGGGGAGCCATCAAATTGTAGACAGAAAACATGATCACTGCTAAGTGCTTGATCATTGCCAATTCTCCCTTCAAAAGACATAAATAAACCATTTCCAGCATGAAAACACTTAAAATTTACTTTCACTACTCTGAATCACAGATACCAAATGGCATGCCATCATAAATAGATGACGGCATGGCTCCTCCTGCTATCGTACTGGTGATTTCATAGTGAAAATATTGTTTGTTTCACTAAAGCCTGCTTGAAATTAGTTTTAAAAGCAAAAAACATCAGATATACAGATGACACCACCCTTATGGCAGAAAGCGAAGAAGCACTAAACAGCCTCTTGATGAAAGTGAAAGAGGAGAGTGAAAAAGTTGGCTTAAAAACTCAACATTCAGAAAACTAAGTTCATGGCATCCCTTTCCATCACTTCATGGTAAATAGATGGGGAAATAACGGAAACAGTGACAGACTTTTATTTTTTAGGCTCCCAAATCACTGCAGATGGTGACTGTAGCCATGAAATTAAAAGACGCTTACTCCTTGGAAGAAAAACTATGACCAACCTAGACAGCATATTAAAAAGCAGAGATATTACTCTGCCAACAAGGTCCATCTAGTCAAGGCTATGGTTTTTCCAGTAGTCATGTATGGGTGTGAGAGTTGGAGTATAAAGAAAGCTGAGCGCCGAAGAATTGATGCTTTTAAACTGTGGTGTTGGAGGAGACTCTTGAGAGTCCCTTGGACTGCAAGGAGATCCAATCTGTCCATCCTAAGGGAAATCAGTCCTGAATATTCAATGGAAGGACTGATGGTGAAGCTGAAACTCCATTACTTTGGCCACCTGATGTGAAGAGCTGACTCATTTGAAAAGACCCTGATGCTGGGAAAGATTGAAGGTGGGAGGAGAAGGGGATGACAGAGGATGAGATGGTTTGATGGCATCACCGACTCAATGGACATGAATTTGAGTAGGCTCCGAGAACTGGTGATGGACAGGGAAGCCTGACGTGCTGCAGTCCATGGGTCACAAAGAGTAGGACATGACTGAGCAACTGAACTGAACTGAAAGGCAAAAAAACTCCTTAGCCAGAGAGGACTTTGCTTTTTGTACAACAAATGGTTTTTAACCACCCTCTAAAATAGAAAAAAAGAAACCTCTCTGTAATTTAAGTATATATTCAGAAAAAAATTAAGCAGCCATAGTCTTTGAAATGTGTATATACTAATTAAAGGACAATTCTCATGAGAAAGATTTACAAATTGTATAAAATCTCAACACTCACTTATAAGTATTGTATAAATGAAACAATCTAAAAAGAAATAATCAGTAAATATTTACTGACAGATTAATAGGTAAGAAACTTGCCCTAGGCTATACAATAGAGTATTACAACAGTATAAAGATGTTCTCTTTAGGAAGTGAAGATAAATACAGGCTGATTGAAGAAGGTTATATTAAATATTAATGACTTTTCTCTTTCTCACAAAAGCTTTACATGTGATAGTCAATATGAAAATTTTTTTGTTGAATATGTTTACCTCTGTACTACATTTTATCACCAATACCCAGGAAAATTTTTGTGACCTTGCTTCCTCTAGAGATCATAGTTGATAGGACCAGCGGGTGAACACATGATCCAATCTGGTTAAATCAGGTTCTTTGGAGAAATCTGAAATTAAGGGCCATACCACCAATCTGGGAAGTAGCTTGAAGTGAAAGTAAACAGGTTTGTGTTTTTGGAGATGGGCCACTGGCTGGCCATATGCGTGTCAACCCAGAAGAAGTTGTCCTGCAGAAGGCAAGACCTACTGAGAGCAGAATGAAGTGAACATGCAGAAAATGATAAGGATGAGACAACTCTGAAAAAGAAAGCAAGGTAAGAGTCCTCGAGGGCTGCCGGGACCATGAGAACCACCTCATTCCTGGTCCCAGGGCCTTGGAAATCTCTAAGGCCGTTCAATAAGTGGGTATTCTCAGTGTCCTTCCAATATACCCACATTGTTCTTGGGCTTATTTGAAGTGAGTTTCTGTAATTGAAGTCGAATTACTTGCAACTGAAATGTATTCACACACAAAATGGCCATTTCAATTCCATTATTGACAATAAAAAGTATGGGATGGATAAGGGAGATATTTAGATGTCCTATCTAGGACATCATGAGAGAACATAGATATTAAAAGAGAGGGGAGAATTAAGCTCTGAATTATTTGTTCTTTGCCTTGATCAATCTCCTCAGTTCTGAAATGGTTCTTTTGAACAATTTCCCCAGCTTTACGTGTATTTTTTTGTGGAGAAGATTCAATGATCTCATCATTCTGCAACAGTTGAAAGTTCCGCCACAACTGATTTTTACAATTTTCTTAAAAAAATTTTTTGTCTTTTTGCCTTTCCTTTTATTAGCTTTAAAAAATTTTGCTTTCCCTTATACTAGATAGGATGTCACATGATCTATTCCTGTATGTCAAATAGACATTAGATATTTTATCACGCATACTCATCAAAGTCCAAATTAATCCATGTCTCAATGCTCTTCATGAACAAAGGGCTTTATAATGTTTTAATTTCAGTCTGAATTCTAGCTTAAAAAAAAACACCTCACTTGACATTATTATGACTTTATACGGAAACTGTTTTCTGTATTTACCATATTCTCTGTTCCTTATTACATCTCAAATCCTTTCCTGGGTTCATTCTCCCTCTGCCTGAAGAATATCCTTTAATTCTAAAATGAACATATGTTAGAGGTAAAATCTATCAGTTTCTATTTATATGACTTTCACTTTTCCAGTTTATTGAGATATAATTGACATAATACTACATAAGATGTACAATGATCTGATAAATGTACAAATTGCAAAACGATCAGTGCTGTGATAGTTTTATGCACGTTTCTGAATATACATGTGCACACATTTCTTTTGAAAATATATTTAGGAAGTTTCAAGATGGCAGAGTAGAAGGATGTGCGCTCATCTTCTCCCGCAAGAACTCCAAAATTACCACTTGCTGCTGAACAACCATCAACAGGAGAATGTTGGATCCCACCAAAAAAAGATATACCATGTCCAAGGGCAAAGTAGAAGCTCCAGCAAGACAGTGCTGCTGCTGCTGCTAAGTCGCTTCAGTCATGTCTGACTCTGTGCGACCCCATAGACGGCAGCCCAACAGGCTCCCCTGTCCCTGGGATTCTCCAGGCAAGAACACTGGAATGGGTTGCCATTTCCTTCTCCAAAGCATGCAAGTGAAAAGTGAAAGTAAAGTTGCTCAGTCGTGTCTGACTCTTAGCGACCCCATGGACTGCAGCCCACCACGCTCCTCCGTCCATGGGGTTTTCCAGGCAAGAGTACTGGAATGGGGTGCCATTGCCTTCTCTGAGAAAGACAGTAGGAGGGGCGAAATCACATTTAGAATCAAACCCCATACCCTCCTGAGATGCTTGAAGGGCTCAAACTAACTTTGTGCACACCAAGACCCAGAGACCCCAGAGAGACTGAGCCAGAACTGTGTTTGAGTGTCTCCTGTGGAGGTACGGGTTAGCAGTGGCCTGCTATAGGGGCAGGGGCTCTGGGTGCAGCAGACTTGGGTATGGCATAAGGCCTCTTGGAGGAGGTCACCATTAACACCACCATAAAGTGAAAGAAAGTGAAATTGAAGTTGCTCAGTCATGTCCGACTCTTTGCAACCCAGTGGACTGTAGCCCACCAGGCTCCTCCGTCCGTGGGATTCTCCAGGCAAGAATACTGGAGTGGGTTGCCATTTCCTTCTCCAGGGGATCTTCCCAACCCAGGGATCGAATCTAGGTCTCCCACATTGCACGCAGACGCTTTAACCTCTGAGCCACCAGAGAAGCCCTAACTTACACAGGACTGGGGTAACAGACTCTTGGAGGGCACAAACAAAACCTTGTACACACTGGGACCCAGGAGAAAAGAGCAGTGACCCCACAAGAGACTGACCCAGCCTTGCCCAGAAGTGTCCAGGAGTCTCCAGTGGAGGCATGGGTCGGTGGTGGCCTGCTGCAGGGTCAGAGGCACTGAGTGCAGCAGTGCCTGCACGGGACCTTTTGAAGGAGGTAGCCTTTATCTTCATTACTTCCACCATAGTTTGGCCTCAGGTCAAACAACAGGGAGGGAACACAGCCCCATCCATCAATATAAAATTGGATTAAGGATTTACTGAGCATGGCCCAGCCCATCAGAACAAGACCCAGTTTCCTCCTTGGTCAGTCTCTCCCATCAGGAAGTTTCTATGAGCCTCTTATCCTTCTCCATCAGAGGTCATACATGATGAAAACCACAATCACAGAAAACTAATCAAACTGATCACATGGACCACAGTCTTGTCTAATTCAATGAAACTATGAGTCATGCCATGGAGGGCCACCCAAGATGGACGGGTCACAGTGGAGAGTTCTGACAAAACATGGTCCACTGGAGAAGGGAATGGCAATCCACTTCAGTATTCTTGCCTTGAGAACCCCATGAACAGTATGAAAAGGCAAAAACATAGGACACTGAAAGATGAACTCCCCAGGTCAGTAGGTATCCAATATGCTACTGGAGATCGGTGGAGAAATAACTCCAGAAAGAATGAAGAGATGGAGCCAAAGCAAAAACAACACCCAGTTGTGGATGTAACTGGTGATGGATTGCATAGAAACCTGGAATGTTAGGTTCATGAATCAAGGTAAATTGGAAGTGGTCAAACAAGAGATGGCAAGAGTGTACACTGACATTTTAGGAATCAATGAACTAAAATGAACTGGAATGGGTGAATTTAACTCAAATGACCATTATATCGACTACCGTGGGCAGGAATCCCTTAGAAGAAATGGAGTAGCCATCATAGGCCATAGAAGATTCTGAAATGCAGTACTTGGATGCAATCTCAAAAACAACAAAATGATCTCTGTTCATTTCCAAGGCAAACCATTCAATATCACGGTAATCCAAGCCTATTCCCTGATCAGTAATGCTAAAGAAGCTGAAAATGAAGGGTTCTATGAAGACACAAGACCTTCTAGGACTAACACCTAAAAGAGATGTCCTTTTCATTACAGGAGACTGGAATGCAAAAGTAGGAAGTCAAGAGATAACCTGGAGTAACAAGCAAATTAGGCCTTGAGTACAAAATGAAGCACGGCAAAGGCTAACAGAGTTTTACCAAGAGAACACACTGGTCATAGCAAACACCCTCTTCTAACAACACAAGAGAAGACTCTACACATGGACATCACCAGATGGTCAAAACCAAAATCAGATTGATTATATTCTTTGCAGCCAAAGATGAAGAAGCTCTATACAGTAAGCAAAAACAAGACCGGGAGCTGACTGTGGCTCAGATCATGAACTCCTTATTGCCAAATTCAGACTTAAACTGAAGAGAGTAGGGAAAACCACCAGACCATTCAGGTATAACCTAAATCAAATCCCTTACGATTATACAGTGGAAGTGAGAAATAGATTTAAGGGACTAGATCTGAGAGACAGAGTACCTGATGAACTATGGACGGAGGTTTGTGACATTATACAGGAGGCAGGGATCAATATCATCCCCAAGAAAAGAAATGCAAAAAGGTAAAATAATTGTCTGAGGAGGTCCTGCAAATAGCTGAGAAAAGAAGAGAAGCAAAAGGCACAGGAGATAAGGAAAGATATACCCATTTGAATGCAGAAGTAAAGTGGGCCTTAGGAAACATCACTACCAACAAAGCTAATGGAGGTGATAGAATTCCAGTTGGGCTATTTCAAATCCTAAAAGATGATGCTGTGAAAGTGTTGCACTCAATATGCCAGCAAATTTGGAAAACTCAGCAGTGGCCACAGGACTGGAAAAGGTCAGTTTTCATTCCAATTCCAAAGAAAGGCAATGCCAAAGAATGTTCAAATTACCACACAATTGCACTCATTTCACACACTAGCAAAGTAATGCTCAAAATTCTCCAAGCCAGGCTTCAAAGGTATGTGAACCATGAACTTCCAGATACTTAAGCTGGATTAGGAAAGGCAGAGGAACCAGGGATCAAATTGCCAACATCTATTGGATCATCAAAAAAGCAAGAGAGTTCCAGAAAAACATCTATCTCTGGCTTTATTGACTATGTCAAAGCCTTTGACTGTGTGGATCACAACAAACTGTGGAAAATTCTGAAAGAGATAGGAACACCAGATCACCTGACCTGTCTCCTGAGAAACCTGTATGTGGGTCAAGAAGCAACAGTTAGAACCAGACATGGAACAACAGACTTGTTCCAAATAGGGAAAACAGTACATCAAGGCTGCATATTGTCATCCTGTTGATTTAACTTATATGCAGAGTACATCATGAAAAATGCTGGACTGCATGAAGTACAAGCTGGAATCAAGATTGCCAGGAGAAATATCAATAACCTCAGATATGCAGATGACACCACCCTTATGGCAGAAAGTGAAGAAGCCTAAAGAGCCTCCTGGTGAAAGTGAAAGAGGAGAGTGAAAAAGTTGACTTAAACTCAACATTCAGAAAACTAAGATCATGACATCCAGTCCAATCACTTCATGGCAAATGGATGGGGAAACAATGGAAACAGTGACAGACTTTATTCTTTTGGGCTTCAAATTTATTGCAGATGGTGACTGCAGCCATGAAATTAAAAGAGGCTTGCTCCTTGGGAGGAAGGCTATGATCAACCTAGACATCATATTAAAAAGCAGAGACATTACTTTGGCAACAAAGGTCTGTTTAATCAATAGATTTTTTTTCAGTAGTCGTGTATGGATGTGCAAGTTGGAAGTAAGGAGTAAGCGTCTTTTAATTTCATGGCTGTAATCACCATCTGCACTGATTTTTGAGCCAAAAAAAATAAAGTCTGACACTGTTTCCCCATCTATTTCCCATGTGGTGATGGGACCAGATGCCATGATCTTAGTTTTCTGAATGTTGAGCTTTAAGCCAACTTTTTCACTCTCCTCTTTCACTTTCATCGAGAGGCTCTTTATTCTTCTTCACTTTCTGCCATAAGGGTGGTGTCATCTGCTTATCTGAGGTTATTGATATTTCTCCCGGCAATCTTGATTCCAGCTTGTGCTTCTTCCAGCCCAGCGTTTCTCATGATGTACTCTGCATATAAGTTAAATAAAGCAGGGTGACAATATACAGCCTTGATGTACTCCTTTTCCTATTTGGAACCAGTCTGTTGTTCCATGTCCAGTTCTAACTGTTGCTTCTTGACCTGCATATAGGTTTCTCAAGAGGCAGGTCAGGTGGTCTGGTATTTCCAACACTTTTAGAATTTTCCACAGTTTATTGTGATCCACACAGTCACAAGAATTGACTATAACCAAATGTAAGTAAGACCTTTGTCAACCTTACTTATTTTTACAGATTTTAACAATGAGCTGAAGATGCACACAGTAAAAAAAAAAACAAACTTAAATGACTTAATTAGCAGCACACATGTGTGTGAGTCCTCAAAGAATTTATATAGATTTGGGGAAAACATATGGAAACCACTATTTATAATATAAAACAGAGTTAATCAGCCCTGGCAAAGTAGTAAAGCCAATGTGCTACCGGGGTGAACTGTGGAACTAGAGACAGTTTCTTGGAAAAGATGATATTAAAGTTAGGGACTGAAGAAAAGATCAGGCTATCAGAAGGTGGAGTCTTGAGTTTTTAAAACAGTAACACCTGTTTGCTTTCAATACCTATGTGCATGTGAGTGGGAACATTCAAACTTTTCATTCTGGCAGAAAAATGCAGAGTAAAGGTGAGCATTGTATTTAAAAATACTATTATTTATGGATTAGTTGTCTCAACAGGGTATGATCATGGATAATTTTAGTCTTTGTTACACATTGTTTTATCAATTTCTAAATTTACTCTTCTGCTGTAATTTGGAGGGAGGAGTTTAGTTTTATTCTTTTTAAGATCAGAGTTTCATCTGGGCAAATTGAGAAAAGAACGTAATTCAAAAACAGTATATTTGCACATACGGAAAAAAGTCAGTAATTTCCAGAATACTATTCATAAAAATTCCATAAACCCTGGAAGAGTTTGAAAATTGCACTTACAAATCTGCTAGAATTAAAATTAATTGTTTAAAAATGGAATAAATGAAGTTAGCATTAATTTTTTCCTACTCTCGGATGCTGAAAGATTCTAATGGAAATGAAAAAGATGATATCACCCACCAGTAATGGGGAAAAAATGAGGCCATGGACAAACACACTATGTTTTGATTTATTAAACTGCAAGTGAGCTTTACTTTATCCCCCATGAGTGATGGCTTAACCAGTTGCCAAAGTCTTCTTTTCCACAAAATACCTTTGTAAATATTGTGGTTGCTCTGATTTATAGCCATTGCCTTTAGACAGTGTATCAGTAGAAAAGAATCCCATTCCCAACAAACGTTAAAACTACCATATGTGTAATCATCTCACAAACCTCACGCTAAGTGTAGGTTTCAGAGTTTGGCAGGAGGAAAATTACAGGGAAAGAGCAGTTCTGGAGGCTGTGGCTGTGGTGGTTCATCCCTAAGTGGGAATGACACATCCAGAATGCCAGAGAGAAACACCTGGGTTGTCAACAGTGGTCTTTTTTAAAGATAAGAACCTAGTCCCAGGGGAGGGTAGGACTCATCCAGTTCTTCCTGGCAGGCAAGAGGCCAAGATGAATTCTGGCCCTGATGCCTCTGCAGTGACTTTCATCACGTCTGCTCCCCAAACACTCAGGCAATCTGGTTTTCATCTTGAAGGCATCTGACTCCTATGGTTTATGGACATGTGGAGTCATAATGGTGATGAGAGTCAGTTTCTGCTGATGTGGGCTGCAGAATATATTCTACCCATCCTTCCATTTCTGCTGGGAGAAGAAGCACTGTAGGGGTGAGCTGAAAAGTGTGTAGCCTGACTGTTGTGAAAAGAAAGAAATCAGACTAACTTGAAGTTACGCTCAGTTCTTCCATTTCTCAGCACGTCAGACAAATTATTTAACTCTGTGAAGCTTTAGTTTCCTCATTTAGACTGTAATACTTCAGTGTTCTTCCTCTGAAAACTGGACTATAACAAGGTATATTATTGGGTTGATTTATTGAGCACTGTCCCTAGCCAGAGAATATTTGGCACATAGTGGAGCTAGTTAATGCTGCCAGTTTCTTTGTTTCTCTTCTATCCCCATCATGTACAGGGTATGTAGGAAAAAGTGAGGACCTGATTCTGCCAAAGGACATACAAAAAATGTCTGTTCTTAGGTTATTTTTAAGACTCTATAAAACCAACTGCTAAAATAACATGCATTATATTTTTACCCTTGAATGTACATTCTTGTGGCAAAAAAAAATCACTATAGTTTTTAAGAATGGAAATTAAACCATAAATACCAAATGTGATTTTCTTTGCACAAAATTTCTCCTCCAAAAAATTTACCCAAAACCTCTTGAAACACTTGTCAGAATATTGCAAGTGTTAATATAAGTTGGTTTGGATAAGCAAAACTATATCCTGGCTGTGAAGACATGATATAAACTCACATCTCCTTTCAAGCCTAAACTTAAATAAATAGCTATAAAAGGGAGAGACGGAACCAAAATTTAAAACCCCTCTGAGCAGTAAAACCAGTAATTAGGTAAATCTTGAATTTCTGAATTTCCATGAGTTATCACAATAAAGAATACAGGAGGAGTAACAAGTTTTGGAGTAGACGGTACATCTTGTTCTTCTGTATGTGCTGATACAATGCGTGGGAGAGATGCAAACCAATCTGAACAAATGAAAGTTGGCAATTTGAATATAAAGCTCAGGAAACAGTTAAGCGCTTAGAATAGATCTGTAGCTCATTGGCGTATGTTAAAGCAATGTGGTTAGTGCTCCTTTACGTTTGCTTACTGGATGAACAATATTATGAGGGCAAGCAAGGACAGATATAGAAGAGGGCTATGGAGGATGGAGAACATGAATACTTATGATGTGGAAGTGGGTGGGATGAAGTCAGTAAAAGATGAAGAGAAAGAAAGATGGATAGAAGGAAGGACAGACAGACTTCCAAGAATAAGGCGATCAATAAGACAATAAGAAAAAAGAAGGCTGATAGACGGCTTCTGTGGGCCTCTGAATGTTTGAGAGGGCACTTTTACACTGACCATAAATGCCACAGCTGAGTCACAGTAGATTAAGGGACAAATGGGAGGCCAAACACGTGGAGGTATTTTCTGTAGATATTATTTCAAGAAATCAAGGAGAGAATAGGAAGATGGAATAGATGGTAGTTTGAGGACATCCAGACAGGATATAGGAAGATTCTGACTGACAGAACCGAATATATTAGTAAACAAAGAAGAACAAATTACAGTTATGCAAAATGCCATGCTGCTGATTTAACGGCCCCATGATTCCACTAAGACACAGTCAGTGCCATCACTTAATACTTGGACTTGAATGTCACACTCTGGAGATAGTTGAGTCATTCAGGCTTAGGTCATGAACACAAAAGAATGGATAGCTGGGAGCTGTGAATATTAGGCTATCCCAGCTCTCTATTCTTTTGTGTTCATGACCTAAGCCTGAATGACTCAACTATCTCCAGAGTGTGACATTCAAGTCCAAGTGTTTAGTGATGTTTGCCCGGTCTTGGAATAAACATACCAGAGGAGACAAAAGACCTGTACACTGAAAACCATAAGATGCTGATGAAAGAAACTGAAGATGACACAAACAGCTGGAAAGACCTACCATGTTTTTCAGCTGAAAGAATCAATACTATCAAAATGACTACACTGACCAAGGCAATCTATAGATTCAATGCAATCCCTATCAAATCAACAAAGGCATTTCCCACAGAACTAGAACAAGGGAAAAAAAAACCCTTAAAATTTGTAAGGAGACAGAAAAGACCCTGAATAGGCAAAGCAATCTTAAGAAAGGAAAATGGAGCTGGAGGAATCACATTCCCTGACTTTATACTACACAGCAACAGTCATCAAAATAGTACAGTACTGGCACAAAAACAGAATATAGATCAATGGAACAGGATATAAAGCCAGGAAATAAACTCACGCAACTATGTTCAATAAATCTACAACAAAGAAGGCCTTCTCAGGTGGGTCAGATGGTAAGGCATCTGCCTGCAATGTGGGAGACCTGGGTTCAATCCCTGGGGCGGGAAGATCACCTCGAGAAGGGAATGACAACGCACTCCAGTATTCTTGCCTGGAGAATCCCACAGACAGAGGAGCCTGGTGGTCTACAGCCATGGGATTGTAAAGAGTCGGACACAACTAAGTGACCAACATGACAAAGGAGGCTAGACCATACAATGGAGAAAAGATAGTGTCTTCAATAAATGGTGCTGGGAAAACTGGATAAAACGCTTAGAGGAAAACATAGGCAGAACACTCTTTGACATAAAACACAGCAGTATCTTTTCTGAGCCATTTTCTGAGTAGAGTTGTGTAAATAAAACCAAAATAAACAAATGGGACCTCATTAAACTCAAAAGCTTTTGCACAGCAAAGGAAGTCACAAACAAAACAAAAAGACAATCCATGGAATGGGAAAAAATTTTTGCAAACAATGCAACTGATAAGGGATTAGTCTGCAAAATTTATAAACAACTCATGTGGCTCAATATCCAAAACACAAACAACCCTGTCAAAAAATGGGCAGAAGACCTAAATAGACATTTCTCCAGAGAAGACATGCAGATGGCCAAGAGATGCATGAAAAGATGCTTAACATCACTAATTATTAGAGAAATGCAAATCAAAACTACGATGAAATACCACATCAGGAAAGTTATGACCAGCCTAGATAGCATATTCAAAAGCGGAGACATTACTTTGCCAACAAAGGTCCGTCTAGTCAAGGCTATGGTTTTTTCAGTAGTCATGTATGGTTGTGAGAGTTGGACTGTAAAGAAATCTGAGGGCCAAAGAATTGATGCTTTTGAACTGTGGTGTTGGAGAAGACTCTTGAGAGTCCCTTGGACTGCAAGGAGATCCAACCAGTCCATTCTAAAGGAGATCAGTCCAGGTGTTTTTTGGAAGGAATGATGCTAAAGCTGAAACTCCAGTACTTTGGCCACCTCATGCAAAGAGTTGACTCATTGGAAAAGACTCTGATGCTGGGAGGGATTGGGGGCAGGAGGAGAAGGGGATGACAGAGGATGAGATGGTTGGATTGCATTACTGACTCGATAGACATGAGTTTGGGTAAACTCCAGGAGTTGGTGATGGACAGGGAGGCCTGGCTTGCTGTGATTCATGGGTTTGCAAAGAGTCAGACACGACTGAGCGACTGAAGTGAACTGAACCACATCATGCCAGTCATAATGGCCATAATAAAAAAGTCTATAAATAATAAATGCTGGAGAGGGTATGGAGAAAAGGGAGCCCTCCTACACTGTTGGTGGGAATGTAAAATAGTACAGCCACTATGGAGAAAAATCAGGAAGTTCCTTAAGAAACTAAAAATAGTTATCATATGATCCAGCAATCCCACTCCTGGGCATATATCCAGAGAAATCCATGGTTCAAAAGGATACAGGCACCCCAGTATTCACTGTGGTTCTGTTTACAAGAGCCAAGACATGGAAGCAACATAAATGTTTGTTGACAGAGGAATGGATAAAGAACATGTGGTACATATATACAATGGAATATTGCTGTTCAGTTGCTAAGTGGTTTCCTACTCTTTGTAACCCATGGACTGTGGCATGCCAGGCTTCTCTGTCCTTCACTATCTCCCAGAGTCTGTTCAAATTCATGTCCATTGAGTTGGTGATGCTGTTTATCTAACCATCTCATCCTCTGTTGCCTTCTTCTCCTTTTGCTTTCAATCTTTCCCAGCATCAGGGTCTTTTCTAATGAGTCAGTTCTTCACATCAGGTGGCCAAAGTATTGGAGCTTCAGCTTCAGCATCAGTCCTTCCAATGAATATTCAGGACTGATTTCCTTTAGGATTGACTAGATACATCTTTCACTTTCATCAAGAGGCTCTTTAGTTCCTCTTTGCTTTCTGATATAAGGGTGGTATTATCTGCATATCTGAGGTTACTGATATTCCTCCTGGCAATCTTGATTCCAGCTTGTGCTTCATCCAGCCCAGAATTCTGTATGATGTATTCTGCATATAAGTTAAATAAGCTGGGTGACAATATACATCCTTGATGTACTCCTTTCCCAATTTGGAACCAGTCCATTGTTCCACGTCTGGTCCTAACTGTTGCTTCTTGACCTACATACAGATTTCTCAGGAGGCAGATAAGGTGGTCTGGTGTTCCCTTCTCTTTAAGAAGTTTCCACAGTTTGTTGTGATCCACAAAGGCTTTAGCAGAGTCAATGAAGCAGAAGTAGATGTTTTTCTGGAATTCTCTCGCTTTTTCTACAATCCAATGGATGTTGGCAATTTGATCTCTGGTTCCTCTGTCTTTTCTAAATCCAGCTTGAATATCTGGAATTTCTTGATTCATGTACTGTTGAAGCCTAACTTGGAGAATTTTGAGCATTCCCTTGCTAGTGTGTGAGATGAGTACAATTATGTGGTAGTTTGAACATTCTTTGGCATTGCCTTTCTTTGGGATTGGAATGAAAACTGACCTTTTCCAGTCCTGTGGCCACTGCTGACTTTTCCAAATTTGCTGGCATATTGAGTGCAGCACTTTCACAGCATCATCTTTTAGGATTTGAAATAGCTCAACTGGAATTTCATCACCTCCACTATCTCTGTTTGTAGTGATGCTTCCTAAGCACTTGTAATATGCTCACCAGAAAAAATTTATTTTCCATCTCTCACCATACAGTTGAGTCCCTTTACTCATTTCACCACCCCCTCATTTTAGATTTCCTATGCAAAGAAAGCATTTCACCTGTCTAATAAGTTTTTTCCTTCCTTAATTTTCTTACACTTTTTGGGGGACTGCATTACATGTTCTGCTGGATCTCAAGTTTCCTGACCAAGGATTGAACTTAGGCCCCTGGCAGCAAAAGTCCCAACCACTGAACCACCAGAGAATTCCTGATTTTCTACTTATACCCAATTTTCTACTTTTCTACTTAAATTCCACCCCCCCCTTTTCTTGTTTTACTGCACTTGCCAGAATTTTCAGTGAGCCTGCTTGTCTCGTTCCCAGAAAAGGAAAAATTGCAGTATCACAACATTATTTTTTAATAATAGCTTTGCTGAGATATAATTTACATATCATTAAATTCACCCTTTTAGAGTACAAATTTAGTGGGGTTTAGTATTTTCATTGGAGAAGGCAGTGGCACCCCACTCCAGTACTCCTGCCTGGAAAATCCCATGGATGGAGGAGCCTGGAGGGCTGCAGTCCATGCGGTCGCTGAGGGTCGGACATGACTGAGCGACTTCACTTTCGCTTTTCACTTTCAAGCATTGGAGAAGGGGATGGCAACCCACTCCAGTGTTCTTGCCTGCAGAATCCCAGGGACGGGGGAGCCTGGTGGGCTGCCGTCTCTGGGGTCACACAGAGTCGGACACGACTGAAGCGACTTAGCAGCAGTAGCAGCAGCAGCAGTATTTTCATATTTGGGAGATATCACTAATGCCTATTTTTGGAACATTTGGGCCACTTTATGAAGAGACACCGTACTCAGTAGCAGTCACCCCCCATTCTGTCACCCCACTCTAAGTCTCCTCACCCCAGCAACCACTCATCTACTTTCTGCCTAGTGGATCTGCCTACTGTGGATACTTCATACAAAAGAGGCATACAATATGTGGCCTCTTGTGACTGGCTTCTTGCACTGAACATAATGTGTTTGAGGTTCATCCATGTTGTAGCATGTATCATACCATTCCTTTTCATTGCTGAATAATACTCCACTGTAGAAACAGACTATACTTACTTTCTCCATTCACCAGCTAGATATTTGAGTTGTTCCCACATTTTGGCTGTTATGAAGAGTGTAGCTTCAAAATTGGTGTACAGTTTTCATGTGGATTTATGTTTCCACTTCTCTTGGGTATATAGCTAGGAGTGGAAGCAAGTTATTTTCTGTAGATACTCTGACACACTAATGAGTTCTCTTCTATTTCTAGTACGTAAAAGCTTTTTTCCTCCTTCTTCCTTCTTTAGACCTTGAGATGATCATATAATGTTTGGATTTTATCCTTAAATCAACCAGGTACTTGTTGAATAAGCCTAGTAGAGTCATGATATATTATCCTATTTATATACTAGTAGATTTGGTTTGCTAATATTTTAGTTTTTTAAAATCTATGTTCATTAGTGAGACTGATTTATAATTACCCTTTTTTATAATTTCCTTGTCAGGTTATAGTATGGTTATGCTGATCTTAAAGAACTGTTTAGAAGAATGTGTTGATTAATATAGGCCTGTAGTAGGGACTTCCCTGGTGGTCCACTGGTTGAGATTCTGGACTTCGAATGCCCAGGGCACGTGTTCCCACATGTGATGTGGCCAAAAGATGTGTGTAGTATTCTTTGTGGGAAGATGAAGCAACTTCAGTATGAGTTAGCTGAAAAGGCATTTGACTATGACACTAGGAAGGGATATAGAATAGGCTTGAGGTAAGATAAGACTCCCATTTCTGAGAGGACCCTGACTTAAAATTTTCAAAATTTAGCTTTATCTGAGTGTTATCTACAAAGTTGTCATAAGCAACTACAACCTTAAAAGAAAAACTAACTCATTGGCACTTTCTACCACAGAGGTAAAAATACCGAAAAGGAGTTGGTACCTGCACTGGCTGTGCTTATAGCCCGAGTGCTGAAGGACCTGTTGACATCCTGTTTGGTGACCAACACCAAACTGCAGAGCAGCCGTCAGAGCCAAGCTTTAGAACATAGTTATGGCTGCAATAATAAAAGGGAGGAGAACACTAATACCAGCATTTTCCATGTGTTGATACTACTGTGGTTAAAAGTTTCTGCAGAAGGACTCATGTAACAGTCCATTAACTCACAAGATTTTAGAGCAGGGACCTCAGAAACTGTATAATCTGGTTCTCTGCAATTTTGCCAGTCTTGGCTACTCCTCTATGTGGCTATTTAAATTATTTCTTTTTCTAATTGTTTAATTTTTTTTTTTAAGATTCCTTTTATCTGACCTGGTTATGAAAAGCTCAAAACATTATAAGAATACAGAATTACATACTAAAAATCCTCTCATAATTCCATCACCCAAAGATAACTAACAGTTTGTTATTTATTTCTTCCATTTTTTTCTCTAGGAAGATACTAAATTGTATATGTTAAAAGAAGGTAACATAATAGCACATGCGCTGCTTTAAAGTTTCTTTCTTCTTGGTAATACTGTGGACAACTATGATGTCTGTATAATAGTTACTTCAGTCTCTCGATATAACTTTATAACAGCCTACTGTTCCCTGTCAGTATACAACTGATTAATTACTCTCTACACTTGGGTACAATGCTTTAAAGTACCTTCCTGGAGGTACACTTGTGCAGAGAAAGACATGTTTCTATAATGGATTCCTAGAAGTGGAAGGCTGGGACAGAACATAGCTATTGCTAAGTTGTTCTCAAAAGAATGAGTTTCTGTTTGCTCTAAGCAATGTGTCCAATACTGCATGTTATTCACATTTTTTTCTCCGAAAACAATGTATATATTTCAAATCAAGCCACATTCTCTTTTAAAGACTATTAAAAATTTTTTTTATTGTATTATTTTTGATGCATGGACTCTCTCTAGTTGCAGCAAGCAGGGGCCACTCTTCCTTGCAGAACACGGGTTCTTCGGTGTGTGGGCTTCAGTAGTTGTGGCTCATAGGCTGCAGTAGCTGTGTCACAAGGATTTATTTGTTCCACGGCATGTGGAATCTTCCCAGGCCAGGGATTGAACCTATGTCTCCTGCATTGACAGGGAGATTTTTAATCACTGGACCACCAGGGAAGGCCTGGGTGTGTGTGTGTGTGTGAGTTGCTCAGCCATGTTGGACTCTTTGCGACCCTATGGACTGTAGTGTGGCAGGCTCCTGTGTCCATGGAATTCTCCAGGCAAGAATACTGGAGTGGGTTGCCATTTCCTTCTTCAGGGGATCTTCCTGACCCAGGGATTGAACCTGGGTCCCTTGCATTAGAGGCAGATTCTTTACCATCTGAGCTATAGGGAAGTTCCTAGGGAAGGCCTAAAGACTTTTTTTTTTTTTTTAAGAGCAGTTTCAGATGCACAGAAAAACAGAGGAAGGTACAGAAGTTTTCCATATATCCCTAGTACTCTCATCACACAGCCTCCCCCAGTAGAGTGGTGTATTTGTTACATGTGATGAACCTATATACAATATAATCACTCAGGTTTATAAGTTACAAATGCATTGGAGAAGGAAATGGCAACCCACTCCAGTGTTCTTGCCTGGAGAATCCCAGGGGCGGGGCAGCCTAGCGGGCTGCCGTCTATGGGGTCGCACAGAGTCGGACACGACTGAAGCGACTTAGCAGCAGCAGCAGCAGGGTTCACTCTTGGTGTGCACATTCTGAGTTTATATAATTGTACAAAGACATGTATTCATCATTATGATATCATATACAGTATTTCCACTGCCTTAAAAGTCCTCTGTGATTTCACCTATTCATTTCTCTCTGACCCACCCCTCCACCTGCCCCCGCAACAACCCCTGGCAACCACTGACCTTTTCATTGTCTTGACAGATTTATCTTTTCCAGAATGTCACATAGCTGGAATCACTAATCAATATGCATTTAAAGTTCCTCCATGTCTTTTCAATGCCTAATAGCCTATTTCTTTTTAGCACTAAATAATATTCCATTGTAGGATGTACCACAGTTTATCCATTCACCTATTGAAGGTTGCTTCCAAGTTTTGGCAATTATGAATAAAGCTGCTGTCAACATCTGTGTGCAGGTTTTTGTAGTTTCAACTTGTTTGGGTAAATATCAAGGAGCTTGACTACAGAATTTTTCTAGAAAACCTCCAAACTACCTTCAAAAGAGTCTATCATTTAGTATTCCCACCAGCAGTGAACGAGAATTCCTACTGCCCCACATTCTCACTTGCATTTGGTATCCTCACTGGTTTGGTTTTTGCAATTCTAATAGGTGTCTCGGAGAAGGCAATGGCACCCCACTCCAGTACTCTTGCCTGGAAAATCCCATGGACGGAGGAGTCTAGTAGGCTGCAGTCCATGGGGTCGCTATGAGTCGTGTCACTTTCCCTTTTCCCTTTCATGTATTGGAGAAGGAAATGGCAACGCACTCCAGTGTTTTTGCCTGGAGAATCCCAGGGACGGGGGAGCCTGGTAGGCTGCCGTCTATGGGGTCGCACAGAGTCGGACACGACTGAAGCGACTTAGCAGCAGCAGCAGCAGCAGCAGCAGCAGCAGCAATAGGTGTCTAGTGGCATCTCATTCTTGATTTAATCTTCAAAGCTCTTTTCAGATTGTGTGTAGGTATTCTGGGGGAAGAGATGAGGGGAACTCCTATCTCTAATGTTAGTATCTTCTCAAATATTTGGTAATCCTGGGCTATCTACTTATGTTAGAAACACTGACCAAAAGCTCAGAATGTGTGGGTAGAGATAGTCAACTTAGTGTTTGTACTCAGTTGAGCTAGTTTGGATCCCTTTTCTATTAGACACGCAAAACCAAGTAGATGAGAACATGGGTCAATTTGGAGGTAAATGCATAATACTTGGAACAAATGATGGAGACATCAGGAGGATTGGGGTCATATACCTTGCTTCTGCTGAGTGCAGTTTCCCAATGAATCTCACCATTCCTAAGATCTATAATTTTTAAACTTGGAACACTCACAAAATTATCCTGTCTTACACCTGTTTGGGCTATAGTGTCATCTGTCAGAGCCTATATGCCTTCAGTCTTTAAGGAATTTATCAAAAATTCTGTCTTCTAATAGTACTAATAATTTTGTGATGCAGTACTACATTTTTAAAAGAAAATGTAGTTTTTAGTTTTAGGAATTTGGGTGGCCCATGTGCTCAATCTATCATCTTGATTTGATCTATCCAAGTCACATTAAGATTTTGGAAAGACAAAAATGTAGTTCTTCTCTGTCAAGCAATTTAGACCCCTGAGGTAAATTAAGAATTTAAAAAAAACAGATATTAAAATTACCTAGCTTATGACAGGTATTTTGTATTGCTATTCATTTTATTTGCACAAAAATTTGAAGGGTAGGTATTACCATCCCAGCTGTATAAAGAATAAACAGTTACAAACAGCAGTAATTCATCCAAGGTCCCCCATAAGGAGCACTGTGGGCCAGGAACCTTGATCTGACTGTGACCTGCTCATTCGCAGATGAAGAAACTGAGGCTGAACTAGATAACCAATTTGCCCTAATCAGAAGCCTCACGGCTCTCTTGCCTATTTTATTATTGCTTAAGGTTGGAAGTTATATAATTTCAGTGACACTAATATATAACAGCTTTTTAAAAATTTATTTATTTTTGGTTGTTCTTGGTCTTTGTTACTATGTGCGGCGGCATGTGGGGTCTTCCTGGATCAGGGATCAAACCCGTGTCCGCCTGCAGGCAAATTCTTTACCACTGAGCCACCAGGGAAGCCCTGTTTTGTTAACAATATTGTGTGGGAGACTGGTATGGCTGGCAGGGAGCTGATTAGAGATTTAAATAACATTAACCCAATTAAGACATCCCAGGAATGTATAGTCCTCTAACTTGGCAACAATAGCATCTCTGCAGTCTGATAAAGCTCAAGTGACACGCAGGCTAGTACGAATGTTAACATTTTTAATGCAATTAGTCTGTGAAAATCACACATTTCTTAAGCTCCACTTTTGTTGTTTCTAACTCCACTTTCTCAGCCTACAGACTAAAGCTTCCCGCCCCCACCCCCTGCTGCTTTCCATTTTCCTGTGATTTAGAACAAATATTTGCCTTGGTAACCATTTTCCCTAGTTACTCTCTTGGCTGATTTTCTGCACAAAGAACCGAAAGGCATGTAACCCCAAGGGAGGCAGTTATTTTAGATTTTACAAAGAAGTCAGTTAACATTTTTCAACACTCCCTTCTTTGTCTTAAAGAAAGCTCTGGTTTTGTTTCATTTTCATCCGGAGACTTAAATGACACCAAGCAAAGCCTACTTAGTTTAGATTTCCAGGTAAAATGTTTTAAATTTTAAGTTTCTACTAAAGCGTGTGGAATGGTTTTAATATTTGGGTGTTTTGTGTGGCAAATATGTTTAGCACTTGAGGAAATTAGCTCTTGCTAATAGGTTTTTAAAGTTTAAAGTGTACATTATTTTGTTTACTTGTTTTTTTTTTTTCAGGATGACTACTTCTGAAGTATTTAAAACTTTATGAATTAGGATTAAATATATTTTTATATGTTTAAATAGAGTTACTTGTTCAATAGAAGTATAAGTTGGTTTGAAAATTTCATTCTTTTCTATTTTACAGTCCTAAGGAGCATAAAGGATTAATTAAAAATGTTTTTCATTTTAAGCCTACTAAGCGAAGTTAAAAGGGATAATAGGTATCTTGTGGCTTTGTGTAGAAGATTAAAATTGAATTTAAACCCTTTTAAAGCTTACTTAAGACAGCTGATGAAAAACTTTTAATAAAAAAATAAGTTAATCAAGATTTACAGATGATATTTAATGTTGGGATAAACACAAAAAATACTAAAAAGAAAGACAATTTTACTTGATCAAAATAATGCCTACAGTGGTTAGACCGACTGTATCATAAACATTTACCTCCAGAAACATATTCACTCAATTATAAAGTAAATATTAAATGCTATGTGAAATTTTATAAATCACTGAAAATAACAAAGGCATAGGCATCAATGATAAAATTATTATTGAGAGGCCATTTCATAAAACTTATTTAAACATTTCAATGAGACTATTTATAGAGTCTGATTTTGTTAAAATTAAGATAGCTCTGTAAATTTATTTCTGTATATACCTATTTAGGCTTCTGTATAAGCAAAAAATGAGCCAATTTGGGGTGGGGGAGGCAGAGAGAGAGAGGTAGGGATAATGGGAGAAGGGTGAGCTTGGGCAGTACTCTTGTTAAGTTAACAGGCTCAGGGACAACATGATGCCTGAGACACTCATTAAGTTTACCTCCAGAGCCCTTAGGTCCAGGGCCTGACTCCTCATAACTCTCACCTAACACAGAATGGAGAGTTACATATCCAACTGTCAACTGTCAAAGCAAGAAAATCTCCATGTACAGATTTTATGTATAACACAGAATTTACACTACCACAGTTCACCTCCCCTGCCACTTAGCAAATTCTACTTCTACCCTGTCTCATGGGCCAACTTTTCATATTGCTTTCCCCTGCTGCTGTTATCATTTCTTCCCAACATATTAGCTTGTTCTCTGAATTGACTTTTACAATTTCAGTTGCCAGTCAACTAGGGAATTTGCTCCTCCCTCACATTTTGCAAGTTAGTTTTTTAAAAACCTAATGTAGATTACAAAACATTGTTCTAATATAGTTTCATCTCAATGACCTACAGTAAAGGGTTTGAAATGCAGTAATTAATGTACATATATACTGAAAAAAAGATTGCATGCTGAGGTTAGTTGACATGAAAATACCCTAGAGGCTGCCATTTGTTGAGCTAATGTAAAGTGGTGACAAGTCAGCATGTGACCCAAGTGCAACCTGACTAGAGGAGGAGAATTCAAGTGGATAAAGTTATAAAAAGAACTACCGAGATTCAAGAGGGCAAGCTAAGCAGATATCACTCCTTTCCTCTCACCAAATACCTAGAAATAAGAGAAGATATATTACAAATAAATACACACATGGATATGTAGCTATGTAGGAAATAAGAAGGGAAACTTGTGGTGAGACAGAAACCGTGAGGAATCCTTCAAATACAAAGAGAAGATGTGAATGAATTTAAAGAGGAAAAACACAGCCTTGAATAGGTATAGGAAAGAACTGAGTTTAAAGAACGTATGTGGAAAAGAAATATATCTTTTACTGGGGAGTAAAAGATCCCAAAAAGGATACATAAAGAAGGAAAAAACAAACAAAAAACCCTGTACATTATATTAAAACCTCTGAATATTAAAAATAAGTTTGAGATGTGAAAAGAACCTCTCCAGAGAGAGGAAAAAGGATTTATTACAAAGAGATGAGAATCAGATTCAAGTTAAACTCTTCATCAGTAAAAGCAGATATAAAAAAACAAATGGAACAATACATATAAAGTATTGAAGGAAAATGATTTTAAAATCATAATTCTACTTCCAACTAAACAAAATGATATTTTCTGACATAAAAGAATTAAAATTTACAACCCAAAACATTCGCTCAAAGAAAGAGGATATATTTTCAGTGAAATAAAACTAATCTGAGGTGACTTCTGCTTCTCATAACTGCAGTCTAGGCAATTTAGACTGCTGAGAATTGTTTTTTTAAAAAGTAGGAAAAATAACAGGGCCAATATTTAGGACAAAACTAAAACCCAAAGATCTTTTCTTCTGGAGGCATCTATGGAACCGAAAGAGGTGACTGAGAAGGTTAGTATAGCTTTAAAGCAGCCGCTCAAGTCATGACAGAAATAAAACTCAAGGAAAGGAGCAGGAAGTAGCAGGGGTGGTAGGAAAAAGTGATGCTGATGAAATCACCAGGCTTTGGTTTGGGACCTAAAATATAATTATTAACTAGATATAGTGAAACTCAGCTTCAAATCATGTAATTTATGATTGATAGTACACTTAATTTCATGTTTGAATGTAAATTCTTTTAGGATAAATAATACATCATTATAGGCTTCAAAGTATTTTCATAATTTTTCATATGTAATGGCTGGCAGTCAAATACCATCAGGCATAAGAAGAAACAGAAGAAAATGGCTAAAAACCGAAAAAGAAATAACAGACAATAGAAATAGACATATACATGGTCCCAAAATGGAGTTGTCAGACTCAGACTTAAATAAATGTGATTACCATGTGGAAAACATGAAAGATTAAAAATTTCAGTAGAGAATCAGAAAGAATAAAAACCCATTAAAAACCCGAAAAGCTAAGAAACCAGAAAAACAGAAACAAGGAAGTCAATGGATGGATTCAAGTCAATAGTGGATAAACCACAGCTGAACAGAAGGAAAGAGGTTAGTGGAATAACCAGGATCAATCACAGGGTGACGAAAGGATGAAAAATATGAGAGAAAGTGACATTAAAGACAATGAGAAGACTGTCATACATGTGGGCTTCCCTGGTGGCTCAGATGGTAAAGCATCTGCCTGCAATGCAGGAGACCCGGGTTCAATCCCTGGGTCAGGAAGATCCCCTGGAGAAGGAAATGGCAACCTACTCCAGTACTCTTGCCTGGAAAATTCCATGGATGGAGGAGCCTGGTGGGCTACAGTCCATGGGGTCACAAAGAGCTGGACATGACTGAGTGACTTCACTTCACTTCATCATACATGTTGGAGAAGGAAATGGCAACCCACTCCAGTATTCTTGCCTGGAGAATTCCATGGACTGAGGAGCCTGGTGGGCTACATACAGTCCATGGGGTCACAAAGAGGTGGACACAACTGAGTGACTAACACATCATACATGTCATTGTAGTTCTAAAATAAAAAGGAGAGAGAAGCAGAAGAGAATTATTTGAAGAGGTAAGGGCTAAGAAGTTTCCAAATTTGATGAATATAAGATCACAGATTCAAGAAGTGCTATGAATCCCAATAGAGAATATCTTAAAAGCAGCCCCAAAAAAGTTACCTTTAAAGGAAAAATAATTAGATTGACAGATGACTACTCAATACAAAATATGGAAAAAAGAAGACATTGGCGTGAAATCTTCAAAATGCTAAAACACTTGCTAACCTAGAATTCCATATATAGTGAATACATTCTTTCAAAATGAACATAAGATATGAATATTTTCATATAAACAAACATACAAAGGAACTGGTCACCAGTTGTCCTGCACTAAAGGAATTACTAAAAGGTATTCTTCAATTAGGAAGAAAATAATCCTGATAGAAGACTGGAGATGCAGGAAGAAATGAGAAAGAAAAAGGATAAATATTTACATAGATCTAAACTAGTGGTTCTTAACTGGAGGCAGACTGATTCTTTCCATCTCCCAAGACACATATGGTAATATTTGAAGATATTTTTGGTTGCTGTAACTGAGAGGAAGGTGGTAGTGGTATCTGGGTAGAACCAGGGATACTACCAACTCTACAAGGGCCAGCTCCCCCCTCCACTACAAAAAAGGATTATCTGAAACAAATGTTAATAGTGCTAAGATTTAGAGAGCCTGATCTAAATGAACTGTGAGCATAAGATCATCATCATCGTCTTTTGAATAAAGAACTAAAATATGTAACAAAAGTAGTAGATGTGTTAGAATGAGGTAAGTAAAGTTAAAGTTGTCTGGAAATAGGTAAAGGTACTAATTTATATTAGACTTGATAAGTCAAGGATGTATGTGGTAATCTCAGAACATAAAAGGAAAAAGTATATAATGACTAATGGAATAATAAAAACAAAGCAGCAAAAACCAAGTAAGCAAGAATGAAAAAAAATTAATAACACAGAACATGCAGGACAACTAGAAAACAGATAGCTGGAAAATAGATTTCAATCCAAAGATATCAAATGTTACAACAAATACAAATAGACAAAATATTCAATTAAAAGATCAAAGATAAAAATTGTCATGTCACACTAAAAATGATATGCTAATAGAAAGTATATTGAAAATATGAAAGGCTGAAAGTAAAATAATGCAAAAATATATTAACCAATGAGGGACTGAACATGGGCCACTGGCAGTGAAAGGGTGGCGTATCAACCACTGGGTTGCCAAGGAATTCTCACAGGAGTGTTTATAATAAAAGAAAACTGAAAAAAAAAATTAAATATCCATCACCAAATTGTTACATAACTTATGGAATGAAAATAGAGTGCACAGACTATAAGCATTTACAAACACTGCTATATATGTCCATATGACTATGATTTATTACTGAATGGAAAGAAAACAGGTTGTACTGAAACATACATAGAATAATTCATTTACATTTAAATATATATGCTCATACATGTTTAGGAGGCATCTCAAAAGACACTCTTAAACTAGCAGTTGGGAAACTATGGCCCACAGGCCAAATCCTGTTTTTCAAAGTGCCATCAGAACATAGTTGCGGCCATCCATTTACTTCTTGTCCATTGCTATTTTGGGGTACAATAACAAAGTTGAGTAGTTTCAACAGAGATTGTTGTCTTGCAAAGCTGAAAATGTTTACTCTCTGGACCCTGAAGAAAAAGTATGCCTACCCTTGTAATAAACTATGAATTATGGTTAAGCAACTTGTCTTTTATGCCTACATATCATTTTGAGTTTTTTAAGAACTATGTACTATTTTTAGAAACTTAAACACATCTTTAAAAGCATTGATAAAAAAGATTAAGAACTCAGAGGAAAGATAACTGTGTAAATGTGGCTTTTATCTTTAAACCTCTTATGAGCCATGATGTGACCAACAACAAATTGTAGCTCAATCTAAGGAAGACTTTTCTGGCAGAGCAGTTTGAACATGGATGATAAAGAACACATGTATACCTGTGGCAGATTCATTTTGATATTTGGCAAAACTGATACAATTTTGTAAAGTTTAAAAATAAAATAAAATTTAAAATTAAAAAAAAAAAAAAGAATTTCCCATGAATGGAAAAGCAGATGACTTCAAAGATTCATTCAAAATCTAAGTTCTATAGAGTGAAGCACCATTATAAATGATACAGATTTCAAGGAGACAGAAGCATCACCCGAGCACAACGAAAACAAAAACTGAAAGTAGGATCATAAATAAAGGAACGTGCAATTCTGATTAATGAGCATACAAGCATAATACAGAGATGTTGTGGATTTGATTAGACCGCCAATAAGGGGAGTCACACATTTCTTTTGTTTGTTTTCAAGTGCATAAAAGTTATACTCATAGTACACTCTAGTCTATTAAGTGTGAAACAGCATTATGTAAAAAAAAAATATTGCTATTGTTTAGTTGCTAAATCATGTCTGACTCTTTGAGATCTCATGGACTGTCTCCAGGCTTCTCTGTCCATGGGATTTCCCAGGAAAGATACTGGAGTGGGTTACCATTTTCTTCTCCAGGGGATCTTACTGACCCAGGGATCAAACCTGTGTTTCCTGCATTGGCAGGTGAATTCTTTACCACTGAGCCAGCAGGGAAGCCCTGGTGGCAAAATACTTTATTGCTAAAATATTCCATCTACTTTTTTTTGATTAGTGTTACTAAGGTATATTTTCCATCCTTGTAATTTTAACCTATTTGTATTTTTATTTAGCATGAGTTTCTTATAGGCAGCATAGAGTTGGGTCTTAATTTTTAAAAATTCTACTTGGATAGCCTCTTCCTTTTAATTGTAGCAGTTAACGAATCCACATTCAATATGATTTACAGGTGGCTCAGTGGTAAATAATCCACCTGCCAATGCAGGAGACACTGGTTCGATCTCGGGGTTGGGAAGATCTTCTGGAGAAGGGAATGGCAATTCACTCTAGTATTCTTAACTGGAATATCCCAAGGATAGAGGAGCCCGGGGTGGGCTACAGTCCATAGGGCTGCAAAGAGTCGGACACGACTGAGTGACTGAGCACAACACATAGTACATGTAATGTTCTGGATTATTTTTATTATTCCACTTTATCATCTTTATTGGCTTATTAGCTATAACTTTTTGTTTAGTGGCTAAAAAAAAATGTGTGGTTGCTCAGTCGTGTCCGACTCTTTGTGACCCCATGGACTGTAGCCTACGAGGCTCCTCCATCCATGGGATTTTCCAGGCAAGAGTACTGGAGTGGGTTGCCATTTCCTTCTCCAGGGGATCTTCCCGACCCAGGGATCGAACCCGGGTCTCCTGCATTGCAGGCAGACACTTTACCCTCTAAGCCACAGGGCATATAATATGTGTCTTTAACTTATTACAGTTTACCTTCAATTGATATTCCTCTTTACTTATAAGTACATTACAACAGTATATTTACACTTTCTCCTTTCTGCTTCTGTTGTCATACACTTTACTTTCACTTAAGATAGAAAGCCCAAAATATGGTATTATTATATTAACACAACTGTTAAACAGATGACTGTATTAAACAATAATTTTTAAAAGAGATTTTAAAATAAAAGAGTACTTATCCATTTGTATGCCATTTCCTGTGGTTTCATTCCTTTGTGTAGCTCCATAATTCCATCTAATATAATTTTCCTTATATGTTAGCATTTTTTGTAGTGCATTTCTGCTAGTGATTAATTCCTTCAGCTTTTCTATGTCTGAAAAAGTCTTTATTTTGCCTGTGTTTCTGAAAGACATTTTCACTGAGTATACAACTCTAAGTAAGGACTTCCCTGGCAGTCCAGTGGTTAAGAGTTTGCCTTTCAATGTAAGGGGTGCTGGGTCAAATCCTGGTCAGGGAGCTAAGAGCCTACATGGCTCTTGACCAAAAAACCAAAACATAAAAGAGAAATAATATTGTAATAAATTCAATGATGACTTTAAAAATGGTCCACATCAAAAAAAAAATCTTAAAAAAAAACCCCAAAGAACTTTAAGTCTATTTATTTTTTCCCCCAATACCTAAAAGCTATTGCTCCATTGTCTTCTGGCTTGTACTGTTTTGAATGAGAAGTCTTTTATTCTAATGTTTTTTTCTCTGGTTACTTTTAAGATATTCTTATTACTGGTTTAAAAGCAATTTGAATATTTGACATAATTTTCTTCATATTTCTTATTTTTGGGGTTTATTGATATTGGATATGTGGCTTTATAATTTTCTTCATATTTGGGAAAAGACCAGGCTTTATTTCTTCAAACACAGTCCTTCAGGGGCTGGAACTGAATGTAAACTGATCTGCTTAAAGTTGCCTGACAATGTGATGATATTCCGTTCATGTTTTTTTTACTGGTCTTGTGTGTATGTCTGTTTCATTTTGAGTAACTTCTATGACTATAGTTTCCACTTTACTAATTTTTTCCTATAGTGTCTAATGTCCTACTCATCTCTTGCAGTATAGTTTATTCTCTCTCACATTTTATATCTTTATAAGTTCATTTGAATTTCTTTTAAATATCTTTCCTTTACCTTCCTGAACATACAAATTATAGTTTTAATAACTTTGAAATTAAAGTTTTTATAACTTTTAATGATCTATTTAATAATTATGCCAGCTGTGCTATGGATGTGTTTCAATAGATTGATTTTCCTCATCATTATGGGTCAACAATTCCTGTTTTGTGCCTGGTAAATTTTTGCTGACTTTCCCAACCCTTGCTGGGTGCTTGCATATAGTTTGATCCTTTCCAGAAGGCTTGCTGTTCAGTTCTGTTACATGTGATCAGATCAGCCATCAGCCCAGAGTAAACTGTTTTCTTTGATGTGCCAATGCCCTTCTGAGCATTCTGCCTGATGCCCTTTGCAGTACAGGTTCTCCGCTATGACTGGTGGACACACAAAGTCTGTCCAGTATTTTCTAGCCCAAAGAATTATTTTTTTTTTTTTTGTCATTCATGGTAGTTCTTTCTTCAGTGTTGAGTAGTCTGCTCATACAAATGTGTTAATCAGTACTCAGTTGAAGAACTGGCATCTTTGGAAGGCTTTCTCAGGGTTGCTCTCACCTCTCTGTGCTCTGCTCTGCAAATTCTTGCCTCTCTGGGACCCCAGGTTTTGTTTCTTCAGCTCTAGGAGATTGTGAGGCTCTGTTTGGGTCTTCACCCTTGGCTTCAGCCTGGGAAGGAACTCCCTCTAGGCAGTGCGCAGGAGGTTAATTTGCATGTTCCCCCTCTCAGATTTCTGTTTTGTGCTACTCCATGTTTATGGTCTGAAAAAGTATTCATTTCTCAAACTTGTTTTTCAGCTTTATCATGTACTGGGCCCTGTGCAGCTGATTAAAAGTTAGGTTTGTTTCTCTTACCTCTTTATAACTGGTATTCAGTTCAGTTCAGTTCAGTCGCTCAGTCGTGTCCGACTCTTTGCGACCCCATAAATCGCAGCACGCCGGGCCTCCCTGTCCATCACAAACTCCCAGAGTTCACTCAGACTCACGTCCATAGAGTCAGTGATGCCATCCAGCCATCTCATCCTCTGTCATCCCCTCCTCCTCCTGCCCCCAATCCCTCCCAGCATCAGAGTCTTTTCCAGTGAGTCAGCTCTTCACATGAGGTGGCCAAAGTACTGGAGTTTCAGCTTCAGCATCATTCCCTCCAAAGAAATCCCAGGGCTGATCTTCAGAATGGACTGGTTGGATCCCCTTGCAGTCCAAGGGACTCTCAAGAGTCTTCTCCAACACCACAGTTCAAAAGCATCAATTCTTTGGTATTCAGCCTTCTTCACAGTCCAACTCTCACATCCATACATGACCACTAGAAAAACTATAGCCTTGACTAGATGGACCTTTGTTGGCAAAGTAATGTCTCTGCTTTTTAATATGCTATCTAGGTTGGTCATAACTTTCCTTCCAAGGAGTAAACATCTTTTAATTTCATGGCTGCAGTCACCATCCACAGTGATTTTGGAGCCCCCCAAAATAAAGTCTGACACTGTTTCCACTGTTTCCCCATTTATTTCCCATGAAGTGATGGGACCAGATGCCATGATCTTTGTTTTCTGAATGTTGAGCTTGAAGCCAACTTTTGCACTCTCCACTTTCACTTTCATCAAGAGGCTTTTTAGTTTCTCTTCACTTTCTGCCATAAGGGTGGTGTCATCTGCATATCTGAGGTTATTGATATTTCTCCTGGCAATCTTGATTCCAACTTTTGTTTCTTCCAATCCAGAGTTTCTCATGATGTACTCTGCATATAAGTTAAATAAGCAGGGTGACAATATACAGCCTTGACGTACTCCTTTTCCTATTTGGAACCAGTCTGTTGTTCCATGTCCAGTTCTAACTGTTGCTTCCTGACCTGCATACAGATTTCTCAAGAGGCAGGTCAGGTGGTCTGGTATTAGTTTGCTACTGTTCTTATATGATGAAATTATGCTGCTTCCTTCCCAACAAAGAAAATTATAACAATAAAAGAATAGAATAGAAGAGCTGGGAAAATAAGTTTCGGATGACGTTAGTCACAGAATGACTTGGCAGACAAGTGGAGAGAAATCTCCCAAGTAACCTCTGGAAACCTACAACACAGCGGTCCAGAAAGGGGCTGGCAAATTACTGTAGGGGCTAAGTCTGACTCACTGCCTGTTTTTGGAAATAGAGTTCTACAGGAACACAGCCATACCCACTTGCGTACATATTGTCTACTTCCATATTACAAGAGTTGAGTGGAGTAGTTATGACAAAGAATGCACGGCCTGTAAAACCTAAAATATTTACTATCTGGTTCTTTATAGACAGAAGTTTGCTCATGCCTGGTCTATAAAGATAAAGATAAAATACTAAAATTTCTTTGGACTTCCATAGTGGTACAGTGGGTAAGAATTTGCCTGCCAATACAGGGGACATGGGTTAGATCCCTGGACCAGGAAGATTCCACATGCTGAGGAGCAACTAACCCAGCATCCCACAACTACTGGGCTGGTGCTCTAGAGCCCACGAGCCACAGCCTCCCCAGAGCCTTCCCTAGAGCCTGCACGCCACAACTACTGAGCCCGTGTGCTGGAACTACTGAAGCCTGAGCACCTAGAGCCTGTGCTTCGCCACAAGAGAAGCCAATGCAATGATAAGCCTGTGCACTGTAATGAGCAGTAGCCCCCGCTCACCTGCAACTAGAGAAAGCCTGCATGCAGCAACAAGGATCCAGTGCAGCCAAACCAAAACAAAAACCTTTGATTCTGACAGAAAAATTCTAAATTCTGACTTGGCAATAATAGTATAGCATTGAGCCCATATATCTATGTTTTATTTCTCAGAGACTTGCTGCTGAGGGATATAGGCAATTATAAGCCAATTTTCAGAGGTAAAAAATTTAGTCACTAACTCCAAAATTCCATTTCATTTTCATCCTAGGAATCAAATGGTGAAAAAGAAAGCATGAAGTTTTCAAGCTTGTATTGTTTTCTTCTGCTTCTCATTTTTCAAACTGACTTTGGACAAAATGAAGAAACTTCTAGGAGGCAAAGAAGGAAGATGTATCATAGAAGACTGAGAAAAAGTTCCTTGTCCACCCACAGATCTGTTAGACAGCCTGGAATTCAGCAGATGAAGACAGTTACACCTGCAGCAAAACTTCCCATAATTAACTTGGATTACAGTATTGAGGAAAATTTTGAATCTTTTTTAAGTGTTCCTGGAGTAGAATCAAGCTATAATGTGTTACCAGGTAAGCAAATAGTAGGAGAGAGGAAGAGAGAGAGAAGCTCCATGAAGAAAATTTTTAAAAAGTCAAGTTATTATCTTTTAATTTAATCTATAAAGATAAATTTTGAAGTAATTAAAAATCATTTATAGAATATACTTATAAAATTATTGGAAAAAAGAAAAACATTACTTATTCCACAACTATATTTATAAAACCATACATACTATTTGGTTTATTATTTCCAGTCTGTTTACTATGCCATGTATTTTAAATAGTTGTAATCCTACTATAGTAATATACATGTCATTTATCATGATAGGTTATCTAGGATATAGAAATAAATGATTCAAATGAGTCTATGAACTCATGGCTATTAAATATTTTCAAACAAATATGAAGTTAAGCCACTGAATTTATTTTATATAGATCAAATTACAGAATTTTTTTCCTGAATTTTTAAAGTTTGAAAAGATTGGAAATTCTTCCAAAGATTTCAACTAGGCATTTTAAACACTAATATGTAATGGTCCGCATTTTTCCAGGTTTGGAAGGAAAAAGTAATTATATTTTACGTATGTTATCATTACATAAAACTCTCAGAAGACAAAAGAAAATATCACCACATAATGTTCTGTGACCAATACTTCATATTTGTCTCAAGAGAACCAAATACTTTTAAATGATGTTATTTCCATGAAGCTAACAGAAATAACATACAATTATGATGAAAATAGACAATTTAGGTCATATTTACAACATGATTGGAGAGAAGAAAGAGTCTCAAGGCAGGGAATCTAAAATGATAATTATAGTGTACCCATAACTCTTAAAGAATGATGAAGTCAATTTCTCTAATTATGTGGAAAGATATCTAAGCTATAATAACAGAAAATAAAAGGACTGAAAAGCAGTATCCATAATGTGATCTCAAATCTGTTTTAAAAATATACAATATAGGGTGATGTGTATAAAGTACAAACAATGTATACTAAACATTTCTAAATTGTCCTAAAATGTTTTCCAGTGGTCTGGAAAACAGACTTTTAAAAAATTGTGATAAAACACACATAACATAAAACTTATCATTTAACCATTATACAGTGTACAATTCAGTGACATTTAGTATATTCACAATATTGTACAACCATCACCACTACCTAGTTCCTGAACATTTTCTTCACCCTAAAAGAGAACTGCATACATATTAAGCACTTACTCCCCATTTTCTTTTCCCACCCCTCCCCACCAAGTCCCTGGCAATCACTAATCTTTCTGTCTCTATGAATTTGTCTATTCTGTATATTTAATATGAAAGGAAGCCTATAATACGTAGCCTTTTGTGTCTGACTGCTTTCACTCAGCCTAATGTTTTCAAGGTTCATTCATGTAGTATGTACTTCATTCTTTTTTATGGCTGAATAATATTTCACTGCAGAGAAACACCACGTTTTGTTTATCCTTTCATCCACTGATGGATATAACTGTGCTGTTTCCACCTTTTGGCTACTGTGAATAGGACAGCTATGAATATTTGTGTACAAGTTTCTATCTGAATTCCTGTTCCCTTGCATATAAACCTAGAGATGAATAGGGCTAACACAGTGGTGAAGGAGAGAAGGAGACAAATGTGAGCTCTCACTTGAGGGGACAGTGGCTCATCAAATGGAGAAGAGTTATCAGGACTAACATTAGGATTAGAAGGAAAACATCACCTCTAATATTCAAATTGGCTGTCTAATGGCCTGCTTAGTTGCACACTTATCCATGTATGAAGAGAGAATAAGATACTAAAACCCACTGTACTGTGCACTTTAAAAGGGTATTAGAACTGTATTTCAACAACACAACAATTCTAAAACCAGAGATAGCTGCAATGTATTATTGAGACTTCAATGCCAGAAGCACCACAAGCACATAGCCTAATTTCACCTCTCCATCTGCACACTGAGAAGGGTACAGTGTGGGCTGGCTCATCATTAGTGCTGTTCTGGTTCTCTGCTCTCTGGCATGTTATGGAACTATACTGCTTTTTCTCTTCTGAAGTTAGATGTAGCCATATAATTTGCCTTGGTTCAATGTAATTAGATACATTTAGAGCTTGTGTGTTATTTGCAACCTCATATTCCCACTGCTGTGGCCAGCAGGGTAGCCTGCTTGGAGACGAAGCCTATCGTTTGTCTCGACAAACAATATCTACATTGGATATCCAGCATGAACAAGAAATAACTGAGATTTGAGGATTATTTGTCGCCATTATAATAGCTCAGCCATCCTGACAGATGCAGGATGAAAAGCACAATTTAGAGTCAAGTTACCATGAGGAGGTCCACTCAGAGAAGTAAGAGGGCTTGACAGTACACGTGAAAAGCACTTCAAGGGGTTACATATGTAAGATACTTTAACCCTATGTATGAATGAACATATAATGTTATTCTTGTGTGGCTCTATCACTCTGGGCTTCACACTGGGCTCACTTCCATTCAAAGGTGCTAGTGATCAGAGAAGGAATTTAAATGTTACTGTTCTCTTCTAGGAAAGAAAGGACACTGTTTGGCAAATGGGATGATCATGTATAACAAAGCTGTGTGGTCTCCGGAGCCCTGTACTACCTGCCTCTGCTTGAATGGAAAAGTGCTTTGTGATGAGACCAAGTGCCACCCTCAGATGTGCCCCCAAACAATTATACCTGAAGGAGAATGCTGCCCTGTCTGCTCTGATACTGGTACAAATATTTAGCCCAAACAAAATATCACACGTGATTTAGTCTTTAACTTTCATTTGCTTTTATTTCATCACTACCTTAAATTTTATTTTTTTAAAGGATATTTCTTTTTTAAAAAAATACTTGCTTATTTGGCTGTGCCAGGTCTTAGTTGCAGCAGGTGGGTTCTTTAGTCTTTGCTCCTGCAATGAGGGATCTTTTTTAGTCATGGCATGCAAACTCTTAGTGGCAGTGTGTGGGATCTAATTCCCTGACCAGGGATCAAACCTGGGCCCCTTGCACTGGGAGTGCAGTCTGAGCCACTGGACCACCACAGAAGTCCTTATCTTAAAATTTAAATTATGATAAACTAGTCAGCAGGGTACTTAAATATTGGCACAGTGATGACAAACAAGGAAATTACTTGGGAGATTATATCAGAGGAGAGAAATAAAAGACAGTGGTTTTAGAGTTTTAGCTCAATTTGAACTCGGCCCAGATCACATTCCACATTTGACTCTCAGCCTTACAGATGGAGTGACAGAATTTACACAGTAAACAGCTCCCACATTCTTAGTAGGTATGAAGAGCTCTGTTTAGTTCCTTATATGCGTTGTCTCAATTCAACTCAATGTACCTACAGTTATCAACCCAAATAAAGAACTCAGGGTGAAGAAAGTGGGGAGGGGCTTGCATCTAGAGAGAATAAAGCCCTATTCTCTCAGTCTATGTGCAGTTATTACTGCTCAGGTAATCCTTGGGAAATAAAGGCCATGGCCCAAGAGCAGTGGCTTTCTTTTGTGGTACTGCTGTGCAGAGAAAGATTATATGCTATGAGGTTTTGTTGGCTGCTCACTATCCCTTATCCTATGAGACTGATGGGGCAGAGGACTCTCAAGAAGGAGGCTCAGGATTCCTTCAAGAAAAGCCTAGTCAGTAGCTTATGAAATAAATGTGTGTTAGATAATTTGATGGGAAGGGATAGGGAATAGGGATGTTTTCTATTGCCTATGATTAAGGTAGACTGTTTCCACACACACAGGGTGATCACAGGGTAGCTATCCACGGAAGTCTCCTTCCAAGAAGAACTTCAGGACATTTAGGAACTGTATTTGGTGTAGAGTACCAACTGCTTTGAGAATCTCTGATGGCTCATTGGGTAAAGAATCCGCCTGCAATGTGGGAGACACTGGAGACGCAGGTTTGATCCCTGGGTTGGGAAGATTCCCTAGAGGAGGAAATGGCAACCCACTCTAGTATTCTTGCCTGGAAAATCCCATGGACAGAGGAGCCTGGTGTGCTACAGTCCAAAGGGTTGCAAAGAGTCGGATGCAATGGAGTGACTAAGCACCAATTGTTTTACTCAGATAATATAACTTTTAAAAAAGTGTTAGAAAATAAAAGTGTTTAATGAAACTGACACCTTGGGAGATGAAACACAAGGTTTATAAAGGCAAGATCCAGAAATGCTCAGATATTTTTCAAAACTTGAACTACTGTTCTTGAAAAATACTGTGGTTATTTTGGAAAAATAAACTTGGATACACAGGAAAGATTTTAAATGTTTCAATATGATAGCTTTAGTTTCCTTTTGCTAATTTTTTCCTATTCTCCTTTTGCATGTTTGTCAAGAGATGTGAAAAAAATAACTCACAGACTTTATAATATATACTGAATTGAAATTTCAAGTAATTATTTCAAATAATTACATTTTGAGTTCTTTTTTGGGGTGATTTACGTATGGTATTAAATAAGATCATGGAAATGATTAAGTAAATTTTTATATTTTGATGAAAGAAAATCTATGTACTGAGCTTATTTTTCCCTTAAAAACTCTTCATTCAGAGGGTCTGGTCTGTGTCAAGTCTTCCCTGATCTCTGCAAAAGATAATAACAATTAAATACAAATGGAGATAAACTTTCTACTATAATATATTATGTTATCATCATGAAATAATAAAAAATACTCTATGCATATGTCTAGGTTAAGAAAGTATCATTTAAGTACAGAACATCTTCCATAGATCTCAAGCAGTAAACATGATTTAAGTACAGAGTCTGGGAGGAAAAGAGAAGATGATTTTCTATAATTCTGAATTTCAGAGGATACTTTTAGGCACATGGAGCTGAAAGAAAATCAGACAAATATAATAAAAGCCGATTTCATTATCATAAACAAGTAAAATATACACCTGCTTCATGTTTTTATGTCTGACAGTGTACAAATTCTTACATTATCAATAACCCCAATTAACTGAACAGTATCTATTATAAAGGCATCACATCTGATTATTTTATAATCTCACAATAGGACTGCTTACCATTTTGTAACATATGGTAATATTATTCCCTCTTTAGTCATCAGATAGCATCATACCTTAGTAAAATAAGGCTCATAAAGCAAACAAGAATTGCCTATAACATCTTACAAAACACAAATAACATTCATTTATTTCTACTAAAATTATTCAAGCAAAAACTACAAATGCATTTCATGTTTAAATTGCACTCATATTCCTGGAGGGAATAATATTTACTAACCTAATTTTCACTATGATTTTTCCTTTCATTAATACCACAACTTGCCCTTGCTGTCTTATTTCGTGGTCAGTAGCCTCCTATTTGCTACTCAGTGGTACAGCATTAAATGACAGAACTGAATTTTCTGGTGATTCTTCAGAACAAAGAGAACCTACCAATTTACCTCATAAGCAACAGTCACCTCCTTGGGAGGAAATGAATCGAGCACTGAGAAAAGAGGAACTTCAACTTGAGGAGGATGAAGAAGAAGTCAAACAAGATGAAAATAGGGAGCAAAAGAAAAAGACTTTTAGACCTGGAGACTGGGGGAGACCTATCAATGAGGGACAGAGCAGAGAAGGGAAAGCGCAGAGGCCTGAAGAGGAGGGGAGGCAGGCCCATCAACACAGAAACCCAGCAAGGGAGAATGAGGAAGACGATGATGAGGAGGAGGAAGACGATGACGATGAGGAGGAAGACGATGACGATGAGGATGAAACCATCAGAGGAGACACGTTCAGGATGCCCCCTCGACTCCCAATCCCAGCTACCCCCAGAGGCATACCGTCTCTGCCAAGCATGTGCTCTCTGTCCTACAAAACCATCTCCTGTATCAGCGCTGACCTCACACAAATACCACCGCTAACAGCACCAGAGATTACAAGTCTGGAGCTCATAGGTAAGATGTGGATGTCTGTTTGATTCTGTGGTTACCTCTCATTGCCCTATGAATGTGATATTATAATTTCATAATATAAATGGACCCCAACAGATTAATTTCACAATCTTCAAACATAAAAACTTTGCAGAAGAGATAGGTGTTTACTACAGAAAAGCACCATCAGGTATAATGCAAATTCCTCCAAATCAAATCATGATGTCCCATTGACTTTTTTCCTAAAATCAGCTTTATGAGGTGTAAGTTATATTCAGTAAAAAAATTGTTAGCGTGTTATTCTTTAAGTTTTGGCAAATGCATAGTCATACAGTCACATATTCAAGGTATAACATTTTCATCACCTCACCAAATTCTCTCATGTCCCTTCTTTCACCAGCCCTGATGTTTTCTGTCTCTAGAGTAGCTTTTCTAGGATGCCACAGAAATGCATACAGTGTGGAGCCTTTTCAGTTGGAATTCTTTCACTTACCATAAAACTTCTGAGAGCTATTCAGGTTCTTGTGTTTATCAACAACTTGCTCCTCCTCACTTTTGAGTGGCATTCCATTGTTTGGATGGACCACACGTACCAGGTGAAGGACATCTGGATTATTTCCAGTTTGGGGCAATTATGCAACAGTTGCTATAAAGATCCATATATGGATGCTTGTGTGGACTTAAGTTTTCTTTTTCCTAGGGCATATACCCAGGAGTGGATTGCTGAATGATACAGTAAAAGCAGGTTTACCTTTATAAGAAATGGCCAGACTTCCTTAAAATGGCTGTGAGACTCCTTCCAGCAATATCACAGCGTCCCTGTTGCTTTCCCCCTGATTTTAGCTACTTGGTAGGCATGACGTGATCCAGACTGTTTGCTCATGTTCTTAAAGGGTCAAGAAGAGCTCTGAGTAGAGGACCGGCAGGACAGATATGTGTGTGAGGCTGGCTGGTGTGGAGACTGGGACAGTGAACGAGTCTTGGCGATAAGGCCACGCTGGGCATGGCTCTTAAGATGGAGGGCTGAGAGAATCTGAGTGGGGTTTCAGACGTGTCTTGGGAGAAGTAACAGAAATAAACTACCATAGAAATAATAAATGATCATATAAATACTCAACTGACACAGCCTGACTCCTTAGTCAGGACAGCCAGTTTACAATAGGACACTTCAGGTATTATGGCCTTCCTGATGCTAGGCTTATATGATCTCCTAAGGAATTACTCTTATGCTGAGAGCTTCCTTTTTTAGCAACACCCCCTCCTTCTGTAGCCTAACTGCTAGGTGTGCTCTGCCATTAGACAAACTATTAATCTGTGAAGGTAGAAAATCTTACGAAAGATGATGTGTGCTCAGTTACACTATCCTGGTTTTATAAGAAAGCTACCACATGGTTTTTATAGTACTCAACATTTCTTGGGCTTCCCTATTGGCTCAGTGGTAAAGAACTGACCTGCAATGCAAGAGCCACAGGAGACGTGGGTTCAATTCCTGGGTTGGGAAGGTACCCTGGAGAAGGAAAATGGCAACCCACTCTAATGTTGTTGCCTGCAGAATCCCATGGACAGAGGAGCCTGGCAGGTTACAGTCCATGGGGTCACAAGAGTTGGACACGACTTAGCGACTAAACCACCACCATTTCTGTTAAGCTCATTCTCTGGGTATAAAATCACTGACTACTATATTTAACTAAATGTCAAACAAAACCCCATAAATTAAAGCATGCAGGAACTTTTATAGATTGAAGTCATAGAATTTTAACATTAGATCTGGTAGCAATCTGAGAAATAATCTCCTCAAACTTCTTATTTAGAGCAAACTGATGCTTGGAGAAGGTAAGTTACTTGCCCAAGATTTCATTAAAAAATATTTCTGGTCCAGAGTCTAAGAAGTGTCAATAGGAAAATATGAAGAACTATAAAATTCAGTTTCTATAGTACCTTCCACAACACATCTTTGTTGTAAAATGCATATTGCTAACAGAATTGTCTGGCAACCCACATTCTGGCTGTTTTAAGCAGCTTCATCTAAACATGATGTACTACAGCAAGACGGGTCCTCAGAGTGAAAATTTTGACCGCATGTAATAGTCTAGTCTCAGTCTTTTATTTTTTTCTAAATACTCATTTATTATATAACATTGTCCTTGCTCTAAGGACTGTGTTTTCCTCTAGATAAAGCTCTCTTTTGCTATCTATGCATGTACATGTATATATGTATTTACAGGCACATAGGCCTAAAACATAATTGCTGTGTGTCCTAGACAATTCCATCACCTCCATTCCGGATGAAGCATTTAATGGATTACCGAATTTGGAAAGGCTTGATCTGAGCAAAAATAATATCACCTCTTCAGGCATAGGTCCAAAAGCATTCAAGGTAAATATGTACTATGATTTCTAAAAGTCCACTTGGATGGCTTTCTCATTAACTGTACTGATAATGGGTGGAGATGGAGAAGGAAAGAAAAGCATGTTCTTTTTTGTTGTTGCACTGGGTCTTTGTTGCTGCATGTAGGCTTTTCTCTAGTTGCAGTGAGCAGGGGTTACTCTGTTGTGGTGTGCTGGCTTCTCTTGTTGCAGAGCTCAGGCTGTAGGCATGCGAACTTCAGCAGCTGCAGCACATGGGCTCAGCAGCTGTGGTTCAAGGCTCTAGAACACAGGCTCAGTAGTTGTGGTGCATGGGCTTAGTTGCCATGCAGCATGTGGGATCTCCCTGGACCAGGATTGAACCTATATCCCCTGTATTGGCAAGTGGATTCTTATTCACTGCACCATCAAAGAAGTCCCAGTAAAATGTTTTAAAGGAGTTTTTGTCAAAGAAATTTTCTTCTCTGATATCCCTAAACTGTATCCAAGTTATATCTTGAATATACTTGGTTGTTTTACAAATTTCTGTTTTTTCTATGCTTTGTCCTTAACGCACCCACAGTTGCATCAATGACAAAACTAATGTTTAGAATTTATGGAAGAGTTTCTTCCCAAGTACCTGAAAACATGTTGAAATATGGTCTCTTAGTATGTGAGGTATTTCTGGGGAAAAAGGAGAGCTTATTTAGAAACTGTTAACATTTTCAGGCCAGCAAGACAAAACTTCCTTATTTTGTGCAGTCTGCAAAATCTGGTAAAGAATACTTCAGCAGGTAGGGTTCTGCAAGAACAAAGAGGCTCAGAAGAAAATTAGCTTGGGGATAGGTTGGGCAGAGAGGGAAAGAGAAAAGCATAGAGTAAACTTTGGAAAGAATCAGATTTAACTAAATTTTTTTTCTAAAAGGGAGAAAAGAGAGTAACAAGGACTTTCCGAAAAACAAAGGCAGAAGAAAGGAGGAATTTGTGTGTGCAAACAATTACTCAAAATTGTGTGTGGTTAAAGAAGCCCAAGTAAAATATGTTATATGCCAGGAAGTCAAACTTTATCCCCTTGGATGGTTTTCTTCCACTCTTTGGATAAGTCACTGGCCTCTTACAAGCTTAGTTCCTGGTTCTTATTTACATTCTGGGCTGCAGATGAGAGAGTTCCAGACACTTGGTGTCCACATTCAAGTGAAAGACCTGGAGTCCTGCTTCATGCTAGTTGTCCTTCTGATAGAACAACAGTTGGGACTTGTACATTTTCTCTATTTGATCAAAAAAGAGGACATTGTAGGAAATAACTTGTTTTTTTTGTTTGTTTGTTTTTGGGATTCTCTATCTCATTTCCAAACTGCTGAAATTGACTTTCAGCATCTTTGAAGTAAATCACTCTGCAACTTTGGTAGTGGGGGCTAGTCTGGCCAACAAACATGTAACTACAAATGCGGATATACACTCTCCAGACTGTCAAAACAGTTTGGGTACCATATAGAAATAGTTTGTGATATTTGTGGCATTTAATTTTGATGAATTTCCACAATAGTTAGTGCTATTTCATGACTGTTTCTGCTTAGTACAGATAGAAAACTGAGGTTTACAAACACATTGAAAGGATTCAAACTGCTATATTGTTAGTATCGATGACAGATTCAGATTACTGCATGATTTAATAAATTTTGACTCTACTGCTGAGAAGGCAAAAACATAAGATCTAGGAAAATATGGCTGGTCCAGTGGTGATAGGAACTTTCTCCTGTCACAGTAAAATATGACTTAAAATATAAGTCACAGTAAAAATATGGATGAGTATGATACAAAATCACCAAATGTGGTTTGCTGAAAATACCAGGGAATAAATGCTATTAACAGGATCAACATCTACCTGGCAGGGAGAATTGGGGATTCATGCCTAAGCCTGAATAAACTGAAAGTTTGTGAAACTTTAGTAACTACTGCAAACTGACTATTAAATAATATATATGACTGCATTTCTGTGACAAGATAAATAAGTAATTTTGAGATTTGCCTTTTTTGAAGTTTCTAAAGAATTTAATGCGCTTAAATATGGATGGAAACAATTTGGTAACGATTCCTTCAGAACTACCATCTACATTAGAAGAACTCAAAATCAATGAGAACAAGCTGCAGGTTATTGATGAAGAAAGTTTATCAGGTACTTAACATTTGACTTTATGACATGTGTCCTTATAATCTTTCTTCTATAGTTGTATGGAAATTTTATTTGCAATATTGCTAAGTGAATAGCTAATAAAAAGTTTTTAGTTCATGTTACCATTTAAGTTGATAAAACTTATTTTAACTATTGATTGGTGAAACTTTAAAAAATGTATTTTAAACTGCCTGTTGTCTTTAAAAAGTATTCTATAAATAAACTTTCAATGATTTCAGGTTTTCATCATTTATAATACAATAACTGAACAACAAGTCCATAATGTCCTAAGAGTTACACTAACATTCCCCAAATAGCCATGTGTTCTTATCCTATATTTGTACTGTTTTTGGTATTGGTGATAACATGATGGTGTTAATGGTGATAATACCATGGCTTGTTTAAATGGTCTCCTTTATCACCCTTAGATGCTCAATATACCCCATCCACAATTCCATCACATCCAAACATTTTGCTATTTTAACATGTCATGGTTTGGCACATGAGAATCATATATAAAATATAAGTAAATGGGGATGTGAGGTTTTGAGGGGCTATTCTAAAATCAAAGCAAACATAAACTTTAGCACATGCACTATATACGGCAGTCACTTTGGCTTTAATAGTCTTGTTCCCCCGAGAGTTGCTCTGTCACTCCTGGCACTTGTGTGTTATCGAGGTGCATGTGCCCCACAAGGCAAGACAAATGATGTGCATGGGTATGTGGTTGCCAGGTCAGCCTGGCTTTCCCATGGATGGGCTGAAGTGAAGGTGCCCCACATTTTGTTCATTTGATACAACTGATATTCACTCTTCTTAAGACTATTTCTGGACTGAGCTGGATAACTGAGGTTGTCATATTATGAACTCAAGATAAATAAGGTAGTATTACATTTGCCTTTTCAAGAATTCTAGCTAATGTTGTTGATTAGATTATATGCTTCTTTAAGACAAAGACTGTCTAATTTTTCTTTTTATCTTCCTACCAGTCTAGTGTAGCTCTTGAGGTATAGAGTTATAGTGCTTAACTTTTGTTTATTTGATCTGAACTATACTTATGATGTTAGTGTTGATTACCCAACCTTTATTCCTTTAAAATGGGGAATTTACTCCTCAAAAAAATTCATAAGGACAAAACACTTCTGGTGATAGGAAAAAAACAATAATGAAAATTGCCAAATCTGAGGATGACAGAGTTATGGAAATACTCTATTTCCAGATGGATTTCAGGGTACACGTGAAAAACATTAACAAAATTTGAAGGGCTTTTGTCATATGGAAAAGACATTAGAAAGTTCAACTTCTAGCTGCGAGGTGAAACAGACCAAAGGAACACAATTTAGGACAAATGTACTAATGGGCTACATGTGAACTACATGTGAGATGGTATTTCTAGCAGAGCTATCAAAATGGCATGCTTTAAGTCCTTGTTTGGGAAGTATTCTCTCGCATTCCTATAACTGCTTCTCCACTCACATGCACCTCTCCCTCATGAAAAAGTTTCCATATTCCCAGAGGGCTAACTGTGGTCCAGGGTGACCTAGCCTCCCCTGCCCATCTCCACAGTCTGAGTACCTCATATGCCTCAGCTCCTTGCAGGTGACCAGTGAGGAGGCTCTGCACTGTCATCTTGCCCAGCGAAGCCTCTGTAGGCTTTGTGTCCTGAAGGCTCCTCTTCTGTTTAGCCTGTGTTCTTAGCCCCACTCCAGTGCTGGTCCTTCGGTACTGGCTTCTTAGCTCTGCTCCAGTGTTGGCACCTTTGGTACTGAGTTCTCTTTCACCTGCTGCAGCCACTGCAGCTCCTCAGCTCCTGTGAGTCCCACTGTTGTGGATGGTCAGGCTGGCTGGCAGTGAGCAAGGCAAGCCCAAAACAAAGGCCACTGCCAGCGCTGTGACACTGCTTTTCTGGGTGGAAGCCCCTGGGCTGACTATCAGTGGCCTGCAGCACTTCGGTTACCTCCCTCATGACCTTTCCAGGTTTTATATATTAATGTATAGTTCCAGGGAAGTGGGAAAGACGGCACTTCATGGAAAGTAATACATGCAAAAGTGTAAAAAACAATCTAGATGCTATGGGAAAAACATTTCAGTTTCATAAATCTTAGATGCAGGCTATGATAAGGAGTGAAGAACAAAAGATGATGTGAAAAGATGAGAAGGAACCACACAACAGAGAGCTATACACGCTATGCCAAGGTGCTAGGAGGCTATCCAGGATCTACTGGGAGACCTGCATACCCACTCTAGAGAAAAGGAAGGTCTTAAAAGAGAAGGTGGGGCTTCCTTGGCAGCTCAGTGGTAAACAATCTGCCTGCCAATGTAGGGGACATGGGTTTGATCCTTGGGTCGGGAATATCCCCTTGAGAAGGAAATGGGAATCTACTCTAGTATTCTTGCTTGGGAAATCCTATGGACAGAGGAGCCTGGTGGGCTACAGTCTGTGGAGTCGCAAGAGAGTTGGACATGACTTAATAACTAAACAACAACATCAAAAGGGAAGGTGAAGCTAGAAGGGGGGGAGCAGAAGAAAACAGGACATACTAAAAAATGTTCCTGTCTTCATTAATGATGACAACAAACCAAAATCCATGATCATGGTGTCATTTCTAGCAATGATGGCGTGTGGCTATCCACTCAGAATGACTGTACATTAATGCATAAGATCATGAATTTGCATTATTGTGTTTCTCTCTCTTGTGAGCTCATGTAATAACCACTAGTCTACTTCTATCACCTGTTTTTCTCTGAAAAAAGTTCTCCATTCCCAAACCTCAGCTATGTTCTAGATAAATATGCTTGGATTCTCAGTACCTTTAGTTGTGGAATTGGTTATATAAAGAAATAGAATCATGTATCATAATTTAATAATTGGCCTCCACACTTCCTTTCTGCCCTTCAGTTGATATTAAATACCAGCAGATTAGTATTTTGTCATGCTGTTCCCTGGCCAGAGGCTTCTCGCTGCCCAGAAGGAAAGTCACACCTTATTTTCTGGTGCATGAAGGCCCTGCCCAGCCTACCTCTGTCTTCTCCACAACCTTCATCCTCTCTTACAGATGGGCCACTCTAGGGCTGATCTCTTTCCTACTCCTGAGCACAACCATGTGGGCTCATACCTCCATGTGTTCACCTGGCTGCCTCACCCTCCCATTTCCTACCTATGTCTTTCTATCTTGAGAGTCTAGCTCCACTCACACTTCCGTACCCCTCAGGTCTACACTGCCATCTTCTCCTTGTCATGTTCTAGAACCTATGAGGTACTTGTGATGGCAGTGTCTTTTGTTTTCACTTTAGACTATGTCTTACTTCTCTGCATGCCTAAGAGTAGGATCTAAGTTGCACAGACCGTATCAGCGCAATATCCATGACTCAAATTGAATATGAAAACATCCGCTATTCTGAAAATTTTGGCCACTGAACAAACTCCAAAGTTACACCCTGAGTGTCTGACTCAGATGCCTCTGGGTATCATCACTGCTAAGCTGTCCATTCTCCTCTAAGTTTCCAATTGATTTGGTCATACCACTCCAGAGACCTGAAGAAACAATTTAGAAAGAAACTTGTTTGTATAAAGGCCTTTCTTGGTAGCTCAATCTGAATGTGTGGAATTTTTAGTCATTCTTTCAAAATGTCCATCTGGCTTCACTCTGCCAGGAAGTGAACACTGCAATGGGAATTTACTGCTGTAATTCCCTTGTTCAAAGACTCAGGGTTTACCAGGCAAGAGTGCTCCTTTTGTGTCCTGAAAAAAGGAACCACCCATTGCATTACACTCTCTGTACCTCCCTGGTTATGCCACCATTTCATAGCTATCTGTCTTTGCAAATACTTCATTGCCACCTCTGGGTGGTGTCCTGCTCCCCCACCTCCTTCTTCTGACTTCTGTTCATTATACAAACGCTCCTTTCCATACTGTACATTCTTAACTCCCTTTCTCAAAGATTAATTGACCATAAATGTGTGGGTTTATTTCTGGGCTCTCTATTCTGTTCCATTGGTCTCCAGGTCTGTTTTTGTGGTAGTACCACACTGTTTCAATTACTGTAGCCTGAAAACAGGGAGTGTGATCTATCCAGCTTTGTTCTTCTTTTTCGATTGTTTTCGCTATTTGAGATCTTCTGCACTTCCATACAAATATTACACTTACGTGTTCTAGTTTTGTGAAAAATGCCATTGGTATTTTGATAGGGATTGCACTGAATCTGTAGACTGTCTTTTTAGGCAGTATAGTAATTTTAACAGTATTAACTCTTCTAGTTTATGCACATGGAATATCTTTCTGTTTGTCTGTGTTGCCTTCAATTATTTTTTCATCAGTGTCTCATAGTTTTCTGAGTACAGGTCTTTTACCTCCTTGTTTACATTTATTCCTAAGTTTTTATTCTTTTTGAGGCAATTGGAAATGGGGCTGTCTTCTTAATATTTCTCTTTCTGATAGTTTATTGCCAGTGTATAGAAGCTCAACAGATTTCTGTGTATTAATTTTGTATCCTGAAACTTTACTGAATTCATGTACTAGTTGTAATAGCTTTTTGGAGGCAGTCTTTACAATTTTCTATACATATAGTATCATGTTGTCTACAGTGACAATTTTACTTCTTCCTTCCCAACTTGGATTCCTTTCTTTGCCTTGTCTGATTGCTATGGCTGGGACTTCCAGCATTATGTTGAATAAAAGCAGTAAGATTGGGCATCCTTGTCTTATTCCTGATTTTAGAGGATATGCTTCGAGCTTTTCACTTTTGAGTATGATATTGGCTGTAGGTTTGTCATATATGTTGAGGGATGTTCCCTCTATACCCACTTTGTTGAGTCTTTACATAAATGGATATTGAATTTTGTCAAAAGCTTTTTTTGCCTCTATTGAGGTGATCATATGACTTTTATTTGTCAATTTGTTAATGTGGTGTATCACACTGATTTATTTGTGGATATTAAGCCATTCTAGCATCTCTGAAACAAGTCCCACTTGATTACAGTTTATGATCCTTTTAATGTATTATTAAATTTGGTTTCCCAGTATTTTGTTAGTTATTTTGCATATATGTTTTTCAGTGATATTTGCCTATAATTTTCTTTCTTTCTGTGGTGTTTTTTGGCTTTGGTATGAGGGTTACAAACTTTCATCATACAACACAACAGTGATTTCTCTACAGGCGTGTCTCTCCTGAACCATGCAGTCAGCACTGAGTCCTGGCTGAACTGAACATTTGTTGTGCAAATGTGAAGAGTACTTGGGAAAAGGCTCTATGGGGGGATTCAAAGAAAGAAGCTATAACATTAGTCGTCCAAATAAAGTGAACATCTCACATGAAATTTTGAAAGCCTATAGAAATTGCATGTTTTTAAATCATAATATCACAATAATTTTTTTTTATAGACTTAAATCAATTGGTCACTTTAGAATTGGAAGGAAACAATCTCAGTGAAACCAATGTCAATTCCTTAGCTTTCAAACCTTTGAAGAGCCTATCCTACCTGCGTCTGGGAAGAAATAAATTTAGAATTATACCACAGGGTCTTCCTGCTTCTATTGAGGTACCAATATTTTCTTTATAATGTTTTATACTTTAAATATAGCACACAATGACAAAACAAACAATATATTTTAAAAGATTATCGTGATGCATATTAAACTGAGTCATTCTGGTGCTATAAATAAAATTTATTATAATTTGAGTACTGTTTTCAAACAATACAAAATTATGAATCAGAATTATTACTACTAGTAGAGAATCTTGGTAAAGTGAAAATTGGTCTTACTGACAGCTCTTGGGGAGAGAATAGGGAAGATGAACTCAAAGTTCAAACAGAAAGTACAACTTGGAAAAAGCACCTTGATTTGCAAAGTAGTTTAAACTATCTCAAACTGGAAATGTGATGTTCATCTCAGTCTGTTCCACTCAGAGGCCCACCTAGGCTAGCAGTGACCCTGTAAGGATGGACAAGATTTGCAGAGAAGGCTGCTGAGCAGTCCACCCCTCACTCACTTCTCACAGCTTACTAGTTTTGACTAGCACTGTCCGGTGTCCGTCCCCTCTGGATAGACTTCCTGCGGCCCAAGTGTGTGGTCTCCCTTGCTACAACACAGGACACACTTTACTATGGGGGTACTCTGGTGGGGCCTTCCCTGCTGAGTGTACACCCTGACATTCCGCATTAAGAACTGAGGTTTAGCAGATCCAGGTGACCCTTAGGTTACTTCCTCTGAGCTCTATTTCTGTCCCATAAACAATCAGCCAGCAGGATGAAGCTTCATATGGCTGTGAACCCAGTGAGCCAAAAGAGGGCCATCAATCTCAATCTGATACTGCTGCTACACAGCCACCATGCTTCCTCTTCCTCCTATTTGTAGATTAAGACAGGCATTTAGAATTTACCAAAACTGTAAAAATTGAGGTTGCACTCATAACCTAGCTTTACCTCAGAATTACTTGGATTCTAAACAAATACAGATTTTGGGGCCTATACCAGACATGCTAAATCAGGTTCTTTGGAGAATGGGGTCAACAATTTATTGTTTTTTTTTTTTTTTAAATAAAATTTTAAATAGATAATGCATGCACACAGTAAAACACACACACACACAACACTTGAATAGTACAAAAGAGCAGTGTGTCTCCATTCCATGTCTGACACTCCCATCTCTGGTTTCTCTTTCTAAAGACCCTCTTACTAGCTTCTTCGGAGCTGTTGTCCATGCATGTACATACACTCTGAACCCTTTCAACGCACCACTTCACACGTGCAGTTTCAACGTATAAATGAGTGTGCTCTGTTAATTTAAGTTGGAATTTATACTTTAAAAAGCTGACGAGTGATTCTAACCTACAATCAAGTTTAGGAGCCACTAATAAGAGTTCACCCCTAAATAGGTATGAAGCAGAACACTAAAATTTACTTTACACAGTTCCAACAATATCAAAATTAAATGACAAAGAGGGGGAAATTACGACAATAGGAATTACTCCAAATATATATACACAAATCATACTTGTGAATTCCAACAAGATTTCTGAGTGACAAATTCCTTGTAAAGTCAAATGAATTTAACTTGAAGGCAGCTAGCTACTGACAACTTACTAATAGTTCTAACTTCACCCTGATGTTAAATGAAGGCTCTTAATGAACTTTTAATTAAAGAAATTATAATACAAACAAACCTTAAAAATGTGAGCCTAAAAAAATTACAGACAGCATGGACTGGCAGGAAACAGGATGACTCTAAGCTGGGGCCAGCAAGCATTCCCTCATGTATCAGCCGTGTAACTTTGCAAACACCTTGCCATCTCTCCAGGCCTGAGTTTTTTCACTACTAGATGCGGATAATTTCTACCTATTTTTTAGTTTCTAGGTCTTTGAAGCCCAAATGAAATAATTTATGTGAATAAGTTTTATAAATTAGAAAGCTTTATACAATTATCATGATATGCTATATCATATCATTTTATGGTTAAAAATAATTAAATTCATTTAATTCCATAACCATGACAGACAGTACACTTTATTTTGCTAGCTAGAAAATCTAACAATGTAAAAAATTAACTCATTTGGAAGAGCTGCAAGACTCTTTCATTAACTAACACTAATGACAACAGTTTATAACATGATTTTAATTCTGTGAAACTGAATATATTTTAATTCTGTGAAATTGAATATATTTATCATATCAAGTAATATGAAGAAAAATAAGTCTTTTCTTTTAATTATAGGAATTATACCTAGAAAATAACCAAATTGAAGAAATAACTGAAATTTCTTTTAATCATACCAGAAAGATCAATGTCATTGGATTACGTTATAATAAAATTGAAGAAAATAGAATTGCTCCTTTAGCCTGGATAAATCAAGAGTAAGTACATGCTACAATTTGATGTTCATAGATGAATTCTTTTCCTTTGCCATTACTAAACAGGGTATGAAAATGAATGAGTGAGGAAGATGACAGCATTCTTAGTGAACCTCCCCCTACCAAAAACTTGGTTATTTTCAGAGTTCAAATTGTTCATGATATAACTGATGTTAGGATAGCTATGGTCACTGCTGCTGTGGATAACCTACAATGTACAAGTGCCAAGCCCAAGCAGCATGACCCAAGGTCTGATCACTGTGCTGGTCTGTTGACCTCACAGGCAGTCATGAACTTTAAGTTTGATAATCCTCTACCTGCAGAGAGGATTATAGTCTTTGTAGCTGAAGATGGAGAAGCTCTATATAGTCAGCAAAAACAAGACCTGGAGCTGACTATGGCTCAGATCATCAGTTCCTTATTTCAAAATTCAGGCTTACATTGAAGAAAGTAGGGAAAACCACTAGGCCATTTGGGTATGACCTAAATTAAATCCTTTATGATTATAAGTGGAGGTGACAAATAGATTCAAGAGACTAGATCTGATAGAGTACTTGAGGAACTATGGACAGAGGTTTGTAACACTGCACAGGAGATGTTGACCAAAACCATTCCCCCAAAAAGAAATGCAAGAAGGCAAAGTACTTGTCTGAAAAGGACTTACAAATGGCTGAGAAGAGAAGCAAAAGGCAAAGGAGAAAAGGACAGATATACCCAATTGAATCCAGAGTCCCAGAGAATAGAAAGGAGAGATAGGAAAGCCTTCTGAAGTGAACAATGCAAAAAAATAGAGAAAAACAACAGAATGGGAAAGCAAAAAATAGAGGAAAACAACAGAATGGGAAAGACTAGAGATCTCTTCAAGAAAACTGGAGATACCAAGGGAACATTTGAAGCAAAGATGGGCACAATAAATGACAGAAATGGCAAGGACCTAACAGAAGCAGAAGAGATTAGAAGAGATGTCAAGAATATATAGAACTGTACAAGAAAGGTCTAAATGATTCAAATAACCATGATGGTGTGGTGACTCACCTGGAGCTAGATATCGTGGAGTGTGATATCAAGTGGGCCTTAGGAAGCATTATTATAAACAAAGCTAGTGGATGTGATGGAATCCCAGTGGAGCTATTTCAAATCCTAAAAGAGAATGCTGTTAAAGTGCTGCACTCAATACGCCAGCAAATTTGGAAAACTCAGCAGTGGCCACAGGACTGGAAAAGGTCAGTTTTCATTTCAATACCAAAGAACGTTCAAACTATCATACAATTTGCTCATTTCACATGCTAGCAAGGTAATGCTCAAAATCCTACAAGCTAGGCTTCAACAGTATGTGAACTGAGAACTTCCAGATGTACAAACTAATTTAGAAAAGGAAGAGTAACCAGAGATCAAATTGCCAATATCTGCTGTATCATAGAAAAATCAAGGGAATTCCAAAAACCCCATCTACTTCTGCTTCATTGACTACACTAAAGCCTTTGGCTATGTGGATCACAACAAACAAAAATTCTTAAAGAGATGGGAATACCAGACCACCTTACCTGCCTCCTGAGAAACCTGGATGCAGCTCAAGGAGCAACAGTTAGAACTAGACATGGAACAATGGACTGGTTCCAAATAGGGAAAGAGTACGTCAATGCTGTATACTGTCATCCTGCTTATTTAACTTATATGCAGAGTGCATCATGTGAAAAGCCAGGCTGAATGAATCACAAGCTGGAATCAAGATTGCTGGGAGAAATAACAACCTCAGATATGCAGATGATATAACTCTAGTGTCAGAAAGTGAAGAGGAACTAAAGAGCCTCTTGATAAAGGTGAAAGAGCAGAGTGAAAAAGCTGGCTTAAAACTCTAATTGAAAAACTAAGATCATGGCAACTAGTCCCATCAGTTCATGGCAAATAGAAGGGTAAAAAGTGGAAACAATGACAGATTTTATTTTCTTGGGCTCCAAAATTACTGCAGACTGTGACTGAAGCCAGAAAATTAAAAGACACTTTTTGGAAGGAAAGTTATGACAAACCTAGACAGCATACTAAAAAGCCGAGACAGTACTTTGTCAACAAACATTTGTATAGTCAAAGCTATGGTTTTTCCAGTAGTCATGTATGGATGTGAGAGTTGGACCATAAAGAAGGCTGAGCTCCAAAGAACTTATGCTTTAAATTATGGTACTAGAGAAGACTTTTGAGAGTCCCTTGTACAGCAGGGAGATCAAACCAGTCAGTCCTAAAGAAAATCAACCCTGAACATTCATTGGAAGGACTGATGCTAAAGCTGAAGCTCTAATACTTTGGCCACCTGATGTGAAGAGCCCACTCATTGGAAAAGACCCCGATGCTAGGAAAGACTGAAGGAAAGAGGAGAAGGGGACAACAGAGAATAAGATGACTGGATGGCAACATTGACTCAATGCACATGAGTTTGAGCCAACTCTGGGAGATTGTGAAGGACAGGGAAGCCTGGTGTGCTGCTGTCCATGGAGTCACAAAGAGTCAGAGATGACTTAGAGACAACAATAACAACAATACAGTAAGGAAGCAAGCTGCCCTTCTCCCTTTTTCTCCTCCCTCACCACTAGATTCTATACCACACTGTCTTCATTCCTTGATACTATTTCTCTATTTCAAGTCTTACAAAAGAGACTGAAGAATGCATGACCTGATAGAGGAAGGAAAAAACAGAGCCCACTTTCTTTGAGAGGAATCAATGGTCCCAGGCTGTAGCTCTCAGGGAAGTGCAAAGTGTCGAGGCCTTGCCTGTCAGGAGGGAGATGATTAGCTACCCAGGGAAGCAGGGTCAGGCCCCAGCAGCAGGTGCCATCAGAGCAGATCTGAAGTCATGTCATGAGGGAATGAGGGATTTGAGTAGCATCGTGGGGATAGGCATGTTTCAGAAGCAGGACAGACATGAAAAGAGACCTTGAGGGCCCTTTAGGTATAGCAGGATGTGGCAGTGGCAGGGCAACCGAGTCTTCAGCAAGTGAAAAATCTTCATGCAGTGGGCAGAAGCTGCAGGTGAGGCTCCTGAAAAAAGCCAGGGAGTTCACCACATTTCCCAGATCTTCTGATTGGTTATCAACTTTTTCTAGATCCCTCATTCTAACCCCAAGTTCCAGATCCCAAGTTATCAGATCAAATGTGGGAGAAGAATGCACAGACCTCTTACTGCTACTTCCTTGCTGGAACCAAAGATGATTGTAGGGATAGGGTTTTGATGTCAGCTAGAACTTTGGACTTTATTTCCAATGTAAGTTATGCCTCAGAGATATTTGTGGGCCCTCTTTGGGTCTCAGCATTACCTCTAGGACATCAGTTTCTTCTCTCTCAACTCTGGTGCTTCTCCATAAGACAGGAACTCAAGTAGCTGTTACCCAGGTAAGAGCACTAACCTTGCAGCTAGCCGTCATATAGCCACACTTGCACTGGGAATCATTACTAAACACTGGCATGAAAGCAGACAAGCATCCTGACTGGCTTGTCAAAACTCTGAGCTATCAGTCACTGCCCTGATGCACCCACACTGTTTACTCTCTTCTAGAAATCTAGAATCGATAGACCTCTCCTACAACAAGCTCTACCATGTCCCCTCCTATCTACCCAAGTCGCTGGTGCACCTCGTACTCATCGGGAACCAGATCGAACGCATCCCTGGCTATGTGTTTGGTCACATGGAACCAGGCCTGGAATACTTGTACCTGTCATTTAATAAGCTTGTGGATGATGGCATAGACCGAGTCTCCTTCTATGGAGCTTACCATTCTCTGCGAGAGCTGTTTCTGGATCATAATGAATTAAAATCTATACCACCTGGGGTACAAGAAATGAAAGCACTGCATTTCCTGAGACTGAACAACAACAAGATACGGTAAATTTTGACTTTCTCAAATATCCATTTAAATTGTTATGGGTGAAAAAATCTGATTAAATGATCATGACATAATGTCTGGAATTTAAAGAAAAAGTGACAAGAGGTTGCATCAAACAACACTGGCAAATGTTAATGATTGTTGAAATTGGATGATAGTAAGTACATAAGGATTCATTATAGTTTTTTCCCTACTTTTCTATGTTTGCAAACTTTCATGTAAATTTTAAAAAAAATAGAGTATGATTACATAATATCTAGAATCTTAGAGACACTTTCAAGTGAGACTTCAAGGCCGCATGTTATGGTGCTGTTCCTACCTCCATATGTGATTTCAAACACACTGATCTGTAGAGCACAAAACCTAAGTGTATGCTAACATTAAAATTGCTTGCTTCTATCTAGATTTTTCTGAAAACAAAATTCTGAAAACATTTATTAAAACTCAGTTTCTTCACTTCTGAGGACACATTTTTCTGTGAGTGTTCTGTTTGCTGACTGAGTCATCCCCCCTGCCTAAAAAGTATGAATGTCTCAAGATTAACCTAGGACACATTCTTAGTGCAGCCAATGAGGGTAACAGATCCTTGAGCTCTGTGGTCTGGTCTTTGAAGATTATACTCTTATTCTTTTACCTATCTCTAAAATTCCAAACACAAACTTCTAAAAGAGTAAAACAAAGAGTCAAGTTTATAGGGAAGTGGTGGGGATGGGGAGGGCTTTAAAATATTCAGAGTATAATTTTTGGGGGGAAGATAATTTCTAGGTTGTGCCATATGGTTCTTATTGTATTTCATCAGGAGGCATAAATTATCCCACTTCTGGTAGGATATAGGTGGCAATGGTAAGATATCTCCATCATAACCATTCTCCTCCACCACTGAACCAATGGTTTTTTTTTTACTCATGATGACTCTTGCTTGCATCTGTTATTTCCTTAGGGGTAACAAAATGGTGAATTTCTATTTTTGTCATTCTTTCCACATTTGTTAAATGGAATTCCTCTGTAACCTGGAGAAGGGAATGGCAACCCACTCCAGTATTCTTGCTGGGAGAATCCCATGGACAAAGGAGCTTGATGGGCTACAATGCATGGGGTTGCAAAGAGTCAGACATGACTGAGCGACTAAGCACATTCCTCTGTAAATAATATTTTCTTAACAGCAAGGGCAAGTTCCTTACTCTGAAAGGTAAGATAAATGCTCTGTTCTTTCCTTTAAATTGCCCATCATGGTAAGAAGTTGGTTACAAATTTGTAACTATGTGAGGTGATGCAAATTAACTTATGGTGGTCATCATTTCAACCATACACACACACACACACACACACACACACACACACATCTAATCATTATGTTGTATACTTGAAACTAATACAATGTTATGCCAATCTTTATAAAATTGTAAAAAATTATGCATATGCATTAACCACAGACGAAAAAGACTATAAAAGATTTAAAAATTTTAATAGTGGCTGTCTCAAGAAAAAAAAAAGAAGTTGGTGCCTAAATATTTTTGCTTTATTACTTTGTTTCTGGCCTTCTCTCTTTCTCTGGAGACTCAATATGAACTTATGGCTTTATATATTAAGAATGTTTCCATCAGTTGCGATAACTGTCTCATCTTCAGCTGATGGAGCCCTTCGAGCTGGCTCCTGAGTCCTTGGACAGGCCTCCAGAGATCTTGGATGGCTCACTTTTACATTCCCCACTATAGGCCAATGCCAGCCTTCTTCCAAAGAGCCCTAGCTCCTTTCACTGGGGAATAGTGTTCAGAGGCCCCAGTCTGGGCACCAGGCATCTTTCTTTCAAATGTATTTTTAGTCTCAAGGCCTTTCAGTGGACTGCCAGAAATATGCATTTTTGTTAAACACACACACACACACAAGAACAAAAACAGTTCATAGTGATATTCCCAAATCAAATTTACCATTATAGGCTGATATATATGGTGGAGGCCAATACAATATTGTAAAGCAATTATCTTCCAACTGAACAAAAAAAGCAAAAGAAAAAAACATTTACCATTATAGAGAAATCCTTCTGATGTAGACTTATCTTAAATTGAAATTCTACATTGCCAACAATATAAACCTATTTTGTAAGGTAATAAATGTATACCATTATTACAACTAACGGCAAAAGTATTTAATTAAGTTTATTATGTTTTTGGTAGTTCTATTTGTCCTTTGAATATGTTCCAAGGAGGATGTATAGCTTAAGCACAGTAGTTTTCTCTGTAACAGTATGTCAACAATTTAATATTCAGATAGGTCTTTAGTTTGCTTAGAATTCAGTCACTCGGTCGTGTCCAACTCTTTGTGACCCCATGGATTGCAGCACACCAGGCTTCCCTGTTCATGACCAACTCCTGGAGCTTGCTTAAACTGATGCCCATCAAGTCAGTGATGCCATCCAACCATCTCACCCTCTGTCGTCCCCTTCTCCTCCTGCCTTCAATCTTTCCCAGCATCAGGGTCTTTTCTAATGAGTCAGTTCTTCTCATCAGGTGGCCAAAGTACTGGAGCTTCAGCTTCAGCATCAGTCGTTCCAATGAATATTTCCTTTAAGACTTCCTTTAAGTCTGACTGGTTTCATTTCCTTTAAGACTGACTAGTTTGATCTCCTTGCAGTCCAAGGGACTCTCAAGAGTCTTCTCCAACACTACAGTTCAAAAGTTTTTTAGGAATTGCTACTTCCTACATAATATTTTTCTATGCCTGTCCCTTATACTGTATTCCATCCTTCTCCTTTGATCAAATTTTTAAATTAATTTCCTGTTGATGATTACAGTGTTATTTTTGAAACTGAAATTCTGAAAGAGATGAGAATATCAGACCACCTGATCTGCCTCTTGAGAAATTTGTATGCAGGTCAGGAAGCAACAGTTAGAACTGGACATGGAACAACAGACTGGTTCCAAATAGGAAAAGGAGTTCGTCAAGGCTGTATATTGTCACCCTGCTTATTTAACTTATATGCAGAGTACATCATGAGAAACGCTGGGTTGGAAGAAACACAAGCTGGAATCAAGATTGCCGGGAGAAATATCAATAACCTCAGATATGCAGATCACACCACCCTTATGGCAGAAAGTGAAGAGGAAACTAAAAAGCCTCTTGATGAAAGTGAAAGTGGAGAGCGCAAAAGTTGGCTTCAAGCTCAACATTCAGAAAACGAAGATCATGGCATCCAGTCCCATCATTTCATGGGAAATAGATGGGGAAACAGTGGAAACAGTGGCTGACTTTATTTTTCTGGGCTCCAAAATCACTGCAGATGGTGACTGCAGCCATGAAATTAAAAGACGCTTACTCCTTGGAAGGAAAGTTATGACCAACCTAGATAGCATATTCAAAAGCAGAGACATTACTTTGCCAACAAAGGTTCGTCTAGTCAAGGCTATGGTTTTTGCAGTGGTCATGTATAGATGTGAGAGTTGGACCGTGAAGAAGGCTAAGCACCGAAGAATTGATGCTTTTGTAACTGTGGTGTTGGAGAAGACTCTTGAGAGTCTCTTGGACTGCAAGGAGATCCAACCAGTCCATTCTGAAGGAGATCAGCCCTGGGATTTCTTTGGAAGGACTGATGCTAAAGCTGAAACTCCAGTACTTTGGCCACCTCATGCGAAAAGTTGACTCATTGGAAAAGACTCTGATGCTGGGAGGGATTGGGGGCAAGAGGAGAAGGGGACGACAGAGGATGAGACGGCTGGATGGCATCACTGACTCGATGGCCGTGAGTCTGAGTGAACTCCGGGAGTTGGTGATGGACAGGGAGGCCTAGCGTGCTGCGATTCATGGGGTCGCAAAGAGTCGGATACGACTGAGCGACTGATCTGATCTGAAACATACACATTTATATTCCATACCCCCTCAGAATTATTATACAAATTATCTCACAGAAGTATTATTCATCTGTGAATAAGAAGAATAAGTATTATTCTTTTCTCTCTTTTTTCTAGTCTTTACTTTTAAAAATTATCAGTATATCCTGAATATCACTCCAAATCAGTATGTAGAAAACTTCCTCTTTCTTTTTAACAACTGAATAGTACTATTATGTAGGGACTTTATTCAACCAGCTTCTTACTAATAGACATTTGATTGTTTCCACTTCTTTATACTATAAATAATGCCACAACGTGTTCAGTTTAGTTCAGTTTAGTCACTCAGTCGTGTCCGACTCTTTGTGACCCTACGAATCGCAGAATGTCAGGCTTCCCTGTCCAACACCATCTCCCGGAGCCCACCCAAACTCATGTCCATTGAGTTGGTGATGCCATCCAACCATCTCATGCTCTGTCGTCCCCTTCTCCTCCTGCCCTCAATCTTTCCCAGCATCAGGGTCTTTTCAAATGAGTCAGCTCTTCATATCAGCTGGCCAAAGTATTGGAGTTTCAGCTTCAACATCAGACCCTCCAATGAACACCCAGGACTGATCTCCTTTAGGATGGACTGGTTGGATCTCCTTGCAGTCTAAGGAACTCTCAAGAGTCTCCTCCAACACCACAGTTCAAAAGCATCAATTCTTCGGCACTCTGCTTTCTTTATAGTTCAACTCTCACATCCATACATGACCACTGGAAAAACCATAGCCTTGACTAGACGGACCTTTGTTGGCAAAGTAATGTCTCTGCTTTTAATATGCTGTCTACGTTGATCATAACTTTCCTTCCAAGGAACAAGCGTCTTTTAATTTCATTGCTGCAACCATCATCCGCAGTGATTTTGGAGCCCAGAAAAATAAAGTCAGCCACTGTTTCCACTGTTTACCAATCTATTTGCCATGAAGTGATGGGACAGGATGCCATGATCTTAGTTTTCTGAATGTTGAGCTTTAAGCCAACATTTTCACTCTCCACTTTCACTTTCATCAAGAGGCCCTTTATTCTTCTTCACTTTCTGCCACAAGGGTGGTGTGATCTGCATATCTGAGGTTATTGATATTTCTCCCGGCAATCTTGATTCCAGCTTGTGTTTCTTCCAACCCAGCGTTTCGCATGATATTCTCTGCATAGAAGTTAAATAAGCAGGGTGACAATATACAGCCTTGACGAACTCCTTTTCCTATTTGGAACCAGTCTGTTCTTCCTTGTCCAGTTCTAACTGTTGCTTTCTGACCTGCACATAGGTTTCTCAAGAGGCAGGTCAGGTGGTCTGGTATTTCCATCTCTTTCAGAATTTTCCAGTTTGTGGTGATCCACACAGTCAAAGGCTTTGGCATAGTCAATAAAGCAGAAATAGATGTTTTCTGGAACTCTCTTGTTTTTTCCATGATCCAGTGGATGTTGGCAGTTTGCTCTCTGGTTCCTCTGCCTTTTCTAAAACCAGTTTGAACATCTGGAATTTCACTGTTCACATATTGCTGAAGCCTGGCTTGGAGAATTTTGAGCATTACTTTATTAGCGTGTGACATGAGTGCAACTGTGCGTATAAGTAACTCTGTTCAAATATAATTTTGTATTTTCCAATCTAACTTTGGGATAAATCCATAGAAATGGAATTGCTGATTGAAAGGAATAAAATGAATATGTAATTTTGTTATATACTGCCAGATTCCTTTCCATGGGCCTGAACAGTTTTGAATTCCCTTCAGTGATGCTTGATCCTATACAACTTTATCATCAGAACATGTGAATGAGCTTTGATTTGTTCTGTGGAGAGGTGGAAAAATCTGATAAGTTAGAGTTGGCATGCCAGTATCATTTCAATTTAATTTTTCTTATCATAAATGAAATTAAGCATCCTTTTATGTTCACATGTCATTTCATTTTCTCTTCTGTAAACTGGTCACCAGATATCTTTTTTTTTCTTTGATTTCCCTTGCCTCCTAGATTTTTAGGTCTTTGTATATTAGCCCTTTATTTAAGTTGCAAACACTTTCTCCCAGTTTGCAATTTGTCTTTTAACTTTGCATTTAAAAAAAAAAAAAAACTGTAGCCAATTTTTAAATCTTTCCTTCTAGTGCTTCTGGTTTTTGAGTCACACATAGGAAGATTTCTCCCTCCATCCCAGGGTATAACCATGCTTTATTCTATCACTTCTATGACTTCATTTTTTCATACGCAGATCTTGACATATATGGAATTTTTTCTGGTATATAAGACAAGGATCTAATTTTATTTTAACTCCTAAATTATGAAGATGGAATATTACTTCAATCCTTTATGACCTGCATGTCTATTTTTCCTCAGGAATATTCTTCCAGAACAAATTTGCAATGCTGAAGAAGATGATGATTCAAATCTACAACATCTTCATCTTGGAAACAACTACATTAAAACAAGAGAAATACCATCCTATGCATTTTCATGCATAAGATCATATTCAAGTATTGTTCTTAAACCACAAAATATCAAATAATTCCGAGTTTTTCTTTGTCATTTGTAAATCATACTCATATATTTGTTTTAGTAGCATTTTCCTCAATAAGAGATATAATGTCATATTAAAGTGTCATTATGCTAGTCAACCTGATTCACCAATGCACAGGACAACCAAACATATATCTACAAGGTTTAGTCTTTTAACAGTTTTAGTGAAACTTTCAGTTTCACACTCTAGAAAGAAGCCATCTTGTTGCAAACTTTTCTCACAAGAATAGGATGTTGTGTGCTGCTGAAGTAGACTGAGAGAAATCTGAAACTAAATATGACCTTTACAACAGACCACAGAATTTCTATTAGCTAAGAACTCCCTAAGTCTTTTAAAAAAGTATATATGCTATGGTTCAAGCCCAAGAAGTGGATAGCTGGAAAAAATAATAGGTAGAATTTATGAACTAATGTTCTGTTTATTATTCTGTTAAAGCAAAACTTTATTAATTTTCTATAAGTAATTAAGACCCTATAATACAATTATTGATATAAATAAACTTAATCATTGGCTTAGCTTTAGTTCCTTCTATTAATTACATGAATAGAATTAAAATATAATTACTATAAAGTTAATTTCCTGATCTTGAGAACTATACTATGGCTAAATATGTGCTTATTAACATTAGGGAAAGCTGGGAGAAGGGTATATGTGAATTCTGTATGATTTTTTAATTTCTCTGTAAGTCTAAAAAGTTTAACAGTATTTTAAGATCACCCACCTCATGCGAAGAGTTGACTCATTGGAAAAGACTCTGATGCTGGGAGGGATTGGGGGCAGGAGGAGAAGGGGACGAAAGAGGATGAGATGGCTGGATGGCATCACTGACTCAATGGATGTGAGTCTGAGTGAACTCCGGGAGTTGGTGATGGACAGGGAGGCCTGGCGTGCTGCGATTCATGGGGTCGCAAAGAGTCGGACAGGACTGAGCGACTGATCTGATCTGATCTGAAGATCACCCTCAGGATTATTTGCTCAAGATCAAAAGATTTATGGAAAGCAGTGGAGTTTGCCTAAAATATAAGTTGACTACCCTTGACTAAACCTTGTAAATATAAACCTAATGCATACATTTAAAAAACTTTTGCTCCTCTGGTCATTGTTAACATCTCTTGTCTTTGTCCTAATTTGCTCAAATGTATCTTTTTACTCAATACAACATAAAGCTATTAGTATTCATTATGTAGTAGATCCTAACAAAATCATATCATGTATTAAAATTTTCATTATATAATGACATCTTATCTTTATTTAAAAGACACATATAGAAACCATGTTGATTTTTCTTGTTACTCTCAGTTTTGTACCTTGGAAAAACACCAGATTAGGTGTTTTTAATTAATTAAAACACTAGATTAATTTCTAGTCTTGGCCCCATTGGGCAGATTACTCTAATTTTTCAAACTTTAGTTATTTAATCTTTTAATAGTTCTCCCACAGTTCTCAGAGCCTTTCAGCCCCACTTCACAGGGCTGTTATGAGAACCAGAGAAGAATAAAAAGTATCTGAGAAGTGTGATATGCATAGTGAGTACACTTAATATTGCCAACCTTTCATATAAAATTGACAGTAAACAGCATATTCAGTCAAAGTTAATTATTACCCGGGCAGCTTTCAAGATGTAGAAGTTTGATTTATCCCATTTAAGATAATGTTATTTCTAAGCTCTCTTTCTTAACATATAGGCTTTTGAGATCACAAAATGAACAAGAATAATAATATGATACAAAATGTTAGAATCAAGCATCAAAGGCTTAAACCAGGTGGCTAAGAAGAGAAATAAAATCTTATGGAACAAAAAGTTCAGATTTATAACCAGTTTGGGTATGTAGAAGCATTACTAATTTAAATTGGCCAAGTTGAATGAAAGAGACAAATAATAAGATACAGGTATCTGTTTATCTTAACAAGAACCCTTGTGCTGTTTGAATATAAATGCATCAATGTAAATGATTCAAAGAAACTTAAAAAAGTAAAAAATTACTGTTAGAGGGGACTCAAACCAAATAAAGTGAGTCAAAAGAATTAGCATCCTAGACAATAGAGATGAATACTGAAGCATTCTTGCATTAATTTGTCATTATGATTTTAATCAGCTGTGTCCCAGATGCTGTTTTAGAGAGAAAGGGATCAAGAGATCAGATGAGGTCTCTGCTCTCTGGGAATGTGTGGTGTTTTAGAGGCAATAAGCAGGAAATCAAACAGACAATCAAATCAACAAGTCAAGTATGATGAAATCAGCACAACAGGGTGGTGATGTAATAAAGTATGTTGGGGTCCCAAAGCCCCTGTGCCTAGGCCTAGGGGTATTCCCAGATTGTGGGTCTCTAGAGTGTGCAAGTAACAAAAGTTGCAATAAGACATTGCAACCCCCAGGAGGCTTGGAGTAACACTAGACCCAGGCATGCACTGAGACTCTACTGTGCACTGAGAATTGGGAGAAGAATCTCTAGAAAGGTGAAAAATCAGAATGACTGATGGAAGTTTTGTTCTTAAGTTGGAAGATGCTTTTATATCTACTGATTATATAATTTAAAATATAAAATATATCTAGCACTGAAGTTGTTTGCTTTGAAACTTCATAATGCTCTGGATAGAAGCTTTAATTTCATTTTAGAAAAGTGATAAATGTCCATATAGCAAACACTGTTCATGATATATAATGTTTATATAATGTGTAACAAAGAGGTGTTCTGTTTGGCTTCAGAAGTATACTGTAATTACTAACACAGATGTACACTAAGGAAATCCTGGCCCAGTCATGGTCTGAAAATATTTAATAGTGTGTCATCTTTGCACATATGTACAGGAAATACTAACTATATTTTCAATTTTGAGATTTGGCTTTGTAGATTAAGGTATTTTGTAAAAAGCATTAAAGATATGATGTGGTTAAAGAAACTTATAGCCTAGAATTATAAGGAAGTAATTATACCAAGAATCAGGACATCTGGGTACCCATCTTGGTCTCCAGTAATTATGCAGTCATTTTACTTTTCTGAGATCACTTGATTCAATTACAAAATAGCATTCTTGGAACACATCAATGGTTTTCAAGCATGGCTCATCAGGAGTTCATGGTGCCCTGGGGAGGAAGCGTCCTTTAGAGAGGAAGTACACAGAGTCTGTGTACTCCCTTCAGACAAAACAGCTCTGCTACCATCAGAAAGGGTTAGCTGACACTGTTCCTGTCTGCCTCCCCAGCTCCCCTTATTTCTTGAAACCAATAGACAAGGTACTATATAAATCACACATCAAGTTCTAAAAGTCATAAAGAACATTCAGCCAAAGTCCCTGGTCCTTATCCTCTCCTCAGCTCCTCCTATACTTTCAGAGAACTTCACTGGAGAGCTTTGGCCTGAAGAAACATTTCTCAGTTACAAGGATTACAGCTGCCTGAACAGAGCCAACCTCTGGATATGCCGGGACAAGGAAGCTTAGTAGCTGTGTCTGTTCCTTTGGACCTCCAGTGTCATAGTGGGGATCAGCCCTGAGCACCTCTGCCACAACCAAAGACTGCTGACCTCTGACCTAAAACACCCTGAAAGGCAGTTAGCGTGAGTGCATGTTCTATAGGATGGGGACAACATGGCAATGCTGCCACACACAGAGATTGGGATCACATCTTTGTCTCTGCCAGACTGTGTGACTCCCTGTGGAGCAGGCAGGTTAGAATGCCCACAGCACCCTAAGGGTGGATGTGCGGCATTTGGGAACAACAGGGAATATGTGACTGAGCCTGGACTTAACATGCATCTGCTGAATGCAGTCCCGAAAGTGGAAAGTCTGGACACCTGAGAGTGGGTAGGCGCACCCATAAATCTGGCGGGTGCTGCCAACAAGATTGAGAAGATACAACACTGTCTCCTTGGGCTTTTATTGTCAAGTGACTCTACATACATCCCTCAGGAGTTGGCCTTGAGAGGTTAAAGTTAACTATTCCTAGGGATGACTTCTTCTATTAACATGGAAAACACCACCCACAACATGAGTTGAAATGTGCCTCTATCCCACATTGACACCACTAAGAGCAGAAAGGATGATCACCTCATTCACACAGAAGAATGTGATTATTCCAATAACTGTTCAAACTGTGTAGTCAAAACCTTGAAGTTCACTGGAAAGTGTTAATAAACTATAATACTTGTTTCAAGATATTTTTAGATTTGGTATGTGGAAATTTAGCCACAGATGATGGGTATATAGCTAAATTAGGATAAAATCCCAAATTTTTACTGGTGCCACAGTGTGCTACAGGCAAAAATGGTTTCCCTGAGTTGACAAATTTAGATCAGGAGTAACAAAGAAGTCTGTGGTATATATGGTATAGGAAATAACTACCACTGAGTTTGGGGGAGAAAAGATCCCTAGGCTTAAACTGGGGCTTGAAATTTGAATCAGTTGAGGGGGAAGGAATAACTGACTGAAACAAAGAGGCATGAGCCAAGCATAGTTGAGGTTCACCAGGGGAGGCAAGACCATACAGGAAATAAGAGGCTTGGGGTGGCCTGGAAGGCCCATAAGAGGAGACCATACTTACTGCAATAAGAAATATAGGACACCACCAAAAACCTCTGAAGAGAGGTGCATGGAAGTAATGAAGGGAAAAGAGCCACCACTCTGATAATCTAGAAACAGAATAAGAGGGACCCACTCAGTATAGGCGACAGGAGGAACAAGCAAAAACAGGGATAGGTACAACAGAGACTTTGAAAGAAGAAAAAAACCCCTACATTCTCATTGCTGTAGATTAAGTCTGAAGGCAAGCTTGCCATATTTGCCATTTTCTGAGGGGCTCGATCTCAGAAGGACACTATGAACCATCAAAAACTGAGAATATGCATGCATGCATGCTAAGTTGCTTCAGTTGTGTCCAACTCTTTGTGACCCTACGGACTGTAGCCGCCTGGCTCCTCTGTCCATGGGATTCTCCAGACAAGAATATTGGAATGTCTTGCCTTGCACTCCTCCAGGGGATCTTCCTGACCCAGGGATTGAACCTGTGTCTCCTGCATCATAAGCAGATTCTTCACCACTGAGCCACCGGGAAGTCCAATAGAGAATATATTAAGAATAAAATGAACTGATAGAAGGGAGGGGACATGTGCATACCTATGGCTGATTATGTTGATGTATGGCAGAAACCAATTCAAAATCATAAAGCAATTATCCTCCAAATAAAAATAAATAAATTTTAAAAAATGAACTGATTGATTGTAAAAAGGAAGAGAAGAAAAGAAAAAACAAAAGGGAAGTAGTGATCTACCATGCAAGGGATACAAAGAAAAAAAGAAAAGGGATAGTGATCTACCAGGCAAGAGATACAAAGAAGAGAAAAGCAGATAAAAAGGAGAACTGCTCTGAGTCTCAGTGATGCTGCTGAGAAACTCAGAGAAAGAGACAGTTTGGCTGAGAATATGCTGAAGTTTGGAGGTGTCATCATGGAATTTAGGCAGGAGGATGGGAATGCACTCAGCTGGAGGGGAATCCAAAGGAAAGGTTACAATGAAGGGTGGATGAAGAGAAGGGCAGGAGCAGAACCCTAATGGGTACCGACTTTCAATTTCAAGGGGAATAAGTTTACTATATGGCTGCATCTGACTTGAGCCATATGATCTGACCTCAAGGAGCTTCCAAGGCATAAGGCAAGCTGTGCCTAGAAGCCCAGCTCTTCAGCAAGTGCCTCCTCCCTTCGGTACTTGGCATCTGTTCCGCCAACCTCCTGACAGACAGGTCTGGTTTTATGAGTTAGGTCTGCATTGATTATTTATTTGCATTGTATGATGTTGTACAGTAGATTGGTAGACGGTATACCATGTTTTCCTAAAAGACTGTAAAACTTAAAATAAGAGACAATTCATTTCTTGAATCCCTATATTCTGTGTATAGAGTAGGTACTAATATAATTGTTGATCCCTCAGTCTAAACGATCAGCTCATGATGAGTTGTCCAAAGTTGACATAAATATTATCCCTAAACAAAGAGAAATGTGCAAAATTTAAGGATTTTTAAAGGAAAAGTGATAAAGATTTATATATGGTCATATAATTAGTAAGGAATAACTTCTCTTATTAATATTTTCTGACATAGACATTAGAAGGCAGAGTATATTTTATAAAAAAATAAGTCATGCTTTGACAACTGATTGTTTTCCATAACAGCAACACAGACAATGTTTTCCAAAGCCATCATTTAAACAACATGAATTACTAGGTTCATAGATGCTGACATAAAAGAATAAAATACTCAAGTTCTGCTGTTTAAGTGAAACCTCAAAGGACTGGGTAAACCCTCTATGATATCTATTTCACCTCTTTCCCTTATTTAGAAAACAGAAAGTGTCCTCATAGGAGAAGTATTTATAAATTGGTAATGACTGAATTATTCATTTGTCCATAGTTGAATATGAATTCAACTTAAAATTCAAAAACATTAAAAGCATTTTGGGGTTGCAAAGAGTTGCACATGACTGAGCAAGTAACACACACACATATGTATGAAAATAGATGTTTCTGGCCAACTCTAACCTATACCAGATGATTCCAGGGGGCTTTAAACCCTAGAAGTCTATGAAAAATGAAGTTCATCTCTTGCAATGAAAAAACAAGAATGAGTATCTTGGGTCTGAAACTGGAATCCTTTTTAGCTGTGGACATGATCAAGTTACTTAGACTCTGATTTCCAGTTTCCTTGCCCATGAAATTGAGGAGAATATCTGCCTACCAAGGCGTCTGTGAAGGTTAAATAAGGTGATGTCCACAACAGTACTGAGCACAGGGTGGACGTCAGATGACTATCCATTCCCTCAAGGATAGGTGCTGGGAAACCAGAAGGTAGGAAAGTTCAGTGACTTATTCAAGGCTGCCAAGTCTCATAATATGGTAGATATTAATAATTTAAGGAAATGATTCCTTAGATTGTGATATATACTGGAAAAAGGAATGGGCCTACTACAGTAGAGCAGGGTCAGACACTGCTCTCTGTAGAGGGCTGGGCTCACGTGGGACGCTGCAGCCGCATCAGGAGCTCTCTTGAGCTTGGTGGCCTTTGTGCTGTGTCACTGCATGCTCACATCCATTGCACAGAATAGAATGAAACCAGCTTAGAACGTGTTATAAATGCAGTGTGAAACCAGAACCCAAAGAAGCTAAACCATTTATTGTCATAGATATGGGAGTAGATTAGAAGCAGATTTTTAAAAATCCTGATTATAGGAAAGAAAAGTAATTTTGACTTATAGGTGTGATTCACTATAATAACATAAAACCAAAAAAAAAAAAAGAGAGAGAGAGAGAGAAACTGTATTTAAAATAGCCAAATGAGAAGACTACCTGATCAATAAACCTGTCCTGCAGATGGGTTTCTACCATAGAGATAATCTGCAAGTGGGTCTACAGGGATATAGTAAGAGTCTGCATGTAAGCCTTGGCCAGGTGCGGCATGCTCTGGGCAGATGGTTCTGGGGTGTTTAAGTATTTACTATTCTTGTGAACATCAGCTCTGATTAAACCTACTGCAACAGACCCAGAAGCATTGGTGAAAGACTTTTAGAGGAACTACAATCTATGTAAATAGTGTAGTTATGTGTTAGTGTACATTTCATCCTATAATGTCTTAAACAACACTTTGGCATATTATAACATATTACTTACATGCCTTTGCTTCAACATGCTGAACAGGAAGAGTTGAAACTATAAGTCACATTGAAATTTGGTCTGTCACACACTGTTATTGGCAAAGAGGTGAATATTTCTAATTAGATCAATAGAGCTTAGTGATTACACAACTAAAGAATAAATGGCATGATTATTTCTTCTTTGACATTATGTTTCCTTTTCTACAAGAAAACGGATTAAAAAAACTTACAGTCTAGCGTATTTTTCCCTTTGCACAAAATGTGAAGAATGTGAATCCACACAAGGGAAAGTAGACTGTATTAAAAATAACATGTGATTGCACTAAACACATATTAGTTTGGAAAAGAAAAGGAATACATCATGTTACTAGAATGTCATGGTGTGTTCCTAAGTAACAGAATCTTGTGGTCAAATAAACTTACATTAAACTAACAGCTTAATGTAAGATACAAGAAAATCTTTTTATAAATTGGAAACTGCTGAAAGTTCATTTGCTTTACGTAAGTTGAGAATTACATTCACAATTACCAAATTTATATATGAACTGTCTGAAATATTAATAGTGTGTGATACTCAGAATAAACAATGCATTGAAAACTGTAAATCTATTCTAGGTCAGTAGTTCTAAACTATTTGAAGAATGGACCTACCCTTTGAAGATATGATTGAAGCTCTGATGGCTCTTCAATGCAGAAAAATATACAAACACTTCGCATGTATCAACAGACTCACAAAACTCACCCTACATGTAGAATAAGACCTTAATCAACTTAAATTTTTCATGTAAATATTTTATTCCAGTTAAGGATAAATCAGAGTTAAACTTAATTTAAGGCAACTTATTTACCACAACTTATTCCCTTATTTCCCACAAATATTTAGCATTTATTCCCCATTTCGCAATATTTTTAATGGTCATAGAAAAGTTGAAAGAATACAATGAACATCTATATATTTTCAGCTATATTCACCAATGAATATTTTGTCATCTTCATTCTATCTTTGTCACTCTTTCCACATTCATGTCTATACATATATATGTATTTGTGGGGTACAGGGGCTGGACCATTTGAATGTAAGTTGCAGATATAACATGTTGCCCCAGTGCTTCAATACGAATCTGCTAAGAACAAGGACATTTTCTTACATAACCATGAAACAATGATCACATTCTCTCACATTGTCAAACCCCAGAAATTTAATATTGATTCAGGATCAACATCCTGTCCATATTCAGAGTTCCCCAACTGTCCCAACAATGTCCAAATCGCTGTGTGTGGTGCAGATCTAATGGCTCAAGATCCAATCAGAGTTTGCTTGCCTTAGTCTCTGGCAATCTAGAGCAGCAGCTGTCACTCTACGTTTTTCACTCCTTCACTTTATGAAGGGATTCTAAGCCAGCTGCCATGTAGAATGTCCCCTAATATACATTTGTCTCATTGTTTAGATTTAGGCAGAATACTTTTGGCAAGAATCCCACATAGTTGATATCATGTACTTCCTTTTGTATCACATCAGGAAGCACAAAATGTTGGGCTGGCCTGTAATTGGTGATGCTGAGACATTTGGTTAAGGTGGTATCTTCATCTCCTTGTAATTAAGAAATATCCTACAAAGTAAGACTTTAGGTCTGTGTGAATATCATGCCATCCAATAACTTTTCATTTAGTGGCTTTTAGCTCCTATTGAAGTTCTTTGCCGAAATCAGTGACTACATTATAAGTTTCACAGTGGTGATTTTCTAATTCTATGGTTCCTCTGTACTCATTAGTTGGCATTCCTCTACAGAAGAAGCTGTGACCCTTTTGACCCTCTTTCCTTGTTACAATAAAAAGGACTTTGCATTTGATGTGTTATAATCCACTGCCACCCTTATTCTATGAGGTTCGCAAAGAGTCAGACATGACTGAGCGACTGAACTGAATTGAACTGAACTCAAACTATGCCTTTACCCAAGCTTCTATGTACTGTTCACAAGTCCGCAGTAATCTCTGTGTGCTTTTGTGCCTGCTGGTATGATGTTTCAGGCATACCTTACAAATTCCCTGGTCCTGATCTGTTACTTGACATTTTTCTCAGGAGCCTTGCTCGTCCTAATGAAAAGTGGACCTTAGCAACACAGATTTGGAAGTTAGATGCACTCACTGTTTTCCAGTCTTCTCAGAGGAAAGTGGTAGAAAATTTATTTAAAAGAAAACCATTACTTATACTCATTCCTGAAAGCAAACTGACCTATGAAGCATTATCTGAAAATATTTGATACCCACATTTTTATAAATCCAACTCAATTCATTTAAAATGACTATTTATGGCATTAATTCATTTTTAGAGGAAAACATTAAACAGGATGATGGCAGTAGCTCAACTTGCAGGAAGTAGAAGTGAGTCCTTATAGCACTGGGTATAGAAGAATGGTAGGTGAGACCCAGGGACCGGAAACCAATCTGAAGAAGACCATCACCGAGAGCTCACCCATTTGCTGGAATGACACAGAAATTCAGTGCAGTCTTTTCCAAATTGAACTTTTAAAATATGGTAAATCTGGCCTTTGATGTAAGTTTCCTGTTTTTTAAAAATAATACATGCTCTAAACAAACCACAGCTGTGGGCTCAAAACTGCCCATGGGTCATGACCTACTGTATAAAGTCAATTCATTATAAACCACAGAGCCTAATTCACCATGAGAGATGCTTGAACATTCAAAACAGCCCATGAAGTCATATCAAACCCAAGAATTCACTTCTTTCAGAAGTCTTTGGGAATACCTACTATATACAGAAATGGAATGGACGTAACAGAAGCAGAAGATATTAAGAAGAGGTGGCAAGAATACACAGAAGAACTATACAAAAGAGATCTTCACGACCCAGATAACCACCACGGTGTGATCATCCAGCTAGAGCCAGACATCCTGGAATGTGAAGTCAAGTGGGCCTTAGGAAGCATCACTATGAACAAAGCTAGTGGAGGTGATGGAATTCCAGTTGAGCTATTTCAAATCCTGAAAGATGATGCTGTGAAAGTGCTGCACTCAAAATGCCAGCAAATTTGGAAAAGTCAGCAGTGGCCACAGGACTGGAAAAGGTCAGTTTTCATTCCAATTCCTAAGAAAGGAAGTGCCAAAGAATGTTCAAACTACCACACAATTGCACTGATCTCACACGCTAGTAAAGTAATGCTCAAAACTCTCCAAGCCAGACTTCAACAGTATGTGAACTATGAACTTCCAGATGTTCAAGCTGGATTTGGAAAAGACAGAGGAACCAGATCAAATTGCCAACATCCGCTGGATCATTGAAAAAACAAGAGAACTCCAGAAAAACATCTATTTCTGCTTTATTGACTAAGCCAAAGCCTTTGACTGTGTAGACCACAACAAACTGTGGAAAATCCTGAAAGAGATGGGAATACCAGACCACCTGACCTGCCTCCTGAGAAATCTGTATGCAGGTCAAGAAGCAACAGTTAGAATAGGACATGAACAACAGACTGGTTCCAAACTGGGAAAGGGGTACGTCATGGCTGTATATTGTCACCCTGCTTATTTCACTTATATGCAGAGTTCATCATGAGAAATGCCAGGCTGGATGAAACATAAGCTGGAATCAAGATTGCCAGGAGAAATATCAATAACCTCAGCTACACCACCCTTATGGCAGAAAGCAAAGAAGAACTAAAGAGCCTCTTGATGAAAGTGAAAGAGGAGAATGAAAAAGCTGGCTTAAAACTCAACATTCAGAAAACTAAGATCAGGGCATCCGGTCCCATCACTTCATGGCAAACAGATATGGAAACAGTGAGAGACTTTAGTTTTTTGGGTTCCCAAATGACTGTAGATGGTGACTGCAGCCATGAAATTAAAAGATGCTTGCTTCTTGGAAGGAAAGCTATGACCAATCTATACAGCATACTAAAAAGCAGAGATATTACTTTGCCAACAAAGGTCCATCTAGACAAAGCTATGGTTTTTCCAGTAGTCATGTATGGATGTGAGAGCTGGACCATAAAAAAGGTGGAGCACCGAAGAACTGATGCTTTTGAAATGTGGTGTTGGAGAAGACTCTTGAGAGTCACTTGGACTGAAAGGAGATCCAACCAGTCCAAGGAAATCAGTCCTGAATACTCATTGGAAGGATCGATCCTGAGGTTGAAACTCCAATATTTTGGCCCCCTGATGAGAAGAACTGACTCACTGGAGAAGACCCTGTTGCTGGGAAAGATTGAAGGCAGGAGGAGAAGGGGAGGACAGAGGATGAGATGGTTGGATGGCATCACCGACACAATGGACATGAGCTTGAGAAAGCTCCGGGAGTTGGTGATGGACAGGGCAGCCTGGCATGCTGTAGTCCATGGGGTCGAAAAGAGTTTGACACAACTGAGCGACTGAACTGAATAGAGCTATATACAAACTTGGTTACGCACAAATAAAATACATTATTTACATCTTAGTGTTTGATGGTCTAGAACATTCTTAAAGTAGGTATTTACAAGGCACATCCTCTCACATTCCTCAGGGCTTCCCTGACAATCCTCCACCCCATTTTGCCTTTTTTCACCGAGTTTAACACCATTCTTTAAATAAATGGATGACCAAAATCTTCCTTGTGATTACTACTATAAGAGACTGTTACACAATCCATTAAAATGTACTTAATGTAAAGGTCCGTCTAGTTAAGGCTATGGTTTTTCCAATAGTCATGTATGATGTAAGAGTTGGACTATAAAGGAAGCTGAGCACAGAATTGATGCTTTTGACCTATGGTGTTGGAGAAGATTCTTGAGAGTCCCTTGGACTGCAAGGAGATCCAACCAGTCCATCCTAAAGGAGATCAGTCTTGGGTGTTCATTGGAAGGACTGATGTTGAAGCTGAAACTCCAATATTTTGGCCACCTGATGCAAAGAGCTGACTCATTTGAAAAGATCCTGATGTTGGGTAAGACTGAAAGCAGGAGGAGACGGGGAAAACAGAGGATGAGATGGCTGGATGGCATCACCGACTCGATGGACATGGGTTTGGGTAAACTCCGGGAGTTGGTGACGGACAGGGAGGCCTGGCGTGCTGCGGTTCATGGGGTTGCAAAGAGTCGGACATGACTGAACGACTGAACTGAACTGAACTGAACTAACATAAACAGAGGAGGAGACACAAGAGATCAGCTGACAAACATCATAAAACTCATTAATTCTAGTGATACTCAAGCTCAGGAAGGTGTCTCATGTGGCCACAATCAGCCCTACTCCTCACCCTTTGGAGTCTTAATTTTCATAAAATGATTTTTAAGGTCCTTTCCAGTACCCCAATCTGGAGAAGGGCATGCTACCCACTTCAATATTCTTGCCTGGAGAATCCCATGGACAGAGGAGTCTGGTGGGCTACAGTCCAAAGGGTCGCAAAGAGTCGGCACGACTGAAGCAACTGAATATACACATATACACACATGCAACCAATGCTTCTTTTCCTAAAATGTAAGTCAAGCGAGTAATGCTTTTCTAAGTTTGAAACTTATCTTGTTTACAAGATAATAATGTGCAGATTATTCACGATTCCTAAAGACTATAAATAGTAATGCTAATTCTCCAATATTTAGACCAAGACAAATTTAGATAAGGCAAAACCCAAACAGTAAAAAACAGACATGTAGAAAAGAAATAGGGTCCCTTCAGAGGACCCTCATAGGAACCAAGAATGGAAGAAATTCTCCTCACAATACTTTAGGGAAGAGGAAGTAAACTGATGTGTCTAGAATGACAATGTGCAAAGGTGTGGAGAAAAAACTCCAGTTTATATCCAAACGGTGTGTCTGTGCATGCTGGGCTGTCTGTGTAGTTGTGAGGTAAATCTTCCCACTGGCAGCTCCAAGACTATGGCGAGGGGTTGTGGGCCCTGGGCTGTACTGCTAGTCACAGTGTCAGCAGAATAGGGTGAATAAGCCAAAAAGACCACTCACTTTTTGGCATTATACTTCAAGGCCTATTTCTTTGCCTAAGCCTCTGACTAAAGATCACATCATGTTGGAGGAAGACAAGCTCAGGGCTCACAAGTGGGGAGAGGAGAGAGGCTACAACATATCTTTAGAAAAACAATCTCACATGACGTGCCTCCCAGTTCTCTAGATAAGGTGGCAGAGCCCAGCTTAGAAGGGTGGTGGTGGGGCAGACGCCATGACTAAGAGGAGAGGTGAGGTGAGGAAAGGGTGGAAGAGTAACACGGGAGAGGGGCCCTGTGTGCACAGAGGCAAAGGGAGAGGGTGGGAAGCACATGTTCCCTGGCAATGAGAGGCTGCCACTCGGCCCCAGTCAAGTGTCACCATGCAATGTCATTATGTCTTTAAAAGAATGTACCTAATTAAAAAGATTTTATTGCTAAAAATGCTAACCGTCATCTGAGCCATCAGTAAAGTGTAGTAACAGCAAAGACCACTGACTGTAGGTCATCATAAGAAATATAATAACAATGGAAAAGTTTGCAGTATTGCAAAAATTACCAAAATGTGACAGAGACATGAAGTGAGCAAATGATATTGGAAACTATTGGCCAATAGTTTCGCTTGACACAGGGTTGCCTCAAACCTTCAGTTCGTGAAAAAACACAAAGAAAACACTAGATCTATGAAATGCAATGAAGTGAAGCACAAGAAGGTATGCTTATAATGAGAATAAGCAAACTATTGCTAACCACAATGACCCTGATGGATCTCTAAAACATAACACTGGATGAAGAAATCCAGGCTCAAAAGAGAATGCAATGTATGACCCATATACATGGAACGTTCAGGGAACTACAGTGTTGGAAGTCAAGCAGCGGCCTCCTCTGAAGACAGAGTGATTTGGAAGAGGGGTCTGGGAGTGCTGGAATTTCTTGATTAGGTGTTTGTGAAAACTAATTGAGCTGTACCAGTATGATGTTTATTTTTCTGGAATCTAAACTTTACCTCCAGTTAAAATTAAAAAAACAAAACATTGTGAAGGACACAGATTTCTGCCCAAGGAGCTTCCCATTTATGGTCGCTGCTTTGATGGAACTCAGGTTAATAAAACCCAGTTCAACCTTTACAATGTCCCAATTCATCAAAATAACAGACAAATGTTTTGAACTAAATATAACTGAATAAATATGGACATGAGCATTATAACCAAACAGGAGGCCTGCCAAACCTCAGGTGCTGTACCGAGGACAGGCCTAAAATTCTGCAGAGGGAGGTCCAGCATATGGAACTCTTTGATGTGAGGGCCACAGAAGGATATTTTATTTAACTGATGGCTGGCTGCCCTGTACAATGGAGGCACGGTACTCTTGCTATGGCTTGCTTCAACATGTGCCATTTCTCTGAGAATTGGGAACAAACAACAGTCAGATTTTCTTTGTGGGAGGAGAGAAGAAATTCTGCTAACTAGTATAAACACACTTTGCAAACAGGCTGGCCCCCAAATCTGCACATCATGAAGATGCTGGTTTGGTGTTACCTAGTACTGGTGAGTCTTTCTCACCAGACTTAGAAAAACGTCCTCTTGAAGAACGGTCTCTTAACTGATGTAAATTGGGCACTCTTTGAGGGTAACAGAGAATGTTGCTTTCCTGCTCCCACATCCTCCCTAAACTCTATGTGGTCATAGGTGATATTCTCTTGAAAAGTAAAGTCCAAGGAAGCATCACCTGTATCCTTGAGTCTATGTTTGTATCACAGTATAAAGGCTAGAAGGATTATATAGGGCCTGGTCTGCAGTTCCACTGACATGCCTATGGCAGGAGTAAAAGCTTTTAAAGACAATCTTGAGACATATGCTTGATGTAATAGCTTCAGTCATCAGAAGAAAATTAACAGCATGGTTCCTTTCTTAGGTACATCTGGAGACTGGGTTTATATTTCAATAATGTACTCTTTCAGTACCCCTTTCTAAAACTGATAAATATTTTGTTAGTCTATATAGAGTGAGTTTTAAATCTGTAATGTATAAGTATTCATTCATTTAAGAATTTCATAAAGTATTTTTCTTAATCAGGTATTTCTTGGATGACTTTGACTGTACTCTCAATGGCCAGTTGCCATGAATTATTAGACTCTTTTTTTTTTTTCTTCAGAATCTTCCAGTAGACGTCTAGAGTTTAGCTAGAAGTCTTGGCTATGATACAAACAGTGATGGAAAACACATGAGCAGTAACAAGTTTTAATCTCGCTTCTCAGTACTAACATGGGCTAATCTGTGGAAGCAGCTTATTCCAGTGTCACCCAGGGTGCAGCCACACCAGGCTCTGTGGAAGGGTGTTTTTCTTTTAAATGTAATACCTTCTCATATTTTCTTCTTAAATAGTAGCTGAGGACATTTACGTTATAGATTTGTAGTACATGGTGGAAAATTCTACTTTCAAGAGGACTTACTCTCTTCTTACAAGGTATGTTTTCATGTCTTTTTCTCATGCACTAGTGTACAATTATTTTAGTCAATACTAAGAGGACATTAATGTTATTAACATAAATGCCTGTAAATTATATAACATAAAGTTTATCTGTGTAATTTCTTAAAAAACAGCATTTAGATACATATGTAATATTATTCTAGCTTTATGTTTAATATATAATGGATTTACTTTCAACATAACTGTGACTTCTTAAAACAGCTAGATGATAACCTGTCACTATGCTTTGCCATAAAAGTTAACATGGCTGATTTTTAAAATCATTTAAACAAATAGTGTATGAATATGTTCTTTTAAAAAATTATATTAATGATAAAAAAAGCTTGGGGATATTAAAAATACATTAAGTGAAAATAGTAAAAAAAACTTCTTTCCAAAATGTGAAACTATGTTATTTTCTAAGGCATTTAAAAAATATGAGTTATTCAAATGTTTTTACTTATACATTTGAATATTCATGTTTTTCCTTGATAAATGTCTTCCTTATTCTTATGTAATGAAATGGCACTGGACAGTTAAAATGGAGATTCATATAAGTCTAAGAAAGAATATTTATTAGCAAACTTTAATAAGCTCTATATTCAATATGAAAGATTAGAGACTTCACAAAATCCAGTCAGAATGTAAAATAAAGATTTCCTTTATCCCCTCTCAAAGTAAATTCTTAAAAGATTAAACAATGTATTTGATATCCTACTCCCTCATAATCTTATAGAGCACAGTTTTCTTTCTTGTTCAATCTATTTGGAGGTGTGGCAGTCATAAACAATAGCCACATGGTATAGGATTAAGTTACAAAGAAATCTGAGGGAGTCTATATGTCTTTAAAAATAAAGACTTAAAAAATCCCACTAAGAATTGAGTTGTTTTTTAAAAAAAAAAAAAACATAAGCCCACACACACATAAAAGCATCTTGATGTTTTCAGTATTTAGAAAAATAGGATACTGGTGGAAAGAAGAGGGGATATGCAGTCCTCTGTTACAACTACTACATTAAAAAAGAATATTCAGATATCTGACCTGAGGTTTGAGACAGAATAGATTAACTTTATAAGCACAAGTTTTAAGGAAGCATAGGAAAGATTAGAAAAATGAAGAGGTAGGAGTTTTTTGTTTTTAAAAGCAGCTAGGTTGCTGGATGCATTGAAAAACTGATGAAGGACAAAACATATAAAGAGAAAAGCAGCCAGCAAGTTCTTCAATCAGCTGCTACTTATACTTTTGAGGTAAAGTTAATTATTTCTTTAAGGAAATCGTAGGCTTTAAAAGCATCTGTTTCCATGACCAAAAGGTACTGTGATTAAGTTTCCAAATGCATGTTTGGATGTTTGATTTAACTTGTTCACTTACAAGTACCTTGATTCCAGCTGAATTTAGTCTGGATTCCTTTTGTGAATACACAAAGAATGGTATATCACATTTATATAATGAAAACTATTATTGGTACATGTGAATTTATAGGAACATTTCAGCCAAGCGGATCTTTAAGGATAGGATTTAAAAGCACAGTGGCTTATTTTCCTAATAATAGTGTCTGAGAGGAAATACCATTTCACTTAGACAGATTTTCCATTCTAAGTTTGTGGAACATTTAAGCAGAAAATAGGAGCTTATGTAAATTCAGAAAGACACTTCTTAGCTACAATTCCAATCCTAAGAACTTGGCCAAACCTCTAGCCCCATTCTCTCCGAGGGGAGTCTGGTTACTGTCTGGAAGTCACTGTGAGAGTAAGACCCATTTAGAGAAGGCTAAGCAGAAGGGTGGACAATGCAGGAATGAGGAGGCCAGCTTCAGGTTCTTCCACTTTAAAAGAGGGCACGGTAGCAAAGTCTCAAAGGCCTCTCCTGGCTCTAATATGTAATGGCTTAGTAATAACAGCAGTAGCATTGAAATAATATTTCAAATACTACTCAGAGAAACCTGAAACCAAATTCAAAGCTTTCTATGAGTAGGAAACTCTGGCAAAACTGGTTTAAATCAGGGAAATACTGAGTTTTCTTGAGAACAAGACATAAACACTTTAAAAGGTCTTAAAAATAACAATCTAAATACTGCCAAAACTAAACAAATAAGAGTTTGATCCATATTAATAAGCTCAAAATCTCAAAATAAGATAAACAACTAAAAGGCGCATCATTTAAATGAGAAACAATATTCTCTACACTCCACACTGAATAGAAAAACACTACTGTTTGGCGTTCCCTCTTGGACATTCCAGTATTTTCCTACTGATAAAAAGTGCTTAACTAGAATAGAGAGAGATTTAGGGTCTATAATCACTTGTTTTTATCAAGGCTTTGTCATTTCAAATGAAGGGAATAACTGGTAAATTCCTCATGGAATCAAGGTTCTCCCGACTTCTCTTTTCAAGTAACCAGGATAAGAGAATGCAAAAAGATCCGATTAATTTCATATGACTAATAGGAGACAGAAGTAGCACAGAGAGAAGACTGTGACAGAAGATATTTTGGTCTCTATAAAGAATTTCCTATCAACCACAGATGGACAACAGTGGAACTGGATGTCTCTTGAGGAGGTGTGCTCCCTGAGTCCTCTCACTGGAGTCATGCAATCAGAGAGCGGACACGCCATCTGGTCCACAATGTTCTGGAGGAAACTTCAACACTGGGAGGGAGTTTCAACTAAATGACATTTTCTGCTTTGGCATGTCTCCTCTCTCACTCACAAGGGAAGGGTCCAGGAAGGCATGACAGGTGGCTGCCCCCACCAGCCAGCCAAAGGAAAGCTTCCCAACTACCACAGAGGAGCCACTGCCTCATCTAGCAAGCCAGAGTTGCCATCTCATCCAAGGCAGGGAGGAGCTTATGTAGCTCATCAGTATAAGAAGAGAGGAAAGGAAACTGATTGATGCCCCTTCTGACTCTGCAAGTAGGCTGATCAAAAGCCCACTGGGAGAGACATAGAAGAGAAACAAGCCCCCCCGCCCCACTTCATGCCTGGCTTCCTTCCTCTCCTTCACCTGTACACCACCCTTCTGTGCATCCTTCACACCAGTGTCCCTCTAAGTCTGTCACAACTGCCTTTCTCTTCCTCATCCCAGCCTGCATCCCACTCCAGGGCTCTTCTATGTCACAGGGAAACATGAGTGGAGCGGGAAATCGGGTTTGCAGGAATGAAGGCAAGTTCTTGGCCTGCTGCCAGGTTACAGGGAAAGGCCAAGATGTGGTATGGCTTCCCACTTTGGATCTCTAACATATTCCTCTTGTTACATGTATTTTTTAAAAAAGTTTTCTGGCTTTCTTAGGTCTATACTTCTAGGATATTATATGTTAGATTTTTCTGGTTTAGACAGGGAAACTACAACCTATTTATCTCTAAGTTTCTACCAAAAAACCCCACAAAAACCAAAAACCAATGAAACTCAAACAACCAATTAACTCAAAAATAACCTTATGAAAATTCTCTGCCTCCCATGGACCAGAGTAAATAGTGCTAGTCCTACCAAAAATTGTAGCTCCAAACTATTTTGAAGCATTTTTGGTTGACTTTTGAGGGGGTAGTATATGGGAAACCTTTAACTGTACTGTCTAATGCTATAGAAGTGGTAAGAAAAGGCAAAAGTACATGGAGGACCAGAGCAAAGACAATTTTGTTGCAGACTGCTATTTAAAATATTTAAAAAGCAAAATAATAATTTACAAAATATGCACCATAGACAAGAAAATAACCTTTAACTCATAATCCCACTATCCCTTTTATTAGGTTTGTATATTCTATTTCAACCATTTTTTTGTGTATGTATATTTTATTGACATCTTTATTTCTATTGGTCTTAAACAGTAAACTGAAGGTTATGAGGAACACAGAGACTTATGGTGAAGAATTTTACTTTCAGAGTCTGTGAACCACACACGTGGAGATTCTTCCAAAACATTAGAGTCACAGTGTACACAGCTGACACTGATCACCTGCAGTTTAGTTCTATTTACTAACTTGAGCATTTATTTTTTACTTTTTCTATTAGTGCACCTGCCATTTAAGCATTCACTTTTACGATAATTCCACACTTACCTCAGAGTAGGGGATTAGAAGGTATGTTTTTGCTTTTTGAGCAAGGAAGTGTGGGAGAAGTGCATAGGGAGAGACACATCCATTGAAAGCATCCAAATACGTTCTACTTCATGGATTCTGCATCTGTGCCTAGTACATAGCGCGTACTGATAAATGCCCAACGAAAAACTTCAGCAACCTCAAAGAAAGCTAGAGACAGGACATCAAATGACATTTAATTCTTCACCACCACTAACTTCTCCACCAGGGTCAAACAAGGCTGGGGCAGCTATGGACCTAGAAGATAAAGCTGCAATGCAGAACAATCTTAAAGAATAAATTGGTACTAGGGACAAGCTTTGGTTTTGATAAGGACCAAAAGCTAAATTAGCTCAAGAATGAGAATTTTAGAAATCAAGACAAGGCAGGGCACCAAGCGTTAAGGAACCAGGAACCACAAATAAACCTGTGGTCAAGAAACATAATGGAGCAAAGTTAGGCAGGCAGCCAAGAAGCAGAAATGATGTGCCAAAAAATGATGTTGGAAATGAAGCCCAGTTGACCATAATCAGGTGCCGGTGCCAGGATTCCAGGGTGACTGGAAGGTAACCTGCTGACAGAAGCTGCTGGGCCGTGAGTTGCCAGCACAATTTCTCTCTGTACTATACAAATCTGACTGCCAAACCACCCCCATTTCCACCCTCTGAAAGCTCTGAGTGCACTCCTTTATGCAGAGATGTATTCTGGATAGCAATGTGTGGACTGGCTGGAAAGGAAGAGGTGACAGAAGCCATTAGCTAAAAGAAGATAAAAGAGAGTGCTCCTGTGTGGGTTGTAGCAGAAGATGCAAGGATGGGTCAGAACACATGATCTCTAACTCAAGTTCTAGTTCAATTTGGTCATGTGGCCTTGGGGAAGCCACTGAAGCTCTTTGTTCTTCCTATTCCTCCTGATTAATCTGAGAGACGTATCTAGAATAAACTGAATTGACAATTCCACAAGGCAGTGCAGAGATGGGAGGGCAGAACTGTTGTTCCTGGAGTGGGATTCAGAATAAGGTTATAAAAATAAAAAACTTTTTACTGTTCTGTGCCCTATATTCTCCCTTACCTAGCACAACTGAGTGTGAGTTATCATAGGGAAATCTGACAAGGCTGGTGATGTCCACTGGGCAAAATGTGCATATTGCCATATAGATTTCTAAGAGTTAAATAATATTAATTATCAGGTTAATCACTGATGACAGTAGGGTTTTTTAAAAAAATCTTCCTCTGATGATTAAAACGTATATACATATATATGAATATTTTAATTAAATTAGTTAATTCATTTCTGATTTTCAAGTCCAGAAATAGCAAGGTGGTGGAGAGACATTAAACCTAATTTCTGGAGAATTGTAAGAAGCTGGCATAATTCAAGGATCCAGGGAGCCAGGTCTTCCTGAGGTTGGGTCAATTCTAAGTGACTCTAGAAGTCCTTTGTGACTAAGGCGCTGTCTGACGCTCAGGCATAGCAGCCCAACCACACTGTTGGGTGACTCGGCTGCGTGTGGACTACCCCCTGCCAGGCTACAGCCTCACCAATGGATTTATGTGCAGCTAACTGAATGCCCCAAAGGGAAGACAGGCATAAGTCTGTTTTAGATGATATCATAATGGTTTTACTTTTTGAAAATTAACCAAAAAAACCATATGTTTCACAGTTCATAGTTAAGAAACCACGATATATAAACATACCTGTGGGAAGATCTGCCATCATATGACAATAAACCCTCAGAAGTTTCTCACTTGTGCATTCCAGCTCTGTGTGGGCTTTAGAAAAATGCAAATGATAGCACCCCCACCTCCGAAAAACTAAACAAAAGGAAACTCAGTGGAATGATGAGTTGAGAAAGAATAGCCTGGACATCAGATGTTTTGGATAATGGAACAGATTGGAAGGAAGAAATCCAGTAACACTATGGAAAAAGTAACTAACTCTGAGAATGAGGCTAGGGAGGCTGGTGGCATAGAAGTTAAAGAAAACTTCCAGATGTACTAATGGGACATGAAGGATTTTACTTTAAAAGTGACATAGACTTTAAGGCAATGGAAAGATTTTAGGAATAAGGGAATATGATAACCTTTTTTTTTTTTTAAACAAAACATTAATTTCCTAGGTATAAATATAATTTTTATTGCTCAGTATAGAAACTGAAGGAAAAAAGACGACTCTACAACCCAGATAATATCATCAATTAGGTATATTTGTGCCAGGATTTGAGTGTGTGTGTAAGTATACTACATATAGATTTTTAAAATATTTTCTTTCAAACAACAGTATTTCTTATTTTTAAATATATTTGCAAATATTTTGTGAGTTCCAAAGTATTTCAAGGAATAAATACACCCTATTTTATTTTAGTATTTCCCTTTAACCATAAGTATAATCTTAAAACATCTTTTGTTATTACATAATTCTGTGATGAACACCTTTATGCACATTAGAATTGTTTCTTGAGACTAGATGCCAAAAGTAAAATTACTAGATGAAAAAATAAAGATATTCATAAAGCATCCAATGCATATTGTTGCACTGCTTTCCAAAAACTTTTAATAAACTTACTCTCACATTAGTAACAAATAAGAATGCCATTTCATTGTATTCTTGCCAGCCCTGGGAACTATATAGCAGCAGGAACTATATCTATTTAAACTTGAACTTAATCCTCAATGTCTACTTACTTCTAGATCGGTCCTCTACATAGGAAGACATGAAGGTGTATGTGCTTCTAGTATTCTTGACTTTGTGCTCTGCCAAACCATTATTTCACCCTTCGTACTTGACACTGAAGAATTTGATGCTGAAGGACATGGAAGACGAAGGTGATAGTGATGCTGACAACTCTCTCTTTCCAACAAGAGAGCCAATTAACCCCTTCTTCCCATTTGATCTGTTTTCAACATGTCCATTTGGATGCCAATGCTATTCGAGAGTTGTACACTGTTCCGATCTAGGTAAGAACATACGTCAATTTGTTTTGAAGAATTATGTTGTTCTGATAAAATTTAAAGGACAGGGAAAGACCTCACTGAAATTTTAAAAATCGGCTAATTGTAAAGGAATTTTTTCATTTAAATTTTTGAAAAGTATAACAAACCCCAAAGTCCATCCAAACTTATTTTAAAAATCCAGAAAATCTGAGGAAAACATTGGAAATTTCATATACAGAACATTTCCTTCTCTCTCCAAATTTCAATCAATACTTCACTTTAATTTCCTTCAGAGAGAATGGATGTCACTGCGGTTTCATCTTATAGAGTGTCAACTGGTTTAAACTGTGCTTTCTAGCAAAATTCTACAATAACAAAATAGTTGTCTGCCCAGAACAATGAATAGGTTATAGAGTTTGTGAAATCTCTAATCTAGGCACTTTAAAGACAATACTCCATGTGTTTTGAATGATTTGGGTTTAAAACTATCTAGAAAAGAAGTGGCTGAAATGCAAGTCGCTTTCTAAAGTTTCTTAAAAACGTATAATTCTCTGCTGAGTATTTTATTATTTTAATACTTCTAACAAGAGTGCTGTCAAACAGAAGGGCATACTCAGGGAGAGGTGTAACAGGAATGCACACTGAAATTGTAGTCAGCTGTTTCCAAAACACAGAATGACTCAGACCTGACCCACTGTGGGAAGCCAAAGGTATAGTTCACATTTCCCATACTGGACCTGGAGCTCATCAAGGCCACTTGGAGGGTATATATGAGCAGACAATGCCTCTGCAAGCTTTAGATTCATTTCCCATGGTCACAGCATTTGCGGCAATATGCAAAACTTGCTACAGTGAATTCCAGAGACTTTAAAAATGTGTTATTATGGGATATAGTGAGAAAGGTGAACAAAAACCATCCAGAAAAAGAGGATATTATTATCAGCTAGAATCACTGTGAAAGTCTTAATGGAATATACAGGCACATATCTTAAAATGACATGGCACTGTTAGCAGCATAAATGTCACCTACCCCATGACCACAGAAAATGAAGGTTCCAAATTCATCAGGGGTAGGGTAAGGGAAGGTTTCTCAAAATTTATGTTATAGGTCCTGTCTGCAGAACTTCTAGCTTAAGACCTTCCACTTATTTTCTAAAATCAAAGTAATCTCCTAACAAAACTGCTGCTACCTTGGTAACCCATCAAGTTACCCCCTTTTCCCTCTTTCCAACTATGTCAAACTTCTTCAAAGAATTGTCAGTTTTAAAGTATAAAGGAGAAAGTATCGAGGGCTGTCAAGTGGAATGTTGACATTCATAGTATTTTTTAATATTTAATTCTTCAATTTTGGGCTATTAAATATAATATTAATATTACTCATCAGGAGCCTAGCAGGCTACAAACCATGGGGTCACAAAGAAGTCAGATGTGAGTTAGCGACTAAATAAAAAACAACACTCTTCAGGAGTAACGATGGCTCCACTAAAAGTGTAGTAATATCTGAAACTCACTTTAAAATACATAAAAAAGATAAATTGATGTATGGATGGATAGTAAGTATAGTATAGTAAAATGTTGATGGGAGAAAAAGGAATATTAGTTTTCACTGGAAAATTCTTTAAACTTTTTTGTATATTTGAATGTTTCAATAATAAAATATAGAAGAAAACCAAGAAGGCCCCATGTGCATCAAGCATAAGTATCATATGGAATGTCTGGTAACAATCAGGGGTGCACATTTTCAACCATTCGAGGAAAACAAGGAAAGTAAGGAAGAAATGTACCACATACTGCTCCTGCTGATTTTTTGCTTCTTTAAAAAAGAAAAAACACATTAACATCTTTAAATAATTTAATTAGGGCTTTCCTGGTGGCTCAGATGGTAAAGAACCCATTTGCAATGCAGGAGACCCAATTTTGATATTTCTGTCAGGAAGAGCCCCTGGAGAAGGGAATGGCTACCCACTCCACTCTTGCCTGGAGAAGTCCATGGACAGAGGAGCCTGGCAGGCTACAGTCCATGGGGTCACAAACAGATGAATAAATTTTTGTAAATCAAATAAGTTACAACTAATTAGAGAAGCTCATTATTAAAATAAATGGGTGGTAAGGTTTTTAATAGTATACATGAAAATAAACTTACCTATTTTCTAAGCATAACTTTCTACATATTGATGCTTCTTAAAATGATCAAAACCCACAGGCTCCAATTTAGCATTATGACTGCCTGAAAATCTGCAAAGAATGTCAATATTCTTTAGTCGAAAGTGCATAAGCAGAATCTGTGCCTCCACTGTTGGTCTCCTCCTTGTAGTCATATTAGAGCATTTCAACTTAGCTCCATTTAATGTCACTATGACTGAAGTGATAGCTAGACCTAGCTAGACACCTTGTAAAAATAAAGTTACTTGATAAGATTAGGCCATTCCAAAGACCAATGTTTTTGTCATCTGCTACACATTAAGTCATCTACTATTTAATGGCAATCACGGATTTCTTGAAAAGCACACTAATATCAGCAATCTTATCTTTAGGATATAATATGTACGCAATGTGTTTCTTTCTCAGGTCTGTCCTCCGTCCCAAGCAACATTCCATTTGATACTCGAATGGTTGACCTTCAAAACAATAAAATTAAGGAAATCAAAGAAAATGACTTTAAAGGACTCACCTCACTTTATGTAAGAATACATGTTCATATTTTCAAATATTTAAGTGAAAATCTCTATCACTGCTAAAATGATTACTTGTATTTGTGTTTGTATAAACAAGTCTTTATTTACTCTGTGTGATGAATGACAAAATCCTGTTATTTTGCATTGTTCTAGTTAATGAAAAATGATAGATTTAATTCAATTATTAATTTGATTCAACTGATGTTTACTGAATAATAGATGATTGAAAGGCAGTGGGCTAAGAATTCAAGTAAATGGTCCTTAGATGAGATTATTTCAGTAATCACAGTCATTACACACTAAAATAATGAAACTATGGTTATTTATAGCAACTTATTAATGTACAGTGTAAGAAAAGCAGTATGTAAACCCACTGACTTAAGAAACCATAAAGCTCTAAGAGCAGCATGTGCAACATACATAATTGATTAAATATATCTATATGGGTTTTTTCCTAGACTTCTGAAGATGAAAAAGAACTTTTCTTACTATACTGATTAATATTTTAGCTTTCTAAAATTTAAAAGATTCTTATTTCTCTATTTAACATTTTGGGCCTCTAGATTTTAGCAGGTAAAATTTTGAATGCTATTTGAAATTTGGTTTCGGGGAAGAACCTGATTCCACACTGTCACAGACATGGGATGTCATCTCTTCCCCTCAGAGTAATATTAGAGTGGAACAGCTTCTTTTTTGCACCAGGCTATGGTGGTAAGGCAATACTGCTCTTCTAGGCTGTTTTTCCACATTCTCATGCTACGCTGGAGAGAAGAAAGTAAACCTGTTACCTGCAAGGCACCAAGAGGCGATGGGAGAGATATTATGACCATAGCAGTCTCTTGCTATGTAGCCACCCATATAGCCCTGTTCTCTTCCTATGTCTGAGAGGCTTGAGGCCACTCTACCCACATGAACCCTGCTGAACCACCCTAGCAGGCAGGGAAGGAGACTACCAAATCCCATTACGAAACCAGTGCTTAAATGTCAGCTGGAAGATTGTGTTCTAGACACCACATGGGGTGTTTTACTCAACTCTCTTGCTAAATCCCCTTGATAAGGCCTGGCACGGATGGCACCCAGAGAGAGCCCAGTCAACCCCCTGTGAAGCCATACTCTCCCTTGCACTGCCTGGTGGCTGGGCTTGTGGGGCCTTGACTGCTCTTTTCCCTTTCAAATATACAGTGCAGATTTTCTGGGTTCCATACATAATAAAGTTTCCATGTTAAAAAGAAAAGAGCAAATGGAAGAACATATATATATATATATATCTTATAAATGAGGCCTCACTTAAACAGTCAGAAATAGCATAATATGATCTGTCCAATCTACCCCACTAACTCCAGTCTACAAAGACTTTTAAATACCAAGGCCATTATTTTAGCCTCAGATGTTGGAAATATAGTGAATGCTTCTACCACTTCTTCAACCTATATTTATCTATAAAACCACAATCATTAATGCCATATTTAACTCTGAATCATTAAGTCTTTTTCACATCATTATTTTATTATATTTTAGGAGTATTCCAGGGATTTAACCTACTAGTACTCCAGTTATTCATTGAGAAATGAGAATCAAAAAGGTGTCAGGAGCTGTCTTAGGCCTCCTTAACTTGCTTTTAGTCAATTTTTAAATGGCATTGTATTGGAGTGTTCTGGAGTTCAGCAGTCCCAGGCTGAAACCTTGGTCTAACAGAATTAGAAACATTGGGAAAGTGACTTACTTCTCTAAGTTTGGCTTCTCTCAGTTTTAAAAGAAGTGTGATAATAGTATGGAATTCAGAATGGTTATTTAGACGAGTGAATGCATATAAGGTGCTCAGAGTCCAGCTGTCAGCTATTACTGCTACCAGCTTATTGTTTCTAGACTGGTCAATGCATGAAATGTTAAGTACTTTTAAAAGCACACTTTATACTTAAATTGTTAGCATGCTGTATATCTCAAAACACTTATTTAATTATAGTATCATCTACATGGCACTGGTCTTTAAAGAGAACTAAAATTATTTTTTTAGATATCCTGTAAATTCTCTATATGTTTTAGCTGCTTGTTTGGCATTCTGATTCTTGCACAGAGAACAATGAAGCATTAGAGAATAAGTGAGATCACTACACACACACACGCACATATTCCAAGTACACTTCCAGCCCGTTATTACAGACACATTCATCATGAAGACTTATTGTCCTACCACTGAAAGACTATACTTTTCTTATCCTCTGCCCTTACATATAACCACATTGTTTGGGGCTCTGTGACTGCTATGTTTGGAATTTTCATGTGAAAGCCAACATTGAAAGTACTGCTTAAATGGAGACACTGTGCTAACTCAACTTGCTGGGGCAGCATTAGAGGGTTTAAAAGTCTTACCCCATTTTGTATTCTTATCCTTCCTTTTATGCAGTATGACAACTGCATGTCTTAACCAGAGGGAAAAAACAAACAAAACCCCATTTGTGATGGCTGGATCTAATTGAGGCCCATATTCCCATTGGGGCTCCTGACAGTGGCAGCCCACAGGGAGTGCACACAAGAGGAAGAGCAAAGTATGGAGGGCTGAGGGGTGGGGGCAGGCAGGGGGCAAATCACTTTTCTTCACTGTGCTCATGTCCTCGTCACTAAGAGGACAGAAATAACTTCTGTTAAATTTACCTCATGGGGGTTGAGTGAGTTCGTCAAGTTGTTCAATCTTCCCTGTCCTCTCATTTTTTCAGTATAACCAAAGGAAAAGAGAACACATTCTAAATTTGGCAGCACACAGAAAGGAATATATATCACCAGTTGGTAACAAAATGTAGCTTAAATTCTTCTCAGTTTAACCTTTTTTAGCTGAAATTGTTAAAATTAGTGATGTCTGAAAGCAGGGTAAGAAAAAGGAGACAGTAAAGGCCTGCAGTGAAACCAGTAGACATGATAATAAAGGGACTCTAACTGCCAAAGTATTTGTATTTCTTCTGTGAAACAACAACAGTGTAAATAACAGGATAAAGGCATATTAAGTCAGTCTGGAAACAAGGAAGATTATTGTACAATGGTACCAGAGACAGAAGTCAAAAGGAAAGAATCTCGATCTGCTCCCTAAAAGAATGAGAGGATCCAGATTAGCAGAGAGGAATAAAAAGTTCTAGCAAAGCTAAACCCACCTGCCATTGCCCTTGGGAAACATTGAAAATTCTTTCTGTAAAATCTGGCATGTTTTGAAAATAGTTACTAGGTGACCGGCAAGCCCTAGACCAAGGACTTTCCCAGTTTTGGTTCTGAAGTTCTGTGCCCCAGTAGATTCTAGGAATGCTAAACCACTTGCCATTGCCCTTGGAAAACATTGAAAATTCTTTCTGCAAAATCTGGCATGTTTTGAAAATAGTTACTATGTGACTGGCAAGCCCTGGTACCAAGGACTTTCCCAGTTTTGGTTCTGAAGTTCTGCACCCCAGTAGACTTAGATGGCTGCAGTCAGACCCTCAACGTGTCATAAAGGGTTTGACTGTGGGGAACGCAGATTCAGGCTGTATAAGTTCGTTCACTTTCTGGGGTTGTGTCTCTTATGAAGAGTTTTGCCACGTTGCACCAAGAAATAGCCACAGAACTGAGAAGGGGTTGAGTCATTCCTCAGAACCTACTACCACCTCCCCAGTGTCTACAGTATGCCAGAATGCTGAGGGCACATTGTAGGAATTTATTCTTACAAGTCTCTATTCTGGAGAAAACAGTAAACATTAGTAAACAAGACAGAAATGAGGTTTTAAGAGTAGATAAAATCATGCAAAAATGTATTTGGTATGTACTGAACTTAACTTTGTAGAGTGAACAGGTTTAAGATAAGATAAAGATAATACCATTCATTACTTCCATGAATTGAAATAGGAGAGGGGAATCTTAAACACAGGAACACTTCACCTACTCATGATAAATCAAAGGCATGAAACCAACTGTTAAAGCTTTGCACTGTTTCAATGCAGTGGCAAATGTGTGTGTGTGTGTGTGTGTGTGCGCGCGCGCGCGCGCATGTCTATTAGCTTAGATTGGACTGTAGAATTATTTACATGGTTAATAAAGTATATGAATGACACAATTTGCGTTGATTTCCATGATTTCCAATCACTACTGAATATTGGTAATCAAATATTGGTAAATAAAATTCCTGATTCGGTACAACTTTTTATGCTTTATCTAGGCTTTGATTCTGAACAACAATAAGCTAACAAAGATTCACCCAAAAGCCTTTCTAACCACAAAGAAGTTGCGAAGGCTATATTTGTCCCACAATCAACTAAGTGAAATACCGCTTAATCTTCCCAAATCATTAGCAGAACTCAGAATTCATGACAATAAAGTTAAGAAAATACAAAAGGCAACATTCAAAGGAATGAATGCTTTACATGTTCTAGGTAAGTTTTTGCAAATAAATGGGACATTTTGAAATTATATGCAATATGCAGATATAGAGATCTTTATCATCATTAACAAATTTAGGATTGATAATTTCTAAAATTAATTTTTTGAATCTAATAAGCTTTACCTAGATAAGCCATTCAAAAATAAAGTATCAAACAAAATTTATAGCACTTAAAGAAATACACCTTTTGTACATAAATACACATGCACTCTCAAGAATTCCCTAATGTGGTTTCCATTTTCTGATTGTACCTTAAGTGGTGAATATTTGTTATTCTCATTTAATTTAAAGATATCATTTTTAATGTAAAAACTACTTAAATATAACCTATAAAATTAATTCAGATATTATTTAGAATGTACAGCTGACTTTTCATTATTTCTTTAAGATTATTGAACTATGGCATTTTTACTATATACTTTAAATTTTACACAGTATTTTACTTCTAACACCCCTGGTATGACCATGCCATCTTCCCCCACAATATCTATTCAAAATTCCTAACCAATATTCTCATTCATTTATTCATTTAATTCAACCAAGTGCCAGACACTTACCAAATAGTTTCACTATCTGGTACTTCCTCAGTTATATTTCTGTTAACAAATAATTTTTAATTGACTTGCAATTTAAAAAGTTTAGGTGACAAATAAATGTACACTGAAAAACACAAAGGTTTTGAATTATATGAATGATGGTCTTTCTTCCTAATGTAGTATTTCTGTAACAAAATTTTGATCATGCTCATGGTTGGAAAAGAATAAGTAAGTTATTGATTTAGTAATTCAAAGCAAAAGAGTAAAGCTGTTATATACTCCAGCCTATGTAATACAAAGCATTCTCTCATCTGAGACTAACAGAAAGGAGAGTAGATAGACACAGAAACAGATACACTGAGCAAAGAAGAGTCTGAACAATAATGCTCACACTTCTAGGGACATGTATCTCTGTATTCTGAGTTTCCTTCAATATACAACATATGTGTACTAAATTATATAATTCCACCCCTAACAGAAATGAGTGCAAACCCTCTGGATAACAATGGGATTGAACCAGGGGCATTTGAAGGGGTAACAGTGTTCCATATCAGAATTGCAGAAGCAAAACTGACCTCAATTCCAAAAGGTTTGTATTTGTATAGTATTTTTTAAATTGTCATCTTAAAATGACTATTAAATGTAATGCTATAAACACTGTCAAAACCACAAAATTCTTTTTTACCGGTATATCTGGTCAGTATAGTATGAAATTTAGTATTTTCTCATGTACACAAAAAGAGGTTTTTTTTCTCCTTTTTTTGATAGTTTGAAACCAGAATCTTTATTCCCAGGGAGAATAAAACTTAAGAAGCAATGAACTTTTTATTTTCTCTTTCCTGACATTTACTTGTCTATACCTGTCATTCTGTGAAGTGTCTCAGAGAGGTGAGAATTCTGTAGAGAAGAAAGCAGAGGGAAATGCACAGGGTCAGAGACCTTTCTCCAGGCTTGCAGCAGTAGTTCAGGGTGGGAATTGTGAGGAGAGACTGGCAGGTGCTGGCAGTGGCAGGGGTGGGGGTGGGTGTATACTCTGGGCAAGGAACTCTACACCTCATTTTTTTTTACAGCCGAGTTGTGTACATTAACAGGCTAATGCACAGAAAGGTCTGAAGACAATGTTGGGCACATTCTAAACACTCTTACAAGACATAACCAGTACCAGAATGACCACCACGCTCTATCACATGACCTGAAGCTGGTACCTCAAAGTAAAATGTTTCTTAAGTTTGCCACAGGACCAATTTTCTAAATCATTACTTACAAAATCCCAGACTAATGACTAACTAGATAGCATTTACCTTTCTCCAAGCCCATGCTTAAAGTCTCACCTTCTTCCCCCTTGACAAAGTCTCTCTCCTATGCTAATACCTGGATCAGAAATAACCCCTATGATTAATAACATACTTTCCTTTCAAACAGCCCTGTCTTTCAGTATCCACAGTAAAATCAGCAATAATCTTTTTTTCTTCTATTTTATCATTAACTCCTTTTCTATATTACTCAGTAGATCCAGATTAACAAAACAAACATAAGCTGATAAAAAATCAAGCAAGGCTACTATTACTGATCTTTCATTTCATCTAAAGTGAAAAGACAATTTCATTTAGTATAGGAAAAATCAGTTTAGTTCAGAACTTACACAATTAAAAACAACCTTAATTTAGTTTTCAAGGAGCTGGCTGTTTTTCCACAAGAAAGCTGAAATATTATATTTACCGTCTAATCTTTAGAACAACAACAAAAACACATACTCTACCTAACAAGTTAAATAAAATAACTTTTATAAGCTGGAAGCTGACGCAGACGGGAAGAGGATGTACTAGAGGAGAAGAGCGGGGCACCACCCCAGAGCTGTGGCTCCCAGGTCTTGCAGTTATCATCACTCTTTATATTTATATTAGCAGTTTTCTTTACTACAAAACATGCTGAGAGTAATTCTCAAGTTTCAAAGTGTATCTTTAAATGAAGTTTTAACTCCTTATGAAGTTCTCGAGATTTTTCCAAAGTCTAAAGGAAGATTTTATATATTTAGAAATTTAAATTTCAAATCTCTAAATTTACATAACTACTTCTTTAAGGTCCTTAATAAGTGAGAGTCTCTCAGTCGTGTCCAACTCTTTGCAACCCCATAGACTATACAGTCTATGGAATTCTCCAGGCCAGAATCCTGGATTTGGTAGCCTTTCCCTTCTCCAGGGGATCTTCCCAATCCAGGGATCGAACCCAGGTCTCCTGCACTGCAGGCAGATTCTTTACCAGCTGAGCCACAAGGGAAGCTTATGACACTAAAATCCTTACGACATTCAAAAGACAGTTTTTTGTTTCTATGCCTTATTTGCTCAAATGTTAAGGTTGACTGCCTAAATGTTATAATTCAATCATCACTACCCATTGCAACAGGGTGAATTAGGCAGAGGTCCAGAGGATTCTTAACTAGACTGGACAACGTAAGATGAACGAAAAGCGGTTTTCCTTGTCTCCAGTGGTTAAGATTTCACCTTCCAATGCAAGGGGTGAAGGTTCAGTCCCTGGTCGGGGAGCTAAGATGCCTCATGCCTTGTAGCCAAAAAACCAAAACATAAAACAGAAGTAATGTTAACTATAAAGACTTTAAAATAAAAATGGCCATACCAAAAAAAAAAAAAAGAAGTAGACTGAAAACTGTTTTTCCTTCATATTCAATTGGAAAATTTTGTTACATAATGGAATTGTGTGGAGTGGAACAGAGACCTGTTTGACTATAGAGTAGATACAGAAATATCCTACGTTGGTGCAAAAGTAATTGTGCTTTCATATTGCTAATCTTAAATCATTATAACTAGGGTCAAACACATCTTTATTAATCAAAATAGGAACCATTACAATCTACACATTTTTTGCCAACAAAAAATAAGTTTGTTTACGGCTGTAGTATAAAAATCCATTCTTTAGGATTCGACGAACTCTTGGAAAGCATTTTCTGTATCCTGCTGGTTGTGGAAGCATTTTCCCTGCAAAAAGCTGTCGAGATGCTTGAAGAATTGGTAGTCGATTGACAAGAGGTCAGGTAAATATGGAAGATGAGGCAAAACTTTGGAGCCCAGTTTGATCAATTTTGAAGTGATGGTTGTGCAGCATGCAGTTGGGCATTGTCATGGAGAAGAATTTGGTCCATTCTATTGCCCAAGGCCAGCTGCAGGTGTTGCCGTTTCTATGCATCTCATCAATTTGCTGAGCATACTTCTCAGATATAATGGTTTTGCAGAAAACTACAGTGAATCAGACTGGCAGCAGACCACCAAATAGTGACCATGACATTTTTCTGGTGTAAGTTTGGATTTGGGAAGAGCTTTGGAGCTTCTTCTCAGTTCAGCCACTGAGGTGGTTGTTGCTGGTTGTTATATAAAATCCATTTTTCATCACATGTCACGATCTAATCAAGAAATGACTCATCGTTTTTGCACAGAATAAGAGAAGACAACACTTCAAAACAATAATTTTTTTGATTTTCGGTCAGTTCATGAGGCACCCACTTACTAAGCTTTTTCACATTTCCAATTTGCTTCAAATGCCGAATGATCACAGAATGGTCAATGCTGAGTTCTTTGGCAACTTCTCTTTTAGTTTTAAGAGGATCAGTTTCAAGGATTGCTCTCAATTGGTCACTGTAACTTCTGATGGCCAGCCACTACACTTTTCATTTTCAAGGCTCTTGTCTTCTTTGCAAAACTTCTTGAACCACCACTGCACTTTACTTTTGTTAGCAGTTCCTCGGCCAAATGAGTTGTGATGTTGAGTTGTCTACACTGCTTTATAACCTACTTTGAACTCAAATAAGAAAATTGCTTGAATTTGCTTTCTAACATTATTTCCATACTATAAAATAAATATAAAATAAACACGTAATGTCATTAACAAAAAACCATGAAGCAGTTTTATGTTTTTTATATGTGAGTATAGTCATTCCTTAAATATGAGTAACCTCAACTGATCAGAATTCAAGAAATTAGGATGCTCTCAGTTTAGAATTATTTTCCTGCTCTCTAATTTATTTATTTTTAAAAATAAAAGTACATTATAAAATCAATATAAATTCAGCCATGATGAATATTGCTATTCATAAGGATTTGAAAATTATCTTTAACAGTCTTAATACTAATAAAGTAAGGAAATGTTTTAGCAAGAATTGAAAAAAAGAATGCATTTCCTAGCTAGGCAACAAGAAATTCTGATTGAAAACTAATACATTATGTGTAGGATTAATGAAATGAGGTCTGACTGAATCACTGGTTAGTCTCTTTCATTCCAGCTTCAGTTAAATGGAGAAAGCTAGGGTCAGAACTGCAGGGATCCAAACATATCAGAGGAAAAATATTCTTGTGTTTATGCTGTTCAGTCTCTAAGTCTTGTCCGACTCTTTGCAACCCCTGGACTGCAGTACACCAGGCTTCCTTTGCCTTCACTATCACCCAGAGTTTGCGCAAACTCATGTCCATTGAGTCGGTGATGCCATCCAACCATCTTAACCTCTGTTGTCCCCTTCTGCTGCCCTGTCTTTCCCAGCATCAGGGTCTTTTCCAATGAATCTTCTCTTCAAATCAGGTGGCCCAAGTATTAGAGTTTCAGCTTCAGCATCAGTCCTTTCAATGAATATTCAGAGTTGATTTCCTTTAGGATTGACTGGTTTGATCTTCTTGCTGTCCTAAGGCACTCTCAAGAGGTTCTCCAGTACCACAATTAAATAGCATCAATCCTTTGGCACTCAGCCTTCTTTATGGTCCAACTTTCACATCTGTACATGACTACTGGAAAAACTATAGCTTTGACTATACGGACCTTTGTTGGCAAAGTGACATCTCTGCTTTTTAATATGCTATCTAGGTCTGTCATAGCTTTTCTTCTAAGGAGCAAGCATCTTTTAATTTTGTGGCTGCAGTAACTGCCCACTATGATTTTGGAGCCCAGGAAAATATGATATTAAAAAAAATTCATTGGGACTTCCCCAGCAGTCCAGTGGTTAAGACTCCACCATCCAATCAATGCAGGACGCACAGGTTTGATCCCTGGTTGGGGAACTAAGGTCCCCAATTACTAGCTGAAGGATGTGGCCGAAAATTAGAAAAAAAATTCACTGGTCACCTCTGGGTATTGTACCAATTCATTACTTTAATGAAATCAAACATTTATGCTGCTTTTTCTATAAAAACTGTATTATAAAGTAACTAAATAATTAATGAAGGAAAATTCTTTAGAGAAGAATCTCACCTAATAAATGCATAATGAATGATGAAATCAGAAAATCACCATTTTCTAATTGTTAATGAAATAATAAGTCTAAGTAGCAGTAATCAATGAATGAGTGTGAAGACTATCAGATGAAAGAATAATTTACTGAATCTAATCTGATCTCTAGATCTAACTACTCAGTTCAGTTCAGTTCAGTCCCTCAGTCGTGCCCGACTCTTTGTGACCTCATGAACTGCAGCACGCCAGGCCTCTCTGTCCATCACCAACTCCCAGAGTCCACCCAAACCCATATCCATTATGTCGGTGATGCCATCCAACCATCTCATCCTATGTCGTCCCCTTCTCCTCCTGCCCTCAATCTTCCCCAGCATCAAGGTCTTTTCAAATGAGTCAGCTCTTCTACCAGGTAATAAGAAATAAAGGGCCTAGATGGAGGCCATTAGCCCAATCTACAAATGAGTATCTCAAACAATTTAATATCTAAAACAATCACTAGAAGGAGAAAGAGGAGGTAGTATGTAACAGAAGAAGAGATTTAAAGAGATACAAGACTCAAATATATTCTGTACACTTTATTTGGATCTTGACCTGAACAAATCAACTGTAAAATAATATAGTAATAATCATATACTTATTAGGGAACTGATTATTAGATGATAGGAAAGAATTATTGCTAATTTCGTTAGACGTGATACAGACATGATGACTATGAAAGGGGAAAAAAAAGATGACCTTATGGGTTAGAGATGTCTAGTCTTTACAAATGAAATGACACTATATATGAAATTTGATTTTAAGTACTCTAGCAAAAAAATAAATTAATAAAAACAAATCGATAACACATAACTACTAAGGTAGATGAAACAAAATTGGAAAAATGGAGATAATTGTTGAAGCCAAGCAACCAGCAAGGTTTCTAGTTTCTATTTTTCTATGTTTGAAATTTTCCATAATAATAATAATTAAAAAAAGCAAATCCCCCAAACTGCCTAAGTCTATAATGTGAAACTTAACGAGAAAATAAATACTCAATAGGGCTTGGTCTTAGCCTGATCTAACATACATATTTCTTTTCTTATCATTAGAACTACCTTCAACTTTACTGGAGCTACATTTAGATTATAATAAAATTTCAGTTGTGGAACTTGAGGATTTTAAACGATACAAAGATCTGCAAAGGTAAACATTTCTCAAATCCTATCTAACCTGTAGGTGGTAGTCCATATGATGACAATATTAATGAAACTTGTTAGAGAATGTATAGAGAGGGACACAATCAAAATTAAGGGAAAACTAGAATGGATTGCTATCATTCTGTCTCAGAAATGAAAGAGGGAATGAGTAAAAGGACACTTTCCAAATGTTCCTTTTGTTGCAAACAGGTTAGAAAATTTCCTGACAGTAGAGGAGAGGGCTATTACATCCTGAAATAGGTTATTAAAAGAAAGCATGGAATACCTTTCTCTGAACATACATACAAATATTTCTAACTTAGTTGTGTTTTCAGCTAATTGAATCATATCATCTGCTCAAGAACTGATGCATTTTATATCAATTTTAGGCTGGGTCTAGGAAACAACAGGATCACAGATATTGAAAACGGAAGTCTTGCTAACATACCACGTGTGAGAGAAATACACCTAGAAAACAACAAACTAAAAAAAGTGCCTTCAGGATTACAAGAGTTGAAATACCTCCAGGTAAAACATTCTACTTGTGTTTTGTAGATATTAATACTTTCCTTTGTTTTTATGAAATATATTAGTATCTGAAGCAAAGCAGCAAGTAGCTTCACACCCTAATGATCCTCCTAACACCCTAATGACCCTCCTAATTCACAGCCTAATGACCCTCCAGATTATGCAACATGTTTTATGCAGCAAGAGTGTTAGAAGGCCAGTTTCTATTAAGGTATAAGCTAAAACACTCAGGAACCCATTTCTAACCCTCAGTTTCTTCTGCTGAAACTGTCAAGGTCATTGTGGTTAAGGTGCTGACAGCTAATTTCAGGTTTCTGAGGTGGCAATAACTATGTAAAGGCAGGACTGGTCAGGAGGCAATGAAGTAGGATTATATAACCTTTCATTTCTGTACACATTTTATGAAGGAAGAGCATGTGGATAAAGTCCTAGGTGTTTTCACTATCAATATGGTGCCAGACTAAAAGTGTGCATGCTTTTCAAAAAACTCAGGCCAGAATATATAATCAAAAGTCAGTGTTTGGAACATTAAGGGCTCACATTTCTTATTCTTAATTATTAGAAAAACTTTCCCTTCTAATCTGGCAACTCTTGACTAGCCAGAAGGGGCCACAGAATTGTTGGAGAATCTGATAAAGCTTTAGATACTCCCAAGAAAAAATATGAAGAAAATCTTTTCACATAATTTTAGGAATTTCACAGATCTTCCCGATTTTCATCTATGGACCTCAAATTAAGCATCTCTACTTAATCTGAATCACCTTTAGTCCATTTTTTTCATGTGCTTTCCTTGATATATTATACAAAGTCCTCATCATCCAAGGAAAAACACATTGAGAACAAAATGGGTCTTGAGCCACTTGCTTCTATATTTCTTTCTAATTTTTCTTTTAAGTTTTGTTCACTACACAAAAAGAACCCTTTGGCCTAGAAGCAATCAAAATGCATGTGACATTGGCAGGTGCTAATCTGCCAATTAAGATTACAGCTTCTGCTTTGATTTTTTTCAAATGTTGTGTATAACCTTTTTTTTAAAAAAAAAAAAAAACAGTGGGCACAAGCGGGGTCTTTCCTCCCTTAAGCTGTCCAGTCTTTCAGTACTTTACTCCACAACACTGATCCTAGATTCTGAGCATCTTAAATCTATCCATACTATTGCTAGCATTAAAAAAATTAAACAGAATTATAACACAAACATAGTCATAAGGATACATTCAACAAACGTTCACAAACCAAACACACCCATGTCCAGCAATGTTTTCCATTCCCAATGAGGTCAATGCTGTGGTAAACTACATCTTGCACTGCTGCTGAGCTGCTAGGAAACCATATAATGCATCTGCCATGAGGCCCCCAAGATTAATAGAGGGCAGCAGTGACTCAAACACAAAACTTAAGAGGTTTTAGCAATGTCTACAGTTCTCAGGACTGGCTCAGATCAATCTCACCAAAGCAAAATGCAGAGGTAACAAAAGCTAGAACTGGTATCCTAGCCTGCCAGCAAAAGGCTCTTTCTTTATAATATGCCGAAACTTTGTTAGTTAAGTAGATTGCTTTTACTTCCTAGAAATCTCAGTTGTCAAAAGAGTCCAAAGAAGGAATTTATAGGGCTATTAAAGGGAATGAATGGAAGGTCTTATATTTTCCATTTTTTTTCTGAGTAATAATTTAATAAGACATATACACAGCCTATAAAATTGTATTTTGTCCATTGGTGCAAATAAAGACTCAACTATTGATGCTATATTACAGATATGTATTTAAGATGTCAACAGACATATTTTTCTATAAAACAAAAAAGTAGCTCTATCTACACTTCTCTCCTTTGAACACAGAAAATGCTAGCTAAAAATTCTTCACATTCATTTTGTAAAACTAATTCTTAGAGCATTAAATTTCATTCTTCCACTCATTTCTAATACTTTAAAAACACATTATTGCATATGGTACTGAAACAACCCTACACACACACACATCCATATATAAAAGTTGGGTATTACTATGCATAAAAGCAAAAATCTATTCCCATGTGGTAAGTCTCCTGACTTACTGTATGACAAACAACTTTCATCTATGTGTGTGTGTGAGTGTGTGTGTATGTAGAGAGAGAAAGAGAGAGACAGGGACAGGAGAGTGGCATGTGCTGACCAGGCTGACCTGGGCTTTGGCATAAGTACTACACCACACTTCATATATACAGCAATTTCTATAAAATACAGGAGCTTGAGTCTTTATAATAAATATTTAACAGGCATAAATGAGCACATATATTTTAAGCAAAATATGTCCATGAACAAATGCTGACTACAAATAGAATATCTTCTTTTTCACATTTATCAAGAATTTTTAATCCATTCTTTCCCCCATTACAACAGATAATCTTTCTTCATTCTAATTCAATTACAAAAGTGGGAGTGAATGATTTCTGCCCAACAGTGCCAAAGATGAAGAAATCTTTATACAGTGCAATAAGTTTATCCAACAACCCGGTAAAGTATTGGGAGGTACAACCTGCAACATTTCGTTGTGTTTTGAGCAGAATGAGTGTTCAGCTTGGGAACTTCAGAAAGTGATAATTAGTAATTAGCAATATACATTTAATATAAAATTCAAAAATTGTTACATTTGGAATACTTGAACTCTATTAATAATGGTGGTACTATGCATCAATGCAAAAATCTATTCCTATGTGCTTAAGTCCACTGACTTATTGTATGACAATAAATTTCAACAGAATTTTGCAAAAATATTGATACATCAGGATTAAAGGAAATAGGCATTTATTGCAGTTTCCTTTTACATGTAAATGATTTTGCATAAATTTCATGCTTGAACATTCTTTCTCAGTAACAAAAAATAAAGACATTCAATATTTAATACTTTGTTATCAAGTGCATTTAAAAAAGAACTGTACTGTAAATGGAATGCTTGACTTAGCAAAATTTGTGTTCTTTCATTTGCTATTAGAAAAGGAAAATTGACAAGTACGGTTATACAAAGAATACATTATACTATTCTTATTCTTTCTTTAAAAACTTGGGTATTACTGTAATATTCTAATAATGTTGAAGTATGGTTTGATATAATCTTATTCAAATTCTCACAACTTCAAGACTTACTGTCTTTATGTTTAAAACTTCTTTATAATAAAGTCTTCAGTAAGTGTTTATTACCAACTCAAACAGATGCTATTCATACGGCTGTTTTTCAAGCTGTAGCACATACTTTTCTCTTTAATGATTATTACCTGGTTATAAACTCTCTATAGAAATGCATAGTGAGTGTTTATATAAAATCTCACATTTTTTTAATTATTACAGTTATTATAAGCTTTTAACAGTGTGTCAATTGTTAGGTTATATAACACTGTCACTTCAATGCTAACGAATATTTTCAAGATGTCCCTTTGTAAGACCTTGGTTGGAAGAGACTGGATACTATCAACTCTACACCAAACTGTCTCCTTAAATATGCACAGACTGGATAACTCTGAAGAACACATCTTGTATAACTGAATAGGCAGATCATAAAATAGAAACTAGCTCTGTATACAAATTAACAGTACTTACATATGTATTTTTTGGTGTTCAACATAAATAAAACTAAAAAAAAAATAAGAAAAACATTAAAATATTGGCTTGAAATAAAATATTTGTGCTTTGGTTTTTCTTCCCCCACCCAGAAAAATAAACTATCTTTGATAAAACTCTTATATATGACACTTTTAGTACAGTGTTAATGCTTATTCTTAATAATAGTATTGAAACAACCCAAATCATACCTGAGCTATGGGAGCTAACCACCTTTATAGTAAACCACCTCAAAAACTAGACTTCAAATAATTTTGGGGAGAGCTGTACGTTACAGACACATAAAAAGGGGTGGAGGGTTGGGATATCCAGATCAAGAAAGAGTAATTAGATCTGTTCTTCACAGTGAGGTTTCCCAACTGCTGACACTGTAGGCTAGATCATTCTGGGCGGCATGGGGCCAGGGCGGGACAGAGAAGGGGTGCTATCCTGTCCTTTCCAGAATGTCTGGCAGCTCCTTGGTCTGTATTTACTAGACGCCAGTAGCACTTGTACCACAGTGTGACAATCAACTATTTTTCCAAAACATGCCAATGTGCCAGGGGGAAAGGGTGGAGCCAAACTGTAGCTGGTTGAGAACCACTGATTTATAGAAAATTTACTTAATTTCTAAATTCTGGCACAAGTTTGCAAACCTGAAATAAAATAGTTATTTTTGTTTGGTAAAACAGTCAATCCTAAAGGAAATCAGTCCTGAATATTCATTGGAAGGACTGATGCTGAAGCTGAAACTCCAGTACTTTGGCCACCAGATGCAAAGACCTGACTCATTGGAAAAGACCCTGATACTGGGAAAGATTGAAGACAGGAGGAGAAGGGGATGACAAAGGATCAGATGGTTGGATGGCATCACTGACTCGATGAACATGAGTTTGAGCAAGCTCTGAGAGTTGGTGATGGACAGGGAAGCCTGGCATGCTGCAGTCCATGGGGTTGCAAAGTCAGACACGACTGAGTGACTGAATTGAACTGAAAACTGCAAGGGCAAGATCAAAGTGTGATTAAAATAATACCACCAGTAGTGATATAAAAGAAAGAGCCCAGGGATAAAGAGGTCTGAGTTGAGAATATATACCCAGAAATCCAGTTCCATTTATAGCCTTGAGCTAATCACCATCTCTTTGAACCTGTCTTCTCATCTAAAAAGGGTAGGGATGACACTACTGATCTGATAGGTTGCTGTAAGAACTGAATGAAAAAAGTGTATGAAAAATGCTCTGTAAACCATAAAGATTCATGAAATATGCTTAACTATTATACTGGACAATAATTTACTGACAAGAAAAATGAAAGATTATGAGGTCTAAAAGCAAAAAAAAATTCATAACAGGGCTTCCCTGGTAATCCAATGATTAAGAATTAGCTTTGCAATGTGGTGGTCACTGGTTTCAATCCCTGGTTGGGGAAGATCCCACATACTGTGGAGCAACTCAGTCCATGCGCCTCAATTACTGGGCCAGCACTCTAGAGTCCATGCACCTGGAGCCTGCGCTCTGCGACAAGAGAAGCCACAGCAATGAGAAGCCTGCACACTGCAACAAAGAGTAGGCTGTTCACTGCAACTGGAGAAAGCCTGCATGCAACGAAGACCCAACAGAGCCAAGAAATAAATAAAGCTTTTAAGAAGGATATATAACAATGACAATCATCTTAAAATTAAAATGTTCTAAAGTTCTAATAGTTTTAACAAATAAAATTCATTTTCTACAATATATCATAAAAATAAGATGTGACATCATGCCACTTATGAGAACATAAGTAGAAATTCACTGAAATTGTAATAATCCAGCTTTGGGAATTAATAATTAAATGTATAAGTTAGTGCTAAGGTTAGAATCATCTAAACAAATAAATTAGTCTATGATCGGAACATGTTTGTTCAGTCACTCAGTTGTGTCTGATTCTTTGGGACCCCATAGACTGTAGTTCACCAGGCTCCTCTGTCCATGCTATTATTCTGGCAAGAATACCGGATCAGGTTGTCATTTCCTCCTCCAGGGGATCTTCCCAACACAGGGATCAAACCCATGTCTCCTGCGGCTTCTGCATTGGCAGGAGGACTCTTTACCACTTAGCCACCTGGGAAGCCCTATGATCTGAATAGAAAAGCTTAAAAGAAAGAAGCTTTTCTTTTTAAAAAGGAAACACAGCAAAAATTTCTAACTACTGGAAATGATTCCTGAAACCACTAAAATTAATTTCCTGTAGTTAATGTCTGTGTTTTTCATCCCACAGGTGTTAATCATTTTTGGTTGTTAGTTTGCAAAAAGCAAATCAGTAATAAAAGCATAACCACCCAAAACTGTATTAAGTTTTCTTAATCATATTTTATGGTAAATACAAAATATTACCCACTAAAAATCTGTTAAAGTTTGGAAGCAAATGAATTACTGCAACTTACTGAGTTTACTAAGGGCTTCCAGGCAGAAAAAAAATCTCAGAGGCTATCTACCTTTATTTCCTTCCAAATACTACAGTAAAAAATATCACAGAATTCACAAAACAAATGTAATACTTTTAGAAAATCACCTGAAGTTGCTAAAAGCTTTTTTTTTTAATCAATTTTGTTTCTCCTTAAACTACAGCATTATTTTTCTTTCCTTTCTAATTCCATTTTTTGGTAAAAGAATTGTCTTATCTTGGCGGTGTGTAAAGAACATTTTCAGATATTCTTCCAAATGCCTTACTTGCATTTATTCATTTAATCCTCACAACAGCCCTATGAGGCAGGTACCTTTACCTATCTAGGATTTGATCCCAGCAGTCTAGCTCAAAGCTTCTAACCATGATAACACACTAATGTTTTAGTTAGTGAGATCAAGCGTATAAAATAGTGGACAGTGCTTCCTCCTGGAGATTCTACGCTTATTGGCTCCCACACACCACGCCTTTCAGGTTGCTCTTTAATGGCTAGTGTTCCTCCTCAATACTATTTTGGCCTCTTCACTTTGCTCCTGATAAACTGATGCATTTCTAAACATTAGCCATAATGTTTCAGGTGAGGCCTCTGAAATCCACCTCTCAAAAGAGGATTTTGCTGGGGAGTAACAAACTCTCAAAATCCAAACAGTTGGAGATATAAAATTCAATAAAAATCAACATCAAAAACAATTTCTTTCAAACCTACACAGACTCTCCTGAGCTCTTCTTTCCCCCAATCTTTCTAGTTTTAAACTTCAGCAAGTGCCATTCCTGCTCTACCTCCCATGTTACTTGCATCCATTCCTTCCTTTTTATTCTCATTCACCATACCACAAATCATTTTATTTTCTATTTGGAGTATCAAAATAAGTTCCTGGCCTCATTTTGCCAATTCAACTCTATCATGACTAACCAAACAGATTTACGTGCTATCTGGATTATGTCAGTCCTTTATCAAAAGACTATAACAGTTCCCATTGATTATAAAATTACAAAAAATGCTTAATTCACCTTTCAAGATTATCTATGATTTTTGAGGTTTTTATTTCCTGTTTACATCTTTTTATACTCCAGTTGAAAACTATTTGCTATTTCTCAAATATGCTCTGTATTTTCTGGCTTCTGGGACTTTATTAATACCACATGATGTGCATCTGTCAAAATCTTTTCCAACTTCAACTGTCTGTGTCAAAGTTCACCCTTCTCAGTTCATCTTCCTGATTCTCCCACAAACAGATGTGATTTCTCACATCCCATCTCCAGAACCTTCCCAGTATTTTAATATGCTTATCTTTTGCACTTATCATAATCTTAACTTATTGTGGCTATTTAAATATGGGCTTTTTCCCTTCATATTCTCTACAGAATTGAAAATATCTTGATTGTAAGCACTGTATTCTTTTTTAAGATTTTTTTTTTATATGGACCATTTTTAAAGTCTTTATTGAATTTGTTACAATACTGCTTCTGTTTAATGTCCTGGCTTTTTGGCCAAGAGGCACATGGGATCTTAGTTCCCCAACCAGGGATCGAACCAGCAACTCCTGAGTTGGAAGGCAAACTCTTAACCATTGGACTGTCAAGGAAGGCCCAGTATTATGTTTTAGTTAGGTTTGCATCCCTTTTCTCTCTCCCACCAAAGGGTAGCACACTTCGTTACCTCAAAACATACTTCTGGAATCAACAAAGGGTGTGTATTGAACGGAAATAAAAAGCCTTTATCCTCACTCTAACAAAGCAATGTGTTTTTATCCTACATGTCTTTCTTTTCATCCTAAATGCACCCCCTCTCACCTGAGCTCTCTCACAGATGTATACTTACCTGATGCAGATGTACTGTGTGTCCCACACTACTCTAAAATAGGGGCAGATGGCATTTTCTCCCAATGCATTCAGTGTTATCAAAAGGATTCATCATAATGTCTATCACAGGCTCTGGAGAACTCTAAATGAAACAGATCCTCCCACCCAGTTAGCTCTGAACAGTGCTGTAACAAGGTAAGCAGTAACATCTCTCCCTTGGTAAAATAATAATATGATAATAAAGACAACTGCTTGAAAATGAGCCCTTCCATAGTCAGGGGAATCCCACCCCTCTAAGTCATCACAGAGCACCAGGCTGAGCTCCCTGTGTTATGCAGCAACTTCCCACTAGCTGTGTATTTTACATATGGTAATGCATATATTTCAATGCTACTCTCTCAGTTCGTCCCACCCTCTCCTTCCCTTGCTCTGTCCACAAGTCTGTTCTCTACACCTGTGTCTTTATTCCTGCTCTGCAAATAGTTTCACAGTATCATTTTCCTAGATTCCATATATATGCATTAATATGTGATATTTGTCTTTCTCTTTCTGACTTACTTCACTCTGTATAACAGGCTTCGGGTTCATTCACCTCAGTTCAACTAACTCAAATTCATCCCTTTTTATGGCTGAGCAATATTCTATTGTATATATATATATGTACCACAACTTCTTTATCCATTCATCTGTTGATGGACATCTAGGTTGCCTTCATTTCCTAGCTATTGTATTAGGTTGGTGCAAAAGTAATTGTGGCATTATATTGTTGAATTTTGCTGCTTTATATTGGAATACATTCTTAAGTAAATGTGGTTATGTTATGCATCATTTTAATGTGCATTTCTTACTTTAAGTTTGTTTGCTAATTACTTACTACTTGCTTTATATTTATATTACACATAATATAAATTCAATGTATATGTATTTTAGACTAGGGAAATGATGTCACACAAAAAGCAAATTCAAGTGATTTGCTTATTCCATTCAAAATGGGTCATAAAGCAGCAGAGATAACTTGCAACATCAACACATTTGGCCGAGGAACTGCTAATGAACGTACAGTGCAGTGGGGTTTCAAGAAGTTTTGCAAAGGAGACGAGAGTCTTGAAGGTGAGGAGCACAGTGGCTGGCATCAGCAGCTGACAACGACCAATTGAGAGCAATCACCAAAGCTTATCTTCTTACAACAACATGAGAAGTTGCTGAAGAACTCAATGTCAACCACTCTACAGCCTGCACTTGAAGCAAATTGGAAAGGTGAAAAAACTCAGTAAGTGTTGCCTCATGAGCTGACTGAAAAAAAAAAAAAAAAAGGCTGTTTTGAAGTGTTGGCTTCTCTTATTCTGTGCAACAATGAACCATTTCTCAACTGGATTGTGACATTTGAGGAAAAGTGGATTTTATACGACAACCAGTGGTGACCAGTTCAGTGGCAGAACTGAGAAGTTCCAAAGCACTTCTCAAAGTCAAACCAGCGCCAGAAAAAGATCATGGTCAAAGTCTGGTGATCTGCTGTCAGAGTGGTCCATTATAGCTTTCTGAATCCTGGCAAAACCATATATATGAGAAATATGCTCAGCAAATCAATGAGATATACAGAAAACTGCAACGCTTGCAGCCCGCACGGGTCAACAGAATGGGCTCAATTCTCCATGACAACGCTCGACCACACATCACACAATCAATACTTTGGTTGATTGAACTGGGCTAAGGAGTTTTGCCTCGTCCTCCATATTCACCTGACCTCTCGTCAACCGACTACTACTTCTTCAAGCCTCTCAAACACTTTTTGCAAGGAAAATGCTTCCACAACCAGCAGCATATAGAAAATGCTTTCCAAAAGTTCAGCGAATCCTAATGCATAGATTTTTACACTACATGAAAACTATTTATCATTGGCAAAAATGTGTAGATTGTTCAGTTCAGTCGCTCAGTCGTGTCTTGACTCTTTGCGACCCCATGAATCACAGCACGTCAGGCCTCCCTGTCCATCACCAACTCCTGGAGTTCACTCAGACTCACGTCTATAGAGTCAGTGATGCCATCCAGCCGTCTCATCCTCTGTCGTCCCCTTCTCCTCCTGCCCCAAATCCCTCCCAGCATCAGAGTCTTTTCCAATGAGTCAACTCTTCGCATGAGGTGGCCAAAGTACTGGAGTTTCAGCTTTAGCATCAGTCCTTCCAAAGCAATGCCAGGGCTGATCTCCTTTAGAATGGACTGGTTGCATCTCCTTGCAGTTCAAGGGACTCTCAAGAGTCTTCTCCGACACCACAGTTCAAAAGCATCAATTCTTCGGTGCTCAGCTTTCTTCACAGTCCAACTCTCACATCCATAAATGACCACAGGAAAAACCATAGCCTTGACTAGACGGACCTTTGTTGGCAAAGTAATGTCTCTGCTTTTCAATATGCTATCTAGGTTGGTCATAACTTTGCTTCCAAGGAGTAAGCATCTTTTAATTTCATGGCTGCAGTCACCATCTGCAATGATTTTGGAGCCCAAAAAGATAAAATTTGACACTGTCTCCACTGTTTCCCCATCTATTTCCCATGAAGTGATGGGACCAGATGCCATGATCTTAGTTTTCTGAATGTTAAGCTTTAAGACAACTTTTTCACTCTCCTCTTTCACTTTCATCAAGAGGCCTTTTAGTTCCTCTTCACTTTCTGCCATAAGGGTTAGATTGTAATGGTTCCTATTTTGATTAATAAAGATGTGTCTGAGCCCTATAATGATTTAAAATTAATAATATGAAACAGCAGTTACTTTTTCACCAACCTAATAAATAGTGCTGCAATGAACATTGGGATAAGTGTGACTTTGAATTATGGTTTGGAGATTTTTTTTTAAATAAGGAAAATTTATAATGGAAGCAAAAGCAGAAAAACACTAAAATGAACTTTCATGTACTTCTGACTCAATTTTTAAAAGGACCAACTTACGTGTGTGTAAGGATGTTCAGTTATGTCTAACTCTTTATGACCCCATGCATGGTAGACCGCCAGGTTCCTCTGTCCGGGGGATTTTCCAGGCAAGAATACTGGAGTGGGCTACCATTTCCTTCTCCAGGGGCTCTTCCTGACCCAGGGATTGAACCCACATCTCCTGCAGCTCCTACACTGGCAGGTGGATTCTTTACAACTGAGCAATCTGGGGATTCTTATAGCCAACTATATTCATTTACACTCTCATCATTATTACTATTTTTAATAATAGCATTATTTGAGGTATAATTCACATATCATACAATTCGCCATTTAAAGCATACAGTTCAAAAAACAGCATATAGCTCAAAGATTTTTAACATATTCAAGGTTAGCAGCCATCACAAAATTAATTTCAGAACATTTTTGTCACTTCAGAAGGAAATCCTGTCCTGATTAAAATCACTCTTCATTTACTCCCAGCCTTCAGTTCAGTTCAGTTCAGTCACTCAGTTGTGTCCGACTCTTTGCGACCCCATGAATCACAACCTGCCAGACCTCCCTGTCCATCACCAAATCCCAGAGTTCACCCAACTCATGTGCATCGAGTCAGTGATGCCACCCAGCCATCTCATCCTCTGTCATCTTCTCCTCCTCCTGCCCCCAATCCCTCACAGCATCAGAGTCTTTTCCAATGAGTCAACTCTTTGCATGAGGTGGCCAAAGTACTGGAGTTTCAGCTTTAACATCATTCCTTCCAAAGAAATCCCAGGGCTGATCTCCTTCAGAATGGACTGGTTGGATGTCCTTGCAGTCCAAGGGACTCTCAAGAGTCTTCTCCAACACCACAGTTCAAAAGCATCAATTCTTCGGTGCTCAGCTTTCTTCACAGTCCGACTCTCACATCCATACATGACCACTGGAAAAACCATAGCCTTGACTAGACGGACCTTTGTTGGCAAAGTAATGTCTCTGGCTTTTCAATATGCTATCTAGGTTGGTCATAACTTTTCTTGAGTAACCCACAAATCCACTGTTTTCATCAATTTGCTTATTCTGGACATTTCATACAGAGAAGGCAATGGCACCCCACTCCAGTACTCTTGCCTGGAAAATCCCATGATTGGAGGAGCCTGGTAGGCTACGGTCCACGGGGTTGCTAAGAGTCGGACACAACTGAGCGACTTCACTTTCACTTTTCACCTTCATGCATTGGAGAAGGAAATGGCAACCCACTCCAGTGTTCTTGCCTGGAGAATCCCAGGGACAGAGTAGCCTGGTGGGCTGCCATCTATGGGGTTGCTCAGAGTCGGACACGACTGAAGTGACTTAGTAGCAGCAGCAATACTCCATTGTATGAATGGACCACTTTAATTCATCCATACATCAGCTGATGGACATTTGTTTTTACCTTTTGGCTATTATAAATATGCTGCTATAAATACGTGCACACAGTTTTTGTGTGAATATGTATCTTCACTTTTCCTGGGTATACACTTAGGAGTAAAACTGATTGGTTAAGTGGCAACTTTATGTTCAATTATTTGAGGACTGTAGATTGTTTTCCAAAGTGGCTGTGCCATTTTAAATTTTCATCAGCAATATATATAGATTCTAATTTTTCCACATCATCACCAATACTGACAGTTGTCCATATATTTTACTTCAGCTACTAGAAAACATGAAGTAGTACCTCACTGTGGTTCTGATGTGCATTTTCCTGATGATCAGTGATGTTAAGCATCTTTTCATGTATTTATTGATCATTTGTTATCTTTGGAGAAACATTTATTTAGATCCTCCAGTCATTTTAAAATTGGTCATTATCATTATTATTGACTTGTATGAGTTTATTAACTATTCTAGACACAGGTTCTTAGTCACATATATGATTTGCAAACTTTTTTCCCCACGTGTGGGTGTTGTTTTTTTCCCCCCACTCTTGTGGTATCTTTTGGTACAGAAAAAAAAAATCTAAATTTTAATGGTACCCAATTCATCTATTTTTCTTCTGTTTCTTATGCTTTCAGGGTCACATCTAAGAAACTGATGCCTACCTAACCCAAGGTCATAATGACTAATTTTTCTTCTGAAATGTAATAGTATTAGCTCTGAAACTTAGATCTTTATTCCATTTTCACTAAATTTTTACATGTGACCCAGTTGTCTTAGCACCATTTGTTCAAAGGAGATCAAGATATAAAAGATTTCTATCACTCCAGAAGGTTCTTCCATGCTCCCTTCTAGTTCATACTCCCACTTCATCCAGCATATATTCATTCATTCACTCACTGAACCAAGCAGACATATCCATCCCAGAACTTTGCCACTGGCAATATAACCATCTCCTAAAAATTTCCTTAATAACTGTTAACCTGAGTAAACATTCCAATCCCAAAGAAAGGCAATACCAAAGAACATTCAAACTACTGCACAACTGCACTCATCTCACATGCTAGTAAAGTAATGCTCAAAATTCTCCAAGCCAGGCTGCAACAGTATGCGAACGGTGAACTTCCAGATGTTCAAGCTGGATTTAGAAAAGGCAGAGGAACCAGAGATCAAATTGCCAGCATCTGCTGGATCATTGAAAAAGCAAGAGAGTTCCAGAAAAACATCTACTTTTGCTTGATTGACCATGCCAAAGTCTTTGACTGTGTGGATCACAACAAACTGAAAAATTCTTCAAGAGATGGGAATACCAGACCACTTGACCTGCCTCCTGAGAAATGTGTATGCAGGTCAAGAAGCAACAGTTAGAACTGGACATGGAACAACAGACTGGTTCCAAATTGGGAAAGGAGTACGTCAAGGCTGTATATTGTCACCGTGCTTATTTAACTTCTGTGCAGAGTACATCACGAGAAATGCCAGGCTGGATGAAGCACAAGCTAGAATCAAGATTGCCAGAAGAAATATCAATAACCTCAGATACGCCACCCTTATGGCAGAAGCGAAGAAGAACTAAAGAGCCCCTTGATGAAAGTGAAAGAGAAAAGTGAAAAAGTTGGCTTAAAACTTAACATTCAGAAAACTAAGATCATGGAATCCAGTCCCATCACTTCATGGTAAAAGATGGGGAAACAATGGAAACAGTGACACTTTATTTTTGGAGTTTCAAAATCACTGCAAATGATGACTGCAGCCATGAAATTAAAAGACACTTGCTCCTTGGAAGAAAAGCTATGACCAACCTACATAGCATATTAAAAAACTGAGACATTACTTTGCCAACAAAGGTCCGTCTAGTCAAGGCTATGGTTTTTTCTGTGGTCATGTATGGATGTGAGAGTTGGACTATAAGGAAAGCTGAGTGCTGAAAAACTGATTCTTTTGAACTGTGGTGTTGGAAAAGACTCTTAAGAGTCCCTTGGACTGCAAGGAGATCAAACTAGTCAATCCTAAAGAAAATCAGTCCTGAATATTTATTGGAAAGACTGATGATGAAGCTGAAACGCCAATACTTTGGCCACCTGATGTGAAGAACCGACTCATCGGAAAAGACCTGATGCTGGGAAAGATTGGAGGTGGGAGGAGAAGGAGAAGATTGGAGGTGGGAGGAGAAGGAGAAGATTGGAGGTGGGAGGAGAAGATTGGAGGTGGGAGGAGAAGACTGGAGGCGGGAGGAGAAGGGGACAACAGAGGATGAGATGGCTGGATGGCATCACCAACTCAATGGACATGAGTTTGAGTAGGCTCCAAGAACTGGTGATGGACAGGGAAGCCTGGAGTTTTGCAGTCCATAGGGTGGCAAAGAATCAGACATGACTGAGTGACTGAACTGAACTCAGTAAACATAAGTGATAGTAATTCTGCTCCCTGGATCCACATATCCCATCCTCTTTAACAAACAAAACAAAGCAAAACAAAACATTCTCATTAATTTGGCAAAGGGAAACACATCTTATCACTTTTTCCTGAATCTGAAAATGCTATTGCTTTGTACTTTATTCCCAGTCAGTGAAAATAAAGACAAAACAAAACATTGAATGGATTATATAAACAACAACTTTATTTTTCTGCTTCTCCTGAACTGGCAAGCCGACTTTTTAAAAATTTATTTTTAATTGAAGGATAATGGCTTTACAACATGACTTTTGTTTCTGCTATACATCAGTATGAATTAGCCATAGGTATACACATGTCTCCTCCCTCTTGAACCTCCCTCCCTCCTCCTACCCCTCTAGGTTGTTACAGGAGGCCCAGTTTGAGTTCCCTAAGTCATACAGCAAATGTCCATTGGCTATCTATCTGTTTGGTAGCGCATATGCTTTCATGCCCCTATCTCTATTCGTCGTACCCTCTCCTTCCTCCCCACCCCCAACCCCACGCCCATAAGTCTGTTCTCTATGTCTGCATCTCTGCTCCTGATCTGCAAATAGGTTCATCAGTACCATCACAACTACTTTTTAATTGTATATACTATTTTGGAAATTTGTGTGAGGGTGGAGAGTACTGGATGCCTCTGAGTGCTCCTTTGCACTCTCTGCCATTTGTGGCTAATAGTATACTGGCCTTTAAAATTCTTTTTTTTTGGTAAGAATTTGGTTTATTTTAACCCCCAATTTCTAGTTAAACAGTTTAGGCTCTGGATTTCTCATGCTTTGTGGAAATACATATTTTACATTCCCTGGACTGGGGGGAGGGGGGGAGGTTCAGGATGGGGGGACACATGAACACCCATGGCTGATTCATGTCAATGTATGGCAAAACCCACCACAATACTGTAAAGTAATTAGCCTCCAATTAAAATAAAGAAATTAATTTAAAAGAAAAATAAAATTCTTCTCTTTACTTCCTTATATGATGAAGTTTCTATGGTATCTCCCAGTTTTGTTATTGTATGGTTTATTGATTTGAATTGTATTTTTTATCTCACATGGTTTAGTTAGGTGTTAACTGAGAGAAATACAAACCAACAGTCTAGTTGTCTGAATAGTAAAGATTTACAAAATGTCTTCTTGAAACACAAGCTATCCCTTCAAAAATATTAAGAAAAAAGTTACAACATCATTTGCATATGATTCATATGTACCTGAAAAACCCAGGACAATCAACTGAAAAATGACACAGTCGTGCATATAGGTAGCCATAATAAAAAAAAAAAGAAACCCTAAAAATCAATCAGAAAGACAAATAACATAATAGAAAAATGAGCAAAAAAAAAAAAAATTAACAGGCATATCTCAGAAGAGAAAATCCAAATGGCTGAAAAACATTTGAAAAAATGTTCAACCTGTTTAGTAATAAGGGAAATGGAAATTAAAATCAAAAGTAATACCTTCATATACCAAATAAATTGGGGAGACAGTCAGATAATGTCAAGTGTTAGTGAGATCTAAAACAACTGTTGCCTTTCATTCCCACCACCTCAACTTGCCTATCTGTAAGCTCCCTCCAGCAGTTCTGCCAGTTACACCACCATTCCTTACCAGCATACATCACAGTAGTGTCAGAACTATTGACTTATACCTCTGTGCTCATTCATTTTTCCATTGCACTCCACACCACTTGATATATGTTTATTTTCTATCTTCCTCTTCCATAATAAAAAGAGACTATTTTAGCTGCTAGCTCCTCAGCAACTAAAACTGCCTTGAATAAAGTAGGTGTTCAACAAGTATTAGCTGGATGAATAAATGAATTAAAAATGTTTATTATGGTTTATTACCATAATTACTAGGTCTCAGTCAGACCTTTCCTAGCCAGCACTAATTATTTGGCTCTGACATTTTGAATCTACTTCAATCAAATTATAATCGTAGAATGTAATTTAGATTTTCACCAATTCAACTGACTTTTCTCCCTAACTGCTACAATTATAACCATCAACTGGGGGAATTCCCTGGCAGTCCAGTGGTTAGGACTCTGTGCTTTCAGTGCTGAGGGTAAGGGTTCAATCCTTGGTAGAGGAACTAGGATCCTGCAAGCTCCACAGCATGGCCAAAATAAATTAACTAATTAAAAAATAAAATAAACTCCAACTGAAACAGTGAACTATCACAATTACTTGCAGCTTCTATTTTCCCTCTAAGGTCTGACTCAAACCAACTCTCCCATCCCCTACCAAACTAAAACTCGATGACATCATCAACCTTTATTTAAATTTCCTAGATACTACTTTTAATTCTGAGTGTTCTAGCTATTTATTGATAAATATTTTCACATTTGTTAAGAACATGAAAATATAATCACTATCACAAGTTCAAATCTCAGAGTTAAATGAAGAATTAAAGGAAAATTAAGCTGCTAATTTTAAATTAATCTTCCAAAAGAACCATCAGGGCATATAGAATAATTTTTGGATAAAGTACATCCTTAGTGTGAAAGCCTGAGGTTTAAGAACAAACACTAATAGGAAACATATGGAAAAGATCAGTAACGGGATGAAATCTTGGCCCAGATATGATTTGCCACGTTTTACAGACCAGTGTCTCAAATAACAGATAAGATTTTTATAATACTGCCAAAACATCTCCTGAAACACCATACACTTTTTAAAAGTCTGAAGTCTAACCAAATAAATCTTGCGAGTTATTTGTAAAAACTTAATGGAAAATACTATTTTGAGGAAACAAAAACAAATTTCAATAATTACTTTATCTTATTAGTTTGTACAAGCTTAAAAGAATCTCCCAAAAGAATGAACTCAAAATTCACTGCCAAGAGATACAAGTTAACTCTTTGTTTAAAATACGAAAACATTAGTATAAAAATATAGCATTTAAGTAGTTAATTGTTACTCTTCAGGAGAGACTATTCAGTGAAATTTGTAAATTTCCTAACATCTGCAAAATAAAGGCAAAAATGGTTGGTCAACAGAAGTTCCTAACTCCATCTTATTTAATATTATAAAATTAATTTTTGTACTAGTAAAAATAGACAAATTAGAGATATACCTTCTGAGTAAATTCCATAACAAAGAGAATAATTCTATTTCAAATATTTTATTAGAAGGTATGCTAGTGGATCTATTTGGGAGGAAAGTGAGAAAGCTGATAGAAAAGGTATAATTCTTTTTATGGAAAAGCAATATATCCAATCTGTGTCACAAATGACAATCTATTTCATTTTTAAAATAAACTAGAAGTGAAATGCTGTATATTTCTAATCCTGATTCCCTGTCTTAATAAAGGAAAGCACTGGTGAGAACACAAGGTATCAGATAACCCAAGTCTCAAGACGACTCTGAGTTCCACCTTAAAATGCCAAGACACTGAACTCCATGTTACTGTGAACCTTAATTTGAAGAATTCTTTGGCATGAAAATGAAAATAAAAACAGTAATCAGTACATGCTGTTTCATTTAGTTCTGTTTGCCTTTCATATTAGAGGAAATTCTTGCCATTCCTCAAACCAAAATTAAGGGGGAAAGAAAGAAGTAAGCCACATAAATCTGACCAAGAACACAAGCATTTAAATTAAGAGTCCACAAAGTTTCAGATAATGAAAAGAAATACATAATTTTAATTCAACCCAAGTATTTTCCAAGCAGATTATATTTGCTTAAATTGCTATAGCAATTCAAGGGACAGCCCTGCCTGAACACAACAGTTACTGTGGATTTTTAAGAGACTCAGTTTAAGAATTCAGGAATTTCTGATTCATTCACAGGATTTGCAAATTCATCAGCCCCTGAAAACTAAAGCAAATTCAACAGGTATGATGATAAAATAATTTTCAATTTTTAAAAAAATATTCCTGCTGTTAAAAATAAAGTATATTTGATTTAACATTAAAATAGATTGTAGCCACCATAAATGCATAATTTTGGTAAGCAATATCTGGTAAAAGTTACATTAAATTTGGATTAGCCAAAATATTCAGGGAAAGAAGTAATGAGGAAATTTAATTTTCTAACTTAAGGTTTACCCAATAAATAATCTTTGTTTAGAGTTTTATTTTTTACTTTGAATGAAAGATTTTCAGGTTAATACAGTAATTTCTGTTTCTCTTTCTTTTTCTTTCTCAACTTTGACCAAAAAAGTTGCTGACAAAAAATCAGCAAACACCTTTGAGTCATACATCTGAGCAATGCTAGAGATTCTGGTTGTAAAGAAATGGGTATTTGTATAAATTTCACTGGACATTTTCTCAAAATTTCTCTATTAACCAAATATTACAATGTGTTTGCCTCTTCCTCAAAGAGAAAATGTAAGTACTGTAGCTCTAAAGGATCTAGTTTCTTGGGTTTCAGTTAACTAAGATTCAAATGTATTATGGCTAAAAATAATCTTGAGACTTTCATATTTTTAATAGCAAAAGAGTCTTACTTCTTTAGGCCTTGGGTGTGATACTGATGTATACAACTTTAATTTTACAGACTTAAATTTAAAACTGGTTTGGAAAATTTCTGAATTATATACTAATAGTTGGGTCTCTTATTACACTTTAGCTTCTATGGCATACCAATGAGACAAATATTTAAAATAATTAAATGCTATGAAGCTTTCAAATTACTTTAAACTTTTCAGAACAAAATTCCATCTCAGTTTGATTAGTAATTTAAATTAAAACTTTCTTGATGAAAGTAAGAGTGCTTTTTTCCAGGTAGGAGAAATGTTATGATATAGAAACTTAGCTGTAATATGAAAAATACACATTAACAAATAATTTTAAAAGCCTGGTAACATGTTTCACTTTGCTTTAAACTTTCTGTTTCACATTTGTTATTTTTCTACTAAACAAGGTAATAGAGAAGTGAATACAGTATATTGTGACAGAAATATTTTCTTTTCTATTAGAAAAGAAAACAGCCATGCTCTCTGTGACTATGTTCTTTTAGAGAAATCACTGTGATGAAATAAATTCCTAGAAACAATCAACATTAGTAGTAATAAACATCACCAATGAGATGTAATCTATAATTAATCAATCATTCATTCAGCAAATTTCTGAGCACTTCCACAATGTTCATTGTACTACAGCCTATCAAAAATTAGAAGTTGGGATATGAGATGATTGACAGTGAGTTATAATGTTTCACTATGACTTATCCTATAGGAAACATGGCATAAATTGCTGAACATCAAAGGTAGAAGTAATAACAATATGCTTAACAAATGACTGGTAAACAATTAGCTGAATGAAAAATTTGGATGAAAAGAAACAAGATCACTGTAACAAGTAAAATGATCAGGGGTGAAGTTGAGGAGTTAGAGGAATAGAAAATAATGGCTATATCCATGAAGATGGAGTGGATTTCTGAACAGAAAACTGCAGTAAGTCAAAAGGGAGTGGGACAAAGTTGAGCTATAGAGCCAAGGTCTTCCATGAATGAGGGCTCAACGGATGAGCTCAGATTCAGAAGACAAACTGTCTTCAGGGAAAGACCTTTCTTCTTAGTTGGCCAAAAAGATCAAAAGCAGCTAATACTAAGAATCTCATTTTCAGAAAGGCCCCTATCTTCAGGTCTGGATTCCAAGTCAAAAGTAAAGGCTGAACTAAAAAGTATCATCCAGGTCTCTTCCCCCCCAAATTTCTCGTAACTATTGAATAGTCACAACTTTAATTCTCAAATATAAGGTTACTAATTGATAATTACTGATATTCTTAACACAAGGGTAAAATTCAGAGCTCTGATGAGTAGTGCTGTTTTTGAAGTTTGACTGTATAACAGTCAACCTCTGAGACCCTATACACGGCCTGATCCTGGATAGTTGTTATGTTTCTGCCTCTTTGCTTCTACTTTCATCTCAAATTCATGGAGCAGTACTTTATGTTCTATTATCCATTCCTGCTAATCTCCCTAAATCTTGGCCAAATGATGTCTACAAAGATTTCCCTGTCTCATTCTTGCAGGGTTAAGCCACTGGCTCCCACAGAACTGATATCTCTGCTGCAAGCCATATTTCCCTTTGTCTGAGAATCGGTTCACTGTGTTGTGACTCTCTTGTCCACTAAATTGAATGCTCTTTATAGAAGGAGCCATGTCTTCATGTTTTTTTCAGTCTGTGTTCCCCACCGATCACAGTGCCTCACCCCTAAAATTCAAGACAATCACTGAATAACCAAATCAAACTAAATAAATCACCAGTAATATTTGTAAGCTGCTTTGTTAATAATGTCAACACAATTACCTAGTACATGGTCACTAATTCTAGCAGGTGAAAAAGCACTCTTAATCATACCCACTGGGAGCTCCCCAGTCTGGATCAGCCAGCACTGAACACTGTCCTTTGGGATGAGACCATACTCTTTCACTTCCCCTCCCAGGACTCTTACTTGATGCATGAACACTGCAATGTGAAGATCATGGCTCAACTATATTAATGAACTAGGTGTTCATTCCCAATGTGCAAATTCCTGAGATCACAATTTAGGCCTCAAGGTTTTGGGCCAGATTAGCTGTACAATCTTATTTTGCTATTTCAACAGTTAACCGCAACTTCTCAAACATCTCATCCTTTGTTGCTTTACATGTTTTTTGCTCATTTCTTTTATCTGCAAATTTTCTTCTCTACTTCCCTCCGGAGGAACCCTCATATTCCTTCAAAGTCTAATTTAAATGCCATGTCCTACATGGCAGGAATCTAACTGATTATCAAAAGGAAACTACAAATTTCAAAGTCAAAATTGTTTAAAAAGATCAAATCATTACTGTTTTGGCATTTTCTGTAGGAAGGGACAGGATTAAATACAAGACAATATATTAGAGTAAATGATTATCTATTATAGTTTCTGAGTGAAACAGGAAGCAGGGTCATCATCCAAAACCAATGGTGAGGTTTTAGAGGCTTGTGTAGGAGTAAGGGAAAAGGAATGCACTAATGAGAGGTCACACAGGCAGCACTTGAATGGTCATGACTTTAAAGTGAGCCAGTTGGCACTGATCTATTTTCTCTCATGCTGTCAGCTGCATGAGTCAGGCTATTGGAGGATGGAGAACTGGAGTAACCAGGATTGGACTATGAAGAGTCAAGGGGCCAGCAAATTGAGGGCATGTGCAGTGATGGTCATGATGCACTATGGGATCTAGGTTGGTAGGACCTGAGTATACTGAGAGGTATGAATGAGGAGCAGTGAAAAACAGTTGGATCAAATAATTTTTAGGTCCCACTGAAAGTGAAAATTGTTGCAGCTGGAGTTACTACATGAAGTAAGTTATAAAGACAGGAGATAGCAGTCAGTATGCAAAAGACTTGCAGTACCCTTGACAAGGCCCTTCATGTGGCTGCATAAGGGCATGCTCAGTCACTTCAATTGTGTCTGACTCTTTGTGACTATGGACTGTAGCCCGCCAGGCTCCTCTGTCCACAAGATTCTCCACGCAAGAATACTGGAGTGGGTTGGTATGCCCTTCTTCAGTGGGTCTCCCCAGCCCAGGGATCAAGCCTGCGTGTCTTACATCTCCTGCATTGGCAGGCGGGTTCTTCATTACTAGCAGCACCTGGAAGACTAGAGGAATATTTACATTCTGTACTATTCAGATTCTGACAAGAAAAGAAAACAGACTAAGAAACTAAGTTGTTAGGATCTAGGGCAGCCTTTCTCAAGGAGGGTTCTGTCAGAGAAAATGATTTAAGTAACTATTTTTTCATTTATCCAATGATGAAAAATAATACCATTCTAGATGAACAGGAGATAAGCTGTTTCATTAATTCTCTCTATTAGAATATTAATCTCATGAAATCCTGGATGAGAAGGGTAGAGAAAAATGGCCTTAGAATAAAAGGTATGATTTTTTTAAACTTTTCCTAAATAACATACTTATTCCATCTGGATCACTTTCTAATTTGCAAAGTACTTTAACATGCATACCTCATATGCATTTATGACAATAACAACTACCAAGTGAGATAAGCAGGCAAGTGATTATAGTTCTTATTTTACTGATGAGGCAAGAGGCAGATGTAAGTGACTCGACTGTCATAAGTGATGGGACTGAAATGAAGGTTTTCAGACTCCTCATCCAGTTCACATTCCCCATCATTCACTACAACTTCAAGTTTCAGCACGGCTGTTGTCATTTGTCTCTCTTTCGCAAGCTGAGCACTCCCTCCTTTACAATCCTACCCCACACATACCCTCCTATTCACTGTATTGCACGTCCGATTCTCCACTAGACCTAAACTCCTAGGAACTAAGGAGAGTGTGTTTTTAATACCTGTGTATCTAGAAATTAACTAAAAAAAAAAAAATTAGTGGAAAGAAAAAAGCTAGGAGGGTAATTAGGAAAAATGTATAGAAAAAACAATTAGAAACTAAAACTTTATAGAATGTAAATATTGTGTATATCTAGGATTTGATGCAGTTATTCAAGTAGAGTCAGAGACAAAATAATTGGATTCTGGAAACTATTTCACAGGGAAAATTTGAAGTGACAGTCAGACTTGGACAGAAAACACTAAGAGGAAACATGATACTTATTTTTAATATCTCAAGCTTTCACATAAAATGGAGTGTTCTATGTTTTTCCGAAGAACCGAAAAGAACATCAGCAAACAGGAGTTACAGTGGGCAAATTTTGGTCAGTATTAATAATCTCCTAAGTAACTAAAACATAGGGTCTCTCTTCTCACAGGTAGTGAACATCACTGAAGGGGCCAAATAGTGAGAACATCTAATATCCATATGGAAAAAGCACTCAGCTTTGGGGTAGAAAGATGTCATGCTATCATTGTGAATTCACAGTCTAGTAAGCCAGACAAATCGAGATTCTCTAAAAAGATGATTACTTAGTCTGGTTTAATGCAGCATGAGGCTTTTTAAAAAATATTACCTTAAACATTAATTTTGTTCTGAGCAGCAGCCATTAATTCTGGACATTCTTTTACATATTTCAAATCAGACCTAAATACTGTGCATTTTAGATAATTGTCAATTTATATAAGAGTTATTACATGTTTCACTCACTTTTTCCACTATATATTTCCTTTTGCCTTGTAATAGGACAAAAAAGAAACATGGGCTTTTCAAGTTTAGTATGTGTCCTTTTCTTCTTTCTTGGAGTCAAAGTATATTGTCAATATGAAAGTTATCAATGGGATGAAGATTATGACCAAGAACCAGATGATGTCTACCAAACAGAATTCCAATTTCAACAAAATATAAACTATGAAGCTCCGTTTCATCAGCATACTTTAGGTTGTGCCAGTGAATGCTTCTGTCCACCTAACTTTCCATCATCAATGTACTGTGATAATCGCAAATTGAAGACTATCCCAAATATTCCAGCACACATTCAGCAAGTCTATCTTCAGTTCAATGAAATTGAGGCTGTGACTGCAGATTCATTTATCAATGCCACTCATCTTAAAGAAATCAACCTCAGCCACAACAAAATTAAATCTCAAAAGATTGATCATGGTGTGTTTGCTAAATTGCCAAATCTACTACAGCTTCACCTACAGCATAACAATTTAGAAGACTTTCCGTTTCCTCTTCCTAAGTCTTTGGAAAGGATTTTTCTAGGTTACAATGAAATCTCCAGACTGCAGACAAATGCTGTGAATGGGCTTGTAAACTTGACCATGCTTGATCTCTGTTTTAATAAAATTGATGATTCTGTGTTACAAGAAAAGGTACTTGCCAAAATGGAAAAATTAATGCAGCTCAACCTATGTAATAATAGATTAGAATCAATGCCTCCTGGTTTGCCTTCTTCACTTATGTATCTGTCTTTAGAAAATAATTCAATCTCTTCTATACCAGAAAATTACTTCAACAAACTTCCGAAACTTCACGCTCTAAGAATATCACACAACAAACTACAAGACATCCCATATAATATTTTTAATCTTTCCAACCTTATAGAGCTCAACGTTGGACACAACAAACTGAAGCAAGCATTCTATATTCCAAGGAATTTAGAACACCTATACCTAGAAAATAATGAAATTGAAAGTATGTAAAATTTCATTTTGTGTATGTCTGTGTTTTACTATTTATTTATAATTTTTATTTTATATTGGAGCATAGTTGAATAACAATGTTGTGTTAGGGTCAGGTGTATAGCAAAGGAATTCAGTTATACATATACAAATATCTATTTTTTTCAATTCTTTTCTCATTTAGGTTACTACCAAATATTGAGCAATGTTCCCTGTTCTAGACAGTAGGTCCTTGTTGGTTACCTATTTTATTTATCTATTTATTTATGGCTGTACTGGGTCTTTGCTGCTGCAAATGGGAGCTACTCTCGAGTTGCAGCACACAGGCTTTAGAGTGTGGGTTCAGTAGTTGTGGTGCAGGGGCGTAGTTGACCCACTACACGTGGAATCTTCCCAGACCAGGGATCGAACCTGTGTTCCCAGCACTGGCAGGCAGATTCTTAACCACTGGACCACCAGGGAAGTCCATTATTGTCTTTTAAAGATAGAAAAAATCTTATTTTGTTCTTTTAAAGAACAGATCTTTAAAAACCCATGCTTTACATGGTGCTACAAATTACAAATGGTTGCTTTGAAGCTGGCTAGGGAAATGGCAGAAAATGGGCCCCAGAGAAATTTGTACCTCAAGGTTTATAGTCTTTTCTATTAAATGTTATCACTTTGAACTCTGAGAATATGTACTACAAAGTATATGAAAAAAATATGAAATACTATAGAGTACACAAAGAAATATGAGATCTTGAATAGTAGAACTATACGTGATTTTCACTTTTTTTCTCTTGAGATTGTTTCTGCTAAGAATTTATTACTTAAATAATTTATTTAATAATTAAATAGTTACTTAATAGCCAATGAAGCCATCATTTATTTTGATAATATAAAATTCATTTATAGTTTCATTTTATTCATTTTATTATTTGAGTACTATAAAATAATTAAACGTAACAAATATTTTAATAAAATCCATTACAGTATTATGGATATAATACAGAAGGATTAATTTTTAATTTGTATTTTTCAGATGTCAATGTCACAGTGATGTGTCCATCAGTTGATCCACTACATTACCACCATTTAACACACATTCGCATAGATCAAAATAAGCTGAAAGCGCCAATAAGCTCATACATTTTCCTCTGTTTCCCTCATATACACACTATTTATTATGGTGAACAACAAAGCACTAACGGTCAAACGATACAACTGAAGACCCAAGTTTTCAGGAGATTTCAAGATGATGGTGATAGTGAAGATCATGATGATCATCATGAAGGCCCAGAAGAAGAAGGAACAGAAGAAAACATTGATGCTCACTATTATGGAAGTCAAGAATGGCAAGAAACTATATAGGTATACATTTATAACTTCATAAGATCTTATTATTCAATATAAATTTAGCTAAATATGCATAGTTCATAGTAATATAGATAGAATTGAGTACTTAGTATACTAAGATCAGATTGAATTTAGGTTGTTGATAACATCTTCATCATTATATAGGATTATAATTTACTCAAAATGATACAAATCTTGTAGAAATATAAATTAGAATGACAAGTAGGATCAAAAAACTACACTTAGAACATAAAATTATCATGTTGAGAAAAAAAACAAGTATGCTTATCTGTATTAACAGTATTTTTCTAAAAATGATGAAAGAAGTAGCATTAGAAGCTAACAATTGTAAACCACGCACTTGAAATCACTATGAGTATACTGTTTAAATGCCAAGAGGTCATATTAATGTAACAGGCAGCAACTCATTTAAGGAATAGACTATTTTCTTTGGTCTAATCTCCAGAAAAGCTTTCATACTTTTATTTGGCTATCATCACCATGACAGCCACCCACTCTGGTCCTACCACTTAGAGCACAGAATGAGTTTTGATTTTCAAAAGAGGTTATCCTAACTAAGGATCCAAGGCACAAATTTATGAAATCAACTAGTCTTACTTTTTTGTTGTTTTGTTTTAAATTTGTTTTTCTTTTTAATTGAAGGATAATTGCTTTACAGAATTTTGCAGTTTTCTGTCAAACCTCAACATGAATCAGCCATAGGTATACATATATCCTCTCTCTCCTGAACCCCCTTCCCATCTCCCCCCCCCACCCTACCCCTCCAGGCTGACACAGAGCCCCTGTTTGAGTTTCCTGAATCACACAGCAAATTCCCGTCGGCCATCTATTTTACACATGGTAGTGTAAGTTTCCATGTTACTCTTTCCATACATCTCACTCTCTCCTCCCCTCTCCCCATGTCCATAAATCTATTCTCTATGTCTGTTTCTCCATTGCTGACCTGTGAATAAATTCTTCAGTACCATTTTTCTAGATTCCATATATATGCATTAGAATACAATATTTATCTTTCTCTTTCTGACTTACTTCACTCTGTATAATAGATTCTAGTTTCATTTGCCTGATTAGAACTGACTCAAAGGTGTTCCTTTTTATGGCTGAGTAACATTCCATTGTGTATATGTACCATAACTTCTTTATCCATTCATCTGTCAATGGATATCTAGATTGCTTCTATGTTCTAGCTATTGTAAACAGTGCTGCAGTGAAAAATGGGATACATGTGCCTTTGAAATCAACTCGTCTTACTTTTCTCTCAGAGCACCAAAGCAACAAAAACTTAAACCTTGTATTTGGATGACTGCATGTGTGCATGCTAAGATGCTTCAGCCATGTCTGATTCTTTGCAACCTTATGGATTGTAGCCGGCCAGGCTCCTCTGTCCACGGAGATTCTCCAGGCGAGAATACTGGAGTGGGTTGCCATGCTCTCTTCTATGGGATCTTCCTGACCTAGGGATAGAACCTGCATCTCTTATGTCTCTCACATTGGCAGATGGGTTCTTTACCACTGGCACCACCTGAGATGCCCATTTGGATGCCAGAAAAACAGCAAAATTTGTATTTTAGCAAATTTCAGCTATTATACAACACAATCTTTTCTATGTTCCATTTTAATTGGGATAAACATTTTTTAAATAAATTCACTAGAGAAAGGTTTTAGTTACATAAAAATTTGCTAATAAATAATTGCTCTATTCATAAGATTAAGTTAATGTTAGCACAAGAAAGTATATCAGCATTATTAACACTTCTATTTTCCTAGCACAATATATTAGAAACATATATGTATATCAGCCAATGTTTATGTACATAGTGCTAAAGTTGAATAGAGTTCCTTTGAAATTTGAATAACAGCTTTTGATATCTTCTTTAAAACCTTAATAATCACATATCATTTTGAAGCATTTTAATATGCCTATAATGAAGTATAACTTCTATGATGAACTTTCTTGATTTACCAGGTTAGTATTTTATAGAATTCCTCAGGTAAGGAATAAACACAAATCTGGGACTGCCTATATAGGAAACTCCTAAAAAAAATTTTTTTTAAACAGTATTCAAAAAGACCAGACAATTAGAACAATATTTTAGAAGCAGTTTTCTAGCGATGAGTCTAACTTTCTGGAGATGACAGTTTAAAATGAAGCCTCTCATGCTCGTTTATATCTTTGAGCAGGTTATTAACATTTAGCAGAAACAGACTACCCGTGTGTCCTAGGGGATAGCTCAACAATCCAGAATGAATATGAACAATACTCCATTCATTCACTTAATAAACATTCATCAAGGCATGTAGGGCTTAGCAATGAGAGGTCAAACAGAATAGATATGTGCATCTGTGACACTGTAAGACAACAGCTGTGATGGTAAAGAGTAAATGTTAGTGATGTGGGTAAAGCACATTTTCAAAAGAGGTAAAAAACTTTAAGGACCATCTCCTCCTTTACTGACATTTTAAAAAACAGGGTTACAAATGTAAACATTTATTATGATCTAACATATGGAAAACACTGTGGATGTTTTATGAGATGAGAAAGAGAAGACTATTTAAAATGTAATGAGCGTTGTCAGGAAAATACAAATTATAAAAAACTACAACCAGATAGTTTACATTTACTGGATGGCTGAAATCAAAAAGGCAGACAAACAATAAGCATTAGTGAGGAGACGCAGAAAGTGGAATCCACTCGTGACGAAGTCAAACTGTACAGCTGCTTTGGAAAGCAGTCTGGCAGTCCTTCATTTAGTCACCTATGAACCAACAATTCCATTCCTAGATATAAATCTAAGAAAACTGAACACATGTGGTCACACAAAAATATGTACACAAATGTTCATAGCAGCATTATCCATTTATAGCCAAAAAGTAGAAACCACCCAAATGTCCTTCAGCTGATGAAAGGATAAACAAAATGTGGTATATCCACACAATGGAATATTATTCAGTCAAAAGAAGGAAGGATGTTGATACATGTTATAATATAGATGAACCATGAAAACATTATGCTAGTTAGTGAAAAGTCAGTCACAGAAGAACACGTATTGTATGATTCCATTTATATGAAATGTCTAAAACAGGCAAAACTATAGACACAGAAAGATTATTGGCTACCTGGGGTTGGGGAGCAGGAGAAACAGGGGAACTAGGCAGTGAGGAGGAGAAGGGGACGACAGAGGATGAGATGGCTGGATGGCATCACCGACTCGATGGACATGAGTTTGGGTGAACCCTGGGAGTTGGTGATGGATAGGGAGGCCTGGCATGCTGCAATTTATGGGGTCGCAAAGAGTCGGACACTACTGAGCGACTGAACTGAACTGAACTGAGGCAGTGACTGATAATGGATAGAGAATTTCTTTTTGGGTGATGAAAATATTCTAAAATTGACTGTAGTGATAACTGTACAAGTTTGAAAACACTAAAAGTTACTGAATTGCACCCTTTAAAAAAGTGAGTTGTATGAGATGTGAATTATTTTAATAAAGCTGTTATTTAAAAATGTAACAAAGAAAATAAGATGTAATAATTCATTCTAACAAAAGGAAGAAAGAAAGAAAGAAAATGTGGCAGTAACTGAAAAATGATATGAACACAGATATATTAACTTTGCTTCTGGCCAGGATGTGGTGAAGCAACTGAAGGCTTCAAGGAAGAGGTGGCACTTTGATGTGTGAATAGTAACTGACTGGCAGGAGTGAAGAAAATAAGGTCCCAAGGTGAGATTAACATAAAGATGAGGTAATTAGTTATTTCGCTTCTTGTACAGTTAAAACATCCCAAATTTTGAGAATTCTGGAGCATTTATTTTTATCTCCTCCTAAAGTGACAAAAGAAAATACATTTAAGAACAGGCTTAGCAAAGAAAAAAACTGATGGGAACATGGAATTTTAAATCAGATATACCTTGGTAGAAGCCTGACTTCACTCTTGTAACTAAGCAAGATGACTCTGAGTGAGTTACTTCTTGAAGTCTCTCTTTCTGCATTTCTGTAAGGAAGGTGGTTCTCACAGGGCTGTTAGTGAAGTTGCTCAGTAATGCCCGACTCTTTGCGACCCCATGGATAGTAGCTTGCACCAAGCTCCTCCGTCCATGGGATTTTCAAGGCAAGAGTACTGGAGTGGGTTGCCATTTCCTTCTCCAGGGAATCTTCCCAACCCAGGGATTGAACCCAGGTCTCTCACATTGTAGACAGATGCTTTACCGTCTGAGCCACCAGGGAAGTCCAATACATACCACAGCATTTAACAAAGCACATGCCAGTTACAAGGGTTTCCTGTGGCTCAGCAGTAAAGAATGCCTGCAATGCAGGAGACGAAGGAGATGTGGGTTCGATCCCTGGTAGGGAAGATCTCCTGGAGGAGGAAATGGCAACCTACTCCAGTATTCTTGTCGAGACAATCCTATGGACAGAGGAGGATGGCAGGCTACAGCCTAGGGGGTCACAAAGAGTGACTAAGCACACACACACATGCATGCCAGTTACAGGTATCCTACAAGCAGTAACTATTATTGCAGCATGTCCGGCCCAACCTCCTGCTGGATCTATGTGCCCCGAGCCGTCAGCGGTGCTTCACATGCCTCAGTGGACCCTCTAGAAAGGAGTTTGCATCTTTCAGGTTCCTTCCAAGGTTCTATTGTACAAAAGATTAGTAAACAAGAGAGAATTTACTAAAGGTTTCATTAGGGAGAGAGAAGAGAGATCTAAATTCATATACCCACAACAAACATATTCCAAGTCATTATTTGATGGTTTAGCTTTCCAAAGCACCTCTAGATAGCCTAGAAGGATGAGGAGCAGTTTCCCAGACCCTTCACGAGGCATTTGGCTACCTGGCTCCTCTGGCCAGAGTAAGGTGAAACTCTTCTTGTCTATTAGGTAGAAGAGGTCAAAGAGGCCAACTCTGCTCTCCCTTTAAAGGCAAGTACATATAAACACGTCACAAAATGTCCTCCAGCTGCAGGACCCAGAGGGAGGTAGATGAACAACCATCTTACATTAATCAAAAACACCCAGAGGAACTCATACCCCAAGTAGTTCTCAGTAAAAAGAAAACAAAACAAATAACCACCAATGCTTTCTGCAGAACAGAAGAATAAAGTTCTACCTCCTACCAGAGTTACAGACAAAACTAGGTGATATATCAGGAAAGAAAAAGATGAAAATTCATCAATTTTCTCATTACACTTCAAAATATTAGCTATATTAGCTCTGAGGTTGAACTTTCTGTCTTTGTGCCTACTAATGAATAAATTCAAATGATACCATGAACCCAAGCTTAACAAATACATTAAAAAGGAAATAAAAATAAAGGATATTCAATAAATTTGCTTACAATATACTGGTTGAGAATGTTTAGCATGTGTTTAAGTATAACCTGAAAACTATACATTTTTTACTTTATTCCTCAAGTTGGAACCACTAAACCAAAACGCAGATATATGCATATCATGTAACACACTTAACCAATTCCATGGTATGAAAGCTAAAAAAAATAAACCTGTTTCTTCTGTATACTTTTACTGTAGCAAAGAAGTCCAAGGAAAGCTAGAACTAAAACTCCAATTTCCTGATTCCAAATCCATCTTTTCTAAATCTTGGAAATGAAGAATAACAGCAGCTGGAAACAAAATTAAATCATAACAGCTAAAAATCCAGTTTCTTTTATGTTCCAATTTCCTAAATAAATATAACCTGCTATGCCCAGCAGGTAAATATCACAGCATTTCTGGATATGTCTGTCGTTGCATGTTTAGGTTGCAAACTTATTATACGGAGACTTATGAATACTACTCAGAAAAATTAAAATCACAAATATGATCCATTTTAAACATTAACCCTTATTTATATTGAGTCATAATTCCCTTCCCTTTAAGTTTTAGCCTTCTAGTCCAGAAAGTACTTGGGTTCCCATCTTTATTTCATTTGACCAAGGTATAAGGTATTGTACCTGCTTATTAGGTATATTATATTATTAGGTGTATTATACCTGCTTATTAGGTATAAGCAGGTATTTGATACGGAGATTCAAATCATAGACGTCCCACAAAAAGCCCAGAATGTTGGTTAGAAACAAGTCAGAGGTCTTTCCCACACTGAAGGAGCAACAATTACACAAGGTAAAATTCTGATACACCTTCAAAGACATAAAACCCTACAAGGATACCAAGGATAATGTAGTAGGGTTAACAAAAGAACTCCACAGAGATAACCCTCTTAATTTTGGATAAATGCCTGCTCTTGAGCCTTGACGGCATTCATCTTTTATTACTGTGCAGTGAAAGTTAAATAGCTCTTTTTGGAGTAGAAAACAAACTAAGTTTGAAACATATTTTACACTGGAAATGGGGTAGTAAAGACTTTGACTCCAAAGAGCAGTTTGGGCTTTGTTCAGCTTCTAGGAATTAATCTATATCTTTGTTTAAAATGAGGGTTATACTTAATGGACATGAATTTGAGAAAACTCCAGGAGATAGTGAAGAACAGGGAAGCCTGGTGTACTACAGTTCATGGGGTCACAAAATGACTTAGCGACTGAACAACAATAACAATTCTCTTGATAGTCCCACGGATAGCAAGGAGATAAAACCAGTCAATCCTAAAGGAAATCAACTCTGAATATTCACTGGAAGGACTGATGCTGAAGCTGAAGCTCCAATACTTTGGCCACCTGTTGTGAACAGCCATTGGAAAAGACCATGATGCTGGGAAAGACCGAGGGCAGGAGGAGAAGGCGGCAACAGAGGATGGGATGATTGGATGGTATTACTGACTCAATGGACATGAGTTTGAGCAAACTCTGGGAGACAGTGAAGAACAGGGAAGCCTGGACTGCTGTAGTCCATGGGGGTGCAAAGAGCTGGATAAGACTTAGCAACTGAACAACAACAACAGATTTTAGAATGGGACAGGCCAAACCTAATAGTCTTAGGTTGGCCACGCCAGAAAGACAACCATGTGGTTTAGGATGGGTCATGTAGAATCAGTCAAACTGGGGGCAGAGTTCAACCATGTGGAATACTCAATTGATCATGCCTATGTACTGAAGCCCCAGTAAAAGCTGAACCATGAGGTTCAGTAGCACTTTCCTGGTTGGCAATACCCATGTTCCTTGTCATGCGTCAATGCTGGGAGGGCACTGATGAGAACATCCTGAGAACAATACAAGTTCTGTATGTGGAACCCTCCCAGACTCTGACTACTGCCTCTCTTCGTTTGGGTGATATTTATGTGTGTCTTTTCTCTGTGATAAACCATAACCATGAAATAATGGCTTCCAGTGAGTTCCATGAGTCCTTTAAGCAAATTATCAAATGTAAGGGTGGTTTGGGGAAACTCTCAAACTTGCAGTTGGTATAAGAAATGAAGATGGTCTTTGGAACTGTGCTCTCAAACTTTAGTTTGACTAACTCTGGGAGGGAACATACATATTTTTCGGTGTAACTCTGAATATTTCTAGAATCTTTCTTGTGCAGTCATCTCCCCTTCAATGTGGATATGACCTCTGATCTCAAAATACTACAAAGAGATGGCATATATGATTACAGGTACATGATTGCTACAAAAACTGTACTGCTCATCTTGTTGGAATACTAATCTTCCTTTCTGGCTATGAAGCAGAAATCTGCCATAATATGAGCTGCCCAATGGTGGAGGCCACGTTGCAAATAACTGAGGGTGGCCTTCAATCAACATCAAGCAAGGCTGAGGCTTAGTCCTACATTCTGAATGGAGTTGTGGCCAACAACCACATAGGCTCATACACCTTTACCTTACTTGACCCTTGAAAAGAGAGTACAGCCCTAGCCAACACCTTGATTGCAAATGAGGTATAAACAAAGCCATGGACAGAGGAGCCTGGAGGGCTACAGTCCAAAAGGTTGCAAAGAGTCGGATACATCTGAAGCAACTTGGCACTCATGCACAAGCAAAGCCATATTTGGACTCCTGAGCTACAGAAACTATGGGATAATAAAGGTGTGTTATTTTAGATCACTATACCTGTAATAAATAACCAATAAAATAGGTAACTAGTAGTATTCTTCAGAAATGCAACATTAGAGAGCTATCTCTAAAATGAAAATAGAATCATGCCACTCGCTGGCTTAAAAAAATTTCTCAGTGGTCTCTCACTGAATACAAATGAAAGTCAAACACCACAGCAAGGTATAAAAGACTTTTCCTTAATCTGACCTCTAGTACCCTGTCTGATCTCTTAATATATACCACCCCCCTAACCTCTTCTCTTTCTCCCTCTAAGCTCTAGCCATATACAACTAATTATAAATTATCTTAATGATCTATCCTCCCCCACCTATGTGCTGTTTCCATTCCTAGAGCAATTCTCCCTTGGTCTGCTCCTGCCCTGACTACCCCCTCATTTTCTCTACAGAAGTCAGTTTGGTGCCACCTCAGTGGCTTTACCCTTTCCCAGATCACTGCAGAATATTTTTGTATAGCAGGTCGCTCACTGTGCCTTCTATCGCTTGTTTGCTGCTGTTCTTGCTTACTTACAAACTCTTCCTCCTTGAAGGGAAAAAACAAGTTTTGCTTGTCTGGGTTTATTTTTCTACAGTACTGGCAGAGAAGTGGCACTCAATAAACTTCTACTAAATGAATGAATTTACTCTGCTGACAAAGGTCTGTATAATTAAGGCTATGGTCTTCCCAGTGGTCACATATGGTTGTGAGAGCTGAATAGTAAAGAAGGCAGAGAGACGAAGAATTGATGCCTTCAAAACTGTGGTACTGGAGAAGACTCCTGAGAGTCCCTTGGACAGCAAGGAGATCAAACCAGTCAATCTTACAGGAAATCAACCCTGAATACTCATCAGAAAGACTAATGCTGAAGCTGAAGCTGCAGTATTTTGGTCACCTGATGCAAACAGCCGACTCACTGGAAATATCCCTGATACTGGGAAAGACTGAGGGCAGAAGGAGAAGAGGGCATCAGAGGATGAGATGGCTGGATGGCATCACCGATGCAATGGACATGAACTTGGGCAAACTTTAGAAGATGGTAAGGGATAGGGAGGTCTGGCGTGCTGCAGTCCATGGGGTTGCAGAGAGTCGGACATGACTGGGGACTGAACAATAACAACAAATGAATGAATGCCAATAAAACTATACACATTGGTCAGAACTTTTCAAGGAAAAAAAAGTTATAATCCACAAAATAATTTTATGTAGTACAAAGTACCAAACTGTGTATACCATAATAAACTATGAACCTCTAAGATTCTCTAAATCTATTCAACATCTATTCAGTTCACTTCTCAACATCCCGTTAAACCTGCCACACAACAGAAAACAAATCAATATCTGCTATTTCATTATTGGATTTTTCCAAAGAATTTAAAGTCATAAAATCAACCCCAATCAGAGAATATCACAACTAAATTTAAACTAATTCACATTCAAGTAAAAATGTAAGTATTCACATCTTAGTTTATTCAAGCTTTAATTCAAAAAACTCCAAAGCCAATTTTGAGTAGAAAAGAAAACAAACCAGTATTCTTTCACTTTCTATTTTTTTTTTTACAAAATATTCATATCCACACACTGAAATTTCAGCTGAGAGGAGAAAGAAAGGTTACTTTGATTGCTAAAAGTACCAGTGATAAAATTAATCTTTAAAGATGTTCACCTAGTTATCTAGATACCACTTCAACTTCAAAAAAAATAATATTAAGGTAATTAATACTATTTTCTTCATTCAGCAAACAAAAACATATTTTACTATCAAATCCCAAATTGTAACATTTATATTTAAAAAGCTGATTCTGACAGTTGAGTTTTTGTTACATATAACAAAATAAAGGGGGAAGTGGGCCTCAAATGACTAAACTAAAAAATAATTTGTGCTACGAGTATTTATTACATAAGGTAAAAAATAACAGAAGTTTATGATAATCAGTGGAAGCAATCTGAGTACAGCAGTTACAAATATTTTAGTTCTCTAGTACAACACACTACATTTCACCCTGCAGAAAGAATGTTGGCAAAGATCTCTACCACATGGAAACTGCTTTTAAAGCTGTTGGGCCCTGAAATTCTACTCAACAGTTTGAAATCACTCCACAGCTTTTCTCATTCACCCTCCCACTTGGGGCTAATGCAAGCCATGACCATCTATTGAGGAAAACCACAAAAAACTTCAAAACAGCTACAACGGTAGGCTCTTTTCTCACATATTATTTTAAATATTGTTTGTTAAAATGTGACATATAACAATCTTAGTAAATATAAAGGCAATCTTAAATCTTTTTAAGTCTCAGTTACCTCGGATAACTATTTTTTAACAAGCACTTAAGTATATCACCGCATAACTTGAATGTCCATGCAGGCAAGAACAGCGTGCTGCAAAAGTCACAAAACCATGTTATGCTTAATTTCAACCACTGACTTTTTTGACAAACTAGTATCTAAAATGCAGCACCAGCAATTCTGAGTGATTCTGTCTGAAGTTACTTAAGAAAAAGCAGAAAATGTGTACCACCAGATAAAATCCAGTGGTGAGCCTAAAAGAATCTTTCCCATTTCATTCTCTTGAAATCTTTGATTAAAGTTCTATTAGTTTTCTAGTCTGCAATACTATTTTTGCATTTTTCATACCTTAAATTTTAAAAGAAATGCTATTACCTAAAAATAATGATATCTATGGAAATTATGAAACTGAGGAATTTGAAATCATGGCTTTTTCAATATTCTGTATCACCTAAAAGTAAGTGTTAATGACTATTTTTCATAATGTTAAATTTAAAGTTTAAGTTTTAAAACTGTTCCTGGAACTTGTTTCTGCTCATACCAATACAAATCAGGAGTTCTTATAAAGTAGCAAAGCTGAAATATGATATTTTTAACTCACATGAGACAGGATCATGGGTCTTCATTTTAACTGTTTATATTACAGGTATTCTAAGAAGACTTCAATTGCGTACCTTTGTTCAAGGTACCTAATTATTAAAAAACTGAAATTATCAACATTGCTTGGATTTTTGATAGAAAAAGAACTAAAACCATTTTCTGAAACTATTTTTCAGAATATCACTGATACATAAAAACTTTTAGCATCTAATTAAAGATCACAAAGGGTTAAATACTGTTCGCTGGCCCCTGCTGCGTATACCCTGCCAAAAAGTCCTCTAAGCTTTTAAATATTGCTTCGATGGTCTGCATTTTTATTTCCAGGGAAAAAGAGAGTATTGTCCCACAGTCAGCAGGCCACTAGCTTATTAGTTTTCAGTCACCTTAATTTCTATTAAAATGAAGACTCTGCAATCTACACTTCTCCTGTTCCTGTTTGTGCCTCTGATAAAGCCAGCACCACCATCTCAGCAGGATTCACGCATTATCTATGATTATGGAACAGATAATCTTGAAGAAACCTTTTTTAGCCAAGATTATGAGGATAAATACCTGGATGGAAAAAGTACTAAGGTATTTTATTTCTACTCTAAATTTAATTTATAAAATAGTCACCCATTTAAATGCATGTTTTTGTTTTTTTCTGAATGTGTCTGATAAGGTAAGAGGAAAGGAAAAGCACTTGAAATGATTCAAAACAATTCAAAATAACTGTCCCTAAATTATATTTTTAAAGTATGCATGCTTCCCAAATTAATAAATAGACTCTGTGATAACCAAATAGTATCTGTAACAACCAAAACATAAAATTTAAGGAAAACTAAAATTTGAAATATACAATTTAAGGAAAATTCAATTTAAAGATGATCTCTTATCAGCAGAGATTTACATTTAAGTCACAATACATAGTGCCTTTTATTTGCATATTAAAATAAAACAGGAGAAATGTGTATTAGGAGAAATAAAGATGGATTACCAGTTTAAGGTTTATTATTTTAGGAAGAAGTAGTTCAAGTACATAAATAGAAGAGTACTGCTTATTTTGTATCTACAGGATTTCATAATAATTCATGTATGTCAACTACACAGTATCAAAAAATTAAAACTACTAATATGCAGCATGATTTTCAATCAATTTCAACAACTTAGGCTCTATCATTTTACCAAGTAACTGTCACTGTCATTGTCTACAGAGATGACTTTCCTACCACATTTTTCATATTCTGCTTGCACAGGGACTAAGTAATTACTTGTGGTTTTACTGGAACACAGAAATGAATACTGGATAAAGGAAAAGTTAATACAGCACATAAGGATCTGCTGCCTTCCTACAGTGTGTCTGTACGTGTCTCTCTCACACACACACGCAAAATGGAAAATAAGAGATGCAGCCAAATACTTAACAATGTTGATTCCTTCAAAAGTTCTCTACTGTAAATAAGATGATAAGTATTTTAAGAGTGAACAGTTATAATAGATTCTTTTTTTTCAGTACAGATGAGCAAATGTTAATACTACAATTTCTTTCAATGAAGTTGGCTAATATCCTAGTATTATTATTATCATATATGTATATATTAATAATATATGTATAAATAGTCATGCTTCCCAGGTGCTTAGAAAAAAAAAAAAAGGCCTATTATAACAAGCTGTCGGCTCACATGGCTGATTTCAATCTTATCAATCAGTTTAAAGAATACTTTCAAAATCTCCTGGTCCCTAAAAAGTAGTAAGTAAAAAAGTTCTCTGCTTCTTCTCTTTACATTGCTTTAGGAGTCTCTCTAAACACAGGGACCAAGATATTTGTGAAGTGGAGCAGAATTCAACAGCACTTAATAGACAAATGGAGAGTGGAAGGACTGTTCAACCAGAACATTTATGGGAGACTGCTGTCTGTAATCCCTCAGTTTTACAGTCCAAATTGTAAATAATACCAAAATTACCAAATTGTAAATAATTATAAATAAACGTTTATTTTTCCAATAGGAAAAAGAAACTATGATAATAGTACCTGATGAGAAAAGTTTTCAATTACAAAAAGATGAGACTATAACGCCATTACCCCCCAAGAAAGAAAATGATGGTAAGTATGAATACTCTATTATCCTATTTTTAAAAGGAGCTTTAAAAAGTAGCTTACAATGGAACTTTATCTGCTATAGTTCAAAACTGCATCAGGATACAGTAAATCCAAACAGTGGAATTTTATCTCCAATGATAAAGTCAAACAGGTATATTGTGAATTTTCACCATTTGCCATTCCACGTTATGAGTGAAAAACATGGAATAGGAACATTCAAGAACAACCAAAGTTCAGTTTGGGTTTAGCCTCTGTAAAGTGTGTGCTTCTATCTATATAAAATCAATTCAAGAAATACTTGTTAAATTCCAATTAGTTGCAAATCCCTGGTGGCTCAGCTGGTAAAGAATCTGCCTGCAATGTAGGAGACCTGGGTTCAATCCCTGGGTTGGGAAGATCCCCTGGAGAAGGGACTGGCTACCCAGTCCAGTATTCTGGCCTGGAGGATTCCATGGATTGTATAGCCCATGGGGTCCCAAAGAGTTGGACACAACTGAGCGACTTTCACTTTCACATGTAGTCTGAGGATAAAGTAAATAAAATATTATTTTTGCTTTTAAGAAATTCACAGGAGAAATGGTTATATACGTAATTATAATGTATGTTTCAATTAAAACAATAGAAAACTTAAACAATAACAAATTACAAAGTACTACTTATTAGTTTCTATTTGGTTTATTATTGCTCTCTCACAGACCATTATTTCACGTGACAATATGAAAAAAAAACCACACACTAATTTCTATAGTGCTACAATAAAATTAAAATGAAACAAAACAGAAAATATATCTCAAGAAATTTGAAAAGCATCATAGTGAAAATAGACTAGAAGAAATTAAAAGACATTTCTTGCTCGTGGATAGGATGATTTAATATTACAAAGATGGTAGTTCTCCCTAAATCTGTAACAATAAACTTCTTTAAAGAGTTGGGTAAGGTTGATCCTCAAGTTCAGATGGAAAATCAGATCTGCATGAAATCACCTATCAGCACATACTTTAAAGCCTCCAAACTTAAAATAAGTATAATACTGGTACATGAATGAATGTCCACAGACAGAAAGAAATACATATAGAAATTTAGTAAATAACAAAGGGACCATCTTTAATCACTGAAGCAAAGATGATGTTTTTATTTTTAAAAAATATTTATTTATTTATGTATGGCTGCTCTGGGTCTTCATTGCTGTCCGTGAGTTTTCTCTAGTTGCAGATGGGGCTACCCTTTGCTGCAGTGCACAGGCTCTAGGTGCTCAGGCTTCGATAGGTGTAGCATGTGGGCTCAGGAGCTGTGGCTCAGGAGCTTAGTTGCTCTGTGCCATGTGGCATCATCCCAGACCAGGGATTGAACCCATGTCCCCTGCATTGGCAGATGGATTCTTAACCACTGGACCACCAGGGAAGTCCCAAAGATGATGTTTTTAAAAACTGAGTCTGGGACAACCTTGAAAAGGGATACAATTATATCCCTCTTATACAGAAAAATAAACTTCAAATAAATTAGGGTCTAAATGTAAAAAGTGAAACCATTTAAATAGTAGAAGATTACCTGACTGTGGGATGTCTCAAAATCCAGAGATGATAATAGAAAAGACCAGTAAGTTTGACTCCATAAATGAAAAACATTTGCATGGCAAAAATCATCATAAATGAAGCTGAAGACAGCTTAAAACTGAGAAAAATATTTTCAATATACAGCACTGTAAAGAGTTAATATCTCTAATTTATAAAGAACAAGTAAAAATCCAGGAAAAAGAAACTGATAAAAAATCCATGGGTAAAATGGGCAAAAGGTATGAACAGACAATTCACAAAATGACATAAAAATGACCCTTACACACATAAAAGGTGTTCAATCTCACATGGAAATTTAAATTGACATAAAATTTTTTAACTTATCTGACACAAGTGTGACAATATATTAATATATTCCACTGGCAAAACCTGCGTGGTATCAGACACTGACATATGTTGCTGATAGTAATGCAAATTGGTAGAACAGAGAGGAATTTGGTAATATTTGATGAAACCTAATATGCATTTACTTTGTGACCTAGCAACTGACCTCTAGGAATTTATCCTAAAGGTATACCTTCAAAAGTAAGAAAATACATATGCAAAATCTCTGAAGGATTGCTTGCAACAGCAAAATATTGGAAACAATCTAATTATCCATAAATTGAAGAGTGGTTGAATAAAGTATGGTACATCTACCTACGGAATGCTATGCAGTGGTAAAAATGAATGAGGAAGATTTATATAATGAATATGGATTGATTTCTAGAAGAGATTATGTGAAAAAAACCAAAGTGCAAAAGAGTATCTACAGTATGCTGTCTCTTCTAAAAATGAAAGGGATATAAGAGAAGATACACTTGTGTGAAAGAAATTCAAGAAGGGCAATTAAGCTGAGACTAGTTACCTATGGGTTACAGATGGACTAGGGGTGGAAGGAGGGGGAGACAGGAACTATAGGTACAGGGAAAAGGTGGCAGAACTTCTCTGAGCACACTTTTTGTGCATATCTGATTTTAGAACATTATATTCACATAAGCAAATAAATATAGTACATTCATAAATAAAATCAACAAGGATAAGATAAAAAGAACCCAAACTGACAAACAAACAGAAAAATACAAACTTAATTGTATTTCAAATGAGCAACATAACACATTACAGGAAGGGAAATCTAACTGAAGTAACTCAGTATTTTGATGTATACTTTCAGTAGACAAATACTAAAATTCCAATGAGTAGGTTTGTTTTCCATAGTGTTATAGGTTAACAATAATGAAACTACTTAACGTGTGTTCTAGGATTGAGTAAAGTAAATACAAAGTGGATCAGGAGAATCAGGTCTCTCATAATCAGAGAAGGGTGTTAAAAGATATGGTCAGGGGGAAGGCTAGAAGGAACACTATGGAAATGGAGTGGAATGGACTGGAATGAAAGGTATCAGCATCAACTCCTGGTTTGTATACAGATATACAGAAAAAGATATAAACATGTTTGCTTCCCTGTATGAGTGTGTATGTGCATATATGCATATGATATGTTTATGGTTTTATATGAGCATATGGTACATATATATTATATATGTTTACATGTGTGTCCATGTGTAGTGTGTCCATGTATAAAAACATATACATGTGTATGTATGTATTATACATACTGCTGCTAAGTTGCTTCAGTCATGTCCCACTCTGTGCGACCCCATAGATGGCAGCCCACCAGGCTCCTCTGTCCCTGGGATTCTCCAGGCAAGAATACTGGAGTGGGTTGCCATTTCCTTCCCCAATGCATGCATGCATGCTAAGTCGCTTCAGTCGTGTCCGACTCTGTGCAACCCTATGGACAACAGCCCACCAGGCTCCTCTGTCCACGGGATTCTCTAGGCAAGAATACTAGAGTGGGTTGCCATTTCCTTCTCTGTATTATATATGAAAAGAGAGCAAAATAAAAATAAATATATTTCCCAGTCCTCTTTGCTGAAAGATCCTAGGAACAATGAGATCCCAGTAGCAATGAGCACATGCACACCCAAATCTTGGTTTCTAAATACCATTCTCCACTGAAATGGACTGGTACTTCTTAAAGTAATAGCTGATTTCAGACCTGGGGCAGGGAAAGGGCAAGGATTGGTATGGGACATCTCAGCATGCCAGAAAATAAGTAAGCTCTCAAAGAATAGTAGAGACATTTAATTTTTTAATCAAAATATAAAAAAAATATATGTATAAATGTATGACAGATGTATAAGATTTATTCACTAAAATCCAGACAATAATGGTAAGAGATATTTAAAAAGACCTAAATATATAGATAGAGATACATTGTATTCAAGGACCAGAAAACTCAGTATCATTAAAATGTCTATTTTCCCCAAATTCATCTGTAGATTCAATGCAGTCCCAATTAAAATTCTAGCAGGCTTTAAGTAATTAACAAGCTGAGTTTAAAATTTATATAAAAATGAAAAGAACCTAGAAGAAACATAACATTAAAGAAGAATAAATTTGGAGAATTTACACTACCTAATATCAAGACTTACTATTCAACTTTTAAAAGAAAACAGGATAAAACTTGGTGGTTGGCAAAGATTTCTTAAACCCAGTACAAAAAGCATGAACTATAAGGGAATCAATTATTATTCATTAAAATAAAAAATGTTTGCTCTTTAAGAGACATTGATTAGAAAATTAAAAAAAAAAAAAAAAGCCAGAAACTGGAGAAAACATTTTCTCCAAAACATATTCTGACAAATGACTTATATCTATATAATATATATAATTCAAAACTAATAATGCAAAACCCGTTTAAAAAGCAGGCAAAAGACACGAGTAGACACTTCTCCACACACACAAAAACATGTGGATGGCAAATAAGTATATAAAAAGATGCTCAGCACATTAGTCATTAGGAAAATGTAAATTCAAACATGAGATACCACAACACATCTTACTTGAAAGGCTAAAATCAAAAAGTCCAACCACACAAACCAAATGTTGGAAAGAATGCGGAGCAATTGGAACTTATATGCACTGCTAACGAGAATTTAAAATGGCACAATGACTTTGGAAAACAGTTTAGTAGGACTTTTTCCAAAACGTAAAATATATATGTATAATAAGACACAGCCATTCTATGCTTAGGTATTTATAGAAGAGAAATGAAAGCGATAAGTCCATACATTAATGTTCATAGCAGCTCTCTTTGAAATAGCTGAAAACTGGAAACAACCCAAATATATGTAAGAGATGACTGTATAAACTGTGTCTACTGACAGAATGGAATAAATTGGACTGAACTCAATAATAAATAGAAATGAATTACTGATAATGCAAAAATAGATGACCCTCAAAATAATTATGCAGAGTTAAAGAAGCCAGACAAAAGAGTATATACTGCATAATATATTAAGTTTCTGGTCCTTAATATATTCATAATATTAACATATTAAGATAATGACAGAAAGGATATTAGTGGTTACTGTGAGGGAGAGATAATTACCAAAGAGCATGAGGAAACTTTTGGAGTGATGGATACGTTAATTATCTTGATTGTGGTGATGGACATCCAACTTATAAATCTTACAAGTTAAATATGTGCAACTCATTGTATAACACTGAATCACAAAAAGGCTATGGGATGATAAAACAGAGTTTAGGAGTTCTCGTCGACTAATCTGGGACAATTTGATTATCAAAATAAATATGACAGTAACATATGACCCATGGGATAAGGAATTCATAAGTTCATACCAACAAAAATAAATAAGGAGGGAACATTCCACCTCATATCAGAATGTGAACTAACAAATATAGAAGAAATGATGGAATCAGAAAAATTATTATTTGGCAACTATCCCAGTGATAAATGATTCAAGTAAGACTCAATAGATGAAAACTAGAGTTTTAAAACATGAAAGTTTGATAACAAACCTGATGTTTAGAATCTCAAAGTACTTCTCTAGAAGGTACACACTCATTACAAAGCGAAAAACAGTAATTTTACAGGGTGAGAACCATGGCAGACACCAACTGAACCAAGTTACCCAAGACAGCATTGTAAGGAATGAGACAGATACATGACACAGAGGATGAAACATTATTTCTGTAGTATTCCTGCCAAAAATGAGGAACCTTTTTTATAAACCCCAGTTGAAAGACATTCTGCAAAATAAATGCCCTGAAAATAAATTTTTAAAAAATTCAAAAATTTCCAAAACAGTAAAAAGATATAAAAAACAAAGACTAAGGAACTCTTCTAGGATGAAGGCATGACAAGTAAGTACAATAAATGATACAGGCCTCTAATTAAAATAAATAAATTTAAATTAAAAAAAATGATGCAGGGTGCAATGGGATTCTAAAAGTGCTCACAATGACTCCAAATTTTTGTTGCTGTTGTTGTTGCTGGAAATGACTTTTACTTGAATCTAAGTTTAAGGGAGATTGGAGGAGATTATTACGAAGCTAAAATTCAACATTCTCTATGATTCCAAGTTCATACTTTGACTAATTAGTTTCATTGGAAGGACTGATGCTGAGGCTGAACCTCTAATACTTTGGCCACCTAATGCGAAGAGTTGACTCACTGGAAAAGATTTTCGTGCAGGGAAAAATTGAAGGCAAAAGGAGAAGGGGGTGGCAGAGGATGAGATGGTTAGATAGGATCACCAACTCAATGGACATGAATTTGAGCAAACTACGGGAGCCAGTGAAGGAGACGGGAGCCTGGTGTGCTGCAGTGCATGGCGTTGCAAAGAGGAGGACATGACTTAGCAACTGAACAACAAACTCATGAGAAATGTGTTTGCACTACCCCAAGTGATAAATCAAGCTTGTGCTTACCTTAAGTCCAGCTTTATGATTTTTTGATACAAATGAAGAAATGTAACTGTCAATCAATTCAGCAATTAAATAAATGATCATTGCCAAAACAGACAGGAGAATAAAAGAGATTGTGTATTACAGAATTTAAAATAAAATTATGCTGAGTTACCAGATACAATATAGATCACTAGCTAATATGGCCATAACATCTTTCCTGTTATCATCTATAATTGTGTAAAGTATCTTTTCGAATTAGTAATAACATTCATGATAGCAAGAATTTTAATACTAGAGGTCAGATATTTTTAAATTATTGATTTTTATGATTTTGTTTCCCAATTCAGAAATGCCCACATGCCTGCTATGTGTTTGTTTAAGTGGCTCTGTATACTGTGAAGAAGTTGACATTGATGCTGTACCACCTTTGCCAAAGGAATCAGCCTATCTTTATGCACGATTCAACAAAATTAAAAAGCTGACCGCCAAAGATTTTGCAGACATACGTAAGCTAATTTTAAATAAAATATTAGTGTTAACTCATGTTAGTTATTTAACTCATATAAACACAAGTTTCTAGGTCACACGTAGGATAGTCACTGTTGGGGTATTTTAAGTATCCTGCCAGGAGGGTGTTGCTATGAGCACCACACACAGCAACTACTTCTGCAGTCAAGTCCAAGTCCTGGATCACTCATTCCAGAAAAGTTTCCTATATTCCAATTTTGTCGAGGGCTTCTGAAGAAAATGATACCAAGAAATGCACACTGGCTCCACTACACATTGACAAGATTAACCATCCTGAATTCATGCTGTCACTGGTAGTTCCAACTGACTGAATACAGTTGTTTCTCATTATTTGTGGATTTTATGTTTTCAAACTCACCTACTTTATAAATTTATTTGTAACCCCAAAATAAATACTTCTGGCACTTTCAGGGTTATTCACAGGCACATGCCTGTGGCAAAAAATTTGAGTCATCCAGGTGAGGTAGAACAAGATGCTTTTTTTGTCTTTTATTTCAGCGTTAAACAAGTACCTCGTTTACAGTCTACTTAGTGCAATATTTTTCACTTTTCATTTTTTGGCTTTTTTTTTTTTGCTGTTTGAAACACTCCCTAAATATAGTGTTGAAGTGCTGTATATTATTTCTAACTGCAAGAAGGCTGTGATGTGCCTTCCAGAGAAAACACGTGTTAAGTAGTCTTCATCTAAGTGAGTTACAGTGAGTTACAGTGCTTAAGATGCCTTTAAAAAAGAAACACACATACAATTTTCTGATTGGCTGATGAAAATGTGTGATGAAAGGCTCGAATCCGTATATTCCCTAGGAGCAATGGTTCCATATTCACTAATTCAGCATTTGTGTCGACTTTATAGATGACTACCTTAAATAGTGAGAAGTGACCATATCTCCTTATCATCCCAGACAGAACAAAAGTGATGCATACATACACACATATTGAATTTCTCTCTCAGTATGTACCACATTAACAAAATAGGGAACATTTTTGCCTTTGTTGTTTTTAAGCAATAAGGCATGGAGAGATTAAGATAATATACCCACAATCACAGGGGCTTCCCTGGTGGCTAAGATGGTAAAGTATCTGCCTGCAATGTAGGAGGACCTGAGTTCAATCTCTGGGTCAGGAAGATCCCCTGGAGAAGGGAATGGCAACCCATTCCAGTATTCTTGCCTGGACAGGATGCCAGGGACAGAGGAGAGGAACCTGGTGGGCTACAGTTTATAGAGTTGCAAAGAGTCAGACACAACTGAGCAACTAATGCAAACAAAACAAACCCATAATCACAACGCAACAGGATGGCAAGAAATTCACAAATATTTACATGATTCTATTCAATCAAACATAATGCTTGCCTTCCATAATTTGCAACAAAGAATTTCTTTCATATTACTTGAGCATACTCAGAATTCAAACAAAAAAGGATGGACGGACTCTATTAACTTAAAGTTCCCTTCCAAACCTGAAATTCTAGAACTCCAGTGAGAAATGCCATCAGTGTCAAGCACTGAGTACATGCTGAGTATTCATTCAATAAAACTTACTGAGCTATTAATTGTACATGTTCTGCAAAGCACTAAACATAAAAGAAATTTGAATTACCTGTTAAATAAATGCTTTTCCTCAGTCCACACAATTAAGAATTTAACTTCATGTATTAAAAAAATTTTTTCTGTATTGTTTGTATATTTTTCCTTCAAGCTAACTTAAGACGACTTGATTTTACGGGAAATTTGATTGAAGACATAGAAGACGGTACTTTTTCAAAACTTTCTCTGTTAGAAGAACTTACACTAGCTGAAAATCAACTACTGAAGCTTCCAGTTCTCCCTCCCAAGCTTACTTTATTTAATGCAAAATATAACAAAATCAAGAGTAGAGGAATCAAAGCAAATACATTCAAAGTAAGTATTTTATAGTATGACTGAGCACAATATAATATCATTGTTATACAGCCAATAATAACATGATAAAAGAAGAAGAAACTATAGCCTAGAATTTTGTTTTAAAACTATTACATAATAAATAGTGATATTATTAGGCTTATTCAAGTCTAGCTTATGCCTGTACCTCACTTAAAATAACTTTATTTGGTTTCATGGGACTACCTGGTGTCACATCTTTTTCCTTTGTTCACACAGCAAATATTTATTTATATAGACAAAGACTCATGGTACCAAGAGTCTCCAAAACCTCAAAATGGAAGTTTTCCTGTGTTTCTTCTTCCCTACAGTATTAGTAATTCATAAACACCAGAAAAATCATGCTGTAAAGACTGAATTTTATTTTTAATACTTAAAAGTATTAGCCCATAGAATTCTGTAGGGAAATATTCTTTTGAATTCCATGATGGCACCTAATACAAAATTCTGTATGTAGTAAAAATTAAATATATTTCTTAATTTAATCATTCAAGAAAATAAATGCTCAGGAAAAAGGGAAGGTGATTTACTTTGATTTAGGTAGCCAGGTTGTCTCAAAATGCAGTCTACAGAGAAGTAATCACCTCAGCCCAGGACTTCCATAGATCTGAAGTACTCATTCCCAGTCCTGGAAGAAACCCCAGATAAAAGGTTGAGATAATCATGCTACTGGTTAGCAACAGAAGACCTTGCTCAAAATACAGGATTGTAGCTCCTTTTGACAATTTCTAACAGTTCCTCAGAAGTTAAGGAACTCTTAGGGGACTTTCAGAAACTGGCCTTATTTTAAAAACAAACAAAAAAATGCTTGTAATTTGAACATACACAATTTGAGGAGGTAAACCTTTGAATAACTGGTATGTTAAAGACCTACAGGAGCCGGTCAACATTTACAAAAGAAGTATTTGACTATTTTACGCATTTATTACAGAAGGGATTAATGAATGACAAATTGGCATCAAAATGATAAAGTCAGCTATTTTCTAGTTTTGCTTAATGGCCAAGGCTGCAAAAGCCACGTAAAATCAAGTCACTCTAATCCATGTAAAGAGGTCCACTGGGGAAGACAGGAGCTTGATTCTTATATAATGGGTCGTAGGATGCTTAAGAGGGCTTCCTAGGTGGTAAAGAATCTATCCACCAAAGCAGGAGACTTGGGTTGGATCCCTGGTTCAGGAAGATCTCCTGGTGTAAGAAATGGCAACTCACTCCACTGTTCTTGCCTGGAAAATCCCATGGACAGAGGAGCCTGGTGGGTTCCATGGGTCACACAGAGTTGGACATTACTGAGTGACTAAGCACACATGTAGGATGCTTAAGAAAGGATTAAAATAACAACAAATTAATTCTAAAAAAAAAAAAAAATAGAATCCAAATTCTGCCATAGGATGTATATCAAAAGTAAGGTAAAACATTACTGTCAGGGGAAACTATATCTTGAAACTACAGAATTATACACAATAATGGGTTATTGATTATGGAGAGTAATCTAATGTAGACCCCTTAGCAGGGTAAAAAGAAAAATCATACCCAGCCACGTATTTAATACATTGCTTTGGAAGATATCTTACTAACAAGCACACACATCTCTTAGGAATATTCATTCTACTATAAGTTAGTGGAGCTGAAATGGAAAGTTCTGGAGATTCAAGAGAGGTTATAGCAGTACCAGGATCCAAATACAATCCTGCATAAGCATTAATATCATCACCTATTCCAAAGACAAATTTAAAGAGCCCCAGAAATTGACATGAGGGCTGAGGCTGGCTATGACTGGGTATTCAGATGTGAGGTGAGTAGACAGACATGGGGATGCATTAGGGTTCTATTGCCCTTTGTAAAGGACTGAAATACACTACTTGTAAAACCAAAACAGCAAACTAAAAATCCCACCAAATCAAAAACTACCATACCAATGATTAATAGTATTGATACATGACTATATCTATGTATTTTATACATATGTATATTTATATATATGTGTATATAGCTTGAGTCGTGAAAAAATGCACTGATCTCAGGTATCAACTCAAGCAAAAGCACCTTTTTCTTACAGAAACTGCATAACCTCTCCTTCCTCTACTTGGATCACAATGCTTTGGAATCTGTGCCTCTTAATTTACCAGAAAGTCTGCGTGTAATTCATCTTCAGGTATGATTGCTCCTTTCACAGTATCAGACTTTAATTCAAATTACTATGGGTCAATCTTACAATTCATTAGGAAATTCACTTACTTATATGTAAATGTTGCCCATCAAAAGCATTAATATTTAGTCAAATGCTCTCTCTTGCCCAGAAGCCACAGTTCTATTCAGAGCAAAGCCAAAGGATCAGTAACACCAGGTATGAGGTCTGCTCTTACAGGATGGCTTGTCTCCAGGTGTGTACCTGGCATCTCCTAGTTAATCTGACATGTGGATTTGAAGTTAGGGGACACTAAGACGTGGTTTATGTTTCTTTCTCCAAATAGCAGTAAACACTTGCTTTTGGAGACTTCCCAGCTGACTTTATTGTCCAACATCAAGGGTAATAGAAAAGTGAAGAGGCAATAAAAAGAGACTAAAAGTAGTCTTTCACCATCACAAGAATTCTCATTTGTTCTTTTTACTTCTTTAAAGTACATTTAAGGACACAGTACCCATTTTGAGTTGACACTATACAACAGGATACATTTTCCAGCTAGTACAATCTTATTTGTACTCAGAAATTTGTTACATACATGAGTTTTATTCTTAGAAAAAGCAAGTAGTTTGTTCTTTCAAAGTAATACTGTAGACATTAAAAAGGGAGGCTCAGATTGCTCAGACAGGGTTTTTTATTACCATGAAGATAGATATACAGTATGTACCATATTTTAAAAATCACTTTTTATCGACAGATAAAATATTCTGCCAGACCTCATTACATAGCATACAAAAGGATGATTTGGAGTTTATAAATGATTTTTCCCTTTTGTTTTCCAGTTTAACAACATAACTTCAATTACAGATGATACATTCTGCAAGGCTAATGACACCAGTTATATTCGGGACCGCATTGAAGAGATACGCTTGGAGGGCAACCCCGTCATCCTGGGAAAACATCCCAACAGTTTTATCTGCTTAAAAAGATTGCCTATAGGGTCATACATTTAACCACTATCAATGCAGCATAGCTAAAGTACACACATACTTATAATCTGTCTCAACAATGTCTAAAGGAGCATAAATATTTAATATTAATTTTGCATCTGACTATTGAAGGAACTTATGCTTTAAGCAAGAATGTTAAAAAAAAAGTCTTATATATAACAACAAGTAAAAAGTAAGATTGAATCTCTAAGTTCAAAACAGAAATGTGAAAATATTTGAACAGAATTACAAAATCCCTGTAGTTCGTAATAGAGTAACACTTAAAAGGTACGTTTTTATATAAATACCCAAAATTAAGAAGTGTTACAAAGTTAAAAGATAAGTCCAAGAAACTTTCAACTGTCTTTCCTGGCTTCCACTGGATCCCTAAAGCTTTTAAGGCATATGTTCCAAAGACTTTGAAAAGCTGAATATTTCTAAGGATCTCTCACTTTTCTTTCTTTTATGATTTATACATTATTCATTATGAAGTAGGAACTCTGTTTTCTTTCTTTTAAGGCAGCTACTATATTTTTACTTAGCCTGAGAAATAGGGTATAGTCTTATACCTAAGCAAAACTTTCCAAATAAAGCATAATTTTACTCTCTTGACAAAGAGCTAATATAGTAATGTTCAATTATTCTGTTTTGTGGTTACACAATTAAAAGCTTTAGTGAAGTAGTACGAAAATTTATTTAATCTAAATAATCAACATTCTAAGTCCACCACAAAACATTTTAGGAAGCTAGGCACATCAAAATCAGTATGCTTATTAAAAAAACTGAAAGTCCACTCTGTTTCTCAGAATATAGCCATAAAGTTCTCCACTGTAAAGTCTTTCAGTTATGACATACCTACAAAATATTTTTTATACTATAGGAATGAATCTTATCAATAAATTTATCCAAATATAAAATATGAAAACAAAGCAAATTCTGTGGCATTACTATTGCACACCACCTTCCCAACCACCCATACACATTCATGTTCATGAATATAGGCCATATATTCATAAGAAAGCATATCAGAAACATTTTCTAAAGATCCATGATTAACTAATATGTTTAAAGATAAGAATTAATCTCTAATCTAATGGTGATGATTTATAATGGCACTGCTGCAAGACTGAAATTCCTGAAATTACTTTCCTCTTGCCCAAATCCCATTCAAAATTCTTAACTTCCACACTTCTTTGGGGTTGCATATAAAATTATCACTGCTTTAGAAATAAAAGTCTGAAGGGCGTATATAAAAATAACCAACATTGTTTCCAACATCAATTATAAATGAGAATCAAGTTGGTCTCTATCCTCTTTCCAGAACAAATATTATTGGTGTTTTTTCATTTCATGATAAAATAATAAAAGTAAAAATATGCTCATTTCCATTATCTTAAATAGATAATGCTTTATTTTTGACACTGATAATGAAAGAAACAGAAGATTAAAATTTTAAGTATTTTAACCTACAAACATTCCTGAAACTAAAGAAGATACGCATAAATAGAAGGACAGCTTGTGTTCATGAATGAAAGATGGAAAAGTTAGTATGTCAACACTATCCAAAACAATTCATAGATTCAAAATAATCCTTATCAAAATCTCAATGTAATATTTTGAAGAACTGGGAAAACCCACCAAAATTCATATGGAATCTCAAGGAATTCCAAATAGTCAAAAGAAATTTGAAAGAAAGAACAAGACTGGAGGATTCTACACTTCCTCATTTCAAAATTTAGCTACAACGCTACCGTAATTAAAAGTGTGATACTGGCATAAGGACAGACATATAGACCAATGGAATAGAATAGTGAGACCAGAAACAAAACTTCATGTACAATCAAATGATTTTTGAAAAAGGCATCAGATCAGATCAGATCAGTCGCTCAGTTGTGTCCGACTCTTTGCAACCCCATGAATCGCAGCACGCCAGGCCTCCCTGTCCATCACCAACTCCCGGAGTTCAGTGCATCAAGACCACTCAATTAGGAATAGACAGTCTCTTCAACAAGTGGTGCTAGGAAAACTGGATATTCACTTGTATAAGAATGAAGTTGGACTGCAGGCTTACAACATACACAAAAATTAACTCAAACTGAATTGAATACCTAAACTTAAGAGCTAATCTATAAAACTCCTACTAAAAATAAAGAGAAAATTCTGTATGACTCTGAATTTGGCAACAATTTCCTGGATATGACACCAAAAGCACAGGATAAAAAAGAAAAAAATAGATAAACTGGACTTCAAAATTAAAAATTTCTATACATCAAAGAACACTATCAAGAAAATGAAAAGACAATTCAGTGAATGGAAGAAAATATGTGCCAATCATATTTGATGAAGTAAATATATAAAAAAATATCTACAATTCAACAACAACAAAAAACCTGATGCAAAAAGGGACAAAGAACTTGAATAGACATTGCTCCAAAGAAGAAATACAAATGGACAATTAGCACATGAAAAGATACTCAAGGTCACTAATCATTAGGGAAGGAAATGCAAATCAAAGCCAGAAAGAGATAGAAATTCACACCCAACAGTTTGGCTACAAAAAACAAAAAAAAGTAAAAACAAAACAAAACCCCAGACAATAATGAATATTGGCAAGGATGTGAAGAAATTGGAAGCCTCATGCCCTGCTGTTGGGGATGTAAAGTGGTGCAAGCTGAAAGAAAGAATTACCATACAATCCAGCAATTCCACTCACAGGTATATATACTTAAAAGAATTAAAACTGAGACTTGAATAGATATTTGTACACCAATGACTTGAGAAGGACTATTTGCAATAGCCAAAAAGTGAAAACAATTAAGTGTCTATTAAAGATGAACGAATAAACAAAGTTTGGTAAGTGCATATAACAGAATAGTATCCAGGGCTAAAAAGGAATGAAATTCTGACACATGCTACAATATAAATAAATTTTGAGGACAGTATGTTAAGTGAAATAATCTGGCAAAAAGAACAAATTTGATGATTCTGCTTGAACAAGATACTTAGTCAAATTCACAGAAATGGAAAATAGAATGATGGTTCCCAGAAGCTGGGAGACAGAGGAATGACAAATTAAGTGTTTAATGGGGACAAGGTTTTCAGTTTGGGATGAATAAAACATTCTGTAGATAAACACTGGTGATGACTGCACAACCATGTGACTGTTTCTTTCCATTCTAACAACCTTGTCACCAGCAAAGACCAGCTCAAATAAGCACTTTATTTGCTACAGGAAAAGCACACCAATTATACTTCTCTACTTGCCTTAAAAACATGTCAAGGAAAGTCAGCTTGAAAATGGAACCAGTGCTCACATTTCCCACAGCTCATCCTAATGTATAAGTAAATGGCCATATGATATGATTTATTATCATAACTGCCAGCATGCTCCTCAATTATTACTCTATTTTACCAATTCTGAAGAAGAGCTATTTAACTGTTCTTGTTCAAGAGCACCTGCAAGTAAACAACATGATCCTGAGAACTCCTCAAGGGACCACAGTACAGTACAGAAATCAGCATGCTTCGTTCTAAAGAAAATCCTATGCTTGACAGATTAGCTCAACCAAATAAAATGCAAATGATGATGACGATGATTTAAAGAAAGAATCCAAAATAAATGAGTGTTAGCACCAGTCATAAAAACAATAGTCATGACAAAAGTCATGACTCAGGATTTTGAGGAAACCTGAACCTTGCCATATTATTCATGTGAACTCTTTTAGAACTGATTTCTGTGTGGATCCCTGCTGTCAGTAATTTGATCCTATCCAGCTAAGCATGAGTCAGAGGATTACAACGTAGCCAAACATAATTCTAGCTATGACAAACAAAAACAGGGAGTTTTAAAAATGTCTTTGAATGTATCTGCATTAGGCCTAAGAAGCATTACTTTATAAGAATCAGACCTCAATATTTAAACTTGAAATATACAATAAATAAGAAGCTTAAATACAGAGAGTGATTTAGAATGTAAAGATTACATTATGACATTATAAGGCTTCTAAGCTCATATTCTTTACTAGCATTTAGCATTTTACTTCAAGTATCCTTGACAGATTAATTTTTCAAAATGTATATTATAAAATAAATATGACTATAATTATTTTTCTTTCAGTGAAAATGGTTCACTGATTTCTACAGAAGCATTCCTCCTCTATTTATTGCAAACAAATGCAAATCCCAGAAGCCAATAAAAATATTTTCTATTGTTTGAAAACTTTAAGAATGTTATCTTAAATCCCCAAATTGACATCAGCTTCACTTTCCATATATGTTTAAATTGAAAGACTTTAGACTCTACCTTGAAATGTTTAAATGTGCGCTTACGATAGTCACACCACTCCACAAAGAAGCGTAGGCTTCGGAAAAACATAAGCAGATCTCTTTTTTCTTCTGCTCTGTAGAAATACAAGGTTCTATGATTAATAAATATCATTAAATGAACCCCCCCCCCAATCTGGCTTTATTTTATTATTGCCTTTTACAGACCTGACACTAAAGCTTGAAAAGTACTTGCTTGATATATTTCTATATACCAAACTCTGCATTTTTGAGTATGTGCCCCTGTGTGATTTCTCAGACTGGAATTCACTTTTCTCCATTTTCAAATGTTTAAATTCTACCCATCTTTCAAGACATCACACAAATGCCACATCCTCCTTGATACCTCATTTGATGATCCATGGTATAACAAAGAATATATCTGGTCTTAGTTACTAGTTCCTAGTCATTATTTCATGCAAGGATGGGCACAAAAAAGGACAGAAATGATAAGAACCTAACAGAAGAAGAAGAGATTAAGAAGAGGTGGCAAGGATACACGTAAGATATACAAAAAAAGTCTTAACGATCACGAAAACTCTATGGCATGGTCACTCACCTAGAGCCAGACATCTTGGGGTGTGAAGTCAAGTGGGCCTTAGGAAGTATTACTGCAAACAAAGCTAGTGAAGGTGATGGAATTCCAGCTGAGCTATTTCAAATCCTAAAAGATGATGCTTTAAAAGTGCTGCACTCAATATGCCAGCAAATATGGAAAACTCAGCAGTGGCCACAGGACTGGAATAGGTCAGTTTTCATTCCAATCCCAAAGAGACATAATGCCAAAGAATATTCAAACTCCTGTACAGTAGTTGTATGGTGAGGACAGTTATGAGCACAGATTGTGCTCATTTTATGTGCTAAGCCAGGTAATGCTCAAAATCCTTCAAGTTAGGTTTCAACAGTACATGAACTGAGAACTTCCAGATGTATAAGCTGGATTTAGAAAAGGCAGAGGAACAGAGATCAAACTGCCAACATCCATTGGATCACAGAGAAAGCAAAGGAATTCTAGAAAACATCTACTTCTGCTTCATTGACTATGCTAAAGCCTTTAACTATGTGGATTTCAACAAACTGTGGAAAATTCTTAAACAGATGGTAATACAAGAACACCTTACCTGTTTCCTAAGAAACATGATGCAAGTCAAGAAGCAAGTTAGAACCAGACATGGAACAATGAACTGGTTCAAACTGGGAAACGAGTATGACAAGGTTATATACTGTCACCCTGTTTATCTAATTCTATGCAGAGTTCAGTCGCTCAGTCATGTCTGACTCTTTGTGACCCCATGAACTCCGTTATACAATAATGCCTACACAGAAGGCATGACACTACTTTCCATTACTGGGGAAGCACACAGGAAAGGTGTACAGACAAAGACTGGTCCCTGTTAAGAGAACACTGTGTTCAAAGAACTGCAAGGTATTCAGAATGGCTACAGTGAGGAGTAGGAGACAAGTGAAGAGGAAAATATCAGAGATGAGATTAGGACAGTGCCAATTCATTTGTTCACTCATTCCTTAGGCTGAAGTCTTACTATGTACCATCCACTGTATTCAGTTCAGTTGCTCAGTCATGTCTGACTCTCCGTGACCCCATGAATCGCAGCACGCCAGGCCTCCCTGTCCATCAACAACTCCCGGAGGTCACTCAGACTCACGTCCATCGAGTCAGTGATGGCATCCAGCCATCTCATCCTCTGTCGTCCCCTTCTCCTCCTGCCCCAAATCCCTCCCAGTGTCAGAGTCTTTTCCAATGAGTCAACTCTTCGCATGAGGTGGCCAAAGTATTGGAGTTTCAGCTTCAACATCAGTCCCTCCAATGAACACCCAGGACTGATCTCCTTTAGAAAGGACTGGTTGGATCTCCTTACAGTTCAAGGGACTCTCAAGAGTCTTCTCCAACACCACAGTTCAAAAGCATCAATTCTTCAGCGCTCAGCTTTCTTCACAGTTCAACTCTCACATCCATACGTGACTACTGGAAAAATCATAGCCTTGACTAGACAGACCTTTGTTGGCAAAGTAATGTCTCTGCTTTTGAATATGCTATCTAGGTTAGTCATAACTTTCCTTCCAAGGAGTAAACATCTTTTAATTTCATGGCTGAAATCACCATCTGCAGTGATTTTGGAGTCCCCCCCACAAAAAAAAGTCTGACACTGTTTCCACTGTTTCCCCATCTATTTCCCATGACGTGATGAGACCAGATGCCATGATCTTAGTTTTCTGAATGTTGAGCTTTAAGCCAACTTTTTCACTCTCCTCTTTCACTTTCATCAAGAGGCTTTTGAGTTCCTCTTCACTTTCTGCCATAAGGGTGGTGTCATATGCATATCTGAGGTTATTGACATTTCTCCCGGCAATCTTGATTCCAGCTTGTGCTTCTTCCAGTCCAGCATTTCTCATGATGTACACTGCATATAAGTTAAATAAGCAGGGTGACAATATACAACCTTGACGTACTCCTTTTCCTATTTGGAACCAGTCTGTTGTTCCATGTCCAGTTCTAAATGTTGCTTCCTGACCTGCATACAAATTTCTCAAGAGGCAGGTCAGGTGGTCTGGTATTCCCATCTCCTTCAGAATTTTCCAGTTTATTGTGATCCACACAGTCAAAGGCTTTGGCAGAGTCAATAAAGCAGAAATAGATGTTTTTTTGGAACTCTCTTGCTTTTTCCATGATTCAGCGGATGTTGGCAATTTGATCTCTGGTTCCTCTGACTTTTCTAAAACCAGCTTGAACATCCAGAAGTTTATGGTTCATGTATTGCTGAAGCCTGGGTTGGAGAATTTTGAGCATTACTTTACTAGTGTGTGAGATGAGTGCAGTTGTGTGGTAGTTTGAGCATTCTTTGGCATTGCCTTTCTTTGGGATTGGAATGAAAACTGACCTTTTCCAGTCCTGTGGCCACTGCTGAGTTTTCCAAATTTGCTGGCATATTGAGTGTGGCACTTTCACAGCATCATCTTTCAGGATTTGAAATAGCTCAACTGGAATTCCATCACCTCCACTAGCTTTGTTCGTAGTGATGCTTTCTAAGGCCCACTTGACTTCACATTCCAGGATGTCTGGCTCTAGGTGAGTGATCTCACCATCATGGTTATCTTGGTCATGAAGTTTTGTATAGTTCTTCTGTGTATTCTCGCCACGTCTTCTTAATATCTTCCACTTCTGTTAGGTCCATACAATTTCTGTCCTTTATTGATTCCATCTTTGCATAAAATGTTCCCTTGGTAGCTCTAATTTTCTTGAAGAGATCTCTAGTCTTTCCCATTCTGTTGTTTTCTTCTATTTCTTTGCATTGATCACTGAGGAAGGCTTTCTTATCTCTCTTTGCTATTCTTTGGAACTCTGCATTCAGATGCTTATATCTTTCCTTTTCTCCTTTGCTGTTTGCTTCTCTTCTTTTCACAGCTATTTGTAAGGCCTCCTCAGACAGCCATTTTGCCTTTTTGCATTTCTTTTTCATGGGGATGGTCTTGATCCCTGTCTCCTGTACAATGTCACGAACCTCAGCCCATAGTTCATCAGGCACTCTAGCAGATCTAGTCCCTTAAATCTATTTCTCACTTCCACTGTATAATCATAAGGGATTTGATTTAGGTCATACCTGAATGGTCTAGTGGTTTTCCCTACTTTCTTCAAATTAAGTCTGAATTTGGCAATAAGGAGTTCATGATCTGAGTCACAGTCAGCTCCCGGTCTTGTTTTTGCTGACTGTATAGAGCTTCTCCATCTTTGGCTACAAAGAATATAATCAGTCTGATTTTGGTGTGGACCATCTGGTGATGTTCATATATAGAGTCTTCTCTTATGTTGTTGGAAGAGGGTGTTTGTTGTGACCAGTGCATTCTCTTGGCAAAACTCTATTAGCCTTTGCCCTGCTTCATTCCGTACTACAAGGCCAGATTTGCCTGTTACTCCAGGTGTTTCTTGACTTCCTACTTTTGCATTCCAGTCCCCTATAATGAAAAGGACATCTTTTTTGGATGTTAGTTCTAAAAGGTCTTATAGTTCTTCATAGAACTGTTCAACTTCAGCTTCTGAAGTTGGGGCGTTACTGGTTGGGGCATAGGCTTGGATTATCGTGATATTGAATGGTTTGCCTTGGAAATGAACAGAGATCATTCTGTCTATTTTGAGATTGAGGAGCTACCCCACGTCCGAGGTCAGGGGTGGCGGCCGAGAGGAGCTACCACATGCCTGAGGTCAGGGGCAGTGGCTGAGAGGACCTAACCCTCACCCGAGGTCAGGGGCGGCGGCCAAGAGGAGCTACCACATGCCCGAGGTCAGGGGAAGCTGCCAAGAGGAGCAACCCCACGTCCAAGGAGCTATGGCTGTGCAGTAGCAGGAGGGCCGAGAGGAGCTACTCCACGTTCAAGGTCAGGAGGGGCGGCCATGAGGAGATACCCCTCGTCCAAGGTAAGGAGCAGTGGCTGCGCTTTGCTGGAGCAGCCATGAAGAGATAGCTCATGTCCAAGGTAAGAGAAACCCACGTAAGTGTTGCGAGAGAGCATCAGAGGGCAGACACACTGAAACCATAATCACAGAAAACTAGTCAATCTAATCATACTAGAACCACAGCCTTGTCTAACTCAATGAAACTAAGCCATGCCCGTGGGGCAACCCAAGATGGGCGGGTCATGGTGGAGAGATCTGACAGAACGTGGTCCACTGGAGAAGGGAATGGCAAACCATTTCAGTATTCTTGCCTTGAGAACCCCATGAACAGTATGAAAAGGCAAAATAATAGGATACTGAAAGGAGAACTCCGTGGATCGGTAGGTGCCCAATATGCTACTGGAGATCAGTGGAAAATAACTCCAGAAGGAATGAAGGGATGGAGCCAAAGCGAAAACAATACCCAGTTGTGGATGTGACTAGTAATAGAAGTACTAGTAATAGAATAGATAGAATAGATGTGACTGGAATGGGTGAATTTAACTCAGATGACCATTACATCTACTACTGTGGGTAGGAATCTCTTAGAAGAAATGGAGTAGCCCATCATGGTCAACAGAAAAGTCTATGCAGATGAAAGAGAAGAACCTACAACCAAGAATACGCTACCCAGGAAGAGTCTCTTTCAGATACGATGCAGAAATCAAAAGCTCTCCAGACAAGCGAAAGTTAAGAGAATTCAGCACCACCAAACCAGCTTTACAAGAAATGCTAAAGGAACTTCTCTAGGCAGGGAACACAAGAGAAGGAATATTGTGCAGTCTTGCCTCCTTTGTCATAGATTAACTGAACATAGGTGCATGGGCTTATTTCTGGGTTTTGTATCCTACTCCATTGATTTAAAATCCTCAACAAAATACTAGCAATTCTTTTCCAACAATACATTAAAAAGATCATACACTGTGATCAAGTGTGATTCATCCAGGGACACAAGAATTTTTCAACATCTGCCAATCTATCAATGTGATAAACCACATCAACAAATTGAAGAATAAAAACCATATGATCATCTCAATCAGTTCAGTTCAGTAGCTCAGTCATGTCTGACTCTTTGCAACCCCATGAACTGCAGCACGCCAGGCCTCCCTGTCCATCATCAACTCCCGGAGTCCACCCAAACACATGTCCATTGTGTCAGTGATGCCATCCAACCATCTCATCCTCTGTCATCCCCTTCTCCTTCTGCCCTTAATCTTTCCCAGCATCAAGGTCTTTTCAAATGAGTCAGCTCTTCGCATCTGGTGGCCAAAGTATTGGAGTTTCAGCTTCAACATCAGTCCCTCCAATGAACACCCAGGACTGATCTTCTTTAGGATGGACTGGTTGGATCTCCTTGCAGTCCAAGGGACATCTCAATAGGTGTGGAAAAAGTTTTTGACAAAATTCAGCACCAATTTATGTTAAAAAAAAAAAATCCCCAGAAAGTGGGCATAGAGGGTATATACTTCAACATAATAAAGGCCATATATGACAAGCCTATAGCTAGCATTATACTCAACGGTGAAAAGTTGAAAGCATTCCCTGTCACATCAAGAAAAAGACAAGGATGTCCACTGTCACCACTTTTATTCAACATACTTTTGGAAGTCCTAGGTACAGCAATCAGAGAAGAAAAAGAAGTAAAGTTAATCCAAATTGGATTGCAGATGACATGACAGTATATATGGAGGATCCTAAAGATGGTATCAGAAAACTACTAGAACTCAGCAGTGAATGTGGTAAAGCTGCAAGTTATAAAATTAATACACAAAAATCTGTTGCATTTCTATACACTAACAACGAAAGATGAGAAAGAGAAATTAAAGAAGAAATTCCATTTACCGTTGCATCTTACCTAAGAAGACAAAATACCTATACTTCAAAAAGTGTAGGATGCTGGGGAAAGAAATCAAAGAAGACATAAAGAGATGGAAAGATATACCATGTTCATGGATTAGAAGAATCAATATTATCAAAATGACTATACTTCCCAAGGCAATCTACAGATTCAGTGCAATCTTTATTAAATTACCAATGGCATTTTCCACAGAATTAGAAAAAAAAATTTCAAAATTTGTATGGAGACACAAAAGATCCCAAATAGCCAACCAAAGCAATCTTGAAAGAGAAAAATGGAGCTAGAGGAATCAGGTTTCCTGGCTTTAGACTTCAGACTAATCTTTGCAGAGAACAGCAAGGAGTAATAAGAAAACCATCTTAAGTGAACAACGCAAAGAAACAGAGAGCAATTAGGGAAAGACTAGAGATATCTTCAAGAAAACTGAAAATGGAAACATTTCATGCAAAGATGGTTCATTTCTAGAATTCCAAAAAATCTGATCATGACAGTTTTGGCCAGTTTTCTTGCTGCTTTTAGAGAGGATAGAATCTTCAAAGGTACTTACTTACTCTGTTAGTTTCACTGACATCTATGCCTTCGATTTTAAAAGGACTCAGAGAGGGCTCTGCATTAATCATGTCTTTTTATTTTCTGTATTCTGATGCTTTGATGTCTAGAGTCTTGATAACCCTGAGCAAACTATGCCTCCCAAGATTAGCCCATTCTTAGAGATAGTAAACAACTGCTCCTGAGTGTGCTTTTCTAACTTGATCCAACCAGTCCAGAACTTGTATCTCAACCACCTCCTTTATATTTGCTATACCCTTATCCACTTGCCCAGGCTTAGGTACCAGAGGCATTTAGTGACAGCTTTTATGACCCAGAGCCTTCTAAAAATTTTCAAACTAGCCAGTGTAAGCCTGTTCACCTTGACTTACCTTTTCCTTACCTCAGAAACCACAGATGACCAGCTTCCCCCTCTCCCACTGACTCCTGACTTATTCTAGTGGTGCCTATGGCATGATGTACCCCTCCTTGCAGGAAATGTGAGAAAAATTCCAATCGTAATCATCTTTCTGATCTGATGGACTTACCATACTCAAATAATTTTAAAAAATCTTTTAAAATAGTTTCCTGTGCATTTATTACTAACTTTAAACATTAGCCAGGTAGGATATATGAACATAGATGTTTATTTCACATGTAATCTGTAGCTTCCTGTAGACAGGAAAAAGACTACCCTAGACTAAAAAGCCTCTTGATGAAAGTGAAACAGGAGAGTGAAAAAGTTGGCTTAAAGCTCAACATTTAGAAAACTAAGATCATGGCATCCGGTCCCATCACTTCATGGGAAATAGATGGGGAAACTGTCAGACTTTATTTTTGGGGGCTCCAAAATCACTGCAGACGGTGACTGCAGCCATGAAATTAAAAGACGCTTACTCCTTGGAAGGAAAGTTATGACCAACCTAGATAGCATATTCAAAAGCAGAGACATTACTTTGCCAACAGAGGTCCGTCTAGTCAAAGCTATGGTTTTTCCAGTAGTCATGTATGGATGTGAGAGTTGGACTGCAAAGAAAGCTGAGCACCAAAGAATTGATGCTTTTGAATTGTGGTGTTGGAGAAGACTCTTGAGAGTCCCTTGGACTGCAAGGAAATCCAACCAGTCCATTCTAAAGGAGATAAGTCCTGGGTGTTCTTTGGGAGGACTGATGCTAAAGCTGAAACTCCAATACTTTGGCCACCTCATGCGAAGAGTTGACTCATTGGAAAAGACTCTGATGCTGGGATGGATTAGGGGCAGGAGGAGAAGGGGACGACAGAGGATGAGATGGCTGGATGGCATCACTGACTCGATAGACGTGAATTTGAGTGAACTCCGAGAGTTGGTGATGGACAGGGAGGCCTGGCATGCTGCAATTCATGGGGTCGCAAAGAGTCAGACACAACTGAGTGACTGAACTGAACTGAGACTATATAAACAGCAGTAGAGAGGTTTATTCTCTCCATACTTGGTCATTCAGGCAAATAACCCTGTAACCATGAGTTAAAGAACACACTGGAACTGCTTCTCAGAGGGATCTCACCAACCTAGTCTTCATGGAAGCTAGTGATATGTCTATGAAAGTGACCAATTTGTGGCATGTCTTGATCACTGAGTAAAAAATAATGATCACTGAAGCTACTTTTAAAGTAATCTTGGTGAATTTATTAAAATTTGGAATAGTAAGTAACTCCATAGAGCAAGTAGCTTGTGGAAGTCAGCATGGGGATTAATTAAATTGATTCTTGGAAAATGATCTAAAATTGTCTCAGGCATACGAAAAAAGAGCATGCTTATGTAATAACCATTCAGCTTACATGTAAAATGATTAATCTGAGTAGTTTTATCCTAAATCTCTTTCAGTTAGAACTTTTTATGCTTTTGCTTTTTCAAAAACAACAGCAAAAAAGCAAAGAAGTCATCTGGCACATAGATTTCATTCTCAAAGAGTCCCTGTAACTAGATCAGTTGAGTGTATTGTAAATAGTGGTGGGCACATATTCTTACTGAAGGAGTTTAGGAATCTATGCCACAAGTAATATCAAACAATAGGCGATCTGTTAGATGAAGTAACTTTATGTAGAGTGGGTGGCCCAGAGGAATACAAAACTGTAGCTTTAGTTTTGCTGAGATGCATTCCCCAAATATTGGCTCACTCCATGCTGTAAACGAGAGACCTATTAATAGCTTAAGGATGTTCTCATAGTTCTATTATTCCAACTCCAATAAGTTCCATTATTTCTCAGAAATATTTTTATTCTTTGATTTGTTATCCTTCATATAAACTTCTGGAATGGGGCAGAAGCTTGCAAATAATGTTATCCAGTTCCTTCATTTTGCAGATAAAGAAAGAGCTCCACAGAGTTTAAATATTTTTCCTAATTCAGAGGTGTTAGTCATTAGTTTAAAACCAATGAAATGTGTTATATACTGGTACACTGTCCTTGTTATCACATATTTGTAAACTAAAGATAACATATATATATATACATATACACATATATACACACTAGGTGATTATAATAAAAGGCAGCATATGATTCATTTTTAGAGAGTACCTAGAGTTGATACCCAGCGAGGTACAATAAGGCAAGGTTAGCTCCCTGATTTACTCATATGTCACCTTGTAAAAGAATTGATGCTTTCAAATTGTGGTGTTGGAGAAGACTCTTGAGAGTTCTTAGACTGCAAGGAGATCAAACCAGTCAATCCTAAAGGAAATCAGCCCTGAATATTCATTGGAAGGACTGATGCTGAAGCTCCAATAATTTGGCCACCTGATGCTAAGAGCCAACTCATTAGAAAAGACCCTGATGCTGGGAAAGATTGAAGACAAGAGGAGAAGGAGACGACAAAGGATGAGATGGCTGGATGGGATCACCGGACGTGAGTTTGCGCAAACTCCAACAGATGGTGGACAGGGAAGCCTGGTGTACTGCAGTCCATGGGGTCGCAAAGAGTTGGAAATGACTAAGTGACTGAACAACAAAAACAATATCTTCTAAATAAGGCCTTCCCTGACCACCTTATTTAAAAGTGAATAGCTCTCATTTATCACGTATATTCCCTATTTCCCATCCCACTTTATTTTCCCCAATACCACTTATCACTATCTAATATTGTTCAATTATATTATTATTGGCTTCCTTGGTGGCTCAGACAGTAAAGAATCCATCTGCAATGCAGGAAACCTGGGTTCAATCCCTGGGTTGGGAAGATTACTTGGAGGAGGGCATGGCTTTATTATCCCTGATACCACTTATCACTATCTAATATTGTTCAATTGTATTATGAGAGACTAATACGGTACAGAGTACATAATACACATTCAACACGTATGTATTTATTTATTTTTAAATTTTCATTCTGGGGCAGAAGAGGTATCTTTTAAGACTGGAAAGTCTTTTTATGCCAAAATGTAAGGAAGTGTTCAAAAATATAGGAGTAAAGAATTGTACATCTTTAAGAAAAATAAGAAGAATGATAAAATATCTATAATAAATAGATATATACACATATGTACACATACACAGGGTGAAGGGTGATTTATTTCTTAAGCAAGTTCTAATGTTTATTGAGAAATGTAAAGTGAAGTGCTGGAGTTGAAAAATCATCAGTTTGCAACCATCATAGTAAAGAGAAGATCAGATAAGAATCACCAGGTGATGCTAAATATAGGCAGAAATTTTAATGAGGAGTAGCATCTGCATGGTCATAAAGTGTCTCCCTATAGATTGCCTATTAGTTGTGAGGTTAAAAAAAAAGCAGTAATGATATAGTGGAGAATCAAGTAACAGTTTGGCTGATGATTAAAATTAACATCACCTTTGAGTAACAGATTTCTGAAAAAGACAAAACATCACCTATACAGTATTTTGTCTAACATAAGAGCAATTGATGAGAAAAAAATTCAAGATAAAATTAAAAACATTCTATATGTGGCAGGACTTGGGGGAGGTGAAAGACTTGTATTTTGTAAAGATGGCAAAGTCATGAAGCGCTCTTAAATTGTTCCAGATTAAAGAAATCTATAAGACACGACAACTAAATGCAATACTTGACCCTAGACTAGATCATGTACTGCAGAGGAAAAGAAAACACAAGAGAGGACATTATTAGATCAACTAACCAAACTGAAATATGGATGGCAAAATAGATGAAAGTATTATATCAATGTCAGTTTATGAGGACTTCCCTGGTGGTCCAGTGGTTAAGAATTCACCCTGCAATACAGAGGATGTGGGTTCGATCCCTGGTTGGGAAATTAAGATCCCACATGCCATGGAGCAACCAACCCCGCAGACACTCTGGTACTCCTGCACTGCAACTCCTGAGTCTGCACGCCACAACTAGAGAGTCTGTGCTGCAAAAGAAGATCCCACTCGAAGAAACAAAGACCCTGTGTGCCACAACTAAGACCTGGTGTGGCCAAATAAATAAATACAAAAAACCAGAAATTATTTTTAAAAACGTCAATTTATAGAGTCATTCACTGCACTATGAGTACAGAAGAGAACACCTCTATTCTTAGGTTGTACACCAAAGTACCTAAGAGAACAACAGAAATGGTAAAAACCTGGTTAAATATTACAGTCTACCACTTTTTAGTTCCTTAAGTTATACATCATGGTTGAAAAGCAAAAAACTATAACGTTGTCTGATGGGGTTTTCAGTGCATACATATGAATGTAATTCATATAAAATCTGAAACACGAAGAGAGAGAGAGATCTATATGGCTATAAGCATTTCCAGACAGTACTTGTAGTGGTGAAGTATTATATCTAAGTAGACTGTTAAAAGTTACCTTATGTAATTGAAATATCTCAGACAGACAATAAAAATAAAAATATTATCAATACTTTTCTAATGCCTGAGAGATGAAATTACTCTCCAAAGAACAAAGGCTTATAAACAGCAGTTGTTTTTTAGTCACAAAGTCATGTCTGACTTTTTCACGACCCCATGGACTGAAGTCCGCCAGGCTCCTCTCTCCATGGGAATTTCCAGGCAAGAATATTGGAGTGGGTTGCCATTTCCTTCTCCAGGGGATCATCCTGACCCAGGGATTAAACTTGAGTCTCTTGAATCTCCTGCATTGGCAGGCGAATTCTTTACCACTGAACCATCAAGGGAAACCTATAAAAAGCAGTAGTTATTTCATTAGAGCTTACAAGGCCAAACTGATAAGACATTTTGATCTTCATCAAGCAAGGGAGCAAAAAATATGCGCTCAATCATGTGATGCTGGAGTGAGCCAAGAAATAAAAAATAAAAACTACAATGCCCAAAGTTTAAACACACACACACACACACACACACACACGATACTCAGAGAAAGAGAGAAAAAGAAAAAGATAGTTTTGTTACATAACTTTTTAAAAAAACTGTATTTAAAGTGGATTAAGTCACAATCCCCTCACTCCCATTTTATATGTCCATAGTATACTATTTTAGAAAGTGTGTGTGTGGGGGTGAGAGAGAGAGAGAAAGAGAGCATGCATGTGTTGGCTCTTATAGCTGTAGGAATTATTGCGTTTTATCTATTTTTCCCAAGCACAGTTAAAACTTCACTAAATGTAAAACAGATGTTATGAACTTCCTTCACTAAATGTTGGCAGTGGTGCCTTTCAATTGCAACTATGATAGTCAAAAACGTAAAGTAACTCCAAATGTCTCTTTCTCAAGCAAGGATAAAGTAAGCACAAAGAAAAATTTGGACTAAAAATTTTAAACTTAAAAAAAAAAAAAACCCTAGGAATCAGTTCAGTCACTCAGTCGTGTCAGACTCTTTGTGACCCCATGAACTACAGCACACCAGGCCTCCCTGTCCATCACCAACTCCTGGAGCTTACTCAAACTCATGTGCATTGAGTCAGTGATGCCATCCAATCATCTCATCCTCTGTCGTCCCCTTCTCCTCTCGCCTTCAATCTTTTCCAGCATCAGGGTCTTTTCAAATGAGTCAGTTTGTCACAACAGCTGGCCAAAGTATTGGAGTTTCAGCTTCAACATCAATCCTTCCAACGAATATTCACGACTGATTTGCTTTAGGATGGACTGGATGGATCGATCTCCTTGCTGTCCAGGGACTCTCAAGAGTCTTCTCCAACACCACAGTTCAAAAGCATCAATTCTTCGGTGCTCAGCTTTCTTTCTAGTCCAACTCTGACATCCATATAGGACTACTGGAAAAACCACAGCTTTGACTACAGGGACCTTTGTTGGCAAAGTAATGACTCTGCTTTTTAATAAGCTGTCTAGGTTGGTCATAACTTATCTTCCAAGGAGCAAGCGTCTTTTAATTTCATGGCTGCAGTCACCATCTGCAGTGATTCTGGAGCCCAAAAAATAAAGTCTGTCACTGTTTCCACTGTTTCCCCACTATTTGACATGAAGTACTGGGACCAGATGCCATGATCTTAGTTTTCTGAATGTTGAGCTTTAAGCAAACTTTTTTACTCTCTTCTTTCATTTTCATCAAGAGGCTCTTTAGTTCTTTGCTTTCTGCTATAAGGGTGGTGTCATCTGCATATCTGAGGTTATTGATATTTCTCCTGGCATCTTGATTTCAGCTTGCGCTTCATCCAGTCCAGCATTTCTCATGATGTACTCTGTATATAAGTTAAATAAGTAGGGTGGCAATATACAGCCCTGATGTACTTCCTTTCCTATTTGGAACCAGTCTATTGTTCCATGTCCAGTTCTAACTGTTGATTCTTGACCCACATCCAGATTTCTCAGGAGGCAGGTAAGGTGGTATGATATTCCCATCTCTTGAAGAATTTTTCACAGTTTGTTGTAATCCATAAAGTCAAAGGCTTTGGCAAGTCAATAAAGCAGAAGTAGATGTTTTTCTGGAACTCCCTTGCTTTTTTGATGATCCAACAGACGTTGGCAATTTGATTTCTGGTTCCTCTGCCTTTTCCAAATCCAGCTTGAACATCTGGAAGTTCATGGTTCACATATTGTTGAAGCCTGGCTTGGAGAATTTTGAGCATTACTTTGCTAATGTGTGAAATGAGTGCAATTGTGTGGTAGTTTGAACATTTCTTTGGCATTGCCTTTCTTTGGGACTGGAATGAAAACTAATCTTTTCCAATCCTGTGGCCACTGCTGAATTTTCCAAATTTGCAGGCATATTGAGTGTGGCACTTTCACAGCATCATCTTTTAGGATTTGAAATAACTCAACTCGAATTCCATCACCTCCACTAGCTTTGTTCATAGTGATGCTTTGTAAGGCTCACTTGACTTCGCATTTTAGGATGTCTGGCTCTAGGTGAGTGGTCACACCATTGTGGTTATCTGTGTCATGAAGATCTTTTTTGTATAGTTTTCCTGTGTATTCTTGCCACCTCTTCTTAATATCTTCTGTTTCTGTTAGGTCCATACCATTTCTGTCCTTTATTGTGCTCATCTTTGCATGAAGTGTTCCCTTGGTATCTCTAATTTTCTTTAAGAGATCTCTAGTCTTTCCCATTCTATTGTCTTCCTCTATTTCTTTGCATTGATTACTGAAGAAAGCTTTCTTATCTCTCCTTGCTATCTTTGGAACACTGCATTCAAATGAGTATATCTTTCCTTTTCTCCTTTGCCTTTCACTCTCTTCTTTTCATAGTTGTTTGTAAGGCCTCCCAGACAACCATTTTGCCTTTTTGCATTTCTTTTTCTTGGGGATAGTCTTGATCACTCCCTCCTGTACAATGTCACAAACCTCTATCCATAGTTTTTCAGGCACTCTGTCTATCAGATTTAATCCCTTGAATCTATTTGTCACTTCCACTGTATAGTCGTAGGGGATTTGATTTAGGTAAATCACTGAATGGTCTAGTGGTTTTCCCTAGTTTTTTCAATTTAAGTCTGAATTTGGCAATAAGGAGTTCCTGATCTGAGCCACAGTCAGCTCCATGTCTTGTTTCTGCTGACTGTATAAAGCATCTTTGGCTGCAAAGAATATAATCAATCTGATTTCAGCACTGACCATCTGGTGATGTTCATGTGTAGAGTCTTCTCTTGTGTTGTTGCAAGAGGGTGTTTGCTATGACCAGTGTGTTCTCTTAGCAAAACTCTGTTGGCCTTTGCCCTGCTTCATTCTTTACTCCAAGGCCAAATTTGCCCATTACTCCAGGTATTTCTTGACTTCCTACTTTTGCATTCCAGTCCTCTATAATGAAAAGGACATCTTTTTTGGGTGTTAGTTCTAGAATGTCTTGCAGGTCTTCATAGAAGTGTTCAACTTCAGCTTTTTAGCATTACTGGTCAGGGCACAGACTTGTATTACTGTGATAGTGAATGGTTTGCATTGGAAACGGACAGAGATCATTCTGTCGTTTTTGAGACTGCATCCAAGTACTGCATTTCAGACTCTTGTTGACTATGACGGCTTCTCCATTTCTTCCAAGGGATTCCTGCCCACAGTAGTATATATATTGGTCATCTGAGTTAAATTCACCCATTTCAGTCCATTTTAGTTCATTGATTCCTAAAATGTCGACACTCACTCTTGCTATCTCCTATTCAACCACTTCCATATTGCCTTGATCCATGGACCTAACATTCCAGGTTCCTATGCAATACTGTTCTTTACAGCATCGGACTGTACTTCCATCACCAGTCACATTCACACAACTGGGTGTTGTTTTTGCTTTGACTCTGTTCAATCTTTCTGGAGTTATTTCTCCACTGATCTCCAGTAGCATATTGGGCACCTACTGACCTGGGGAGTTAATCTTTCAGGGTCCTATCTTTTTGCCTTTTCATACTTTTCATGGGGTTCTCAAGGCAAAAATACTGAAGTGTTTTGCCATTCCCTTCTCCAGTGGACCACGTTTTGTCAGAACTCTCCTTCATGACCCATCTGTCTTGGGTGGCCAATACTAGGTCTAAAATCAAATGATTATGGGGAGGGAGGAGGGAGGAGGGTTCAGGATGGGGAACACATGTATACCTGTGGCAGATTCATTTTGATATTTGGCAAAACTAATACAATTATGTAAAGTTTAAAAATAAAATAAAATGTAAAAAAAAATAAATAAATAATTAAAAAATAAATAAAATAAAATAAAATAAAATGATTATCAGAAGTTAACTCACTAAAATACTATCAGTTACTCTCATACACTGCTGGTGGGAATGCAAATTGGCATGGTCACTCTTGTAAACAATTTGGCAGTTTATTAGAAATTTAAACATATTTTTATCATATGACCCAGCAACCTCACTTCTGGTTTTTACTCTAGAAAATAGAAAGTTTAAATTCACATAAAAACCTCTACTGCGCAGTATTATTCATAATCACCAAAACTGGAAATAACCTTAATGTCCTCCAGTAGATGAATGTATAAATAAAATATTATCCATACAACAGAATACTACTCACAAATGAAAAGATAGATGAATCTCAAAGGCATTAGGCTAAGGAAAGAAGCCAATCTCAAAAGGTTACACGACTTCACTTATTTGACATTTCATAAAATGAAAAATTGCAGTAATGAAGATCAGAGCAGGTTTTGCCATGTGTTAACAGTATAAGGGAATTTTTGCATTGATGGAAGTGTTTAATATCCTGATTTTAGTGAGTACACAGAAACCATCTAATTGGAATAATACAGAAGGAAAAAATTAAATAAAATTAATGGAGTCCAAGGGACATGTATAACAACACCAAAAGATTTTATAATTATGTTGACAGAGACCCAGAAGAAAAGGAGAAAGAACGTTGATTGAAAAAAATATTTGGAAAAATAATGGCTGAAAACTTGACAAATTAGGTAAAAGATACAAGCTTACAAATTTAAGAAGCTCAGAAAAACCACAGCGAGGATAAACTCAAAGAAATCCACGCTTAAATATATCGTAACCAAACTATTGAAAATTAAAAAGAAAACTTCATGAATCAGTTGGAGGAAGATAGACACATGCCATATTGAGTAACAAAGATTCAAAGAGAATAGATTTCTCAACAGAAACCATGGAGGCCAGAAGGAAGTCAATTCAGATTTCAATATCTAGTGCAAATATTTTTAATAAATGAAGGTATAATAATGATATTCTTAGAAAGAAAATGGAAAGAATTTGTCCAACTCAACCTACTCAAAAGGAAATGATGCTAGAGGGAAACTGGTAATATGAAAAATAAAGAAAAACAACCCAAATCATAAAAATCTGCATAGCTGTATCAGACTGTTACAATATATTAAAATCTAGAAAATAATAATTGTAATATTATCTGATGGGGTTAAAATGTATGTAGAAGTAAATGATGGCTTTAATATGAAGAGATAGGCATGTAAAGGGACCTATTTAGTACAAAATTTCTATTTGAAGTGATAAAATATTAATTCTAAGTAGACAGTGATCCCTATATCAACCAGTTATATACATATATATATTATAAACATAATACACATTTAGATATATTATTTTAATATATATATACTTATGTAAGAGATATAGAAAAAAGTCAAATTAAAGTGGAATTTTAAAAAGTATTCAAGGAATCTAGAAAAGATACAGAAGGGCAAAATACAAGAAAAAAACAAAGAGAACAAATACTGCTGGGTAGAGCCCAATCCAAACAGATCAACAATGACCTTAAACGGAAATAAATCAAAGATCTAAGTGTAAAAGGTGAAAATATAAAAATTTCTAAAGATTTTGAAGATAGCCTTCATGACCTGAGGTTAGGCAAAAAGTTTTCCGACATCGTATCAAAACATGAGCAAAAAAATAAATAAACAAAGGCAAACTGTGATCTTGAAACCAAAATATTGTGCTCTTTGAAAGATACTGTTAAGAAAATGAAAAGACAAGCTATGGAAATGGGAGAAATATTTAGAAATTTCATATATGATAAAGGACTTGTATACAGGTATGCAGAATATGTAAAGAACTCTCAAAACAATAGTGAGAAACAACCTAAAGAAGCAATAAAAAAAAAAAACACAAACAAACGTGCAGGAAAATGAGATTCTACTACACTTCTACTAGAATGGATAAATTTAAAAATACATGCATACGAAGTCCTGGAGACCTTGCAGAGCAATAGGAACTCTCATACATTGCTGGTGGAAACACAAAATGGTAAAAGCCTCTGGAAAATGGCTTGACAATTTCTTAGAACAAACAAACAAAACATGTGCTTATCACATGACCCAACAGTCCAACTCCCAAGTATTCATCCTAGAGCAGAAATCAGTAAATTTTCCTTAAAACATCAGATAGTAAATACATCAAGTTTGCAGACAATGTAGTCTGTATTATAACACTGTAAAATTAATTTACTCTGATATTTTACAATGAAAGCAACTACAGATAATACCTAAGAAATGGACATGACTACATTTCAATAAAACTTTTCTTATAAAAATAGGTAGCTGGGGACTTCCCTGGTGGTCCAGTGGTTAAGATTCCACACTTCCTGTGCAGGGGGCACAGGTTTGACCTCTGGTTGTGGAACTAAGATCCTGCATGCTGCATGGTGCACAGCCAAATAAAATTGACCTGACTCTTAAAAAAGAATAAGCAAATGGTCTGTGAATCAAAATTTGCCCATCTCTGCCTAAGAGGAATGAAAACTTACACTCGCACAAAACGCTTCACACAAATGTTTAGAGCATCTCTATTCATAATAGCAAAAATCTAGAAACAACCCAAATGTCGGTCAGTGAGTAAATGGATAAACAAACTATGGAATATACATGTAATACAATACTACTCAATAATAAAAAGAAAAAGATATTGATACACACAAAAATATGAATTAATCTCAATGGAATTAGCTTTAGTGAAATAAACTAGTCTCAAAAGTTTACATACCATGTGATTCCACTTGGAAAAGGCTAAATTCTACTGATGAAGAACATACCAAAGATAGTCAGTGCCTAGGAGGAGGAGTAATGGTCATATCTAAAAAGGTCAGCATGAGACTTTTTTAGTATTATGGAATTGTTCCTTATTCTGATTATAGTGACAGCTTTATGAATTTATATTTGTGCTAAATTGACAATACTTCTATGACAGAAAGTCAATTTTATTGTATGATAATTGAAACATACTAAAAAAATTATGAAAGAAGAGAAAAAAGGAGGGAAGGAAGGAGAGAGGGATGGAGGGATGGAAGAAGGAAGGAAGCAAAAAGGAGAGGAAGAAAGGAAAGACAGAAAAGGAAGAAAGAAAAGAAGAGAAAAGAGAAAAATTATGAAAGAAGTCACACAGAGAACTTTGAGGAAAGACTGGTCCTGACAGTGAGGTTAAAAGATCAGTGAGTGGACGGCTTTAATACATGGTTAGACAATTTGAAACAATAATTATCTCCTTTACTGGAATATACAAGTGAGGAGATCACCAAGAATAATTACATGGAAAAGCAATAATTTAAAAAAGATTATTTTTAAAAAAGATAAGAAAATTTGAAAATCAGACGCATAGAACTTTTACAAATGACAAGTACTGTCAGTGAAGTTATAGACTCAGTGGATAAGCAAAGAGATTTCCTGGTGGCTCAGTGGTAAAGAATCTGTCACTGCAGGAGACGAGGGTTCAATTCCTGGGTCCGGCAAGATCCCCTGGAGAATGAAATAGCAACTCACTTCTTTCTGGGAAATCCAGCAAGAACATGGACAGAGGAGCCTGGTGGGCTACAGAGTTGCAAGAGTCAGATATGACTTGTGACTAAACAACAACATGGATAAATGCATATGAAGAGATGCTCAAACATCATTAATTATTAGAGAAATGCAAATCAAAATTGAAAGAGGTACCATCTCACAACAGACAGAATGGCCATCATTAAAAAGTCTACAAATAAACCTTAGAGAGGGTGTGGAGAAAAGGGAACCTTCTTACACTGTTGATGACAATATAAGTTGGTACAGCCACTGTGGAAAACAGCACGGAGGTTCCTCAGAAAACTAAAAATAGAATTACCATATGATCCAACAATCCCATTCCTAGGCATATACTTGGACAAAACTATAATTAAAAAAGATACATGGGGGTTTCCCTGGTGGCTCAGTGGTCAAGAATCTGCCTGCCAATGCAGGAGACATGGGTTTGATCCATTACCTGGGAAGATCCCACATGCCGTGGAGCAGCTAAGCCTGTGTGCCACAACTATTGAGCCTGTGCACTAGAATGGGAGAGCCAAAACTGCCGAAGTTGGTGCACCCTAGAGTCTGTGCTCCACAACAAGAGAGGCCACCATAATGAGAAGCCCGCACACCACAACTAGAGTTGACTGGCATGCCACAACGAGAAAAGCCCACACAGCAATGAGGACACAGCACAGCCAAAAATAAATAAATGAGAATGCATCTTAAAAAAAAAAAAAAAAGATACATGCACCACTGTGTTCATAGCAGCACTACTCACAATAGCCAAAACATGGAAACAATGTAAATATCAATCAACAGATGAATGGATAAAGATGTGATATACATATACCAGGGAGTACTACTCAGCCACAAAAAATTATGAAATAAGGCCATTTGCAGCAATATGGATGCAATTAGAGATTATCATAATACTAAGTGTAGTAAGGGGAGAAGGCAATGGCACCCTACTCCAGTACTGTTGCCCAGAAAATCCCATGGATGGAGGAGCCTGGTGGGCTGCAGTCCATGGGGTCGCTAAGAGTCAGACACGACTGAGTGACTTCACTTTCACTTTCCACTTTCATGCATTGGAGAAGGAAATGGCAACCCACTCCAGTGTTCTTGCCTGGAGAATCCCATGGACGGAGAAGCCTGGTAGGCTGCAGTCCATGGGGTCGCACAGAGTCAGACATGACTGAAGCGACGCAGCAGCAGCAGCAGCAGCAAGTGTAGTAAGAATGAGAAAGCCAAATACCACATGATATCACTTATATGTGGGAACTAAAATATGGCACAAATGAACCTATCTATAAAACAGAAACAGACTCACAGACGTAATGAACAGCCTGCAGTTGCCAAGTGGGAGGGGGAGGGAAAGGAATGGACTGGGAGTTGGTTAGTAGATGCAAAGAACAAGGACCTAATGCATAGTACAGAGAACTACATTCAATACCCCGTGATAAAGCATAATGGAAAAGAATATAAAAAAGAATGTATATATGTGTATAATGAGTCACTTTGCTGTACAGCAGAGATTGGCTTAACACTGTAAATCAACTATATTTCAATTTTAAAAAAAGACTCAATGGACAGGGGTTTAAGAGCAGATTATGGGAAACTGGGATTGACATACACACTACTATATATAAAATGGGCTTCCCAGGTGATACTAGTGGTAAAGAACCTATCTGCCAATGCAGGAAATGTAAGAGATGTGGGTTTGATCCTTGGGTCAGGAAGATTCCCTGGAGGAGGGCAGGGTAACCCACTCTAATATTCTTGCCTGGAGATTCCCATGGACAGAGGAGCCTGGTATTATAAATCAACTACACTCCAATAACTGTTTTTTAAAAAAGACTAGTTAGAAAATTAAGAAATAATTACTGCACCAAAATACATATCTGAGGAACAATCAGAAATAAGCACAAAGATATGAAGGGACAGAAAATATAAAGAGTAAGATAGATACAGAAGATAAAAAGATAGTATGGCCCAAATTCCAGATTGAGAATCAGAGAAAATTAAAACTGAACCACTTCTACGAAAAACGTAAAAAGTTGCAGAGAGGGCCATAATCATGGAAAATCTGAATAATCTATAAAATCATAATCTTTCTTGAGCCCATCAAAGATCTGAATCACAAGGCAACCAAATAAATTAACATTTTTCTTCCTCAAAGGAGAAACAGGACACATAAACTATTCACCCTTGGTTAAACAGAGGGGAGGGAAGGAGCCACCATACAAGCGGGTAACAAGAAATTAGCTAAAATTCCAGTGAATTATCAAAGGACAATTGTGGGGTAGATGTCATTTTGAAACAGATGGGAACCCCAGGCACAAAAGGACTCCACCAGAAAGATCATGGCAGGAGCCCAGCAGGAGCTCCCCTCAGTGGCACAGGCACAAAGAGGTGATCAGCTGCTGCTGGGGTTCAAAATGAAGCCAGAACTTTTCTCTGGTAGGAAGTCAAAACTCTAAATTGCTAAAGAAGCAGCAGGAAAGCAATGCAAAAAAAAAAAAAATCCCTTTTTTCCAAGGGAGGAATAAAAGTCAAACCCATTTGACCCTGGGGGAAGGGCAGAAAATGCTCAGGTTACATAGAGAAAGATCCATTGCTTTATAAAGAAGGACAGAAATTAAACACCTCTGTTCCATGGGAGGGGTACAAAACCTGTGGGTGCAGGATCCTACATTAAAACCAAGCATAATCCTGTTACCACAGGAGTGTGGGGGTGAGAAGGACAAGGAACACTCTTCCACCCAAGACCAACCCCAGACCCAGGCTGAGTTTGGCTGCACTGGGAAGAGCAGGAAAACTTGTGTTCCCAATCCCCAAGGTGCAGGTCCATAGGATCTGCCCAATACTATGGATGAACCATGGAATATAGATCTCCCTTTGTTCCCACCATGAGCCTAGCACCAAGTAACAAGCATCGACACCTACTGCTGGAGAGTGTCAAGTGCAGGGAGAAACATTCCCCTCTGAGATACAGACGTACAGGAATTACTAAAAGTTGAGAGTGAAGCTAGAATACTGATGAAAACCTTCCAGCTCCCTAAACTCTATTCCAAACATACTGCTGCTGCTGCTAAGTCGCTTCAGTTGTGTCCGACTCTGTGCAACCCCAGAGACGGCAGCCCACCAGGCTCCCCTGTCCTTGGGATTCTCCAGGCAGGAACACTGGAGTGGGTTGCCATTTCCTTCTCCAATGCATGAAACTGAAAAGTGAAAGTGAAGTCGTTCAGTCGTGTCTGACTCTTAGCGACCCCATGGACTGCAGTCTACCAGGCTCCTCCGTCCATGGGATTTTCCAGGCAAGAGTTCTAGAGTGGGGTGCCATTGCCTTCTCTATTCCAAACATAAGGAAGAATGAAATTTGAAGTTGAGTTTGAATTCACTGTTGGAAGAATTTGAAATCTTTAGTGACTAAAGTTAATAAAAGAAATAAAAACCCCAAACCAGCTCAACTGCTGACTACCTTAAATTAAACCCCATACGAACAGACTGATAAGTGAAATGTGCCCATTTCTGAGCATAAATACTATTTGTTTCAGTCTCTACTGAAATGTCCATCAATAGATGGACATTTACTGATGTCCATCAGTCAATAAAAAAATTATGAGACACAGAAATTCAAGAAAAGATGAACTACTGTAGACAATAGTTCATAGTGACAACAATAACATTGTGATAGTAATATTATTATTGTTAGTTAATGGTAACTAATAGTAATAGTTCTGTAGTCACCAGAATTGAACTCAAAGATGACTCAAATGTTGATAATATCAGATATAGGCTTTAAAATGACTATGATTTAAAATCACAGAGAAAGAATAAGAATGGTGGCTGCTAGGGGTTGGGCAAAGAAGGAAATGGGGAGCTCTGGTTTAATGGGTATGGAGTTTCAATTTTACAAGATGAAAAGAGTCATGGAGATGCATGGTGATGATGACTGTATAACATTATGAATGTATTTAATATCACTGAACTGTAGATTTAAATCTGCAAAAGCTCTCTGAATTTTACTAATATCAATGTTCTGCTTTTGATAGTATACTACAATTATATAAGATGCTACCACTCTCAGTCTCCTTATATATGGTTTTTACTGCAACTTCTTGTGAGTCTATAATTATTTCTAAATTCAAAGTTTAAAACATGTAAGAAAGATGAAAATAAGTGTCACAAAATATTTATAATTGTTGAAAGTACCTAATGGGTTCAGTTCAGTTCAGTTCAGTTGCTCAGTCGTGTCCGAATCTTTGTGACCCCATGAATTGCAGCACGCCAGGCCTCCCTGTCCATCACCAACTCCTGGAGTTCACTCAAACTCATGTCCATAGAGTCGGTGATGCCATCCAGCCATCTCTTCCTCTGTCATCCCCTTCTCCTCCTGCCCCCAATCCCTCCCAGCATTACAGTCTTTTCCAATGAATCAACTCTTCGCATGAGGTGGCCAAAGTATTGGAGTTTCAGCTTTAGCATCAGTCCTTCCAAAGAACACCCAGGACTGATCTCCTTTAGAATGGACTGGTTGGATCTCCTTGCAGTCCAAGGGACTCTCAAGAGTCTTCTCCAACACCACAGTTCAAAAGCATCAATTCTTTGGTGCTCAGCTTTCTTCACAGTCCAACTCTCACATCCATACATGACCACTGGAAAAACCATAGCCTTGACTAGATGGACCTTTGTTGCCAAAGTAATGTAGCTGCAGGTTAATTATACTATTATTTTTATAGATCCATGTATCCCTCCACTTCTCAAAAGTTTGAGTCAATCCACTTTACTTTTTATTTTTAAATTATTTATTTAATTATGGGGCTTTCTTGTTAGCTCAACTGGTAAAGAATCTGCCTGCAATGCAGGAGACCCCGGTGCAATTCCTGGGTCAGGAAGATCCCCTGGAAAAGGGAATGGCTACCCACTCCACTATTCTGGCCTAGAGAATTCCATAAGAGTCGGACACAACAGAGCGACTTTCACTTTCACTTGTCATTTATTTATGGCTGTGCCAGGTGTTCCTTGATATGAAGGCGTTTCTCTAGTTGCAGGGATCAAGGGCTACTCTTCATTGCAGTGTGAAGTATTCTCATTGCAATGGCTTCTCTTGTGGAGTACGGGCTCTAGGGCACATGGGTTTCAGTAGGTGTGATTCCTGGGCCCCGGAGCACACGCTCAATAGTTGTGGCGCACGAGCTTCGCTGCTACACAGTATGTGGGATTTTCCCAAACCAGAACCCATGTCTCTGCTTTGGTAGATTCTTTACCACTGAGCCAGCAAGGAATACTCACACCACTTTACTTCTACCAAAGACCTACATTATTACCTCTTGTTGCTAAACAAAAGAAATCTGAAAAGAATCTTCACTTTTACGAAAAAAGGTGAAAAGTGAAAACAGGATTCAGGGTTTGTTTTGCAGCAAGCCAACATGCACCTTGAGCAGCAAGACTGGTACCATCAAGCTCCTTCCCCAGAAACCACACTCAGCATCTCAGCATCAAACTTTGAACTGTGTCTATGACTATCTGTGCTATATCTTGATTTATTCTGCACATCTATTAGCAAAAACTGTCCAGAGGTAACAGCTTCTTTGCTTTACACTATTTTGGCTTACAAAAGGTTTCATAGGAATGCTCTATTTTTGGAAAGCAGTAGGAACCTATATTTGAAAATTTCTGTAATAAACATTAAAGAAAAAAATAACTATGATTAATAGATTAAAAGATCTAGTAAGAAAGCTAGATAATATTCATGAAAAAATGGGGAATTTAAGCAGAGAGAAAAAATTAAGAATCAAATGAAAACACTAGAAATAAAAACAACATTACTTTAGACATGACGAATCCCTTCAGTGAGCTCATTGCAGAACTTGAAGATAACATAATATATCAAATGTTTTAACATATAAGTAATCAGAGTTGGAGAAGAAGAAAGAGAAAAGGACAGTAAAAGTACCTGAAAAGATATGGCTAGAAATGTTCACATAAACACTCTCTAGAAATAGCAGAAACTGTCAAAAAAAAAATTAATAGATATGAAAGCAGCCCCCAAAATGCATGCATACACACAAACAATATAGCAGACTTCTTTTCACAACCTATGTACTCCAGTAGACACTGGAAGGATTTCTTTAAAGACGTGTAAGAAAAATTGTCAATCCAATTGGCAAAGGTCAACAATAAATTCCTGGTTTGCCCTCCCATCTTTCAGTTTTCTAAATCCTTTGCAGGATCCTTCAAATCTATTCAATATACATTTTAGAATTCTTCAAGGTTCAGTTTCAGTCCTTTCCCTATTTTCTATATTCTCTCCACAGGCAATCTCATTCTTGCTCAAAGTTTTAACTTTACCCACTGGTGGAAAACCCCAGTGTTTATATCTACTACTTACATCTCTTTTTAGCTGCCTACTTCTTATTTTTACTTTAGTGTTTCAAAGGCACTTATGTTCAACATGTCCAAACTGAAGCCACAATCTCATTTGACATGCTCTTGTTGCAACTCTTCCTATCTCAACAAATGCAGTCACCATCATCAAGGAATTATCATTTGTCAGTGACTCCTGACCCCTCTTTTTCAACCAATATCATGCCTATTCAATGGTGCATCCTAAATATACCCCATCTACCCAGTCCTCTACCTCAGCCACCATTAGTCTAGTCCAAACTACAAATTTCTGTTTCCCTGAACTGTTTTAATGGGCTAGTCACCAATCCTCCTGTATCCAATTTTGCACCCCTTAAATCCCTTCTCCCTGCAACATCAACAACAATCCTTTCCGAGATGTCAAAATTTTGCCTCGCTTAGGCTCTGTTTAAAATCTTTCCATACCTTCACATTTGTCATAGGACTATGGTCAAGCTCCAAAATCCATAATGTGGACCTTACATACATTGCTAACTGTATCTTATCCAACACTCCCCCAGTCACTCTGCCCTCCTGTCAGTTGCTAACAGATGTCATGTTCCCCCTTAAATTCCCTGGTGGCTCAGAGGGTAAAGCGTCTGCCTACAGTGCGGGAGACCTGGGTTCGATCCCTTGGTCAGGAAGATTCTCTGTAGAAGGAAATGGCGACCCACTCCTGTACTCTTGCCTGGAAAATCCCATGGATGGAGGAGCATAGCAGGCCACAGTCCATGGGGTCGCAAAGAGTCGGACACGACTGAGCAACTTCACTTCATTTCACTTCCCCCTTAGCACAGTGCCTACGTATCAGGACCAAAACCGGTGTTATGCTTTTAGAGGCATTTTGATATTTACTTATCAAGAAAAAGAACAGGTAAACTTAAAATTGTAAGCTGAAAGAAATATCTTTATAAAAATAAGTAAATATCTTACCTAGACACAAATTCACTTAATTCTGAATATTCCGTAGGCTCCATTATTATGCTGAGGTCAGTAATAACAGAAGATAAACTCTCTTTATCCTAAAATAAGAACAAAAAAAAAAAGCTTTTTTTTTTTTTTTTTTATCAAAGCACAGTCAACTTTTAAATAAGGAGAAAAAACTACTTTTCAAAATACGCCAAATGAAATGTCACTAAGTTATAGGAAAAGTAACCAATAAAAAGTACTGCAAATATGGGTTACTTAAAAAAAATTTTTTTACTGGGGTACAGTTGGTTTATAATGTTGTGCTAATTTCAAATGCACAGCAAAGTGAATCAGTAATACATACACAGACATCCACAGTCTTTTTTTTTAAGATTCTTTCCCCATATAGATCATTACAGAGTACTGAGTAGAATTCCCTGTGCTATAGCCCTTATTAGTTATCCATTTTATATGTAAAATGTCTATACATGTCAAAAAGCTGGCTTAAAATTCAACATTCAAAAAACTAAGATCATGGCATCTGATCCTGTCACTTCATGGCAAATAGACAGGGAAAAAATGGAAATACTGAAAGACTTTATTTTCTTGGGCCCCAAAATCACTGTGGACAGTGACTGCAGCCATGAAATTAAAGGACACTTGTTCCTTGGAAGAAAAGTTATGACTAATCTAGACAGCATAAACAGTGTATTAAAAAGTAGAGATATCCTTTGCTAACAAAGGTCCATATAGCCAAAGCTATGTTTTTTTCAGTAGTCATGTATGGATGTGAGAGCTGGACCATAAAAGAGGCTGAGTGCTGAAGAATTGATGCTTTCAAACGGTTGTGCTGGAGAAGACTAAGAGTCCCTTGGACAGCAAGGAGATTAAACCAGTCAATCTTTAAGGAAATCAATCCTGAATATTTTTTGGAAGGATTGATGCTGAAGTAGGAGTTCCAATTCTTCGGCCACCTGATGCAAAGAGCCGACTCGTTGGAAAAAACCCTGATGCTGGCAAAGACTGAGGGCAGAAGAAGGCGACAGAGAATGAGATGGTTGGATGGTATCACTGACTCAATGGACATGTGTTTGAGCAAACTTTGGGAGACAGTGAAGGACAGAGAAGCCTAGTGTGCAGTCCATGGGGCCACAAAGAGTTGGACACAACTTAGTGACTAAACAACAACATCTCAATCCCAATCTTCTAATTTATCCCTTTCCCCCTTCCTCTTATTAACCATAAGTTTGTTTTTTACATCTGTGACTCTATTTATGTTTTTAAAATAATTCCATTTGTACCTTTTTTTTTTAAGATTCCACATACAAGTGATACACATTTGTCTTTCTCTATCTGATTTCACTCAGTATGACAATCTCTAGGTCCATCTATGTAGCTGCAAATGACATTATTTCTCCTTTTTATGGCTGAGTAATGTTCCATTGTACCGCATCTTCTTGATCCATTCTTCTGTCCATGGACACTGAAGTTGCTTCCATGTCCTGGTTATTGTAATCAGTGCTGCAATGAACACCAGGGTACATTATCCTTTGAAAGATACCACTCTAATGGCAGAAAGTGAAGAGGAACTAAACAGACTCTTGCTGAGGGTTAATGCTGCTGCTGCTAAGTCACTTCAGTTGTGTCCGACTCTGTGCTATCCCATAGATGGCAGCCCGCTAGGCTCTCCCGTCCCTGGGATTCTCCAGGCAAGAATACTGGAGTGGGTTGCCATTTCTTTCTCCAATGCATGAAAGTGAAAAGTGACAGTGAAGTCGCTCAGTTGTGTCCTCGTGTCCAACTCTTAGTGACCCCATGGACTGCAGCCTACCAGGCTCCTCCGCCCATGGGATTTTCCAGGCAAGAGTACTGGATTGGGTTGCCATTGCCTTCTCTGAGGGTTAATAAGGAGAGTGAAAAAGCTGGCTTAAGATCCAGCATGCAAAAAAGTAAGATCATGGCATTCCATCCTCTCACTTCATGGTAAACAGATGGGGAAAAAGTGGAAACAGTGAAACAACAAAGAGTTGGACACAATTTAGTGACTGAACAATAAAAACTCCTTTCAAACCACGTTTTTATTCAGACTTATTCCCACCAATGGGATTGACAGCTCTATTTTTAGTCTTTTAAGGAACCTCCATACTATTCTCCGTAACGGTTGTACTGATTTACGTTCCCACAAACAGTGTGAGAGGGTTCCCTTTCTCCACCCACTCTAGCATTTGGTTTTTGTAGATTTTTTGGTGATGGGTATTCTGACCATCACCAGAATCATCCATGAGGTGATACCTCATTGCAGTTTTGATTGTATTTTTCTAACAATTAGTGATGTTGAACATCTTTTCATATGCCTCTTGCTATCTCTATGTCTTCTTTGGAGAAATGTCTATTTGGATCTTCTGCCCATTTCTTGATTGGGTTGTTCATTGTTTTGGTATTGAGTTGTATGAGCTGTATGTTTATTTCGGAGAGTGATCCCTTGCCAGTTGCTTCATTGGCAAATATTTTCTCCCATTCTGTGGGTTGTCTTTTCGTTTATGATTTTCTTCACTGTGCAAAAGGGTTACTTCTTTTTAAAAAATATTATTTATTTATTTGGCTGTACTGGGTCTTCATTGCTGTATGGGCTTTCTCTCTAGTTGCAGTAAGTGGGGGCACAGGTTTCTCACTGAGTTGGCTTCTCTTGCTGCAGAGCACAGGCTCTAGAACATTCATGCTATAGTAATTGTGGCACATGGGCTCAGCAGTTGTGGCTCCTGGGCTCTAGAGCACAGACTCAGTAGTTGTGGTATAAACCTTAGCTGTCCCGCAGCATGTGGCATCTTCCCAGACCAGGGATCAACCCTGTGTCCCCTGCATTAGCAGGCAGATTCTTTACCACTGAGCCACTAGGGAAGATCTGGGTTATTTCTTAAAAGAATGCCTCAGATCCTCACTCCAAACCTAAACAAAATGAAAATAAACAAATGGGACCTAATCAACCTTAAAAGCTTCTGCACATCAAAGGAAACTATTAGCAAGGTGAAAAGACAGCCTTCAGAATGGGAGAAAATAATAGCAAATGAAACAACCGACAAACAACTAATCTCAAAAATATACAAGCAACTCCTACAGCTCAACTCCAGAAAAATAAACGACCCAATCAAAAAATGGGCCAAAGAACTAAATAGACATTTCTCCAAAGAAGACATACAGATGGCTAACAAACACATGAAAAGATGCTCAACATCACTCGTTATCAGAGAAATGCAAATCAAAACCACTATGAGGTACCATTTCACACCAGTCAGAATGGCTGCTATCCAAAAGTCTACAAATAATAAATGCTGGAGAGGGTGTGGAGAAAAGGGAACCCTCTTACACTGTTGGTGGGAATGCAAACTAGTACAGCCACTATGGAGAACAGTGTGGAGATTCCTTAAAAAACTGGAAATAGAACTGCCTTATGATCCAGCAATCCCACTGCTGGGCATACACACTGAGGAAACCAGAAGGGAAAGAGACACGTGTACCCCAATGTTCATTGCAGCACTGTTTATAATAGCCAGGACATGGAAGCAACCTAGATGTCCTTCAGCAGATGAATGGATAAGAAAGCTGTGGTACATATACACAATGGAGTATTACTCAGCCATTAAAAAGAATACATTTGAATCAGTTCTAATGAGGTGGATGAAACTGGAGCCTATTATACAGAGTGAAGTAAGCCAGAAGGAAAAACATCAATACAGTATACTAACGCATATATATGGAATTTAGAAAGATGGTAACAATAACCCGGTGTACAAGACAGCAAAAGAGACACTGATGTATAGAACAGTCTTATGGACTCTGTGGGAGAGGGAGAGGGTGGGAGGATTTGGGAGAATGGCATTGAAACATGTAAAATATCATGTAAGAAACGAGTTGCCAGTCCAGGTTCGATGCACGATACTGGATGCTTGGGGCTGGTGCACTGGGACGACCCAGAGGGATGGTATGGGGAGGGAGGGGGGAGGAGGGTTCAGGATGGGGAACACATGTATACCTGTGGCGGATTCATTTTGATATTTGGCAAAACTAATACAACTATGTAAAGTTTAAAAATAAAATAAAATTAGGAAAAAATAAAAAAATAAATAAAAATAAAAATAAAATTAAAAAAAAGAAAAGAAAATGAACACTGAGTGAATTACTTACTTCAATGTAAACACTGAAGCCATAAAATATGAGGAAGAAATATAGACATTTAACCGATTACTGAGTGAGAAAGAACTTTCTAAGTAAACAGCAACAACAAAATAGCAAATATGATTACATAAAAATACAAACTATTGCTATAAAATGACATAACTAAAAGAAAAGTAATAAACAAGGAAAATTTGTTCTATAAACATGACAAGGAGATATGAAAACTTAAAAGAAAAAGGCAAAGAACATGAACTAAAAACTAAAAACTAGGTAAATGACAAGTTACATGGAAAAAAAAAGTTCACTCTGACAGGATAAATGTAAATATAAAACAATGAGATGACATGTTAATCTATAACATCATTTTGATAATGCATAACTTAAAAAGTTTATACTCTCTGCCTCAGCAATTTGAATTCTAATATATCATTGACTCTTTGCAACCCCATGGACTGTAGCCCACCAGGTTTCTCTGTCCATGGGATTTTCCAGGCAAGAATACCGAAGTGGGTTGCTATTTCCTCCTCCAGGGTATCGTCCCAACCCAGAGATCGAACCCCAGTCTCCTGCATTGCAGGCAGATCTTTACCATCTACACCAATTTGTACTTTAAAGAAATATGAAATGAAGACAAAGCCTAACAGCTCCTTACTACAAAAATCTAAAACAACACTATATACAATAATGAGGATTGTTAAATAAACTGTTAAATATTTTGAGGTACAAAATAAAGGTTTTCTTCTTTAGTAAATTTTCTCATGCTATATATTTACCTATCATTTCTGTTTCATTTTTTTGATTGTTTTTTGGAAAAAAATCACACAAATCTTCATTTTGTTTTCCAGATTTTTCTTCTTTTCAGTTGTACTTGTGGTTTTTCTCAAGCCTATCCTCCATATTCTATTCCTGCTGCTGCTGCTGCTAAATCGCTTCAGTCGTGTCCAACTCTGTGCAACCTCATAGACAGTAGCCCACCAGGCTCCCCCGTCCCTGGGATCCTCCAGGCAAGAATAGTGGAGTGGGTTGCCATTTCCTTCTCCAATGCATGAAAGTGAAAAGTGAAAGTGAAGTCACTCAGTCGTGTCCGACTCTATGCGACCCCATGGACTGCAGCCCACCAGGCTCCTCTGTCCATGGGATTCGCCAGGCAAGGGTACTGGAGTGGGTTGCCATTGCCTTCTCCTATATTCTACTCCTAGCTACTCCTAATTTAGCTTTCAGCACTATAATCATTTTATTCTTTCTTCCTTTCTTTCTCTCAGCTGTCTTTCCCTTTTATTCAGTTTTTTTTGAATGTTTTCATTTGAGAATGTAAACAGTTACAATATAGCATGTTCTTGCATTTCCTGGATTCATTCTTTCAAAGAGACTTTAACTCCATTTTCTAATTCCTTTCATGGCAAGAATCCTAAATGATGATGAACAAACTCTGTACCATCTTTGTGCTGTGTACTCTGTGGATCTTTTTTGTTTACAGGAGTAGATCCAGCAATTTCTGCTATTTCCTAAGGATACAGGATGAGCAGATAAATGACTGACTCTTCCCCATTTGTCTGGGTGTATCTGACTTTTCAGTATTTTCAGCTGCTGGAAAATGGGTATTAATGGCTTGTAATCTTTGTTTAGTTTTTCAGCTGCTCAAGAATATAGTGGGAATTATTAGGAGCAGCTGTAGTTAAAGAAGACTGTGGGCATCTACTACCACATCTAATCAGAAACAAATTTCCAGAATACTCTTACAACTCAATAATAAAAAGACAAATAACCCAATTAAACACTGGGCAATGGATCTCAACATACATTTCATCAAAGATGATAATACAAATGGCCAATAAACTTATGAAAAAATGCTCAACATACTAGTCATATCTGGTACTTCCATCTGACCCAGTAATTTTCTGGTGCTGGTGGTTTAGTCGCAAAGTTGTGTCCAACTCTTGTGATTCTAAGGGCTGTAGCCCACCAGTCTCCTCTGTCCACGGGGTTTCAAGGCTAGAATACTCAAGTGAGTTGCTATTTCCTTCTCCAGGGAATTTTCTCAACCCAAGGATTGAACCCAAGTCTTCTGCATTGCAGGTGGTCTCCTGCTTAGCAGGTGTATTCTTTACCATTGAGCAACCAAGGAAGCCCCATAGTAATTCTCTACCTAGATATACACAAGAGAAATGAAAAATATGTCTACCGAAAAACCTATACATGAGTAGTTTCAGAAGTGTTATCCATAGCAGCCAAAAGGAAAAAACAAGCTGCCAAATGTTTCTTAGCTGATGAATGAAGAAACAAAATGTGATATATCCTCACAGCACAGCTAGAAAAAAAGAATGAAGTAACAATACATGTGATAACATGAATGAATGAATCCTGAAAATAGTGGTGCTAAGTAAAAGAAATTGGTCAAAAAAAGACCAAAAATTATGTAACTCCATTTTTTATGAAATGCCCAGAATAGGCACATCTATAGAGACAGAAGATATATGGATAAGTCAGGTTTGGGCAGAAGAAGGGCAAATGAGGGGTGATAAAGAGCATGAAGTTTCTCTTTGAGGTAATAAAGTTCTAAACTGGACACGGTGATGGTTGCACAAATCTGAACAGATTAAAAACTGCTGAATGTATACCTTAAATGGATAAATTATATGTTATGTGAACTACATCTCATATAAAGCTATGATAACCCACACAGACAAAAGAAAAAGAAAGGAAAGAAAAAATCTCAGAGGAATATCTTGTCTTTGTTTGAGTATGTGTGTGTATGTTGGATTTTGGCCTTTTACCCATTAGAATAGGCAAATTATCTTGTCATTATAAAGCCTATGATTTACATGTTTTGGATATTAATACCTTATTAGATATGATTTGCAACTATTTTCTCCCATTCAGTCTTGTCATTTTGTTGATGGTTTCCTTTGTTGTGCAGAAACTTTTTAGTTTCATATAGTTCCACTTGTTTATTTTTGCATTTGGTGTCAAATCTAAAAAGTCATTGTCAGAGTGATGTCAAGAGGCTTACCACCTATGTTTTCTTCTAGCATTTTTATGGTCTCAGGTCTTACATTCAAATTTATAATCTATTTTGAGTTAATATTGTTAATTGTTAATTAGAGTTAGGTTTTGTGTATGATGTAAGAGTGGTCCAGTTTCATTCTTTGGCATGTGGCTATCCAGTTTTCCCAACACCATTTATTGAAGAAACTATCCTTTCCCCATTCTATAGTCTTGGCTCTTTTGACATAAAAGTGAAAGTCACTCAGTTGTGTCTGACTCTTTGAGACCCCATGGACTCTATAGTCCATGGAATTCTCCAGGCCAGAATACTGGAGTGGGTAGCCTTTCCCTTCTCCAGGGGATCTTCCCAACTCAGGAATCGAAACCAGGTCTCCCTCATTGCAGGCGATTCCTTACTAGCTGAGCCACCAAGGAAGCTCAAGAATACTGGAGTTGGTAGCCTATCCCTTTTTCAGTGGATCTTTCCGACCCAGGAATTGAACTGGGGTCTCCTGCATTGCAGGCGGCTTCTTCACCAACTGAGTTATCAGGTAAGCAGACATAAATTAACTCATATGTATGAGTTTATTTCTTGGATTCTTTATTCTGTTCTATTGACATATGCGTCCACTTTATGCCAAGACAATATTGATTAGATCTCTATAGCTTTGTAATACAATTTGAAATCAAGATGTGTAATGGTTCCAGGTTTGTTCTTTCCCAAGACCGCTTTGGCTATTTGAGATATTTTGTGCTTCCAAACAAATTGTAGGAGTTTCTTCTAGTTCTGTGAAGAACACATCAGAACTCTGGTAGGCATTGTACTGAATCTGTATATAGCTTTCGGCTGTGTGGACATTTTAACAATGTTAATTCTTCCTATCTACAAGCATGGAATATCTTTCTATTTACTTCTGTTCTAAACTTCTTTCATCAATATCATAGCTTTCTGTGCATAGGCTTTTCATCTCCTTGGTTAAACTTATTGTAGGTATTTTATTCTTTGTGATGCTATTGTAAATGAAATTGTTTTCTTAATTTCTCTGGTAGCTATTATCGTATAGAAATGCAACAGATTAATTGATTTTGTATCCCACAACTTAACTAAATTTGTTCATTTATTCTAACAGTTTTTTGGTGGGGAGGAAGCCTTTAGGGTTTTCTATAAATAACAACATATATCACCTATGAACAGTGACATTGTTACTTCTTATCTGATTTGGATGCCTTTCATTATTTTTTAAATTTATTTATTTATTGGCTGCATTGGGTCTTCATTACCGCGTGTGGACTTTCTCTAGTTGCAGCAAGTGGGGGCTATTCTCTAGTTGTGTTGTGTGGTCTTCTCATTGAAGTGACTCCTCCTGCTGCAGAGCACCGGCTCTAGGGCACATGGGCTCAGTAGTTTTGGCTCATGGGTTTAGTTGTTTTGTGGCATATGGAATCTTCCTGAACCAAGGACAGAACCTGTGCCCACTACAAGTGGATTCTTAGCCACTGTGCCACTAGCAAAGTCCTTTTTTAAAAAAATATAACCGATCTGGCTATGACTTCCAATACTGTGTTGGGTAAACATGGCAAGAGTAGGCATCCTTTGTCTTATCTGAGATCTTACTGCTAAGTTACTTCAGTCATGTCTGATTCTTTGCGGCCCCACAGATGGTAGCCCCGCCAGGCTTCTCTGTCCATGGGATTCTCTAGGCAAGAATACTGGAGTGGGTTGCCATTTCTTACTCCAGTGAGATATTACAGGAAGAGTTATTTTCACTGTTGAGCTTACCATATTTATCCTTTATTATTTTGAGGTATATCCCCTCTATACTCACTTTGTTGAAATGATTAAATGGTTAAATTTGCTAAATGGTTGTTGACTTTAATCAAATGCTTTTTTTGCATGTATTGAGATAATCATATTTTTTATCCTTATTTTTCTGTTAATGTGATGCACACATCAATTGATTTGCAAATTTTTAACAATTTCTGCAACCCTGAAATAAATTTCACTTGATCATCATGTATGATCCTTTTAATGCATTGTTGAATTTAGTTTGTTAATATTTTATTAATGATTTTTGCATCTATGTTCACCAGGGACATTGGGTTATAATTTTCTTCCTTGTGCCCTTGTCTGTTTGGGGTATCAGGGTAATGCTGGCCTTATACAGTGAGTTCAAAGTGCTCTTCCTCTGCTTTTTGGAATAGTTTTAGAACCACTGGTATTAATTCTTTAAATGTTTGGTACAGTTATCAGTGAAACCATCTGGTCCTGGATTTTAGTTAGTTGGGAGGTTTTAAATTACTGATTCAATCTATTAGTAATTAGTCTGTTCAGATTTTCTATTTCTTCCTGATTCAGCCTTGGAAGGTTGTTTTTAGCTGTTTATCCATTTGTTGGTGCATAACTGTTCATAGTAGTCTCTTATGATCCTATGTATTCCTGTGGTAGCAGCTGTAATGACTCCTCTTTCATTTCTGGTTTTTTTAAGTCTTTTTTCTTTTTCTTGGTGAGTCTAACTCAATGTTTATTCAGTTTTGACTATCTTTTCAAATTACCGGCTCTTAGTTTCATTGTGGAGAAGGCAATGGCACCCCACTCCAGGACTCTTGCCTGGAAAATCCCATGGACAGAGGAGCCTGGAAGGCTGCAGTCCATAGGGTCGCTGAGGGTCGGACACGACTGAGCGATTTCACTTTCACTTTTCACTTTCATGCATTGGAGAAGGAAATGGCAACCCACTCCAGTGTTCTTGCCTGGAGAATCCCAGGGACAGGGGAGCCTGGTGGGCTGCTGTCTATGGGGTTGCACAGAGTCGGACACGACTGAAGTGACTTAGCGGCAGTTTCATTGATCTTTTCTAATGTCTTTTTAGTTTCTATTTCATTTATTTCTGCTCTGATCTATGTTCAGAGTTTTCCTTGTTTTGGCCATACCACATGGCTTGTGGGGTATTAGTTCCCAGGGATGAAACACAGGCCCTCTGCAGTGACAGTGCAGAGTCCTAACCACTAGACCGCCAGGCAATTCTGCTGGTCTATGTTATTTATTCCCTTCCTTCTGTTATCTTTGGGTTTCATATCTTTAATTTGATACTGGAATATAGCTGATTAACAATGTTGTGATATTTTCAGGTAGAGAGCAAAGGGACTCAGCCATACTCCCATAAATAATTATTGTAGTTAGTTGTTTTTACTTTTTTCTTTTGACCTTCATAGTAGCTTTGTAAGTGATTAATTCACTACCTATCCTGACCTGCGGCAGTCCATGGGGTTGCAAAGAATCGAACACAACTTAGCAACTGAACAACAAAACTTAGCAACTGAACAACAAAACTTATATATTTACATTTACCAGTGAGATTTATACTTTGGTGTTTTCCTGTTACCAATTTACTGACCTTTTCAGCTTAAAGAAATCCCTTTAACATTTCTCTTAAGGCTGGTTTAGTGGTGATAAACTCCTTCAGCTTTTGCTTATCTGCAAAACTCTTTTATCTCTCCTTCAATTCTGAATCATAACTTTGCCAAGTTTAATCTTGGTTGGAAATTATTTTCTTTCAGCACATTGAATACATCCTGCCACTCTCCTCTGACCTGCAAAGTTTCTGCTAAAAAACCTGCTGAAAGTCTTTAGGGGGTTCCCTTATATATAACAATTGTTTTTCTCTTGTTTGTTGCTTTTAAGAGTCTCTTCTGGGTTTCAAATTTTGGTATTTTGATTTTAATGTGTCTCTGTGTGGGGTTTTGGGGGGTTTCTCTAACATGGAACTCTCTGGGGTTCCTAGATCTGAAGAACTGTTTTTATAGTTTAGGGAAGTGAAATTACCACCATTGTTTGTTTAAGTATGTTTTTGTACCCTTTCTCTTCTCCTTCTGGGATGCCTATATGTGAATGTTAGCATGCTTCATTTTATCCCATAAATCCCTTAGGCTACCTTCATCTTCATTCTTTTTCCCTCTTTTTGCTTTGATCTGGTGAGTTTCTGTGCCCTGTCTTTGAGTTCACTGATCTTTTATTCTCTTTCATGTTGTCAGCTGTTGAAATTCTCTAACATATTTTTCAATTCAGTTATTGTATTCTTCAACTCAGGGACCTCTGTTTGGAACTTATATTTTCCATATCTTTGTTGAAGTTCTTAATGTATTCATGCATTCTTTTGCTGAGTTTGTTAGCATCTTTGTGACCATTACTTTGAACTCTTCATCAGGTAAATTACTTATCTCTGCATCATTAAGGTTTTTTTCCTGAGGCTGTATCTTGTTCTTTTTTGTTTCAAACATATTACTATCTTTCTTCATTTTACCTGATTGTCTTTGTTTGCTTCTATGCATTAGATGAAACAGCCACCTCTTCAGTTTTGAAGGGCTGGCTCTGTGTAGGAGGTGAACCTTATTGTTCAACCCTGCCATTGTTCTTGGTTGTCTCACATAACTTTGTGATTACCCAAGCTGTCAATTTCATTTTTTATAGCTCCCAGTAGTTGAACTTGTACCAAGACAAATATTCTTTTTAGTTTAAAAAGTTCCCTATTTTTGGATCATTTTTTCCAGTTCTTTGGGTTTCAGGGAGAGCAGTTACAAAAATACATTCAATTTGTCTCTTATTCCACAAACTGCCACCCATTTGATTTATTGTGCTACATGGACTATGAATGCTGATACATGTTAATTCTAATATTCTTGCAACTCCTCACAAACAGTACAACAACACTAACAACATCAGACAGTAAATCTGGAGAAAAGAGTTGTATGCTCCAATTGCATATGACAAGAAGAACTGTGCCAACATGGGTAATCATTCAAACATTCTGGGTGTGTTTCCCTACAGAGTAAGAGGGTTGAGCCAGATAATCTATCAGTTTACTTTTGGTCCCAACATCTGATTTATACGATTTTAGGTCACCTGTGGTTTCTAACACTGTACTACTATGATTTCATAAAAACAATATTCTAAAGTAAGATAGATTTATTAGATTACTTTTAAACTTTCTGATAGCTAAACATCTCCCTCTAGTGGAAATTTTGTTTTTTAAAACTATTTAAGAACATAAAATATAGCTATTTCTTTACCACTGCTTTTTTTCTATCAGTCTCAACTATAAAAATCTGCCCAACATGTAAAATGGTAAAAGGATTTAAGAAGGCAGTTCGGTACTATCAATCAAAATGTACATGTACATCTCCTTTAACCTGGCAATTCCACTAGAGATATAGTTCTAACCTATAGAGAGAAACAGAGTGTTCTTAACATAGCTTGGGACAGCATGCTCTTTCTACAGCAAATTAGGTAAAACCAAGCAGTTCAAAAGCACCTACATACTTTGAAATGTATATAATTACAACTTATGTCCCTTTAGAGATTCAGCGATTACTGAGTTTTAGGTCTTTCGAATTGTATAAATTGTTCTTCTCCTTAGTTTTTTTTCCTGCATCCCCTAAAGTGTATGGGACAGAAACTGCTGGTAGTCTGCAATATGTGGACTTCTTTCTTGCTCCAATTTTTCCATTGGCCACATGGCCATGCATAATGAAGACTAAATTTCCAGCCTCCCCTGCACTTACTTATTGGCCATTAGAATGCAGGTGAAAATGATGGGTATTACAATTTCTACAAAATGCTGTTCAATGGAAAAGGTGAGCCCCTGTTTGCCCAGCTCTTTCCCAATGTCTGAAATGCTGAAGTGATAACTGCACCACAATGTGGCAGCCACGTGGGTGATGGCAGAGCCTGATGATCATAAAACCACAATACTAGTCCTTGAAAACAGATCTTGCAATTTTGTTTAAGCAACAGAGATAAAGTTTTCTATTACATGGAGTACAACTAATTTTAATTTGTTAAGCATATGAACTAACAGTGTAACTGCAGGCCATTATAAAATGGTTACAAAATTTTCAATCATGCTTTGGCAATATGAGGATCAGAATATTAGCTTAAAGTACTGTTGATAGGGAGGTGAGGTCTGGGCTGGTATCACTACTGTCTGGTAGGAGGTAGGGAGTGTAGTCACTATAGTATGTATGGCAGGCCCCACATGGCTCTGGTCCTGTCTGTGTGACTTCATGGTGGCCACCCAGGACCATTCAAGTCAAGCCACTGTGGGAACTGCAGTACCAGTTCATGCTAGGAATGCCTCTGGTCAAATAACAGCCATTCTTCAGAAGCACATCACATTATTTAAAAAAATGTCCCTAAATTGAAACCTTATGTGTGATCTGACTTCTGATGTGATCACATTGCCACTGATGCTTTCCTTCAAAGGATTAAAGTGACCACAAGTATGCAACTTCAACAAAATGAAATTAAAATAGTCTATTCTATGTCTCAGACCAAAGCCCCACTAATGAGCACACCAATCAACTTTTGGCCACAGCCTATCCTGGAATGTACAGCTGCACCGAGTAGATTGTTCATCTCAACTTCAGAGTATCGTCTTTTATCCAACTGGACTCATGTACAGCTTCCCATACATGTCCCTTGGACTGCAAGGGGATCAAACCAGTCAATCCTAAAGGAAATCAACCCTGAATATTCATTGGAAGGACTGATGCTGAAGCTGAAGTTCCAATATGTTGGCCACTTGAGGCGAAGAGCCTACTCATTAGAAAAGACCCTTATGCTGGTAAAGGTTGACGGCAGGAGGAGAAGGGGATGACAGAGGATGAGATGGTTGGATGGCATTACCAACTCAATGGACATGAGTTTGAGCAAACTCCAGGAGATGGTGAAGGACAGGGAAGCCTGGTGTGCTGCAGTCTACAAGGTTGCAAAGAGTCAGACATGGTTGAGTGACTGAACAACAACTTCCCAAGGAGGAGCCTAATTTTACCAGCAATCTGGCTTCTCTCCAGATAACCCAGGGAGTGACTATAAAAAAGATAAATAACAACAGAAGAAAAAGCCTATAAAAGCCCAAGGCTACTATTAGGTTGATACAAAAGTAACTGAAGTTTCAGACTATGAATTTTAAATCATTATAACTAGGCTCAAACACATCTTTATTAATCAAAATAGGAACCATTACAATCAAACATTTTTACCAGTGAGAAATACGTTTGTTTATTCCTGTAGCATAAAAATTCACGCTTCGGGATTCAACAAACTCTTGGAAAGCATTTTCTGCCTCCTGCTGGGTATGGTAATATTTTCCCTGCCAAAAGTTGCTGAGATACTTTGAGAAGGTAGTAGTCAGTTGACAAGAGGTCAGGTGAATATGGCAGATGAGGCAAAACTTCGTAGTCTGATTTGTTCAACTTCTGAAACATTGGTTGTACAACATGGATTCAGGCATTGTTGTGGAGCAGAACTGGACCCATTCTGTTGATCAATACTGGCTTCAGGTGTTGCAGTTTTTGGGGCATCTCATCAATTTGCTGAGCATACTTCTCTGATGCAATGGTTTTGCTGGGATTAAGAAAGCAGGAGTTGATCAGATGGGCAGCAGACCACCAAACAGTGACCATGACTTTTTTCTGGTGCAAGTTTGCTTTGGGAAGTGCTTTGGAGCTCCTCCTCAGTCCAACCACTGAGCTGGTCACTGTCGGTTGTTGTATAAAATCCACTTTTTATCACACATCACAATCTAATTGAAAAGTGGTTCACTGTTGTTGCACAGAATAAGCCAAGACGACATTTCAAACCAATGGTTTTTAAATTTTCGGTCAGCTCATGAGGCATTCACTTACTGAGCTTTTTCACCTTTACAATTTGCTTTGAATGCCAAATGACCACAGAATAGTTGACACTGAGTTCTTTGGCAGTTTCTCATGTAGTTGTAAGAGGGTCAACTTCGATGATTGCTCTCAGTTGGTCATTGTCAACCTATGATGGCCAGCTACTAGGCTCCTCATTTTCAAGGCTCTTGTCTCCTTTGCAAAACTTCTTGAACCACCACTGCACTGTATGCTCATTAGCAGTTTCTGGGCCAAATGTGTTATTGATGTTATGAATTGTCTCTTCTGCTTTACAACCCATTTTGAACATAAATAAAAAAACTCCTCAAATTTGCTTTTTGTCTAATATCATTTCTATAGTCTAAAATAAATATAAAATAAACAGCAAGTAATAAGTAATTAGCAAAGAAACATAAAGTGAGAAATGTACATTAAAATGATGTATAACATAACCATATTTATTTAAGAAGGTATTCCAATATCGAGCAGCAAAGTTCAACAATGCAAAACTGCAATTACTTTTGCACCAACCTAATAGGATGTCCCTGAGCAGTTTCCTGGACATGTATACACTGATAGTGCAGATGTTTTAAGACATAGAACTAGATCTCAGAGGTCTGATTCTGCCAACCTGGCACAGTCTATAGGCCTGGCCATTAATGGAAGCAAGAATGCAAGTAAGCATTGGTATATCACCACTCTGAGTTTAGGATCACATTAACCAGAAAGAAAAGGCAGTTGGTCCAACTATGCATCCTTCTGCAATGGGACAACATCCAGGAATTCTGAGGAGTCTGGAGTCCTGGAATGGGCTGTTCATCATAAATGAGATCAACTCAATTGGGTCCATATTTTATTCTAGTCTTCAGCAGATGATCTTTGAGGTCATGCAGAACTATAGTATCATCCTGAGAATTTTGCATGGCTTCAAGACCTGGTGCCAACCTGCCAGCAGTGTATTTCTAAGGATACTCATCACCCATGTACCTGACATCCTGCTCAACTGGTTTTGGTAATGCCACACTGTGGATGTTCGTGTGTCACTTTGACAGACTAAAGAGAGATACCCTGAGGTGGGAGCAAGTTGGAAACTCTGTCATCAGATGAGAGACCTAGTCAGTTCTCAGCCTGCCAGGGTCAGTGGTGACCACCAGGGACATGGACTGCAAAGAGTTCTCAAGAGGCAAAACTTCTAGTGCAGATACCTAGACCCAATCACTCATGACTAGTTGGGGGTAACTTCTAATATCTGGCATCAACCCCTATACAAAAAGGGACAACTTGAGGCTATTTCTGTGGCTGAGGATAAGCATGAGGAATCCAGGCACAGTACTGTGAGTGCAAACAAACAGCTTATCCCTATGACTTGGCTGTGACAACTGGTCTACATTCACTTTAGTTATCTGATGAACTGAGGCCAAGGCAATTTGCCTGTCCTTACCTGTTCTCTCCTCTATACATTCTCCCTATAGGCCCAAACTCATAAAACAAACTGATTGAAATTGGTTTTTTGCTATCAAAGCACATGTCCAGACTTGGTTAGTTCTCAAAATTATGCCTGGATCCAACCCTTCTTGGAGCCAGACTTTGAAGATCTCTGAGTCTTATTCTCCCTATGCTGGCCAGGGGTTGCATGTTAACATTCTGTCTGTCTGCTTTCTGATTTTATGTGAAAATCCTAGCCAAGAGTATCCTCCTCCAGTGTTGTGCCTCAGTAGTCCTGTATAACTGGCTGGCATAACCATGACCATCCTGATGTCTAATCCTTCAGCTCTGAACAGTCTTCAGATTGTGGTGGTCCCAGATGACCACAACTATAGGAGAGGCCAGAGGAAGAACACCAACTGTGCTACTCACAAATTCCTGCCTCACAGAAAATGGTGAGATAATAAATGGTTTTTGTTGTTTTAAACTGTTCAATTTGGGAGAAAATGTTAAGCAGCAATAAATAACTAACAGATGATTGATGACTACTGAGGGCATCCAAGACTGTTCACATGACCTCAGGGCTCACACTGGAATCCCACAAACATCTCATTACATCTATTCCAATAAAGACTATGCTCTCAGCAATAATACTACCATATGCAGTTGCTGGGGTAGTCATATTAAAAAAAAAAAATGTTTTAATGGTACCACTTTGTATGAACATGCTACAAGGGGTCCTGCTCAGGAATGTCTCCTCAACTCAGCCACTGCTGAAAACTGGGGTATAGGGTATTTTTATTTCATAACAGCAGAATCTGTGTTATCTACCACAACATGTTCTTTCATTTACCTGGATTTCCAGAATCTGAAATTCAAGCTGAAACGTAATCATGTGGCAATTTCCTGATAATCTGTGTCTCTGCAAAACTTTTTTAATACCTGTAAATCAGAAAAACAAAGATTTTTATTTGCAAATAACAATTTTCTTTAAATATCAATTATTTAATTTTGTGTGGCTGTCTATAATACACATGCGTTTATGTGTGAGAGTGTTAGCATTTGCATTGAAAATACTTGGAAGGATGTGCACCTTTGAGAAATATGATTAAAGATAACTTGTATTTTCTAGTTCTCAATGATACCAAAGATTAAAGTAAGAAATAGAAATATGATAGTATAACCCTAGACAAATTCAAATTATGATAATTGTTGGTATTTTTCCTATTTTCAACATTGTCTGGCTCCAGTTAGACAATAAATTAAATCCATGCAATTATCTCAGTTAACTCTCCAAATGTTACTAAAATGATAGCAAAAGTATTTTTTAGGTATAACACGAATACACTCATAAAATGTCCTATTCTTAAGTATACAGCAAGTATACGTGCTGTATACTTGATCAAGATCAAGATACAGAAATTTTAACATATCGCATAAAGTTCCTCATGCCTTTTCCAAGTTATACAATATGTCTCAGAAAGGAGATAACCATGATTTTGACTTTATTATATTTTTCTAATGAAGTTATTTTTAGAAGGACACAATTCGCTCTTTTTTTAAACTGGAGTATAGGTACTATACGATATATGTTACAGGTGGATAATATAGTGATTCACAATATTTAAAGGTTATATTCCTTTACAGTTACTATAAAATATTGGCCATATTCCCCATATTGTACAATATACCCTTATAGCTTATTTTACACCTAATAGTTTGTACCTCTTAATCTACCCCTGTATTGGCCTTTCTACCAGAAGGGCACAACTCTACAAGGATATAGAGAAAAAAGATGAGAGTAAACTAATTTTATAAGATGAAAATCAGATGGATCAGCTGGATATTATGTGAAAAATTGAAAGTAACCTGGCAGAGCCAGGAAAACTGAAATCTAAACCAGCAATGGGAAAAGCTCTGAAACAAGACCATTCTAAATGCATTCACTCTCGCTCTTCCCAGTCAGGAGAGTTATTTTTGTACGAATCAGGAAGCATTTCCTGAAATGATTCCTTCTTCTAAACAAAGATCCCAACATACAACTGTAGAGCTGAATTAGCTTCTCTTTACTTGTTAGCGTATCACAGATTCTTAGTAATATAGCATTAGTCACTGGGACCAGAAACCCTCCTCTGCCAAATGATCCAGTTCTTGAAATATCTGAGTATGAGAGATGACACACTTCTCTTATCAGTAGTGAACAACAGCTAAGATTTACAAACTAATAGTGCTGTTTTCCTTAAAATCACTTTTCTATGTTACTTGACTACTCAGGTACATAACGAGAGACCATGTCTTCTTTAATATCTATGTCAGGCAGCTTTTAAGAATATTACACACGCTGTAAAGTTCAATAGGCACCTGACAAACAAATTTACCACAACCACACATTCAAATCGTTACCTTGGAGAATTTATTTCAATGATAAGAAAACTAATTTTCTATGCATAATAAGGTAAACCTCAATACTACTTCCTGATTGAAATTAATGCTTACTCTGGAAATTCCCTGGGAGTCTAATGGTTAAGACTCAACACTTTCACTGCTGTAAAATCAGGATCAATCCCTTGTTGGAAAACTAAAATTAATATTCTGCAAGCCATTTGGTGCAGCCAAAAGAAAAAAAAAAAAAAAAAAAACTGCTTACTCTTTTCTGCCATCTCAGTGTTAGTTAGGTCTTCTGTGTTCTTGCAGTAATTTCTTATACTGATACCAGTAAGTCTACTTAGAAATTGAAGTTCAGATTCTAAACTTCCAAGATGACTTCTCAGATCTTTTGACAATCCCCATTCTTCAGAATTTGATTGGTGTGTTTCTTGAAATGATTTCCTAAAAAGCACAAAACACAAATAATTACTCCAATGAAGAAACTACTAACAAGTGTTTCAACTAACATCTATAAATTTCTTCAAATCATTTCCATTTTATCTTTCTTATTCTCTTCCCATTAAAACACTAGTAGGAGTTTTCTTAAAATGAGTGTGGTTATTAACACTGCAGCCATTAATCTCAATATAAAACATCCTAACCAAGTTAGAGGTGCCAAGAATACACAGAAGAACTGTACAAAAAAGATCTTCATGACCCAGATAATCACGATGGTGTGATCACTAACCTAGAGCCAGACAACCTGGAATGTGAACTCAAGTGGTCCTTAGGAAGCATCACTATGAACAAAGCTAGTGGAAGTGATGAAATTCCAGTTGAGTTATTTCAAATCCTAAAAGATGATGCTGTGAAAGTGCTGCACTCAATATGCCAGCAAATTTGGAAACTCAGCAGTGGCCACAGGACTGCAAAAGGTCAGTTTTCATTCCAATCCCTAAGAAAGGCAATGCCAAAGAATGCTCAAACTACCACACAACTGCACTCATCTCACACACTAGTAAAGTAATGCTCAAAATTCTCCAACCCAGGCTTCAGCAGTGCGTGAACCATGAACATCTAGATGTTCAAGCTGGTTTTAGAAAAGGCAGAGGAACCAGAGATCAAATTGCCAACATCCGCTGGATGATCGAAAAAGCAACAGAGTTCCAGAAAAACATCTATTTCTGCTTTATTGACTATGCCAAAGCCTTTGACTGTGTGGATCACAATAAACTGTGGAAAATTCTGAAAGAGACAGGAATACCAGACCACCTGACCTGCCTCTTGAGACACCTCTATGCAGGTCAGGAAGCAACAGTTAGAACTGGACATGAAATAACAGACTGGTTCCAAACAGGAAAAGGAGTATGTTAAGGCTGAATATTGTCACCTGCTTATTTAACTCATATGCAGAGTACATCATGAGAAACGCTGGGCTGGATGAAGCGCAAGCTGGAATCAAGATGGCTGGAAGGAATATCAATAACCTCAGATATGCAGATGACACACCCTTATGGCAGAAAGTGAAGAAGAATAAAGAGCCTCTTGATGCAAGAGGAGAGTGAAAAAGTTGGCTTAAAGCTCAACATTCAGAAAACTAAGATCATGGCATCCAGTCCCAACACTTCATGGCAAATAGATGGGGAAAAAGTGGAAACAGTAGCTGACTTTATTTTGAGAGGCTCCAAAATCACTGCAGATGGTGATTGCAGCCATGAAATTAAAAGACACTTACTCCTTGGAAGGAAAGTTACAACCAATCTAGATAGCATATTAAAAAGCAGAGACATTACTTTGTCAACTATAGTCCACCTAGTCAAGACTATGGTTTTTCCAGTAGTCATATATGGATGTCAGAGTTGGAGTATAAAGAAAGCTGAGTGCAGAACAATTGATGCTTTTGAACTGTGGTGTTGGACAAGACTCTTGAGAGTCCCTTGGACCGTAAGGCAATCCAACCAGTCTATCCTAAACGAGATCAGTCCTAGGTATTCACTGGAAGGACTGATGTTGAAGCTGAAACTCCAATACTTTGGCCACCTGATGCAAAGAGCTGACTCATTGAAAAAGACCCTGATGCTGGGAAAGATTGAGGGCAGGAGGAGAAGGGGATGACAGAGGATGAGATGGTTGGATGGCATCACCGACTCAATGGACGTGAGTTTAGGTAAACTCCGGGAGTTGGTGATGGACAGGGAGGCCTGGCATACTGCAGTTCATGTGGTTGCAGAGTTGGACACAACTGAGCGACTAAAATGAACTGATCCAAGTTATAATACCATACTTCTATATATTAGAAACAACTATAAAATAAACTAAGACCATGGCATCTGGTCCCATCACTTCATGGCAAAGAGATGGGGAAACATTGAAAATTGTAAGAGACTTTATTTTCTTGGGCTCCAAAATCACTGTGCACAGTGACTGCAGCCATGAAATTAAAAGATGCTTGCTCCCTGGAAGAAAAACTATCACCAACCTGGACAGCATATTAAAAAGCAGAGACATTACTTTGCCGACAAAGGTCTGTCTAGTCAAGGCTATGGTTTGTCCAATAGTCATGTATGGATGTGAGAGTTGGATCATAAAGAAGGCTGAGCGCCAAAGAATTGGTGCTATCGAATTGTGGTGCTGGAGAAGACTCTTGAGAGTCCCTTGGACTGCAAGGAGACCCATCCAGTCCATCCTAAAGGAAATCAGTCCTAAATATTCATTGGAAGGACTGATGCTGAAGCTGAAATGCCAATATTCTGGCCACTTGATGCAAAGACCTGATTCATTGGAAAAGACCCTAATGCTCGGAAAGATAGAAGGCAGGAGGAGAAAGGGTCAACAGAGGATGAGATGGTCAGATGGCATCACCGACTCGATGGACACGAGTTTAAGTAACCTCCAGGAGTTGGTGATAGACAGGGAAGCCTGGAGTGCTGCAGTCCATGGGACCGCAAAGAGTCGGCCACAACTGAGTGAACCGAACTGATAAAATAAATTATAATAGGAATACTTTGCAGAATTAAAATGTCTGTTTAGGTTGGAATATTTTAAGTGTTCTAACCTAAGTATCTGCTATCCCAGGACATTGCAAACTATTTAAAAAGATATGATGAAATAATAAATCTTTTGCTTCTTAAACAAGTGCAGTATCAGAGGGCATTTTATACTAAGAAAGATATTCTTGGGACATTGAAGAGTATGGGGGTAAAAATTCCAGAGGAATAACAAACAGCATGATCTCTAAACAACACTGTAATCAGATATTTTTCATTAAGAATATGGCAAAACTAATACAATTATGTAAAGTTCAAAAATAAAATAAAATTAGAAAAAAAAATTTAAAAAAAAGGGAAAAAAAAAAAAAAACTTATCCATAGTTCCTAAAAAAATAAATAAATAAATGAAATGAACTTCTAAAAAAAAAAGAAGATGTAGGAATAAAGTCATCTTGTCTATAGCTTTCATTAAAAACTGTTAAAATGAAAAAAAAAAAAGAATATGTAGCTCTATTTTCCTTGAAAAAGAGTAAAATTTCAGCAAATAATTGCATTAAATTATATTTTATTTTTTGTAATCCTTTATTGCCATCATGCTCTCAGCAACATTTTTACACTGTTGACTTCCACTGTCTTACAACATACTTTCCTTGCCTTCTGGGGCATGATTATCTTGATTCTCATTTTACATCTTGGGTCTCTTATTGTCCATGCATCTTGTCTCTAATGTCAGAAGAAAATCTTCTAAATCTTGCCTCTGCTCTTCGAAATATGCATCCTCTCATTCTAGAAGAATGTTTGATGATTAATCTCAGTTCTTTCAGGCCAGTACTTGTAAATCAGACTTCCAATCATCTCTCTTCTATCTGCAAGGTAGATTGAACTTGATATCGTTCAGTTGCTCAGTCATGTCCGAGTCGCTGTGACCCAATGGACTGTAGCACAATAGGTTTCCCTGTCCTTCACTATCTCCCAGAGTTTGCTCAAACTAATGTCCATTGAGCTGGTGCTGTCATCCAACCATTTCATCCTCTAACAGACTCTTCTCCTTCTGCCCTCAATCTTTTCCAGCATCAAGGTCCTTTCCAACGTTGGGTTGAACTAATATGTCATTGTAGTTTTGATGTGCATTTCTCTAATAGTAAGTGATGTTGAGCACCTCTTCATATGTTTATTAGCCATCTGTATGTCTTTTTTGGAGAAATGCCTATTTAGGTCTTTTGCCCACTCTTTGATTGGGTTGTTTGTTTTTCTGCTATTGCCTTGTATGAGCTCCTTGTATATTTTGGAAATTAATTCTTTGTTAGTTGTTTCATATTGATTATTTTCTTCCAATCTGAGGGCTGCCTTTTTACCTTGTTTATAGTTTCCTTTGCTGTGCAGAAGCTTTGAAGTTTAATTAGGTACCAGTTATATATTTTTGCTTTTATTTCCATTATTCTAGGAGGTGGGTCATAAAGGATCTTGCTATGATTTATGTAAGAGCAAGCATCTTTTAATTTCATGGCTGCAATCACCATTCACAGTGATTTTGAAGTCCAAGAAAAAATAAAATCTGTCCTTCCAATGAATACTAAGGACTGACTTAAGTAATGTCTCTGCTTTAAAACATGCTGTCTAGGTTAGTCATATCTTTTCTTCCAAGGAACAAGCCTCTTTTAATTTCATGGTTGCAGTCAATGTTCACAGTGATTTTGGAGCCTAGGAAAATAAAGTCTCTCACAGTTTCCATTATTTTCCCATCTATTTGCCATTAAGTGATGGGACCAGAAGCCAGGATCTTCATTTTTAGAATGCTGAGTTTTTAAATCAGCTTCTTCACTTTCCTCTTTCACTTTCATCAAGAGGTTCTTAAGTTCCTCTTCACTTTCTGTCATAAGGGTGGTGTCATCTGCATATCTGAGGTCACTGATACTTCTCCCAGCAATCCTGAGTCCAGCTTGTATTTCATCCAGACTGGCACTTTGCATGATGTATTCTGCACCTAAGTTAAATAAGCAGGGTGACAATACACAACTTTGGCAGACTCCTTTCCCAATTCTGAACCAGTCTGTTGTTCCATGTCTGGTTCTAACTGTTGCTTCTTGACCTATATACATGTTTCTCAGGAGGCACGTAAAAGCAGTCTGGTATTCCCAAGTCATTAAAAATTTTCCAGTTTCTTGTGATCCACACAGTCAAATGCTTTTGTGTACTTAATGAAGCAGAGTACTCCAGTCCTATGTTGCTTCAGTCCTGTCTGACTCTGCAACCCTATGGACTATAGACCACCAGGCTCCTCTACCCATGGAATTATCCAGGCAAGAATACTGGAGTGTGTTGTCATACTCTTCTCCAAGGGATCTTCCTGACCCAGGGATCAAACCTGCGTAACATCTATGTGTATTGGCAAGCAGAAGTAGCTGTTTTTCTGTAATTCTCTTGCTTTTTCTATCATCCAATGAATGTTGGCAATTTGATCGCTGGTTCCTCTGCCTTTTCTAAATCCAGCCAGTATGTCGGGAAGTTCTCAGTTCACATACTGCTGAAGCCTAGCTTGAAGGATTTTGAGCATTACCTCACCAGCATATGTGCTTCCTTGGTAGCTCAGTTGGGAAAGAATCTGCCTGCAATGCAGAAGACTCTGATTTGATTTCTGGGTTGGGAAGATCCCTTCAAGAAGGGATAAGCTACCCACTCCAGTATTCTTGGTCTTCCCTGGTGACTCAGATGGAAAAGAATCCGTCAGCAACACAGGAGACCTGGGTTTGATCCTTGGGTTGGGAAGATCTCCTGGAGAAGGGAATGGTTACTACTCTAGTATGTGGCCTGGAGAAATTAACCAGAAATTTAATGATCCTTTTATGCAACCAATCTAGACAAGAGCATAGGTACTCACTTCAGTATTCTTTTCTGGAGAATCCCATGGTCAGAGGATATTGGCGGGATACAGTCCACGGGGGTTGCAAAGAGTAGGAAAACTGAGTGACTTTAACTTTGCTAGCATGAGAAATTAGCATAATTGTATGGTAGTTTGAACATCCTTTGGCACTCTGTTTTTTTGGGATTGGAAAGAAAACTGATTTTTACCAGTCCTGTTCCACTGCTGAGTTTTCCAAATTTGCTGACATGCTGAACACCGCACTTTAACAGCATACTTATAGGATCTGAAATAGCTCAGTTGGAATTCCAGCATCTCCACTAGTTTTGTTCATAGTGATGTTTCCTAAGGACCCCTTGACTTCACATTCCAGGATGTCTGGCTCAAGAGGCCCACCTTTGCATGAAATGTTCCCTTGGTATCTTCAATTTCCTTGGAGAGCTCTAGCTTTCCTATTCTATTGTTTTCCTCTATTTCTTTGCATTGTTCGCCTAAGTAGGCGTTCCTATCTCTCCTTACTATTCTCCAGAACTCTGCATTCAGATGGGTATATCCTTCCCTTTCTTCTTTGCCTTTGGTGTCTCTTCTTTTCTAAGAGAAAATAGCACTATGTCATTTGAGAGTGAATACTCTCTTTTTTTTTCCCATTGTTTCCCCATCTATTTGCCATGAAGTCATGGGACTGGATGCCATGATCTTACTTTTCTGAATGTTGAGTTTTAAGCCAACTTTTTGACTCTCCTCTTTCACTTTCATCAAGAGGCTCTTTAGTTCTTTTTCACTTCTAACAGAGTTTTGCCAAGAGAATGCACTTGTCATAGCAAACACGCTCTTCCAACAACATAAGAGCTACACATGGAGATGGAGAAGCTCTATACAGTCAGCGAAAACAAGACCAGGGTTTGACTGTGGATTCAGATCATGAATTCCTTAATGAAAAACTCAGACCTAAATTGAAGAAAGTAGGGAAAACCACTAGACCATTCAGGTATGACCTAAATCAAATCCCTTACAATTATACAGTGGAAGTGACAAACAGATTCAAGGGATTAGATCTGATAGATGGAAGGCCTGAAGAGCTATGGATGGAGGTTCATGACATTGTACAGGAGGCAGTGATCAAGTCCATACCCAAGAAAAAGAAATGCGAAAAGGCAAAATGGTTGTCTGAGGAGGCCTTATAAACAGCTGAGAAAAGAAAAGAAGCTAAAGGCAAAGTAGAAAAGCAACGATATATCCATCTAAATGCAGAATTCCAAAGAATAGCAAGGAGAGATGAGAAAGTCTTCCTCAGTGATCAATGTGAAGAAATAGAGGAAAATAATAGAATGGGAAAGAGTAGAGATCTCTTCAAGAAAATTAGAGATACCAAGAAAACAGTTCATGCAAACATGGGCACAATAAAAGACCTAACAGAAATAGTATGGACCTAACAGAAGCAGAAGATATTAAGAAGAGGTGGCAAGAATACACAGAAGAACTATACAAAAAAGATCTTCATGGAAGAAATCTTACTGACCTAACAGAAGCAGAAGATATTAGAAGAGGTTGCAAGAATACACAGAAGAACTAAACAAAAAAGATCTTCATGACCCAGATAACCATGATGGTGTGATCACTCACCTAGAGCCAGACAACCTGGAACGAGCAGTCATGTGGGCATCAGGAAGCATCACTACCAACAAAGCTAGAGGAGGTGATGGAATTCCAGTTGAGCTATTTCAAATCCTAAAAGGTGATGCTGTGAAAGTGCTGCACTCAATATGCCAGCAAATTTGGAAACTCAGCAGTGACCACAGGACTGCAAAAGGTCAGTTTTCATTCCAATCCCAAAGAAAGGCAATGCCAAAGAATGCTCAAACTACTGCACAGTTGCATTCATCTCACACGCTAGCAAAGTAATGCTCAAAATTCTCCAAGCCAGGCTTCAATAGTATGTGAACCATGAACTTCCACATGTTCAAGCTGGATTTAGAAAAGACAGAGGAACCAGAGATCAAAGTGTCAATATCTGCTGGATCATTGAAAAAGCAACAGAGTTCCAGAAAAACATCTACTTTGGCCTTATTGATTACACCAAAGCCTTTGACTGTGCAAATCACAACAAACTTTGGAAAATCCTTCAAGAGATGGGGAATACCAGACCACCTTACCTGCCTCCTGAGAAATTGGTGCAGGTCAAGAAGCAACAGTTAGAACCTGACATGAAACAACAGACTATTTCAAAATTGGGAATTGAGTACGTCAAGGCTGTGTATTGTCACCCTGCTTATTTAACTTATATACAGAGTACACCATGCAAAATGTCGGGTTCGATGAAGCACAAGAAGGAATCAAGACTGCTGGGAGAAATATCAATAACCTCAGATACACAGATGACACCACCCTTATGGCAGAAAGCGAAGCACAACTAAAGAGCCTCTTGATGAAAGTGAAAGAGGAGAGTGAAAAAGCTGGCTTAAAACTCAACATTCAAAAAACTAAGATCATGGTATCCGGTCCCATCATTTCAAGGCAAACTGATGGGGAAACAATGGAAAGAGTGAGAGACTTTATTTTGGGGGGCTCCAAAAATCACTGCAGATGGTAACCACAGCCATGAAATATAAGACGCTTACTCCTTAGAAGAAAAACTATGACCAACCTAGAGAGCATATTAAAAAGCAGAGACATTATTTTGCCAACAAAGGTCTGTCTAGTCAAAACTATGGTTTTTCCAGTAGTCATGTATGGATGTGAGAGTTGGACTATAAGAAAGCTGAGCGCCGAAGAACTGATGCTCTTGCACTGCGGTGAGGAGAAAACTCTTCAAAGTCCCTTGGACTACAAGGATATCCAATCAGTAAGTCCAAGGAAATCAGTGCTCAATATTCAGCGGAAGGACTGATGGTGAAGCTGAAGCTCCAATACTTTGGCCACTTGATGTGAAGAACTGACTCCTTGGAAAAGACCCGGATATTGGGGAAGATTGAAGGCAGGAGGAGAAGGGGACGACAGAGGATGAGATGATTGGATGGCATGACCGACTCGATGAACACTGAGTTTGAGCAAGCTCTGGCAGTTGGTGATATACAGGGAAGCCTAGTACGCTACAGTCCATAGGGTCGCAAAGCGTCAGACACGAGTGAGCAATTGAACTGAAAAAAGACTCATTCATAATAGTAATTTGTTTTGAACAAAATACCATTGGTCCATTGAAATTAATGATGTTATTTTGAATGAACTGGGGTTATGGGCTTTATGGTTTTGTAGTTTATTATTTGCATATTTGTTTTAGTAGCATATATTTTTTGTTCAAAACTAGGTGTTCACAAGAAGCTTTTTTTCCTTCAAAGCAAATCTACCCAGAGACTTCAGTTTAAAAGTCGATGATCTAGGATTCTATGAAGATGGCAAAGTAGGAAGAACCAGTAATCTACTCCCCAGTCAGGCAGCAATTGCAAGGCAGAATCTGTCTAATATAACTTTTTTAGAACTCAGGAGACTACTGAATGCTTACAACCTCACAGAGAATGCTTTAAGGTAAATAAATAAGGTACAATAAATTTGGGGCAATTTCAGCTCTTAGTACAGTAAGTAAGTACCCATGCCTACTTGAAAAACATGGCAGGGTGCTGTGCACATATTCTGGGAGCAGTTTGCATACAGCTTAGGGGAGCAAGGGTGGGCAAAAAAGGACTGTCCCCCAAATACTGGGTACATGTGCTCCAATTGCTGATTGCTGCTTCTGATCACATAGATGCAGACAAAGAGGTGGGGAGTTATTGTTTCAAGCCCCTACCCTCTGACTGAGATAACTTTAAGGATACTAAAAGAGCTGCTGCATTTTGTTTCCCATCTTCATTATCTTACCTTTTTAGGATTCAGACATTAAAGACTAGGACATGCAAAAATCCAACTAAATATATGGGAAAAATTAGAAAATGATGTACATACTGAAGGAAAAGCTCAGAAAAGACATAATTAGTGCTCACTTTGGTGGCACAAATGCTAAAATTGGAACAATACAGAGAAGACTAGTAATCCCCTTGCACAAGGATGACATACAAATTCGTGAGGCATTCTATGTTTTTTAATGATATGGCTCAATACAGTATAAGGCACAAATAACAAAAAGAAAGTTAAAACAGTAACAAAAAAGTATAAATATTGGGGAAGGGGGGAGAATCTGATTTCCAGAGTTACTACAGTATTAAATTAAAATGTCCAGTGTTCAATAAAATATCACAAAGCATACAGAAAGAAAAAAAAAAAAAGTATGGCACTCTCAAAGGAAAAAAAAATATTCAAATGAACCTGTCCCTAAAAAAAGACTTATTGGCAGATATATCAGACAAAGACTTTAAAATAGAAGTCTTAAAGGTACTCAAAGAAATACAGGAAGATCTGGAGAAAGTTAAGAAAATGACGTGTAAAAAGAAACCAAAAGAATTTCAGGAGCTGAAAACTATAATAAATAAAATGAAAAATTCACTAGAGGAATTGAAATGCAGATTTAAGAGTAGAGAAGCATCAATCAGTGAACTTGAAGAGAAGATAATGGATGTGGAGATTGAGGAACAGGAAGTAAAACACTGAAGAAAAGCGAACACAGCCCAAGGGACTAGTGGGGACACAACCATAAGGACCAATGTATGCATCATGGAAGTACAGGAGGAAAAAGCAAGAAGAGAAGGGGAAGAGAGACTATTTGAAGAAATAATGGTGAAAAATGTTGATATTTGACGAGTGACATGAATTCAAAAAGCTCACCTAATTCTACCAAAAGTTTAGAGAAGAGCTAACACATATCCTGCTTAAATCCTTCTAGAAAATTGCAGAGGAAGGAAAATTCCCAACCCATTCTACAAGGCTGCTGCTGCTGCTGCTGCTTAGTTACTTTAGTTGTGTCCGACTCTGTGCGACCCCATTGATGGCAGCCCACAAGGCTTCCCCGTCCCTGGGATTCTCCAGGCAAGAACACTGGAGCGGGTTGCCATTTCCTTCTCCAATGCATGAAAGTGAAAAGTGAAAGTGAAGTCGTACAGTCGTGTCCGACTCTTCTCGACCCCATGGACTGCAGCCCATCAGGCTCCTCCGTCCATGGGATTTTCCAGGCAAGAGTACTGGACCATCACCCTAATACCAAAACTAGACAAAGACACCACAAGAAAATTATAGGCCAATATCACTGATGAACATAGATGCAAAAACCCTCGACAAAAGTCTAGTGAACAGAATCCAACAAGACATTAAAAGATTATACAGCATGATCAAGAGGGCTTTATCCTGAGCATGCAAGAATTTCATCAATATACATAATAAATCAATCAATGTGATATACTATATTAACAAACTGAAAGATAAAAACCATATGATTACATCAATAGATGCAGAGAAAGTTTTGAAAAAATTAAACACCCATTTATGATGAAAATTGTCTAGAAAATAGGCACAGAAAGATATACCTCAACATCATAAAGGCCATATACATCAAACCCACGGCGAACATTTTTCTGAAAGGTGAAAAACTGAAAGCATTTCCTCTAAGATCAGAAACAGGGGTGCCCACTCTCGCCACTATTATTCAACATAGTTTTGGAAGTCCTAGTCACAGAAATCAGGAAAGAAAAAGAAATTAAAGGAGTCCAGATTGGAAAAGAAAAAGTAAAACTTTCACTGTTGGCAGATGATATGACACTATACACAGAAAACTCTAAGGATGCCACCAGAAAATCACTAGTTGCTGCTCAGTTGCTCAGTCATGTCCAACTCTGAGACCCCATGAACTGCAGCACACCAGGTTTCCCTGTCCTTCACCATCTCCTGGAGTTTGCTCAAACTCATGTTCCTTGAGTTGATGATGCCTTCTAACCATCTCATCCTGTCACCCGCTTCTCCTCCTGCCCTCAATCTTTCCCAGCATCAGGGTCTTTTCCAATGAGTTGGTTCTTTACATCAGGTGGCCAAAGTATTGAAGCTTCAGCTTCAGCATCAGTCCTTCTAGTGAATATTCAGAGTTGATTTCCTTTAGGATTGACTGGTTTGATCTCTTTGCAGTCCAAGGGACTCTCAAGAGTCTTCCTTCTCCAGCCCTACAGTTTGAAGACATTGATTCTTCAGTGCTCAGTCTTCTTTATGATCAATGCTCATATCCATATATGACTAATGGAAAAATCACAGCTTTGACTATGCAAACCTTTATAGGCAAACAGATGTCTCTGCTTTTTAATATTCTGTCTAGGTCTGTCATGGAGAAGGCAATGGCACCCCACTCCAGTACTCTTGCCTGGAGAATCCCATGGATGGAGGAGCCCGGTGGGCTGCAGTCCATGGGGTCGCTAAGAGTCTGACACAACTGAGCAACTTCACTTTCACTTTTCACTTTCATGCATTGGAGAAGGAAATGGCAATCCACTCCAGTATTCTTGCCTGGAGAATCCCAGGGACAGGGGTTCCTGGTGGGCTGCTGTCTATGGGGTCGCACAGAGTCCGACACGACTGAAGTGACTTAGCAGCAGCAGCAGCAGCAGGTCTGTCATATCTTTTCTTCCAAGAAGAAGTATCTTTTCTATCTTTTTTTTTTTTTGCAAGTGCCTTTTAATATCATAGCTAAGCACCATCCACAGTGATTGTGATTGTGGAGCCCAAGAAAATAAAGTCTGACACTGTTTCCACTTTTTTCCCATCTATTGGAATGAAGTGATGGGATCACATGCCATGATCTTAGTTTTTTCAATGTTGAGTTTTATGCCAGCTTTTTCACTCTCCTCTTTCACTTTCATCAAGAGGCTCTGTAGTTCCTCTTTTTTTTAAGGGTGGTATCATCTGCATATCTGAGGTTATTGATATTTCTCCCAGCAATCTTGATTCCAGCTTCTGCTTCATCCAGACTACATTTTGCATGATGTACTCTGCATAGAAATTAAATAAGCAGGGTGACAGTACGCAGCCTTGACTGATTCCTTTCCCAAGTTTGAACCAGTCTGTTGTTCCATGTCCCATTCTAACTACTGCTTCTTGACCTACATACAGGGTTCCCTCAGGAGGCAGCTAAGGTGGTCAGTTATTCCCACCTCTTTAAGAATTTTCTAGTTTGTTGTGATCCACACAGTAAAAGGATTTAGTGTAGTCAATGAAGCAGAAATAGATGTTTTTCTGGAATTCTCTTGCTTTCTCTATGATCCAATGAATGTTGGCAATTTAATTTCTGGCTCCTCTACCTTTTCTAAATCCAGCTTGAACATCTGGATATTCTCGGTTTGTGTACAATGGAAGCCTAGCTTGAAGGATTTGAGTATTACCTTGCTAGCATGTGAATGCAACTGTGCAGTAGTCTGAACATTCTTTGAATTGCCCTTCTTTGGGATTGGAATGGAAACTGACCTTCTCCTGTCCTGTGGCCACTGCTGAGTTTTCCATATTGGCTGGCGTATTGAGTGCAGCACTTTCACAGCGTCATCTTTCAGAATTTTAAATAGCTCAACTGGAATTACTAGAGCTACTAGTAAAAGCACAGAATATAAAATTAATACACACAGAAATTCCTAGCATCCCTATAAACTAACAATGAAAAATTAGAAAGACAAATTAAGGAAACAATCCCATTCACCACTGCAACAAAAAGTATAAAATACCTAGAAATCGGTCTACCTAAACAGACAAGAGATCAGTATGCAGAAAATTATAAAACACTGATGAAAGAAATCAAAGATGACACACATAGATGGAGAGATACACCATATTCTTGGACTGGAAGAATGAATATTGTGAAAATGACTATACTACCCAGTGCAATCTACAGATTCAACACAATCCCCATCAAACTACCAACAGAACTAGAACACAAAATTATTTTTCACAGAACTAGAACAAAAAATTCCACAATTTGTATGGAAACACAAAAAGCCTCAAATAGCCAAAGCAATCTTCAGAAAGTAAAATGGAGCTGCAGTAATCAATCCTGCTGACTTCAGATTATACTACAAAGCAACATTCATCAAGACAGTCTAGTACTGGCACAAAAATACAAAGAGACCAATGGAACAAGACAGAAAATCCAGAGATAAACCCAAGCACCTATGGGCACCTTATCTCTGACAAAGGAGGCAAGAATATACAATGGAGAAAAGACAACCTCTTCAATAACTAGTGACGGGAAAACTGGACAGCTACATGTGGAAGAATGAAACTACAACACTTCTTAAGACCATACACAAAAACAAACTCAAAATGGATTAAAGAACTAAATGTAAGGCCAGAAATTATAAGCTTTTAGAGGATAACATAGGTAATATACTCCTTGACTTACCTCCTAGAATAATGTAAATAAAACCAAAAATAAACAAATGGGATCTAATTAAAAGCTTTTCCACAGCAAAGGAAACAATAAACAAGATTAAAAGACAACCCTCAGAATATAAAAAAATAATTGCCAACAAGAAACAAGTGACAAAGGATTAATCTCCAAAAAAGCATATAAGTAGCTCATATAGCTCAATATCAGAAAAACAAACAACCCAATCAAAAAACGGGCAGAAGACCTAAACAAACTTTTTCAAAGAAGACATACAGATGGCCAATAAACACATGAAAAAATGTTCAACATCACTAATTATTAGAGAACCGCAAATCAAAACTACGGGGAGGTATCACCTCACATCAGTCAGAATGGCCATCATCAAAAAATCTACAAGCAGTAAATGCTAGAGAGGCTGTGGAGTAAAGGGAACCCTCTTACACAGTTGGTAGGAATGTAATCTGATACAGCCACTATGGAGAACAGTATGGAGATTCCTTAAAAACTAGGAATAAAACTATCATGACCCAGCAATCTCCCTACTGGATATATACCTTGAGAAAACCATAACTGAAAAAGACACATGCACCCCAATGTTCAGAGCAGCACTGTTTACAATAGCTGGGACATGGAAGCACCCTAGATGTCCATCAACAGATGAATGGATAAAGAAGACATGGTACATATATACAGTGAAACATTACTCAGGTATAAAGGGAACAAATTTGAGTCAGTTCTTGTGAGGCGGATAAACCTAGAACCTGTTATACAGAGCGAAGTAAGTCATAAAGAGAAAAACAACCAAAATCACAGAAGACTAACCAAACTGATCACATAGATCACAACCTTATCTAACTCAATGAAACTATGAGCAATACTATGTAGGGCCACCCAAGATGGACAAGTCATGGTAGAGAGTTCTGACAAAACGCGGTCCACCGGAGAAGGGAATGGCAGACCACTTCAGTATTCTTGCCTTGAAAACCCCACAAATGGTATGAAAAGGCAAAAAGATATAACACTGAAAGATGAACTCCCCAGGTCAAGAGAGGCCCAATACACTACTAGAGAAGAACAGAGAAATAGCTCCAGAAGAAATAAAAAGGCTGAGCCAAATCTGAAACAATGCTCAGTTGTGGATGTGTTTGGTGGTGGAAGTAAAGTTCAATGCTGTAAAGAACAATATCACATAGGAACCTAGAATGTTAGGTTCATGAATCAAGGTAAATTGGAAGTGGTCAAACAGGAGGAGGTGGCAAGAGAAAACATCAACAATTTAGGAATCAGTGAACTAAACGGACAGCAATGGCTGAATTCAATTCAGACGACCACTACTACTGTGGGCAAGAATACCTTGGAAGAAATAGAGTAGCCCTCATAATCAACAAAAGAGTCTGAAATGCAGTACTCTGGTGCAATCTCAAAAATGACAGAATGATATCTGTTCATTTCTAAGGCAAACCATTCAATATCACGATAATCCAAGTCTATGCGCCAATCACTAATGCTGAAGAAGCTGAAGTTAACAGTTCTATGAAGACCTGCAAGACCTTCTAGAACTAACACCAAAAAAGATGTCCTTTTCATTATAGGGAACTGGAATGCAAAAGGAGGAAGTCACGGGATACCTGGAGTAACAGGCAAGTTTGGCCTTGGAGAACAAAATTAAGCAGGGCACAGGCTAACAGAGTTTTGCCAAGAGAACACACTGGTCATAGCAAACACTCTCTTTCAATGACACAAGAGAAGACTCTACACATGGACATCACCAGATGGTCAGTGCTGAAATCAGATTGATTATATTCTTTGCAGCCAAAGACGGAGAAGCTCTATACAGTCAGCAAAAACAAGACTGGAGAGCTGACTGTGGCTCAGATCATGAACTCCTTATTGCAAAATCCACACTTAAATTGAAAAGTAGAGAAAACCCCTAGGCCATTCAAGTATGACCTAAATAAAATCCCTTATGATTACACAGTGGAAGGGACAAATAGATTCAAGGGATTAGATCTAATAGAGTGCCTGAAAAACTATAGATGGAGGTTTATAATACTGTACAAGAGGCGATGATCAAAACCATTCCCAAGAAAAAGAAATGCAAAAAGGCAAAATGGTTGTCTGAGGAGCTTTTACAAACAGCTGAGAAAAGAAGAGAAGCTAAAGGCAAAGGAGAAAAGCAAAGATATGTCCATCTGAATGCAGAATTCCAAAGAATAGCAAGGAGAGATAAGAAAGCCTTCTTCAGTGATCAATGCAAAGAAATAGAGGAAAACAATAGAATGGGAAAGACTAGAGATCTCTTCAAGAAAATTAGAGATACCAAGGGAACATTTCATACAAAGATGGGCTCAATAAAGGTCAGAAATGGCATAGACCTAACAGAAGCAGAAGATATTAAGAAAAGGTGACAAGAATACACAGAAGAACTATGCAAAAAAATATCTTCAACTATGCAAAAAAAATCTTCATGACCCAGATAACTGCAAAGGTGTGATCAGTCACCTAGAGCCATGTATCTTGGAGTGTGAAGTCAAGTCAGCCTTAGGAAGCATCACTATGAACAAAGCTAGAGGAGGTGATGGAATTCCAGTTGAGCTATTTCAAATCATAAAAGATGATGCTGTGAAAGTGCTGAACTCATGTGTCAGCAAATATGGAAAACTCAGCAGTGCCCACAGGACTGCAAAAGGTCAGTTTTCATTCCAATTCCAAAGAAGGGCAATTCAAAGAATGTTCAAACTACCACACATTTGCACTCATCTCACATGCTAGTAAAGTAATGCTCAAAATTCTCCAAGCCAGGCTTGAACAGTAAGTGAACCGAGAACTTCCAAATGTTCAAGCTGGATTTAGAAAAGGCAGAGGAATCAGAGATCAAACTGGCAACATCTATTGGATCATAGACAAAGCAAGAAATTTCCAGAAAAACATCTATTTCTGCTTGATTGGCTACACTAAAGCCTTTGACTGTGTGGTTCACAAGAGATGGGAACACCAGACCACCTTACTTGCCTCCTGAGAAACCTGTACAGGTCAAGAAGCAATAGTTAAAACCAGATACCGAACAACAGACTATTGTTTGAAAACAACAATTTTCAAAATTGGGAAAGGAGTATGTCAAGGCTATATATTGTCACCCTGCTTATTTAACTTATATGCAGAGTATATCATGCGAAATGCCAGGTGGGATGAAGCACAAGCTGGAATCAAGATTGCCAGGAGAAATATCAATAACCTCAGATATGTAGGGGGCACCACCCTTAAAGCAGAAAGTGAAGAGGAACTGAAAGGCCTCTTTATGAAGGTGAAAGAGAGGAGTGAAAAAGCTGGCTTAAAACTCAACATTCAGAAAATGAAGATCCTGGCATCCAGTCCCATCGTTTCATGGCAGATAGATGGGGAAACAGTGGAAACCATGACAGACTTTATTTTCTTGGGCTCCAAAATCACTGTGCACAGTGACTATAGCCATGGAATTAAAAGACACTTGTTCCTTGGAAGAAAAGCTATGACAAACCTACACAGCATATTAAAAGGCAGAGACATCACTTTGCTTACAAAGGTCCATATAGTCAAAGCTATGGTTTTTCCAATAGTCATGTATGGATGTGAGAGCTCGACAATAAAAAAGCCTGAGCGCTGAAGAACTGATGTCTTTGAATTGTGGTGCTGGAGAAGACTCTTGAGACTCCCTTGGACTGCAAGGAGATCAAACCAGTCAATCCTAAAGGAAATCAACCCTGAATATTCATTGGAGGGACTGATGCTGAAGCCGAAGCTCCAATACTTTGGCCACCTGATGAGAAAGCTGACTCATTAGAAAAGACCGTGATGCTGGGAAAGACTGAAGGCAGGAGAAGAAGGGGACGACAGAGGACGAGATGGTTGGATGGCATCACTGACTCAGTGGACATGAGTATGAACCAACTCCAGGAGTTGGTGAAGGACAGGAAAGCCTGCCGTGCTGCAGTCCATGCGATCGCAAAGAGTCGGTCGGACACGACTGAGGGGCTGAACAATTAGATACTGCTCATCATCAGTAAAAGGAAGATTTCTAAGGAGACAACCAAGACTTTCACCCTGAGTGTTACCAGTAAGAGAAAGAGAATACTTTGAAATTAAATGACTGCGATTTAATCAAATAATATATGGTAATATGTTTACATGGAGAAGGCAATGGCACCCCACTCCAGTACTCTTGCCTGGAAAATCCCATGGACGGAGGAGCCTGGTAGGCTGCAGTCCACGGGGTCGCTAGAGTCGGACATGACTGTACGACTTCACTTTCCCTTTTCACTTTCATGCATTGGAGAAGGAAATGGCAACCCACTCCAGTGTTCTTGCCTGGAGAATCCCAGGGACAGGGAAGCCTGATGGGCTGCCGTCTATGGGGTCGCATAGAGTCGGACACGACTGAAGCGACTTAGCAGCAGTAGCAGCAGCAATATGTTTACAACGGGGTCCATGCGTGGGCTTATCACTTTCACCCCTGTTACAGACAGGTAAGTTCCAGCGCACGTCAAGTGCTCGGGAAAAGTTTGTGGGGAGGTCCGGGGCGCCTCTAGTAAAGAGATTGTCACCCACCTCACCAGGTATGGGGAATGCCACGTACCGAACTTGAGAGTCGTCGTCCCCGGGCGCCTGTGTCTCTATGCACGCCCGCCTCAAGGCAGCGATCTCGGCTTCCAAGGCGCGGGCTTTTGCCCGCTGGGAATCCATGGAGCTGTGCTGACGTGAAGCTCCCCGACTTGGGCGCGCCAGGTCTGGCTCTTCAAGCCTCGCGCGCTCCTGGAGCGAACCATTCTGGAACTCGGCGGGGGAGGCAAGGGAACCATGCGCAATTCCCGCGCCTATAACTCGGTCCCGCAAGTGTCTCCGGCTAGTTGCCATCCCTGCGCACTTTTCCACAGCTGTCCTCCAGCAGTCCTTACGCGTCAAGAGAGCTGAAATCCCTCTCGAGGCCCAACGGCGCAGCTACCCACCCCGACCTGATGGCGGCTTGGAGCCCCAGTCACGGAAGAGGCGGTTCCGCGAGCACTTGAAGAGGGAGCTTCTTTGTATTTCTTCCCCTTCCTCATTTCCGCCGACCGTATCCAGGAGATAAGATGATAACCTTCTTCTGTAGGAATTAGAGAATTTTTGTTTGGGGTCTTTTGCGGACTTAGAGGCAGGGGACGGGGTCATCGCGATTGCCTGGAAGACTGGAAACGAAATAAAGAACACTGGGAAACTGAGCGTATTAATGGAACCTGAGGAGGCTGGGTTGGAAATCCAGTAGGAAGAAAGAGATAGGGTACTTGTTGGGACACGTGACTAGAATTTAGGCCTGTACGCCGCGCTGGATGTAGAAAAAGAAGTGGTGAGCCCGGGGCTTGGGGCCTGGGATGGGAAGGGGCTAATTGGCCTACCTTCTCCGTGCTTGTGTTCGAGTCTTCTCAGAGAAAGAAGTATGGGGTGGGTAGGTTTGGGACAGAGGAAGCCACCAGGAAGATATAGGCCTTGGCTCACGCCTAGATCTCGACCCATGCTTTGGCATTTTGGCGTTGTTTGGGGGTTCCATGTGTGCGAAGTCTGTCAACTTGGGGGGAGGGGCTTGTTGGGAGCTGAGCAACAGCTGGGCACTATAGGCATTGTAGGCCTTAAATCCCAGTATCTCTGGAAGAGTTTTCCTGAGTCCCTTCTATTCCAGCAACCTCCCTGGTACATTGTTAGAATTACGGGTTCTGAAATTACATTTGAGTTATAATCTTAGCTTCACCGCTGTTTCTCTAAATGGCATTGGGAAAGTGACTTCACCTCTCCTGCTAATCTGAAAGAAAGGCACCTGCAAACTACTTCGTACAACGCTGGCGCATAGTGTTAAAAAAAAAAAAATTCTGTATTAGTTTTGATATCCATTGCTGTTTTTGTGCCTGAAAACCACTTTGTATGTATTTCTGTTGTTATGTAGTATTGCAATTTCAGCATTTGCTTACTTCTCATTTGACTGTGAGAAACTTGAAGATGGAGAGCTTAAAGAATCTGCCTGCAGTGTGGGAGACCTGGGTTCCATCCCTGGGTTGGGAACATCCCGTAGATGTTAATATGTCCCATCCCATTTCTGTCAGTTTATTAAAGTGAGTGAATAAAGGAGAAACACCTAACAATATGGATTAGTAAAATCAGGGGGAGTAGAGTGTATATTGTGGTCATTTAGAGGGAAAAATGTCCACCTGCACCTGTGTCTGTCTAGCGGTTCTGTTCCAAAATGCATTCATGAAGAACAAGGATGTAGTGTGTGAACAGAGTCCTCAGGAATAAAATTGGGAACAATACAATAGGAAGGGAAGCACAAATCCAGGCAACCAATTGGCACAGAAGGTTCAGGGAAAGGAGTTGAGGGTTTTTTCGTTTGTTGGTTAATTGGTTGGAGTTTTATTTTTGTTGTTGTTCTTTGTTTGTTTTAGATTTAAG